>NC_056741.1:1991448437-1992143437 GCF_019279795.1 Protopterus annectens
GGTACAAAAAAATTTCCACAGCATTGGATATACCATGGAACACAGTGAAGACAGTCATCAAAAAGTGGAGAAAATATGGGACAACAGTGATGTTGCAAAGAATTGGATGTCCCTCCAAAACTGATGACAAGACGAAAACTGGTCAAGGAGGCTGCCAAGAGACCTAAAGCAACACTGAAGGAGCTGCAGGAATTTCTGACAAGTACTGGATGTGTACTACATGTCACAACAATTTCCTATATTCTCCATATGTCTGGACTATGGGGTAGGGTTGCAACCGGAAGCCTTTTCTTAGACAGAAAAACATCCAGGCCTGGCTAAAATTTGCAAAACAATACATCAAGTCTCCCAAAAACATGTGGGAAAATGTGTTGTGGTCTGATGAGACCACGGTTGAATTTTTTGGCCACAATTCCAAAAGGCATGTTTGGCACAAAAACAACACTTTGTATCACCAAAAGAACACCATCCCCACGGTGACGCATTGTGGTGGCAGTATCATACTTTGGGGTTGTTTTTCTTTAGCTGGAACTGGGGCTTTAGTTAAGGTGGAAGGAATTATGAACATTTCCAAATACAAGTCACTTTTGGCCCAATACCTTCAGGCGTCTGCTAGAAAGCTGAAGATGAAGAGGAATTTCACCTTTCAACATGACAATTACCCCAAGCACACATCCAAATCAATAAAAAAATGGCTTCACCAGAAGAAAATTAAAGTTTTGGAATGGCCCAGCCAGAGCCCAGACCTAAATCCAATAGAAAATCAGTGAGGTGATCTGAACAGGGCTGTGCACAAGAAATGCCCTCACAATCTGACAGATATGGAGGGCTTTTGCAAGGAAGAGTGGGCAAATATTGCCAAGTGAAGATGTGCCATGCTGATAGACTCTTACCCAAGAAGACTGAATGCTGTAATTAAATCAAAAGGTGCTTCAACAAAGTATTAGTTTAAGGGTGTGCACACTTATGCAACCAGCTTATTGTACATTTTTTATTTTTTATGTTTTTCCCTAATAGATTTGGTTGTTTTTTAATTGAATTGTACAGGTTGTAGGCTATATTAAAGGTGGGAAAAGTTTTGAAATTATTTATTGTGGTCTCATTTTTTTATATCACAAAAATCTGGCATTTTAACAGGGGTGTATACACTTTTTATTTCCACTGTGTGTGTGTGTGTGTGTGTGTGTGTGTACATATATATATATATATATATATATATATATATATATATATATATATATATATACATACACGTGTATATTTATGTATGTGTACATATATATATATATATATATATATATATATATATATATATATATATGTATACATGTGTGTATATATATCATACATACATATGTTTGTGTGTATATATATATATTAAAAGGTGTGACAAGGATGCTCAATAAGTAGTATATTATTTGGTGCAGTAATATATGCCGTTATGATCAAGGTAAGGGAAGGTATGGCTAATGCTGTATATATTTATAATGGAGAAATTGAATTATCTTTAGTGATGAATTATGCAGATGATGTGTAGTGTTGTGAAGCATAAAGTTAGGAATGAAGTAAATAATGAAATAGGAATATTAGATGTAAAATTTGGATGTTACATAAAGGTTCAAGAACAATGGAAATAATTTTCAAGGAAGTTAAAAATTAAGTTATTTCTAGAAAACTTTGATTTTCAAAACGAAAAGTTATTAAATGCTGTAATATTAGGATAACTTGGTTATTTAGGTTGTATTTGTTTCCTACAAATTTAGATAAGGATTTAATAGAAACTATTTTTGTATTGTATGGAGATAAGGGAAAAACACATTAAAAACTGTTATATATAGTAAAGAAGAAAAGGGAGGACTTCATTTGAAAAATGCAGTAGTACACTTAACATCATTGTTGTTACAATGGATATTAAGTTTAAGAAATACAGAAAACATTAAAATGTTGATGAGACTCCCATATAAAAAATTGTAACAGTTTTTTGAAGGAATTAAAATGAAAAGAATAAGGAAAGCATAAGGTAAAGGAATTAAAGAATGGCGAAAAAGAATGAACGACTGGAAATAAATTGAACAGAATAGAAATATGTGGTGTGGGAAAATTATGGTGGATTTGTTTATATTGATGCTTGGAAATAAATGAGAGAAATGAAGAAGCTATAAAACATAGAAGAGAACTTTAAAAAAACAGGATAAGGGAATTAATTTTGTATAGAAATTAATGTTAAGATTACCAGTTATGGGAGAAGTGAAATATAACATTGTTGAAGAAAGGAATATATATTATGTTTAGTAAGTGCCTGTTGAACATGTTTTTTTTTTTTTTTTTGATTGTGGAAGAGTTAAAATGGCATGCAAATTTACAAGAAAAAAGATTCTGATGGATTAGGAGAAATTGGTTGTGAAAATGTTATATTTGGAAATTATGGATGATATGATAGTGTAAATAAGAAAGATAAAATGTGTATGGCAATAATATATCAAATTTTGCAAAAGATGACAAAAGAAGTGTTTAATAAAAATGTGTATGTTGGAGAGGATGGAAAAATAAGAATATGGTTACGCAATAAAGAGTAGGGGGTTAAAAGTAACATGAATAAAACAGAAAGGATGAGGATATGAAATAATGTAATCTTGAAAAATGGTTTAAGTCTAAAATAGATGCTGTAAGATTTTTTACATTGATATGAGATACCAAGTCAGGCAGATGGGGCTTTGGTTTAATTTCTCATCCGAAGGATGACACACTCAGGAGTACAGCACGCACATGCTGCACCGCAGTATCAGGAATCCATCTACTTAGTGTGGGAATAGAACCCACTGTGCCACAGAAAAAGTGTTTATGATAAGCAATCCAGAAAGATACCTGCCCAAGTACTCTACTGTATATAAATGATGTGCTTTTAAGAGTTGAGAATACTGGACTAGGTACAGAAGTTGAGTGTTTTAAGGCGACAGAAACCCTACTTTTCTTCTTACTACAGCAAAAGTTGGCTAACAGTAAGACATAGAAGAAAAATACTATTTTTGTAGTGTTCAAGTGGTGGAAACTTTATTTGCATCAATGGAGGTGCCACAGAAATAAGAAACTGGGATGGAAATGACCTGCTGGAAAGCATAGCAGTGGTATGTCTCTAGAAACACAGCCTAGTCTAAGGCGTTTCACTGTGACTTCTTGCAGCATTCAGATGAAGTGAGATTTTGGAGTGTAAGACTAAGATGTCTTTTGCCTTAGTTGACCTTTGGCCAGTTATTGCATCATATCTATTGCAACCTGATTTGTTTGGAACTCATACACACGTGCACTACATTTTGCCCTTGTGCTTTGATTGGCTGAGAATGATCCAAAATCAAGCAGTTCTTTTAACACAGTTAAGTACATTAAAATAAAAAACTCTGACAGTGATTTTGTATTTCTTAAATTCTTTCATAGAGTTGATTATATGCCAGTGAATGAGGATTGTTAAATGTAGAGGATCCCTTCTCCCCAGCCTTACCTTTAAAGAATATGTTTTCTATCTTCCATTAATTGCGGAGTCTCTGCTTTGATCACAGTGGGTATAGATGTCAGACTTTGCGACCATTCTTCAGCACTAGACTTTTTCTTTAGTCAGACAGTAACCTAGATGACCGACTTTTGTTGGTGGGAGAATTAAGAAACAGAAGTATGTAGAGTTTCTTGAGGACTAAAAAGGCATTGTTATTCCACAGTTTCCTGATGTACCACTAGCAAAATCCTAAGATGTCCAAACCATTACCTTCTTCATGTCACTAAAACTAAAAATGAAAAAAAATGGAGAATAGGTCCCCATTTCTTCCTGTCAACCAGCATGCACTCCCTATGTCTCTCAGGTCTGTTGGACAGTTGGCGTAATTTCAACAGTTGACATTTTTCCTAAACATAGAGTGTACACAGTGTAGCCATCCATATTAGTTGCAACTTAACCTCATTCAGTGCATTATATTATTTATATTCTTAGAAATATTTGTACTTCATGTCAATATTTATTTTTTCCTCAGTGCCAGTAATGAATTTCATTTTTTTCCCTCTACCCTAGTTATTTTCATCCTGTGGTTCTCTTGAATAGAACTAGTTAAGAATTTCTGTTCATCTGGTCTCAGAAGTCTTCCTGTGAGCTTTTTTAATCTTTCTGATGGCCATATATCAACACATGGGATTTTACAGCAGATATCAGTCAAGCTCCTTGAATTTTTAGCTTATGGTTACACAATTTCTCAGTTGAGATCATCTGTGCTGCTGCTAAAAGTGTGCTTAGTACTTGTTATTAATGTTTATATCTGTACTTGCTATAATTGTTTGTTGCTACGATTTTTTTTTCAAGATTTTCTCTGATCTAACTTGATTGCTGTTAACAGTGATTATTTGTTTATATTATTTTTATTTAATTTTCCCTTTAATTCATTATTTAGCACATGTATAGCTTTGTGATTTGGGGGAATATTTTACGGGTGGTCTTATCTGAAAATGATCTGTTTTCAGAATGGCAAAGTCATTTAAAAACTGAGTAAATATCTTAGTGGGGAAGGATCAAGTGATGTATGTTAGTTGAGAAATTGATAATTTTCCTTCACCGCAGTTGAACAAAGGTTTGCCTTGGTGAAACATTTCAATCAATTAAGTTCTTTGAACTCTGATGTGCTTCAGAAAGAAAATAGTCCCATTAAGCAGCATAGCTGTTGGTCTTCTTGCATTAGCTGTTTAAATTACTTCTTTTCCTAAGGTCTTATTTAATTGGCTTGTATAATCCTTTTTGTTACTAATTGTTTGTTTTTTATGTTTCCAGCAAACATTTTTATTTTGAAATCAGAATCTTTAGCTCTTCTCTACAGAATGTAGTGTATAGTGAGTACTGAAGATCTGCATTTATTTAACTTTTTTTTCCCTAAGTGCTACTTGTAGCACTTTTTTTGCAAGTGTCAGTGCTTTTCTCATTTTAGTTTCTTGTATGCATAGTTTCTCATGTTTGTGTGCATACATCTGTTTCTGTATGCTTTATTTGCTTATATGTTTTTAACCTATCAATTCTTACCTTAAATGTTTACTTCAAAATTTAAAGAATGCTAAAACAATGGATCTAGAACACTTCAGATGCTGATAATGGAGTAAAAACTAAATTATAGTAAGGTTAAAATATGCCTTAATCTGTCTTTCAGAATGTGCAGTAACCTTAAATGAAAAGTTTACAAAGCCTACCAATAGTCAGTGAATGTCAACAGAATCTGAATTACAAACACGCAATGTGTTATAAAAAAATTTCTTAATGTGTAGCTTTCAAGTTAAAGTCAAAATATCCTGAAACACATCTCAAATATCTTTTCAAATTTATTTTTATTATAAATCAGGAATTGAATACATAGAGCTTAAATTACTATACAGTCCACTAGTGTGGAGGATATTGGAATACAAATTGCACACCGTCAGTATAAGCAGATACTAATCTAAATTCTGAATGAACAAGTTAAAATCAGAGGTGCTGCAGCCAAATGGCACAAAGTGTAAGAGGTAAAGAGGAATGGATAAATGCCAAGGAAATTGAAAAGTAAGTGTACAAAACAGTGGTGAGACCATTTTTTATGGCACAGAAACTTGGGCAGCAAAGGCAGAACAGCTGAAGAAGCTTGAAGTAGCTGAGATGAAGTGTTTGAGGTAGAGAATTGTTTGCATACTGTGTCACAGATGAAGAAGTTTAGAACATCATTGAGAGAGCCAAATTAACTTCACTTCAGGGAAATAGACTATGGCAGTTTGTTTGCTTGCAGGAAAGCAGAAGACAATTTGATAGTGTATTTGGGAGAGTCAAGAAGGCAAGAGGTGGATGGATTAATAGAAGGACCTGCATCAATCACGCATGACTGTTGAAGGTATGAGATTGGTTCTCAATCATGAGAGATGGTAACAGTTGACATAACACTCCAACCCCACGTGAAAAAGTAAGTGGGAGGAAAAGGGGTATGGTGACGAAAGGTAATTACAAAATCAGTCAACATAGTTTAGTAAAAAAATACCTATATCAGAAGTAGATTCCATGTGAAGCTGAGGAGCAACTTTGTTAGAGGCTTCTTTATGCTGCTGTCTCACTCTCGGGTATAATTCAGCACAATTTATAAAAAAAATAAAAATATAATATTTTATATGTACTTGTTAAAGTGTGGGAAATACACAAGGGTTATGTCTTGAAATGCCAGGAATGAGCTCAGGGATGAAGCCCGAAGGATAAAATACATGGACCAGGAAGAACAAATCCTGTGTAGTTCTCACCACTGGCAGGCATAGCTTTTATACCTTGGCAAAACATCATTATTTGAGCTTTAGCCACTGTTTGTTTTCTAGTGTCCGAAATCTAAACAGTAGCAGCTGCCTGTATTTCAGCACTTGAACCTTGCAGAATTAACCACAAAGTAGCACCGTTTTTACAAAGGAAGAGATAATTATTCATGTTGCTGTTTGCTCAAAATGGAATGCTTACATTGCTGATCTCTATTAAAATTGCTCAGTAACACAGTATCTGGCAATCAGAGGAAAATGTAATTAGTATAGGCGATACCACATTTCATTTATTTGAGAATTTTATTAAGGATAGTGAGAGTACTTGTTTTCAGCATTTATTGTACAGTTCTTTCTGCCTTGGCACTAGGATAACTGATGAAAATGTTGTGATCCATAGGTAATAAAATTCTTCTATATAGAGACAAAGTTGAAATGTACTTCTGTAGCTAAAGATCAGAGACTTGTGCATTCTGAACATGTGACTGACCTGAGGAGTCATACAGGATTAACCTCCTGGGTCATTTGTGCTTTATTGTTTTTTTTTTCCTTCTTTCTAAATGGCTACATTAGGTAGCATAACTGCCAGCATTGTATAATATGAGTTGCACATTAAAGGATATTTACAAGCATTCACATTTTTGTAATAATATAACTGTGCTAAGTCCATCTTATTGAAGAACCAGCAAATAATCAGGAGTTATTTTGGTTTGAGTGACATATGTTCCCAATTACTGTCAACTGTATTGGAATAATAGTATATGAAACATGTGTAGAAAAGTGGAAGAACAGTGATGACAATAAATCAGACCTCCTTTTCTCATTTTCAAATACCGCATTACATAATGCCCAATGACCGTAATCTATCAGTAAATGAAAAAAATTGTATTTAGACCTCATTATCTTGTTCTGATGCATATGCACGAAAGGAATCCATATAATATGTCCAGACTCTCACTTTCCTCCTTTCTAAGAGTCATTAAAAAGCAGGTCAAGCCTCTGTCCTGTGGTTAAGTAGGGCAAAGGACTGACTGTGATTCAAATGACCGTAGTTCCATTATCAGGTTGAGCTCTGGAAGGACTGGGCCAGGTGGGAAATGAGCAACTGCCAGCTCACCCATCGTAAGGAGGAGGTGGTATGTGCTACCTAACCCCAGCAGGAGTGGTGGGATGTATGGGCTATCCTGATACAGCTGCATATGTGGAAACTGTCTCACTGCAGGAGAGTGGTCATGCTTGAACAAGAGATGGCCTTTTCATTATCAACAGATTCCTGCTTCCTGGGGGTGAGGGTGGATAGAATGGACTTGTAAGACACCCATTCTAAGCTGGAAATTAATTGGCTATAGGGCTTACACTTCAATGAATCTGACTGTTTCCCCCATGCAGGGCAGGGAGTAATGTTTGATGGTAATCATCGTACAGGGATGGGGACCCATGTCTTGGCTGAGTTTGTAATGCTTATCCCAGCCAACATATTTACAAAGTAATAAACATTCTCAGATTTCACAGTCTTAACACAATCAAAAAATCTTTTGATAAGGGTACAGAGAGAAATTTTTCTTGATGGGACTCCCTTACTTCTAGCAGTTTGCAGACAGATTTTTGCTACAGAGTGCATAACTAAGATTGTAGTTGTGGACTATTTGAAGGCAAGGGTATGGGCAGTAAATAATTAACTTCCATTTGGAGCATCTTGTCTTCCATTCTCAGAGTCTAACGTTGTCAGCAGCCACTGTGTCAGAAATACCAAAAATTGTTTTCTTCATCCTCATTCTATATTCTAACCTTTCTCGTATTCCTGGATCATAGTTTATTTCCAAGGTACTTGATCTTTTGTAACAAAAATTCATAAGACGTGAGCCTCTTTCCATCCTTTTCAGCACTGCTTATTTCTTGCTGCATGTTTACAACAACCTTATCATGCATCTGTATCTTTTCAGTTCCTTTATGCAGTTTGATATTAGTTTCTTTCATCACAAAGTTCCCGTGTTGGCTCTGCAGTCTCCATTACAGAAACAGAACTGTGTTGCATTTCTGTTTTAAAGTGTGTAGTTTTCAATATTTTCTCAATAAAGGTCATTAGGAATTCTACAAACAGGACTTAAATGATGTTTGCATCGACTTGACCAGTGTTGATAATTCAAAAAATAGTTGTCAGGAAGAGGGCTTAAAACATCCAGTACAGCCCTCTACAATAAACAGACTGTCATGACTTTCATATTAGACTTGTTTCAGTAACTCGGTTGTGGCCCTAGCTGTGCCACAAGCAGCCTATATTTAGTTAACAGTCTGGTCACTGTGACCTTGCTAGGGAAGGTTGAAGGTGGGTGTCTGTCACCATGTCACCTCTCCTGGGATAAGTTTTTGGTGGAGTCCTGCCAAAATTCTCCACCTGGGAAAGGCAGGTAGCACAGCTCCTACAGTGGTGTGGAGGCATTGTAGCTCACCATAGCTGATGTGCAGGGGCATGCACTGAAATTGGTTTCAGCATAACAGCCATTGCACTGTGCTTTACAGCTGCATGGGAGGGGGTGGAGGAGTGCAAAAAAAAATCTTACATATCCCAGTGAATAATGGCAGTGATCTCTGCCTCTTGCCATCCTGTCCTGATGTAAGATTATGGGGTGGGGAGGGTTCGGGGAATGTAGAGCAAATTGTTTCAGTAGCCAGACCTGACAATATTAGTAGTTTATGCAGTAGCTCACCTGGAAGATTTTACAACTTGTACATTTTTCTTTATGGAGAGGGTCACATGACAGAATGCAGAAACACAGGCTCATAGTCTAGTAACAGTATTAATTAATTCTTCGGAACACGTCGCTGTCTGATTCTTTGGTAAAAGCCATTCAAATATCTTTTATAAACTGTGCTTGGGTTTCGTTTAACTTGAAACTGCATGATCGTTCAGCATGAAATGATGGTTTCCTGTCGAAAGTTATCACTTCACCCAACTGGTCTGTTTAATTTTCCTTATTTTTAAAAGTCAGAATAACTTTTGTCAGGTAACTCCTCCCTCAATGCCAATTTTTTTAATGTTGTTTTAACTTAAGTATTTGATGTGTATGCATGCTCACTTCATCTTTTACCTCTGCTGAATCATCTCTGCCTCTTTAGTGAGACCAAACACTCCTGTGACCATCTTAATCGGGTCTATATTAGATCACCGAACGCTTAAAAAAGCGAACTGTGATGAACCCATGTAAGCGAGAGTCTACAATGTCGAAGTGTCAGAACAGTGATTTTTTTTCCAAGGGAAAAAAAATTGCTGTTCCAACAAAAAAAAAAAAATTTCAAATATTACATTGTGGGGGGGCTTTGCCCCCACACCCCCCGATGTGGGGGGCTGTGCCTCCCACACACACCCTACTTAAATATACCAACTCCGAGACCGCACTAGAGTGCTGAAAACGGCAAAGTACCGGAGCGGTCAAGCAAATTCTTTCCCAGGAAAAAATTTGCTTAACAGCCGCTTCGATATTTTGCGTTTTCAGCCTTTTATGTTTGACCAAGATGCATTCGAAAGAATGCGTCTTCAGTCTTGTAATATAGACCCTCTTATTCATCCATTTCATCCTAAACTTCCTAGATATTTTGCCATTTTCCACATAGCAAGGGCCACACTTGTTAACCTCTTTGCAGGTGATCAAGTACTTAAGTATTTTTACACCTCACTTCCTGGTTATATAGAGGTCACACTTCTCTGCCAGTTAACATCAGTCAGGTTAGGGAAGTCATTACTAAGTAATTTATCATGTCTTGGGCCTAGAAATCAGAGAAGTTATAATAGTTAGTATCTTTGGATAGCGTGCCACTAGTTGTAATTTTTTGTGGATCTCCACAGGGAGAGCATGTGTCCCTGAACAGTATGATTTGCCATATCAGGGGCTGAGCCACTCCACATTCATGGATAAAAGAGTGCTTAAAAATGTATAAGGTACACTGATTGATTACATTACAGTAATTATGAAACAGTAGCTGACCACTTTGCAATTAAGCCATGATAAAGGACAGATTATTATCCCAGGGATAAAAATCCAAAGGGGGATATACCAGGGTGACTCCCTGTCACCGTTGCTATTTTGCCTTGCCATTAATCAATTAAGCTGTTTACTTAACAGCTTAGGTCATGGCTATAATTTGGCTTCTAGAAAACAACAAAGTCTAATGACTTCTCATCTTCTCTTTGTCGATGATTTAAAATTGTATAGCTCATCAGATGAGGAACTGAAAGCACAGCTGCAGGTTGTCAAAACTTTTTCAGATGATATTGGAATGTCATTTGGTCTTGATAAATGTGCAAAAGCAACCTTTAAAAAAGGAAAATTGCAGAACCAGGAAAACATCACTTTGTGACAAGAATGTGATATAAAAGAACTTGAGCAAGAGGGGGTGTATTAATACTTGGGAATTGATGAAGGATCAGCAATAAAACATGAACAAATGCGAATAAAGCTTAGTAAGGAATACTTTAGAATACTTAAATTAATCCTGAAGACAGCATTGACACCTAGGAACAAGATCCAAGCTATAAATCAGTTTGCTCTTCCTGTCCTAACTTATAGTTTTGGAGTGATTGACTGGCCCCAAAAAGTGTTGGATAGATTAGATATTAAAACCAGAAGGATGATTCATGCTCACCAAATGATTTATAACAATCAATGTATACCAAGATTATATATTCCCTGTTCTGAAGGAGGGATGGGCCTCTTTGAAATTGATTACATGAATAGATCTGCAATCATGGGGTTCCACACATATCTACTGACCTCACAAGATCCAAATGTGGATAAAGTGGAAAAAATATAAATATAGTTGCAAGTATAGAAAACTTCTGGAAGAGCCTCATGTTGATCAAGAATGAACGCAGGAATGGTTAAGGAGAGGTGAATTTACATCAAGAAATTAAAGGTTAATATGGCAGCCCAAGATAGTGGGCTTACGTACATGCTGGTTTACTAAGTCCATTGAACATGTGGGAGAAACAGACATATGTAGGTTTTGTGGATCCGAAGAAACAGTTACACACCTTATTGCTGGTTGCGACTCTGTAATGGCAGAGGGGCTGTATACTGAAAGGCATAATAATGTGGCGAGATTGTTACACTGGAGATTGTGCAAACATTATGGTATCAAAGTGGCTGAAAAACACTGGAAACATGAGAAAATGATGAAGTTTATATCACACGGGATCACCCAATACCAACAGTCCAAAAGATGGATGCTAGAAAACCAGATATAGTGGTCCAAGAAAAGAAGACAGAAGTAGCATTGATTACAGTGTCTTGCGTACAGAGAGAGACAAAGTCATAAAATACCTCGATCTGCAGGCAGAAATGAGAGCCATGTGGAAGAAAGATACCCCGACAGTTCCGATAGTAGTAGGAGCAACTAGTCTTATAAAAAATGAATTTACAATCGTATTTAGATGGGTTACCAATACATGTAACCGTACGAATTGCAGGAGGAGACATTACTGGGCACATTACGGGTGCTGCGAAGAGCACTGTTGGCTAACATCAAAGAGTGAAACAATGCTAATTTCATGAATTCTAATTGTACTTTGACTTAGGAATGGGGTCCATTCCCATCACGGTATTAGAAACCCAAAAGACTTGGATAAATTAAAAACGACAGCATAAACATAATGTGATGGAATCAGGAACTGTTGTAATGCTATTTTTGCATCCTGATCCTTGAGGAGTTGTCATTGCAGGTGACTTTGCTGTAACTTTGTATGCATACCGTTGATTCAGCCTTAGACTGTGGTCGGAGTGAAGGAAGATGACAGAGAGGTAATATTTAAATAGGCCATTTTGTTCACCAGCTAATGCAATTTCCTTGCTGCAGCTGATACTAAGGAGGCCAATGTTAATATTTAAATCATAGGTACTCCTCCACTTACTGTGCCAGTATGTACAGGTTTATAGAGAAAAATTAGTGGTTTTGCTGAGATATATTGTGCCTGAAGGGACCTTCACCAGTCCGTTCACAAACTGAATTTACTTAATAGGCTTTTTTGCTTTTTATAAGGGAACCTCTCAGCTTTTGTGAAGTAGTACAATTAACATTTTTTTTCCTCATCTTTTGTTGACTGGGTTAGTCCTACTAGGCTAGTGGCTTCTCTTTCATGGAAGACCTGAGGTGGTATTTATACTACTAGGGGAAATTTGGCCAGGGCATCAGAGAATCTTTTTTTTTTTTTTTGTTATAGGTGCAGTGGAATCTTTTACATCAACTCAAGCTACCACCAATTCAAGCAGATGGGGCCTCAGTTTAATGTCTCATCCAAAGGATGACACACTTAGGAGTGTAGCACCCTCTTATGCTGTGCTTCAGTGTCAGCAATCTGTCTTCCTGGTGTGGGAGTAGAACCTATTCTGTACCAAAGGTGAATTTACTACCTGTTGCATCACTGCCCTATATTTGTACACTGTGTGTTGCTCGTAGGGCTGGGCAGTTGAATACTAGTCTTGCAGGGATGGTGATTCACATCTTAAACATATCTTCCATTTTGTGTAGGCCTTGGACTTTTGAAAGTAAGATAAATGCCATGCCTGAGATCAGTAGAGCATGATAACAAGTTAGATCAGTAAATCTCACCTGCTAATTTACAAAGGCCCACTGAGAGGAAAGATTAATTTTTTTGCCTTGATAATATATTTCAGTTACATGAGCAAAAGCTGTGATATGCACCTTTTAGGGATTTTGCTACTAGTATATTTTCTATCCATTCTGGCACAAGGTAAAACTAAATGTTTGGGGGTTTGATTGGGAGGTACACAGTTTTTAGCTGAGGACCTATGACAGTTGCCACATCTCTAAAGCTGAGCACTAGCAATTTTCATTGCTTTCGTTCTCTGACAATGTGTACCTGAGGTGAAAAGTACATGCACGTTGCATAGTGAGCACCAGAACTGTTTCTTTGAAGGGTGGCTAGAGTCATGACTACATCTATATAGTTGATGACGTATTCATCTCTAGAGTATTTGTGTATTTACGTTTAATTAGTAGCACAACATTGCCCACTTAATGTTGCCCCTCATTTTTAACTGAAAAGAAGCAAATTAAAATTGTATTCTAATCATGCTTCCAGTTCCTAAAATGCATTCATTTCTGTAAGGATGTTTGACATGCTAGCACAAACCAAATTTCTTTTAATGGAAGAAAGAATCTTTGTAGAAAATGTTTAAGGATCCAAGAAATAAAAACACCAGACCATTCTGATAATGAGTTAATGAAGCTCATGCAGAACGGAAATGGGCCAGTGTTTATGCTGTGCTTTTCTCATGTTGAGGGTTTTGGCTGGGTGGAACAGCTGTTTGACTTTGTTCTGTAGTCTGCAGCCATTTAATAGGATTGTTTTTGTAAATTGCTAATGCCAGAAAACCAATCCTAGATGGGACACATTTCTGTTGCAGCCTGTACATAGGTTTAGTCCTGGGCCAAGACAGAGCAAGGACTTTCAGATCTGTTTCATCCAGTTTTCTTGTAATTTATATAAGATACGGGTTTTCATGTGCTTTGGGCATTTTGCAATGCAGACTACATCCCATGTATTTACTTTTCTACATTTGTTCGCAAGTTAGCATGGAAAACTTTAGGACTTGGCTTTTTTTTTTCAAGGCAGATATTAATATTTTTTATTCATGTAAGTACCTGATTGGGCCTAACATTGGACTTGGTCTTCTCCTTGGATTACAGTTCTCAACTTTGTTTTTCATAAATGCTTTATTTATTTATTTGACATTTGTTGACCAGGAAAGTCCAACTGGGTCAGAAACCCATTTTTAGTGGAGGCCTGGGGATAAAAGCTCCACAAAGCAAAAAAAAAAAAATACAAAGATGAAAACAATTATACAACAATGAAAACATTTTACAAAAGTGAAATACAGTGATCATTACATTACAGGAAGTGTAGCTTACGTATTATGCGTGGTATTGTCGACATATTGGCAGCTGAAAATTCTTACAGCAATGCATTTATCTGTGGAATTATTTCAGTTTGTTGACAGATATAGTTAATAATTTTCAGGAGAGGCCCAATGAGAAAAACTCATTTATTAAAGAAAAGTGCAATCAGAGTTAGATAAATTATGTAATATTTATTAGCTAGGTATGATACAGTTGAAAATCTTGAAAATCAGCATGCAAAGAAAGTGACATTGTATGTTTGCCTTATACTAATTCGGAATTGGAAAACTGCATAAATTATGTACATAAATAACTGTTGCTCAAAAGGTTTTACTTGCTGTCCGTGGAGCATTGGAGCCATGGAGTAATACTGTGGGGAAGAGGGGGAAAACAGTAAAGTGGAAAAAACTGAGAAAAATAACTGCAGAGAGGCTACAAATAAAAAAAAAAAAACTCAAGGTGAGGGGGAATTGAGAAGATGATATGGATGAAGGAAGAGATGGTTTCGGACAGGTAGATCAGGTAGTACCATCATATATTTACGCATCCAGTTTCTTCAGCAGTGAGTTTTTAAGTCTTAAATGCAAGCCAGTGTTATCTTTTCTTAGGAGATTCAGATGGTGTTCCATAATTTAGATACAGTATTTGAAAGCATACTGCCCAAAATTATTTAATGTAGTAATTTTTAAATAAAATGAAGGTATAGACTGGATGTGTTGTATAGCTGTGTGTTTGTCTGGGGTATATATAATGGCCAGAGACCAATCTGACCTGAATGGCAGCTACTGAAGTTAATTGTGAACTTAGCTACTCTGTTATAGGCCTGGTCATACTGGCTAAGTGGAATAGTTTGCAGGTTGATAAGGGTAGTATATACATAGAATTGGAGGTTGATAAGGGTAGTACATACATAGAATTGGTTGGCAGAAGATGTTATTTATTGATTGATTTTTGACCAGCTTAGTAGACTGATCCTGAATGAGACATTTCAGCTACTGTCTGGACTCACAAGATCAAAATGTTTACAAATTTGAAAAACTTAATTCATAAACATATGCCAACATTACATAAATGAATAAGTACAGTAAACATGGTAACAAAGGCTTGAAAAAACACAGTAAAGTAGTTAAAATTGAACCAAAGTTACAAATTTTACCCCAGTCGCATGCTGCTAGCAGATCAGCAGCTGCCTGACTGTACCATTTCTTATCAGTGTCCCTGGTACTATGCCCCCCACAGGAGGGCAGGTTGGGCAGGGGAACTAGACAGAGCAGAGTAGCCTGCAGATTCACATACCCTGGTCCTGCATGCTAGGGAAGATTTTTTTGGTATGCTTAATACAAATTTACAATTTTTAATGGTACATTGTTAAAAGTATACAAAGAACATGATTAAATGTTTGAACAAGCTGACAAAGGTATGCAAAGTGCATGACTGATAAATGAATGTGTGTGTGTGTGTGTGTGTGTGTGTGTGTGTGTGTGTGTGTGTGTGTGTGTGTGTGTGTGTGCATTTATACAGAAACACAGACAATTAGGAGAAATTTAGGAGAGTAATTGTTATCAGCCGCATTTGTTTTTAATGAATCCTAGTTTGATTTTTTTTTTAATCTCTTTATTTAAAGTTTTGGACAGATTGTAGACTGTGATCAGTTATGACCCATAGTAGTTTTAATGCATTCAATGACTTCAGTAGTGCTGCTGATTTTGTTATATGAAGACTGTTGTTGGAAGTTATGTGGTTGGGGTTTTTGCTAGTGAATAACATCAGTTTGGTTTGAAACAAAACATACTACTTACTTACTGGTAACCTAACTATAAGAAAACCTGCCCTTTCCCGAATGTAGTGTGACCTTGGAGTTGGTATATGTAATTAGTGGGGTGTGTGCGGGGGAGGCTGTAGTAGTGTCCGCTGTTCACTGAATCTTCATATAGTGGGGGGCTGCACTCCCCACCCCCTCGCTAATTATATATACCAACTCCAAGGTCGCACCAAATTGGGGAAAGGGCAGGTTTTCATATAGTTAAGTTACAGGTTAGTACTATGTTTCATTTCCGTTATGTTGGCCAACTATGGCCATTCAGTGGTTTTATTTTTTTAGAGATATGCTTGTTTGGTATAAGTAATGTTCAGTGTTTAGCATTCTGGGAATAGCTGTTCAGTGCAAGTTGTATTTGATGGCTGAACATACAAGCAGCCATAACATATGTAAGTAGGGCAGACTTTGTTCTATGACCTGGTCAAAAGCAGTCTTGGTTATTGAAGAAAAGTTGTTAACTATTAGATGGATCAAGAACATCTCTAAAGAATTAGTCCAAGAGGCGAGAGAATGGATTTTGGCATGAATCCAGTAACTATTTGAATAAATCATCTTTTTTAAAGGTGACAGCATTTAAAGAGTTCTAAACCTTGGGGACTAAAGATTTAGCTGCACAGGACTGCTGATGACAATAATTTATTTATTTATTTATTTATTTTACATTTGTTGACCGGGCTAGTCTAACTGGACATAAATATCCGTTTTCAGTAGAGGCCCGGGGAGAAAAGCTCCAGTACAGGCAATAAACAATGATTTATTACATAAAGCATAATATGAGTAAACAATACAAGGTAGAATGAAAAATATGTTTCAACACAAAACACATAGTAAAAATAGGAGATGAATTTATACTACATACTACTATAATATACTTATAAAAACAGTAACAAATAACACAAAATTAAGTTAACACAGGCAGATAAAAAGATTTCTGGTAAAGCCTAATTCTTAGATATAACTCTAAAACTCTTGAAAGTTATCGTGAGTAGCTCAGTAAGGGGGGATGGGGGGGTAAAAATAGGTGAGTGAGGACATGATTTCAGTCGGGATTTGCACAAGGACACAGACATTGTGTTTTGAGATGTTCTTTAATGTGTTTTTTGAAAAGAGAGGTAGAGTTTTGATTAGTTATTTCTTGTGGGAGTTGATTCCAGATTTTACCTATGGAATTTGAGAGTAATGCATCCCCAGCTTTATTATGTGATTTAGTTGGAGATACTAGGAGTTTATTAGCAGAGCAGTGTGGCTAGGTTTTTTATATGGTATGATCAGTTTTGTAAGGCTAGGGGTGACATCAGGGTAGTAAAGGGTCTTATGAATGATGAGTAGTTGTTGATAGAGTAAGTGGTTATTTAGCTCTAACCAGTTTAGAAGTTTGAGGTTAATACAATGGTGAGTTTGTTGGGGAGTAGCAGTAATGAATCTGGCTATGCTATTGTAGCAGATAGAGAGTTTGGTAGTGTTATTTTTGGATAAGTTAGTGTAGATAGGTGAGGCATAGAAGAGGGTGGAGATCAGGTGTGTTTGAGCAATGGTTTTCCTAGCTTCTGGGGTAAGAAAGGGTTTAATTCTGTAGAGTGTTCCAATTTTTTTGTTGACAGTTTTAATAGTGGTATTAATGTGTTCATCAAAATTTAGATGGTTATCAATAGTTACACCTAGCAGTTGAGTGGTCTTATCAGGGTTTATACTGGTTGCATTATTTGAGGAGATCGTAAAGAGAGGTATGGGAGATTTATGAGTGGGAGTAAAGAGAAGAAGCTTGGTTTTTTTGGAGTTAAGGAGGAGGTAGTGTTGCATGAACCAATTTTCGACATATTGAAAGACTGTTTGGGTGAGGGACTGGAGGGAGGGAATATTTTTAGCAGTGCAGATTAATGTTGAGTCATCAGCATATTGAATGCAGGTGGCTTGTGGTATATTCAGATGTAAGTCATTGATGAATAAAGAAAAAAGAAGGGGACCTAGGATTGAACCTTGTGGAACTCCAATATTTACTGGGAGTAAGGAAGATAGGTTGTTCTCCCAAAGGACTGCTTGTTGCCTGTTGTGGAGATAGCTCCTAAACCACTGTAGTGAGTGTGGGCTAAGAGAATAAAGGTTAAGTTTGTCAAGAAGTATATTGTGGTTAACCATATCAAAGGCTTTGGACAGATCTATGAAAAGTGCTGAGGAGAAGCAATTATTGTTTCTATTATTGTTTATGGAGTCAGAGAAGGAAAGGAGGGCAGTTGTCGTGCTGTGGAATGGTCTAAACCCATGTTGGCAGTCGGCTAGAAGTTTGTTTTGAAGAAGGTAGTTAAGAATTTGTTTGTGAACACATCTTTCCATAATTTTGGCTAATGGGGAAAGTAAGGCAATAGGGCGAAAATTTGAGAGTTCAGTTGATGAACCTCCTTTATGTAGGGGGATTATATGAGATATTTTCCATAAGGTGGGAATTGTTCCTTCAGTGATTGTCCTATTTATCAGTATGGAGACTGGATAATTGATAGCTTTAGCAGCTATTTGTAGGTATTCAGATGGGAGTTGGTCAGCAGATGGGGTGCAAGGTTTGAGTTTCTTAAGAAGCTTATAAATAAGAGATGTAGCAACGGGTTGAATTTGAAAGTTCTTAGTCGAGGTTATAGGGCTATAAAGAGAGGTTAATTCAGTAAATAGTTTACTATTATAGTAGAAGATAATCTATAGCCAATGATGTGCTCAGGCACAAAAGTAATATCTCCATCATCTGCATTAATGAGTGTGAGTTTAAATTTAATAGCATTCATTGCAGGATTATTTATGCTGTCAGAGGTGATGGCAGAAAGAAGACTGTGCAGTCTGGATTGCTGTTAAATGGTATACTCACTGAATTTATGAGCAAAGTACCCAGTGTAAACAGATACAGAACATCAGACTTGGTGATCTGTCCAAGACGTAGGGTTTCTGAAATATGCTGCAACATTTGTAGATTATATTTATGCTGAATTTGCTTGGTGAGAAAATATTTTTGTGGTAATTAGCATTATTTTATATTGGTTTGCCTCTTTTTATATAGAGTATGATAGCTTTTTTACTGATGTTGTAGTGTTAGTCACTCATAAAAATTAGCCCTAGGTGATGGTCATGTT
The DNA here is from genome assembly GCF_019279795.1 of Protopterus annectens. Taxonomy (NCBI): domain Eukaryota; kingdom Metazoa; phylum Chordata; order Ceratodontiformes; family Protopteridae; genus Protopterus; species Protopterus annectens. The sequence goes on from NC_056741.1 coordinate 1,991,467,569, forward strand.
GACTAATGAGTTGACATGACAGCTCAACCTCATGTAATATGAGAAAGAGAGAGCTGATGATGGGGATGATCCCACTGGCATATGACAGATTTACTGTCAGATGTTACTGAAGGTAAATGTCTTTCTTTTTTTTTTTTTCACATAACAGATGGAACTGTTGGACTCGACCACTGCATCAGGATCAAGATATTTAAGAAGGGCCCATTGCAGTACTTATGACTGGATAAAAAAGCTGAGGCATGGAAGTTCTTGGTATTCCTCAGCATAGTACAATGATGATCCTTTTTGTTTTGTATGATTTCTTATGCTGTCAGATGTGATGCCTCTTAATATATTGTTGGGGATTGATGACTGTACCCAGTCCTAGATACCATCTTTGCATTAGACCTTGGTTCCAGTATTAATGGAAATAGTGTGCTAGCCCCAAAAATGCATAATGAGATAGGGAAAGATGTCATTATGAAGTTCAAGTCACCAATAAGAATTTGTTCCCCTTTTATATTACTTGTCATCCATGATACAGTTTCTTCAGTCATGACTTTTGAGGGATCCATCCGTCTACAACCCTTTTTTCCCATTTTGCACATGGGGTGGGGTGACAGTAATCTAAAGCCAAGGTTTACACTGCCGGGTGGCTAGTCCTGCCATGGAACTTTTGGAGCATGAATGCACCATAGGATAATGAACCTGAACCTGGTTTATTTTCACTTTCACTGTTTAGTTGAATAAAGTTCTGTTTTTTTGAAATAGGTCCTATGTTTTTTTTAAATAAGTGCTTGCTCTTCCATTTATTGGTGTGATTCCATCTAATTTTTGCAGTGTGGCATATTGTGTAGTTAATAAGTTGTGATGACCAGGTTAAAGCTACATAAATTAGAAGACACTTTTTGGGGATGAAACTCTGTCATAATTTCAGGAGATTATTTACTTCACTGACATAAATAGGTAATGTTTAAAGAAAGGGGGTTCAAGTGGAATGGTACAAATACAGGTTTTTATCTTATTTGCATCAGTTTCAAAAGATGTATGCAAGTACTTTTTTGTTAAGAGGCTAGTTATAGCATTTTTGCTAGATAGGGCACCTGTTAAAATAATAAGCTCTTCATCTTTAAATTGCTTGGTAGTTACTACTAGCCTATGGATACCTTCACCAATATATTGCCAGCTGTTTAATGTGGGTGACATTGTCTTTATCTGTTCTTTGCACTATTTTCAACTCTAGTTTTACTCTGCCATTGAAATTATTGTAGACCTTCTGTATAGGCTGCAGGATACTTACGGGTTATGCTTATTGCTTTGCAGTGTGTGTAAGTGGTTTGACTGATTGTACAGTTAAATAAACAAAGCGCTATCAGGATTCCATATACTTTAGAAAGCAAAGCAAAAAGTGCAATAAACAAGAGTCTGTCTATCACAATCGTGTCCAAGTCCACCTGTGTAGCTCTGTAAAGGAAACTGTCAAGCAGTCAGTACTGAGAACAAGGTAAAGAGCTGGAACCTAAATAAATAGCTATTTTAAACATCATCATAAGACTGTGAATTAAGTACTTGCCTTGTTGTTGCATTAAAGCTTGCCCTTTAATGATAGGGTGCCTCATTGCTGTCGCTTTGTCACTTGATGGCTGCAGTCCTACTAATGACCCCCCTTCCCCAATGCACTAAGACTGAGTGATGGTAATCTTGTTCTGGACCTCACAGCTTTTCTCCTAGGACCTTCATTGAAAATGGTTACCACTGAGCTGAGCAGTCTTGGTCAACAAACCACCAAATAATATCAAGACTCCCTCAGTGATGTCATTTAAGGTTGAATACTCCTGTAGATATTGTCTCACTGCTGACTTCCACTGTTACTGAGTACATTCTTAGTGTGTCTTTTTTTTTTTGATAGCGTTGCTTGGGTGACTATCATTTGTGTGTCCTTGTGGAAGGAAGTTATGTAAGATGGAATAATCACAAACATGGTGATGCAAATGCATACTTGGTTTCAACAGTTACTTTCTCATCTTTGCGTTTTTTGTTCACTTTTGTTAAATGAGGTTGAGTACTTTATTAAGAAAACATTTTAATCTAGGACTTCTGCAAGGAATTTGCAAGAATGAAAATGGTGAAATAATTTGTATGTGTAAGGCATGGGCATGCAAATATGGGGGACGGACTGAGAAGCTGAGAGAGGACTAAAGAAAAATGGAGGTTTGACTCCAAGATATGCAACAAAGTCAAGGAAGTTTAGAATTTTTGGAAGTGCCCTATAAGTAGTTTTGTACTCCATGTAAACTTTAGTGCATGTTCCTTGTAAAGAATGGCATATGCCAAATATGTGTTGAGGGCGATGGAGTTTAGCATGTTTTTTGGAACTGTTCATCCCTTTTTTAAATTTTAAGCAAACTTTACAGATATTGAAACATATAATAGGAGAGGAAATTAAATTAAAAGAAGAAGTGATTTTCTTAAATTGTTATTCTAAATTGGAAGAACCTAAGTACTTTAGAGTCCTAATCCTGTTAATTTTAGAAGCTAAGAAATCGGTTAGTAGAAGTTAGTAATTGCAAGGGAAAACCTGCCCTAGAAGATGTGCTAGAAATTATGAAAGAACAAAGATTTAGACAGGTACACAAAGGACAGATAAATCCCATATTAATAAGTGGGACCTTATGGGGTAGATATGTTGAGACAGAGAGAGAGAGACCAGGAAAGTATCACATAATGATAAAATGTAGTGAACTGGTAGACCTTAAAAATGGAAATGATAGAATATCTATGATGTTGTATAACAAGGAACTGAAGAAGAGATGTTTAGAAAGTACAGATTATTGTAAATGTCTGCTGTAACTCAATACATATTTATATGTGAATGTGTTATGCTTATTGAATAATGTTGAATAAATAATAAAATGTGTTAATAAAAAATGTTCTACTGTTTGTAATTACAGGTTAGACTGTTTTAAACCTCCTTCAGAAATATAGTCTGTTCATTTTATCTTTTGAAAAAGTAGAGACTGAGTGGTTTTAATGAAGAAATATCATTCAGTATCATTCTCAAAGTTCAGGAGTACTAAAAGGTGGTCTCCAACTTTTCATAAGAGTAGGTCTTATCAATATGTACTGTCTGCTGCATGCTCATCCTCAACACAGTGAAATTAAGTGTGTTTTTTGGTGGGGTTTCTGCAGTTGCTGCCAAAATACCAGTCCAGAGAAGTAATATGCACAGCTTTTTTAAGAAAAAGATAATGCTGGTGTTAAGAGAATTAATATTCATTTGTCTCCTCTTACACCAGAACTGATAGAAGGTTTAATGGTAACATTGTAAAACAACTATGAAGTTTATTGCTTGGGATGGTAATTTTCTAGATTGGCAAATGTTTTTAGCTGATAATACATTGTCAAAACAAATCTTTGTATTGTTTTAGTGATGTTTATAACAATTGTTTGACATTGGTCATGATCCTAACCAGCAGGCTGATAAAGCATACTGAAGTTTACTTTTAGTTCTTGTGATCTGGCAGAAAGAGTGAGCGCTGTCTAGTCTGACTGTGGCAACTCACTGCTCCCATCGGCAAACACACACAATGCATAGGGTCTATATTATATAGAAGAAAAATCCAAATGTCAAACGCTCAAATGAGTGTAAATGCAGAAATTCGAAATCGTTATTGTGGGGGATTTCGCCCCCCCCCCCCACCCGCTAAATATATATATTCCAACTCAGAGATCGCACTACAGTGAGGAAAGGGCAAATTTTCCAATCCTCACTGTACTGCGATCCAAAAAAAAAACTTTGCCTTCCTGCATTTATGAGCGTTCGACATTTTGACTTTTCATCAATCTAAAGTAGACCCAGTGCATATGTGCTTTTCCATTCCTTCAGGAATTTCAAGCTGTTTTTAAGGACAGGCATGCCTTAGGCATTACCACCTTTCCCTGTAACTAATGCCACCTTTCAACAACACTAATTAAAAAAAATGCTTTCCTCATGTCGTAATTAAACTGCACTGCTTGTATCTGCTGGTCAGTCATGCTTTCTTAGTTCTAGCTTACCTGGGTAATAATTCCTTCCCATGTACACCTTAGTGTTCCTTATATGCCCACATTGCCCTCCAGTCCCCCTTCCAGTATCTTCTCTTTGCTGGTGGGGAAAAATCATCTCCTTTAGCTTCTCCTTGTGTGGCATACTCTGTTACCCTCATTGTCATCTTCCTTTGTACCTCCACCAGCATTATATTCTCCCTTTCCTGTAAGGTGTCCAGGACTGGGTGTGGATGTTCTCTGTCTAACTCCTCCAGTTTATTCTGCCTTTAGTTTGCCATTCCCAAGCTCTTCCACCTTACAAGTAAATGGGTTGTAGTGAGGCTGCTTCCAGTTTGCAGAGACCCCAATTCAGGCCTGCTTCTCTGCTCCTCCCGTCAGCCTTTTTGCCCTCCACAGAGGTCGATCCACTTGTTCTTGACATACATGAAATAGACAGGCATGTCAAAAGTTGCAGATTGACTTCTGTGCGGCATCACTTGACTCCTCCTTATTTTGTAAAATCTCATGCAAATTATTATCCTTTGCCATCTTAACCGTATCTCCATCCATCTCATGCAGGACCTATTTCATTGACATTGTCTTGTTCTGTAGGTCATGTGAAACGGTCATGTGAAACAAAAGGATTTGTTGAAGTCAATTTGTAGGTACAGTTACATTTATCTTCCTTGCTGGTGTCAAAATCATGGAACTGGATTGGGACTGTTCCTCGTTCCCTGTTTCTTTCATGACTACTTAAGCTGTTTTTTTTTTTTTTTTTGTAGTATTTGTATAATCCTTCCATGTCATGTATCATCTTGCTTTTCTGTTAGGTAGTTCTCCATTGAACTACACCATTTGCCATTTTGTGTTAGTTCATTTAGCTTCATAGGCAAACACTAGGCAAGCTGTCCTTGTAGGCCATTTTAAGCATAGCCATTTTCCCTTTTTGTGCTTGAAGTAACCTGTCCCATTTGGTTATAGACTGGACTTACCTATCCCATGTTGATAATTATAAATTACCCCTAATGAGAATAAGTAGGATCAAACCATAGATAATTTGAGGGGAGACATGCATGGGATAGAGTGTTTAGGAGCTGCCTCTGTTCATTAGTAGTACAGGGGCAGTCCTGGACAACCATCTTTGTTTATAAGCTGTGCAATATAGAAGGACTTTCTTATATAGTGGACACATGTCAGTCAAATGTTAGGTCATTGTCCACTTCATTTCCCAAATCCTGAAGAACTGGGTCAACTTGTAGGGATGTATTGTCATTGTGGTAGTTCCCTGGGACAGGTGACTTCCCAAGGGATACAGTAATGTATTTTTTTGGCATTTAGTTTCAGTCCATGATTTGTCACCAGTTATTTATTTGGGATGAACCTTCTGCAGGATAGCTTTCATTTGGGGATTCAGTGACTCTACTACCTTACAGTCCTCTGCAAACTTAGTCAGCCATAGCCCTTTGCTATTGGTTTTATCTCAAAAAAGTAGATGCCAAACACGAGATGTTACAAGTACTTGTATTACAAGTACCACATTGGGTTGCTGGCATGATGGTGCTCTTGTGTGCACAGAGCACTCAGCCCTGCTAAGCTCTGTCTTAAACTTGCAGTTATCCAATAGTAGATGTTAGTTTGTGGTTCAGCTGTTCACCATTTCCAGGGCTGTTGTATTCAGTTACATCATCATGGTACTACAGTTATACAAATGTCTGATTGACGAACCTGATACAGTGACTGTCAAATGTAAACAGTATTTAGAAGTGCAGTTAATTGCACTTGTATAATTCAGTATGATAGCCTTATTAGCACTCCTTGCAGATGGGTATTTTACCAGAGCTGGACAGCTTAGTAGCATCTTACTAGAGCTGAGCAGCTTAGTAGCAGCTCACAGTTCACCATCCTACCCTTTTTGCTGTACATTATATGAAGTTGAACAACAGGCAGATTCTGTCAAGGTAGTGGACTTGTTTCTAAGCAAAGATGAAGTGGTATTTGCATATGTTCTCCGTTTGCTTTTCATTTCTTTAGCAAAAATTAGGTCCAGTTTTCCTCTAAAAGTAAAACATAGTTATGCTACCAATGGAAGTTCTGTTGTGCAGCATGGAGCTCTGAGAGCAGCCCCAGTTTCCTAAGTTTGATTACTATGCTTGGGAAAGGGAAGAGCCATTTTAGAAGGATGGGGGTGGATAGTATCTTTTGTCTTATCCATTTTTTTTTGGGGGGGTAGCTAGGTCATTGTGTGTGTGTGCGCGTGCGTGCCACCTGTTGTAAGATACACACGCAGACAAACTCTTACAGATACCACAGAGATGAGGTTTGATCTCCTAAGCCGTGATATTGCTGTGTTGTCAGGTTGGATGTGTGGAGTTTTGCATGCATACACCATTGTTAGCTATGCTGCAGGTGTCATGCCTGGCCATGTGTGTTTGTGTGTGTGTGTGTGTGTGTGTGTGTGTGTGTGTGTGTGTGTGTGTGTGTGTGTGTGTAGTGGCAAGCAAGCTAATTTGCCCTCCATTGCTGTCTAATCAGAGTGGAGAGATCTGAATGGCATACTGTTGATAGAAAGAAAGGCCTTCTCCATGGGGTGATGTTAGGATGTTGGAACAGTCACTGCAGAATGTGAGGGTTGACTACAGATCTGGAGGACCTGGAGTGGTCAAGGCCAGGCAAGACTAAAATAATGTACATAAAAAGTTGCAGACATATACAGCAAAACAAGCGTTGCTAGCAGATTAGATAGCTTACTAATCCTGTAACTTTAGTTAGTGTTTTTTTTAGTTTACAGAGGTAACACACTACACCATAAGAAGAACACAGGGTAGTCTGCCTCAGTGGTTTCCAGTTTAACATTCATCATATTTTGCACAATACCTTTTCTGTCCTAGATAGGGAGTAGAGTTCTATTTAGATATAGAAGCTACAAGATACCAGTTCTTCCCTGAGATAATGAAATATCTGAGGCACCCATTGCTTCCAACAAACTATAAGTGCCTGTTTTTTGCTGTTGTATTTCACTTTTAATTTGTATTTGCATTCTGTTGTCTGTTTGAATTGTCAGAACTGTTTTTGCTGCATTTTTCTGTATACTGTACTAGCTCTGCTGCAGCATAGCCCAATTCCAAATTTGCTATTTCTGGGTCTGTTTTGTAACTTCTGAGCATCAAATTCAAGCCATCTTTGTTCGTGAAGGCCCTTCCTTCTGCATCCTTGTGGGAGGAGTGTGCTGTCTGGGTCCCATCTAATCGAGGGTGATTGGACTAGAGCTCAGAGAGAGTGTCCTTATTGGTTAGTTTGAGTTAAAAGGGTTATTTCTTGTTTTATTTAAGCCCTGAGGTTTGCACTTGTTTGCATGTAGCACACTATTGTGCACTGCTGCATAGTGGTGGTTACCATTGGTGGTTACAGACACAAACATTTTGCTTGTTAAATTTCCCCTTGCTTGTGTTCCTCCAGAGATTCTTTGTGACCCTGCTCTACTGTCAGGTGGAGCACTAAGCCTAGCTTCCGAGGTACCAACACATCTCTCACCCACTAGCCATTCATAAGTGTGACCTCTTTTCCTGACCATATAAATTTGCCTAACACTATGGATGGACAATTTCCCACAGTTTCTCCAGCCAACTTGGGTGACATGGGCATCCTAAAGCAGTGTAGCAACTGCCTCATGTTCACTGAGAACCCTCTACTCATAGTCCATACAAACTCAACATGTGAGAGATGTAACTGTATTAAGAACCTTGAATCTATGCTCTTCCACACACCAGTCAGTACATTTGACAATGAGTGAGCTGTCAGCATACACAACTCACCTCCTACTCCATCCACACCCACATTACCATCACACATACCTACATATGCGGAGGTTCTTACCAGAAACCTACCTAAACACCAGAGACCTCCCAAAACACAAGCACACTACACATAATACTTCTGCAGAACACAATATCACGCACCAGTGTCTCACCTGTCAAGCCCTTAAGGCAAAGCACAAAAGCAAACATATTAGTCATAGGTGATTTCATCGTGAGAGAAGGCTGGATAAAGAAAAGGTTACGGTCAGCTGTCTGTCAGGTGCCAGGATCCACCATATCAAACATGCACTCAAGTCTCTCAACAGGTACTATTACGACTTTGCCATAGTCCATGTTGGTGTGAACAACTTGAGATATACCTCTCTGGACTGTATGAAGAGACATGACTGAGATCTAGGACTATGTGTCTCAGGCAGGTATGTCACCAGCCTTGAGCAGCATTTTGCCTTCACCTAGGATGATGCTGCAATGCAAACGGGAAATGATTGACTTCAATAATTGGCTTAGTTTCTGGTGTCATTCTAAGGAGATCCAGTATCTGTCAGCTTGGGATGACATGATCAACCGACCTTGCTGCTTTGCCAGAGATGGTCTTCATCTGTCATCCCTGGGATTTTGGCTACTGGCTAAGGCTCTTGCCACCCCCATAGTCCCTTTTTTAGGCAGTGTCTCAAGGACAAAATTCCCAGCGTAAAATCTCCATGTAAAAACAACCTCAAGGTTATGCTGCTAAATGCTAGGAGTATTAACACAAAACTGCACTCACTGGAAGCAGTCCTCACCTTGGAAGACACAGACATTTGTGCAGTCACTGAGACCTGGTTCAAGGTTGTGGAGAGCACCCCAGCCATACTGGGTTAAACCTTCTTCCACACGTTCAGACCACAAACTGAAGGCATGAAAACTAAAGGAGGCTGTGTATCAATATTCATTAAAGATGAATACACCTCCTGATGGGTTAAACAGTATTTTTTATTTTTATTTATTTTACATTTGTTGACCGGGCTAGTCTAGCTGGATACATGTCCTTTTTCAGTAGAGGCCCAGGGAGAAAAACTCCAACAAAAAGAGAAGACACAATACATTTACATACAGAAGAAATAGCATTAACATAAAGATGAAAGAAAACAGCAGGCTTTACATACTGATTAAATGACATTCACATAATAAGTAGATGGTCTTAAAACATGGTTACATTGTGAAGCCGAGAGGTTGAGATTATAATCTCTGAAATGGGGATGAGACTAAGGTGGTATGAGATCTTTGGGTTTAGTCTGGTTTAGGACAAGGGCATAACCAGTGTGACTTAAGGAATTCTTTGAGATTATTTTTGAATTGATTAAGCAAGGTCATAAGTCTTAGGTTGTTTGGAAGGGAATTCCAAGGCCTTCTGATGGAATTGGCATAGAGAGCATCACCACCCGAATTATTAAATTTAACGGTTAGTATCTGAACACTATTGGATGATCGAAGGCAGTTTAGGTTGGAGTAGGGGGTCAGTATTTTGCTCAGTGAGGGGGTTCTATCCGGTTGGTTAATTATTTTAAATGCTTCAGTAAGTTGGTTGAGTTTGAGAAGATTGGGCAGTTCTAACCAACCAAGTTTCTTTAGGTTAAGGCAATGATGAGTACGATAAGGTGTTCCTGTTATAAATCTGGCAATATGATTATAGGCAACAGAGAGTTTATTGAGCTCTCGCTTATTGAGGAAAGAAAGTACCGGGGAGGCATATAGGAGGGTGGTGAGGAGATGAGTGCGAACAATGGTTAGTTTGGCATGAGGGGTTAAAAAGTTCTTTATTCTGTACATAGAGCCGAGTTTCTTGTTTACAGACTTAATGGTGTGGCTAATGTGCATATCAAATTTAAGCTTGTGGTCGATAGTGACACCTAATAGTTTGGTGTTGGAGACAGGCTCTATGATGGTGCCATTGGTGGATTCCACATGGAAGGTCATATTGTTAGCAATTGGAGGTTGTTTTCCGAGGGGAGTAGATACAGAGGGGAAAAATAGTAGCAACTTGGTTTTTGTTGGATTAAGTATGAGTTTCAATTCAGAGAACCATTTTTCGACTATAGCAAAACAGTGTTGGGTATTTGCTTGGAGTTTCGGGAGAGGGACGTCAGAGCAGATCAGGGTGGAGTCATCTGCATATTGGATGCAGGTGGCTTTGGGGATGACTGAGTGAAGATCATTTATGAAGACTGAGAATAGAAGGGGACCAAGTATAGAGCCCTGAGGAACGCCAATGGTGTTAGGGAGCAGGTCAGATAGCCTGTTTTGCCACTTGACAGCTTATTGCCTACCAGAGAGGTAAGCATTGAACCAACTTAGAGCTAGGTTGTCGAGATGTAGGGTTTCCAGGGTGTGGAGCAGAAGCTGGTGATTGACCATGTCGAAGGCTTTCGATAGGTCAAGAAGGAGAGCAGAGGATATTAATTTATTATTACAGTTGTTATTGACTGAGTCAACAAAGGAGAGGAGGGCAGTGGTTGTACTATGATGGGGGCGAAAACCATGTTGGGAATTAGACAAAAGACTGTTAAGGGTGAGGTAGTGTAGGAGTTGTTTGTGAACACACCGTTCCATAATTTTAGCTATTGGAGACAATATTGCTATGGGTCTGTAGTTGGATGTTTCCGTGGAGGTGCCTCCTTTATGAAGAGGGATGATATATGAGATTTTCCAAATAGAGGGGATTCCTTGGTGATACTTCAGGTGCAATTAACTGTTGGTAGGACACCTGTTCAAGTCATTGCCAGCTACAGGACCCCCTCTGTGAATCAGGACACCCACTCTGCCTGTTTGGATCTACTTGAGTCTATCAAGATACATCTGAACACCATGGTTTTTGGCGACTTTAACTACCCATCCATTGGCTTGGTAAATTATACCTGCACAAACTCACTTGCCCAAAGGTTCCTTGACTTTAACTCCAATGCCCTGGACCAGCTGGTTGACACCCCCACAAGGGTTGCCAACATCCTGGATCTGGTTCTTACTAATATGGGGAACCACTGTACCACCCCCACTGTGAAGTCTTCCATGGTGAGATCTGAACACAAATCAGTCTCATTTGAAGTAACTATCACATCTGACCCCTCCCCCCCATACAGCAGCTAAACTATAAAACTTCTCCAAAGCAGATTAATAATCTCTTACAAGATAGTATAAATAGCTTCACTGCACCTTCCCACTCAGATGGAACTGGTAGCTATGCCGAGTTCTGCACCAAATTGCTTTATACAATCACCTGTATAACTGCATTGACTCAGCAGTACCTGATAGGACCAAAACAAGCTCCTCAAGAAAGAGCAAACCTGCTTGTTGGACAACTGCCATTAGCAGGCTTTACAATAAGAGGAAGAAATTGCTGTCTTAAGAGCAAGAGGGAGCAAGCCCTAAACTGGAAACGCTCCCTCCTCAGCTTAAACAAGCGAATAAGACTTCTTGTGAAGTCCTCCAAAGCAAACTATGAATTCAAATTAGCTTCCTCAATGAAGGACAACCATAAGGCATTCTTTAGTTACATCCATATGCTAAAAGGAAAGGCCCAGATTTGAGCTGAACTGGTAGTTAATGATACCACAGATACTGAGCCTGTGGACATAGCTAACCTGTTGGCTGACAGGTTCTGTGAAAACTTCAGTCCCCTGTTCCCACCACACATACCCCATGACATCCCTACCACCTGTCCCCTACCTTGTATTTCTAAAGAGCAGGTCATAAATGCCTTCTCTAAGGCCAAAAATACAGCATCTGTTGGACCTGAAAACATCCCAGGCTGCGTCCTACATGAGCTCCAGCAAGAAATAGCAGCACCATTAGGAACTCTTTTCAATCATAGTCTAAGCACTAGCATCATCCCAGCTGAGTGGAAATCAGCCACCATTGTTCTCTTGCACAAAGCTGATGGTTCCACTGACCCTGGGAAGTATAGACCTGTTAGCCTGACTAGCCTTATCCACAAGGCCGTGGCGCGAATCATCATTGACCTTATCAGCAAAGATATGGTAATCTACAAATACTTGACCCTACTCCGTTTGGATTTGTCACAGGGAGGTCATGCCTGTTAAACCTGGTGAACGACTTTGAGACAGTCACCAAGGCCCTGGACGAGGGGCAATCTATGCATAAAACTTACCTAGACTTAGCCAAGGCATCTGACTCTATTCCCCACTCGGGCATCATTGACAAACTCACCCAGCTAGGTATCAACCCTTATATCGTTAGATGGGTTGCTAATTGGCTCACTGATAGAGTCCATATAGTCAAAAACGAGGAGTCCACCTCCAACAGCAGACCTGTAACCTGTGCTGTTCCACAGGAATCAGTCCTGGGATCTCTACTCTCTGATGCCTGCAAACTGAGCGCGGTCATAGAATCTCCAGGTGATGTCAGCATCTTACAAGATGGTCATACACATACAAATGATTGGTGCCAAAGTCATGGCCTTAAACCCAATGCAAAAAAATTTACTTTCATCCCTTTCGGTAAGAGTGATATTTTTGCTAATTACCACATAAATAGTAACACCTTAAGTATGCATGCACTGGTAAGAGACCTGGGCACACAGGGTGACAACAATCTTATCTTTGACCACAATGTCTCCACACTAGTAAGAAGGGCATTCTTTATTGTTCATCTCATAAGTAAGGGCATTGCCTCCAGAAAAAAAAAAAGGAGGTATAACCTCACTGTACTGTTCCCTCATCAGGCCAGTAATTGAGTACAATGGCCTTTTGTTATGTACATTTCTAAGCAACTGCAGCAATTGGAGAGACCACAAAGGTTCCTCACAAGGAAAATTCAAGGTCTTCAGCATTTGTCCTATGTGGATCATCTGATGTCTCTGTCACTTTATTCCATTTCATACAGACTACATGGAGGCAACCTCTGCCTTGCATACAAGGCAATCTCTGACCCTACTTTATTGGAAATGCTGCATATCTGTAAGTCAAATGGTACACGAGTTATATACTGTAAAGAACTTAACCTGGTGACTGACATTAATAGAACCTTCTGGAGGGATATATTTTTCTCCCTGCGGTTACCACAGCTTTGGAACAGATTCCTACTTCGTCAAAAAGAGCACCTCATTGGCCCTCTTCAAATGCAGTCTGGACGATTGGAAGGGTAACTGTAAATTCACCACAGGGGTTCCAGCTATGTCTTTCTTGGAGAGGAGCAATAGGTGCTGATCATGAAGTTGGCTAGGCATGTAAGGGCCCTAGGGCTATTAGCTTCCTATGAAGATGGTTTCCCCATTGCCTCTTAGTATTAGTGTTGATACTCCGAGGGAATAAGGTCTAGACAAGGAAGATGAAGTGCAGAATTCCTTTAAATTTTATTCTGACATTAAGACTTTCTACCATGATAATGTTACTTATTGCCTCCCTCAGAATAAATATTAAAAAAGAAGGCCTGGGAAGATATGATCAATAGACCACGAAGCTTTGCCAAAGATGACCTGCATCTGTCTCCCTTGGGCTTTAGGCTTCTGGCAAAGGCTCTTACCTCCCTCATAGTGCCGTTTTTAGGAAAAGTGATGAAGTAAAACCTACCACCATAATGTAAAAATTGCTACAAAATGCAAATTAAAGGTCATGCTGCTAAACACTAGCAATCTAAGCATGAAACTGCACTCATTGCAAGCATTCTTAACCCTGAAAGATGCTGACATCTGCGCAGTCACAGAAACCTGGTTCAAAGCTGCGGAGAGCACCCCAGCCTTACCTGGATACTCATCCTATCATACATTCAAACCCCGAATTGTGGGCAGTAAACCCAAAGGAGATGTGGTTTCAATATATATTAAAGACGTACACATTTCCAGGCTGGTCAAACAGTATGACCCACAGGAGGCACTCCTGGTGCAGTTAACCATTGACAAGACCCCAGTTCAAATCATAGCAAGCTAATGGCCCCCAAATTTGACTCAACATGCCCACTCCACCTATCTGGACCTCTTTGAATCTATCAAGATTAAACCCTTTTCCCTGATCCTGGGTGACTTTAACTACCCAATATTAGATTGGAAGAACGACTCATGCCAGAGCACAAATGCCCAGAGATTCCTCGATTTTGTCAATGCAAACACTTCGGAACAGCTAGTCAATACCCCCACAAGTGGTGAATAATATCTGACCATAAAGCAGTCATGTTCAAAGTCACCATCTCCCCAGACCCCGCTCTAGCAAGGGTCAAACAGAAACCCTCTTCAAAGTTGATTACATCCTCCTGACGGATGGTATAAACAGCTTCACAGCCCCCTCTTCCTCTGTAGGAACTGGCACCAATGTCCAAAACTACACCAGAGTGCTATACGAGCATTTATATAGATGGATGGAATCAGGAATCCCTGACAGGGCAAAATTATCCTCCGCAAGGAAGAGTAAACCTGTCTGGTGGACATCTGCAGTAGATAAACTCTATAACAAAAGGAAAGAAAATGCTGTCCAGAACTAAGAAGGACCAGGTCCCCAGTTGGAAGCAATCTCTCCTTAGCTTGAACAAGCAAGTAAGAGCACTAATGAAATCATCCAAAGAAAATTGAGTCCATGTTGGCCACGTCTACTAGAGACAGTCATAAGTTCATCTTCACATATGTCTACAATCTCAAAGGAAGCACACAAATCTGCTCAGAACTGGTGGTCAAGAACACCACGTATACAAATGCCGTTGATAAGCCAACTTGCTGGCTTACAGATTCGATAAAAACTTCACCCCTCTTCCCTCCATCAGTAAATTAGGACATCCCTTATATCTAGGGAACAGGTCATTACTGGTTTCTCAAAGGCAAAAAATACAGCCTTCATGGGACCCGATTACATCCCGGGCTGCATCCTACATGAACGTGGGCAGGAGCTTGCAGCACCATTAGGCGCCCCATTCATCCAAAGCCTGAGTACCGACATTGTCACAGCTGAGTGGAGGACAGTCACTGTCATCTCTTTGTACAAATGTGGATTGTCCATCGATCCGAGAAGTTATAGATCCATCAGCCTAACTAGCCTGACCTGCAAGGCCATGGAATGGATGGTCATGGACCTCGTTAACTAGGAGATTGGGAACATCCAAACACTTGATCCCACACAGTTTGGCTTTGTCAAGGGGGGGTCATGTCTGTTAAATCTGGTTGTCTTTTTTGAGACTGTCACCAAAGCCATGGACAAGGGGAAGACTGTGCACACCACCTGTCTTGACCTGGCCAAAGCATTTGATGTTATTCCCCACTCGGGCAAAATAGATAAACTCTGTCAACTAGGTATCAAATCTGTATGTTACCAGATGGGTAGCAAACTGGCTCACTGATGAAATCCACATCGTCAAAACAGGGGAAGCCACCTCAAGCTGTAGACCCATAATGAGTGGCATACTCCAGGGATTGGTCTTGGGGCTTCTGTTATTTAGGATATACTTTTCTGAGGTGCAGGCCAAAACCAGTGGGCTATGGCTGTGCAAGTTTGCAGATGAATGCAAGCTGGGCACTGTCATCAATACCCCTAATGATGTGGACATCTTCCAAGAGGGTCTCACCCAAACAAATGACTGGTGCCAGAAACATGGCCTCAAGCTGAATACCAAAAGCTGCACCATCCCCTTTGGGGAGAGTGACATCCCCACAAATTATCACATTAATAAGTGTCCTAAGCACGCAATCAGCCTTGAGGTATTTGGGCACCCAGGTTGATAGCAACCTGACTTTTGACCACCACGTTGCTTCTGTTGTATCGAAAGCTGTCTACATGGCCCACCTTATAAGTAAGGGTATGTCATCCATGAACAAGGAGGTCATAATATCCCTGTAATCTTCCCTTATAATGTCCATTATTGAGTATAACGCCCCTTTCGGCATGTACCTAGCAAAGCACATGCAGCAGCTGGAGAGATCACAGAGGTTCCTCACCAGGAGAATCCAGGGCCTCAAACATCTACCATACACAGATTGGCAAAAGCTGTGTCCCTCTACTGAGTTTCATACAGAGTCCTCAGAGGTGACCTCTGTCTGGCATACAAAGCAGTCTCAGACCTTGCCTCGATGGGACTGCTACATATTTGCAAGTCAATTTCCTCAAGTAACCTGCACATGCGACCTCAACCTGGTCTGTGACATCAGTGAGTCTTGTTGGTGGGACAGATTTGTGTCTTAGAGACTGAATAGATTCCCTGTCCACGGCAGTCAGAGTATCCCATTATCCCTTTTAAGTGCAACCTGGATAACTGGATGGTAAACAGAAAATACACCCCTGGGATTCCATCTGTGTCCCTGCTGGACAGGGGCATCGGGTGCTGACTTGTCTAAACATGGGCTAAACTCTTGGCTAGGCTTATAAGGGCCTCAGAACCAATAGCCTAGTAACTTCATATGATCCTGTGGTCATGGTAACAAATGGGAAAGGTTAAAACAAACTTAAAATTCTTGCAGAAAGGAAAACATCCTAACAGGTTAAAAGCTTCAAGTATCTAGGAAGTGTGGTTAAGGAGAAGTCTGAATGAGGAGGTCAAAGCTGGAACCAGAGGCACTGTATCCAGCTGACAGAAAGTGCCAGGAGTAGTGTGAGACAGAAGAATGGCAGAGAAATTGAAAAGTTAAGTGTACAAACAGTGGTGCAAACAGTGATTCTGTATGGCTCTTAAAGCTGTGTAGAGCAACTGAGAAAACTTGAGGTGATGGAGATGAAATTATTGGGAAGGGTACTAGGATGCACAGTGTGGGACAGAAGAAGAAATGATTACATCAGTGCTGTAGCCAAAGCTTACTTTATTACCACTAGTGCTTCATAGTATACATAGACTGTGAACTACAAAATTGTTGTTTTCAAAGCTGTCCTGTTGTATTGGCTCCTTTTGTTTCACCAAGACCAAGAATGAGTGGGAGCTTCACCATCCTTCTATATACTGCACAACAGCATCTAAATGGTATAAATAGAAATACCTGTCAAATATATACCATTTTGCAGAAGCGACAATCCATCAGTCAGTTTAGTTCTTCATTTAGTTTTCTTTACCATCAGCTTCTGCTTCACCATATTGGTTTTAAAATAAGAAATCTCATCACTTTGCAGTTGGTCATATTTTTCAGTGGCTGCTAATATTTCCTGCAAGTCCACAAAAGACAAATCTGTTTGACAAGTGCACCCTAAAGACTGCTGGATAAAACATGGGAAATTTTAAAGTCCTTGGTCTCTCTGTTTCCTCATAGGGACTAGAAGTTTTGCACTTTGACAAAGTGTATATATGCAATAAAGTCATCAAAGAAAACACATTTTTATTAACCATTGCTTAGCCAACTGCCTCACTAGAGACAGAATCTGATCTTTACCTTTAAGTGTTTCAGATCAAGATGGTATATAACTGGGTTGCTTATCCATCAGTCACCATCCAGGTATGCTGTGGGTTGCATGTTGTTTAACTTGCTTGCAGTCCAGTCCACCCAGGTAGTTTGACTTGTACATAAGCCGTATAGCCTGCCCTTCCTTCTTTTTGTGCACATCAGTAATTTTTCCTTTGGCCTGTAACGTCCTGGTGGTCTTGCTTTTCTTTGAGTGCCGGTAACTTGGCCGAGAATGGCAGATACTGCTCTTTTAGTTGCTTATTTTCTTTTTGTAGTTATTTAGTAGTGCCAGCATGGTATTTTAAGGCCTGTGCAAACTGCATTTATTTCCTTCACTTCAGCATTGTAATTGTCAAGCTCAGCTATTATTTTCACTGTTCTTCTCTGAGAGGCTGCTATCAGTGTTTCTCAAGGCACCTTATCTGACGCATTTCCTCTTGTATGCCCTCTGAGTTTACCACTTTAATGCCATTCATTGTGTTATGTGCAGACATTTATGTCAACTTTGTCAAGCTTCCCTGATTACTAGACTTCTTTTTTTGTTTTGTTCTCAGCACTTGGCATCAGTATACCTAACTATATTGCCTAACTGCAGAAAACTGTGACTTACATTCTAGAAAAAAAAAAAAGAATAACAAAAGAACACCTCTTCTTTCTACAAGTACGGTCACTGGAATTCCACCTTTCAACATATGAACACTGCATGTCGTGGCTGACATTGCAGTAGTCCTTGCCATAAGAGGTATTTTTCTGCGATATTTCTGTTGTTTCCCCAGTTTTCTCCTGCAAAGTAACAAAAGCCTTCAGTTATGTTGGAGAACAGAATAAAAAGAGAGGGGAAATTGAATTAGATCCGGAAGGCCACAAATATAAGGAGGCCAAGGAATAGGTAAAAATTCTAAGTTAAATTCTATTTTACTTTTGAAGTTTACCAGAGAAACAAAAGAGTAGGTTATCATTCTGGAGGGGATGGTCCAATGAAGGCAAGCCTGAGGATGGGTATAAAGAGCACTGTAGAAGATTGCGTAGAATAAAGGACAAGGTTTAGATGGAATCTCTTTGAGGACCCTAAAAATACTGTTAGGTTTTGGTGAATTCTATGGTAGAACTTTTAGACGGGTCCCTTAGGTGTAGTGATCCAAAGGAAATGTAGGCAAACTGTTGTGGTGCTGCTTTGGAGACTTGAAGCTAGAATTATCCCAGGAAGTTGCAGGCCACTGAGTCTGACATCTGGCAGTCCTGATAGGTAAAACAAAGGAGGCAGTCCTGAAACTGAGGCTTAGAAGTTTCATGGGGTAGAATAGGCTGCTTAGTGTGTTCTGTCTGGTATAGATTCACAGGAGGTAGATCCTGTCAAACTAACATGATCCAGCCATTGTCTTGTGGATGTGATCTTTCTGGCTTTTTCTCTTCAGGAAGGTCTCCAGGAACAGATGGTGTTCCAATGAAAGTTTGTAAATTAGGAGGGATGAAAGTGGTAGATCTGGAAGATTTTGTTTGTTAGTATTTTAAAAGGAGGGGAAGCACTGATATGTTGGAAGAAAGCTGTGGTGGCTGTTTTACCTAAAGATGGCAAGACCCTTCAGACCCAGCTCCCCAGCTTCATATAGACCCATTTCAATTTTAAACCACAATTATAAAGTGTTTGTCTATACTAGCTAAAAGAAAGGCAAAGGTGTTGCAAAAATTGATGTGTATGGATCAGTGTGGTTTTGTGGAGGGGAGACAATCATTTGACATTAATAGAACAATGATGATGCATAGAGAAACAGAGTGCAAGAAAATGTATCTTGTTGGTGAGGCTTGATGCAGAAAAATCATTTGGCAGAGTAGGGTGGGATTTATGAGTAATGAATTGGAAGTATTTGCATTCCCAGATAAGGTTAATTAAAAAGGATATATGAGGGATCTGAGGCAAGAATTAAAGTGAGAGTGTTTCTCTCTGATAAGCTATATTTGAACAGAGGAACCAGGCAGGAGTGTCTTCTTTCTTCTTTATTTGTTTTAAATTTAAAGGCATTGACAATGAAAATAAGGGATTAATAAATACAAAGATATAGTTGTTATGGTAGTCAAGAAAAGTTGGCTTTATTTGCAGATATTATTTTGTGCCGGATATATATATATATATTTTTTTACTCGTATGTGCTAAGCGTTTTTTATTGTGTTTTTTACCACTGCTATTAAATTTGGATTTAAATGTCAGTTCTGTTTTCTTTATGATTTAACCCTTGATTGGGTTCATGAGACCTGTGCGATGATTCAAGGGATGGTTTTGCGTTCTTTGTACCTGATAAATTCAGAAAAGAGCATCTCAGTGTTGTGGAACATTTTGAGACTGTTTCAAGTCTTTTCAGGATATAAAATGAATGAAGATAAAAGGATATAACCATAAGATGTTATGTAGTCCTATCTCGCCGTAATTCTTGCTGGATGGGTTCGGAGCTGGTTCTGTGCTCCGAATCGGCCGATACTCAAGTTCGAGAGCTTTTACTGGCTCTAGGTTAGCCCCTTTCCCATGGTGCCTCATGGCAATTCCCCAGATCTCGTTTTCCGCAAAAGCTTTGAGGTTGTGTCTTACTGGCTCGTTAGCTAAGTAAAACGTTATTTGCTAAATTTAATCCTTTTTCCTAACTTTTCTATCCATTATTTATATATAGTTTTTTGTCTCTTGTGTGACTATTTTTTGAGGGGTTCCGACCCCTATCCCCCCCCCCCCCCATAGGACTGTACGTCCTGTTTAAGTTAGAGGGTCATAGTGCCAGTTTAAGTTAGAGGGCCTTTCCTCTCTGTGTGTGTGTTTATATATTGTTCTTTCTTCCACACTTCTTCTTTGTCTGTAGTTAGTGTTTAGTGTTGTATTGCTTGTTGTTTATCTAGCTACTCTATTCCTGGTAGTCGGAATGTCTAAAGATAAGGATAGGGAGCCTAAGGATCATTGCCCTTCTGGGTTTAAGAAGTGTGATAGATGTGCACAGAAAATGTCTCTCACAGACAGTCATACCAATTGCGTGTACTGCCTTAGTGAAGCCCATTTGCAGGAGCCCTGCACTTTTTGCCATCATTTAGCACCAGAGTTTTAAACGAAAGAAAGAGAAAACTTACTGATAGGGGTCTCATGACCATTTCCTTCCAGGAACAGCTGGAACTTGGTCAGGCAGCTCCAAAATCTTCTAAGAGAAAATCTTCGGCCCCAGCTTCGGAGCAGACTAAAAAGACCAAAACATTAGAGCCAAGAAGTTCTGGATCCAATTCAGCTTCGCCCATTTCGGTGCCGTTGGTCTTGGCGTCAAGGCAAGGTTCGGTACCAGAAATTTTACTGGAAATTGAGGTTGTCTCTCCCACCTTGAGATCTCCTATTTTGGATAGAAGGAGATCTCCTTCTGTCTCCACCAGATCCTCCAGGACTCTATCAGATGAGGACATCGAGCGCGTGGTGAAGAGGTTGCTTTCGGACCCAGCTCTGGCAAGAAAATTGGCCCCCTCCAGACCCAAAGGTTTCGGAGCCGACCTCCTTACTGACCATTGTTCCTCCTCCAACTGCTCCGCTCCCGGATCCTATTACTTAAGGTTCTTCTGTCTTGGACCCGTCGGCTCCAGCGAGTCAACCTGCTCTCTCGGACCCAATTACTCTATCCTCGATGGCTCAGTCTGGAGCAGAGGGATCAGGGAGACAACGCTCTCAAGTCGACTCTGAGGGGGACAGTCATCCTGGGTTCTCTTCAGAACCGACCCTCCCCCTCTGAGCCTCGGCTCGACTCACCTCAACTCCCACTTCTGCTTCGGAGCCATTCTCCCTTGCTAGGAGTCGACCATCCATCCCCTCGGAACAGAGGTCTTCTTCGGAGAAGCTATAGAGAAGGCTTTATCCTCTACTAAAGCCATACCATTGGAACCTGAATCCCACCAGCAGCAGGCAGCAACCTCTCCCTCCCCCCCCTCTGCCACCACCACAGCGTCTGGAGCCAGAGGCCCAAGTAGCCCCCATTGGAGGTGCCCCCTTTTCCGAGACCTCTCCAGATTATCCCACTGGAGAACTCCCTCGGAAGAGGCTGTGTAAGAGGAAGCATGTTGACTCACCTGAGTCTGTCATGTCAGACACTGATTTAGAGGAATCAGAAGGGTCCCCTAGATCCCCTTATGAGGATGTCTCATTTTCTGACATCCTAGAAATCCTTAGACAGAGGGGTGATTGGAAGACCTCTAACCCTAATGTGGATGAATCGGTGTATCTTGAGGCCTTTGGTTCCCGACCTTCCACCTCCTGGGTGACACCACCTTATGACCAACTCTTGGGGGTCATATCGCGGAAAGGCTGGACCTCTCCAGATTCAGTGGAGCCCGTCCCGAGGAGGCCAAATAAGTTCATGACAGCACCTGAGGACAAGACTTTTCCTAGTAAGGGAGTTCTAACATCCATCCTCCTAACAAGGAGTCCAGGACAATGGATAGGTATGGGAAGCGTACCTTTTCTTCAGCGACATTTATACTAAGATCGCTGGATTACCTTACTCATTTTACTTGTCTTCAGAGAGATCTCCTGAAAGAGTTAGGAGACAACCTCCAGGGTTCAGTAGCTCCAGGTTCCATGGATAAGGTTTCTACACAGCTCTAAACCCTTACTTCCATACCTAACTCCTAAATAAGGCCGATATTGTATGCAGTAGATGGAGCACGTAGGGCAGCCGCAGCAGGAATATCCCTCAGGAGGCATTCTTGGATGCGTCTTTGTAATTTTATGGAGTCCTTCAAGTCCTCCTTCACTAATGTCCTCTTTGATGGTTCATCTCTTTTTGGACCCCAAGTGAAATAGACTTTGACTAGGTGCGAGCAGGAAGGGAAAACCTTATCTGCTGTCAGAGTCAGTTTTTCCCTCCTGTCTAGACCCTATCACAAGGGTAATATAGGAGGGAAAATGTGGTTCCATAGATCCCAAAAAGCTTTCTCTCAGGCACAAGGTTAACCCTCCCCTAGAGGCAGAGGGGAAGGATATAATGGAAAACGCCACCCTCACGGCAGAGGAGGTCCACAGCATCAGGGAGACAGAGAAACTTTCTCTGATCGTCCCTTCCATCGCCCCTGAGGGGTTGCCCAACTTGTCCATCTCTGGAGGCAATCGGGGGTCTTTCGCTGTACCCAAGTGCATGGCTAACCATCTCACAAGATCATTGGGTACACACCATAATATTCAGAGATTACCTGATCCCCTTTGTTTCTGAATCCCTAACAAACTGGTCTCTATCAGACGTACCATCCATCCAACTAGACCATGTAACATCAGAGGTCATCTCGTTGCTGCAAAAGAGAGTCATCCAAGAAGTCCCCACAGAGCAAGTAGGATCCGGAACTTACTCTCGATTCCTTTTAGTTCCAAAAAAGACAGGGGACTGGAGGTCAATCCTAGATCTCAGCAGGCTCAACAAGTATGCAAAGAAATCGAAGTTCTGAATGGTCTCTCTGCAGTCGATATTTTCCTTTATCGGGAAAAACAGTTGGATGTGCTCAATCGATCTCCAGGATGTGTACTACCACATCAAAATGGACAGGTGCTCCAGGAGACACTTGTGTTTCCGGCTGGGAGCCAGTCCTTTTCAGTTCAGAACACTGCCCTTTGGTCTCACTACAGCCCCCAGAGTGTTCACCAAACGCATGGCAGTGGTAACGGCTCACCTGAGACATCAAGGATTCCAGGTGTTTCCATACCTAGACGACTGGCTCCTCACTGCTACCACCAAGCACCAACTCATCAGAACCAGGAACGAGACTCTATCCTTGTACGCCAGTCTAGGCATTACTGTCAACCTAAAAAAGTCAGTCTTATCTCCTTCACAGCACATTGTACACTTAGGCTCAGAAAAGACACAAACACCATGTCTGCCATACTAACACCAGAAAGAGTAGAGTCTTTACGCAGTCAAGTCAGGTCCTTGCTAAAGAAACAAAAAGTTCAGGCCAGAGTAGTCCTTCAAGTCCTAGGGACTACAGCTTCCACCATCCTATTAGTTCCTCTTGCTCCTTTACACATGAGGATACTTCAGTGGCTATTTGCCCAATGGTCGATGCAAGACCTTCCATTGTCTCACCAGATTTTTATACGAAACACCTGCAAAAAGGATCTGACATGGTGGTTGCACACAGAACAACTTCTCCTTTGTCGTCCACTTGTTCCTCCCCAAGAGAAAGCAGTTTTGACCACGGACGCTTCCCAGATAGGGTGGGGGCATTATCTGGGAATGGCAGTCCAAGGTACTTGGCAGAACCACAAGAACCATGTCCTGGAGATGCAAGCGGTGCTGTGTGCATTGCAAGCACTTCACAGCTCCCTTCCCACCGGGACAATTGCGATTCAGTCAGATAACATGTCTCTTGTGTGGTACATAAACAAGCAAGGGGGAACCAAATCTTAGCTGCTTTGCAGGGAGGCCTTAAGAGTTTGGAAATGGGTGATGGATACTCAACGCTTCCTGATAGCAATGCACATCCCAGGGAATTCCAACGTAATAGCAGACAAACTTAGCTGAGCAATTCTGATGTCTCACGAGTGGTCCCTCAATCCAAAAGTTGCAAAAGAGATCTTTCACAGATGGGGCCAGCCTTGCTATGACCTATTCATCACTCACCTGAACACCAAATGCAGCAGCTACTTTGCCCTTATTCCCCATCTGGGGATGTCACCCAGGGATGCTCTAGTCCACGATTGGCCCCCGGGACTTCTTTATGCCTTTCCTCCTTTTCCACTCATCCCAAAGGTGATACAGAAAGCAAGACAGTTGAGGAGTTCCTTGATCCTCATTGCTCCTTACTGGCCTTGACAAGTTTGGTTTCCCTTCCTGTGGCCCTACCTTTTGGAGGAACTATGGATT
The DNA here is from genome assembly GCF_019279795.1 of Protopterus annectens. Classification (NCBI taxonomy): domain Eukaryota; kingdom Metazoa; phylum Chordata; order Ceratodontiformes; family Protopteridae; genus Protopterus; species Protopterus annectens. The sequence goes on from NC_056741.1 coordinate 1,991,491,589, forward strand.
CTGGACCCATCTCCAGATCTCCTGATTCATCAATCGGTACAGTTCCACCCCACCATCCACACCCTCAAATTGACAGCATGGTTGCTCCAGTTCCACGAATAGCCAGGTGCATTCCCCTGTCCCCTTCGGTCAAACACATTCTAATTTCATCCTATTCCACTCAGAAATTATACTCCAGCAAATGGAAAAGGTTTTCGTTTTGGGCTACAAACCGGATCTTAGATCCATATACAGCTCCTATAGAATCTATCTTATCCTTCCTAGCATCAATTTTTCATGAAGGAGCGGCAGCTGCTACAGTTAAAGTTCAGTTAGCTGCCATTTCCAATTTCCATTTTGGCTTCATGGGAAATCCAGTTATGCAGCACTCCTTGTGAAAAACCTTCTTCAAAGGAGTTGTTCTTCTCAGGCTTCCAATCAAACAGCCATTAGAACCCTGGGACTTAAACTTAGTGCTCTCATCTTTGATGTCTGCACCCTTTGAGCCATCCTCTTCATCAGACCTAAAATTGTTGTCATGGAAAACACTATTCTTAGTAGCTGTAACATCTGCTAGGAGAGTCTCAGAACTGCAAGCTCTAACCGTTCGACCTCCTAACATTATTTTTCACAAGGATAGAGTCTTTCTCAGGACAGACCCTTCCTTTCTTCCCAAGCTATGCTCAGAGCACAATCTGAATACTACTATTGAATTACCTGTGTTTTTTCCAAACCACGCTAATAAATCTGAGAATAGACTGCACCATTTAGACATCCACAGAATTCTCAGATTTTATTTACACAGGACTAAATAATTCAGAAAATCATATCAACTATTTGTTTCCTTTTCTGAAAAGAAGGGCTTGCCTGTTTCTAAGGTTACTCTTTCAAAATGGCTTTCGGATTGCAATTCCTTTGCTTATCAATCAGCTGGCAAACAGTTACCAGTTAAAGTTAATTCTACTAGAGCTGTATCTACTTCATGTGCCTTTAGATCTAGGCTCCCAATTGATACTATTTGTGCAGCAGCTACTTGGGCAAGACCACATACTTTTGTCACTCATTACAAATTGGATTTGGCTTCCCGGGACAGGTCTTCCTTTGGGTCCACTGTGCTGAAGAGTCTCTTTGCTTGAGCCACCCGGGATATAGGTGCTAGGGACGCTGTCCCATCCAGCAAGAATTACGGTGAGATAGGACTACATAACATAAAGAAGTTATGTACTTAACATAACGTTCCATGTTTGTAGTTCATCTCGCCTACATTCTTGCGTCCCTCCCTCCAACCCCCTTCTTGTTTTCTGGGGGATCTGATGGACTGTACTGGTGCTGTCTGACTTGGTTTTCTTTTGTTGTCCACCTGGCATGGATTATATTTTCAAAATTATTTCTCTGTATATATGCAGCTCTCATGTTTGTCTTACTTGATAGGTACTTATTGCTTTCTTGCAAACTAGATCTGGGGAATTGCCATGAGGCACCATGGGATAGGGGCTAGCTTCGAGACAGTAAAAGCTCTCGAGCTTTAGTATTGGCCGAGTCAGAGCCAAGAATTGGCCCCAAACCCATGTAGCAAGAATGTAGGCAAGATGGACTACAAACATGGAATGTTATGGTAAGTACATAACTTCTTTTTATATATCCACACAGATTGGTTCAGCAATACCATGTTTATGCAGATATAAGATGAAGTATTTAGGAGTATGTATTAAAAAAGACATCTGTTACAGCAGCTAAGGATATGCTGGAAGTCACTAAACAAAAGATAATACAAATATTGAAAAAAATGGAAACTTATTTATGGATAGGGATAATAAGATATAAGTAGTGAATATGTTTTTAGTGTTTAGTATAGGGGTTAGGCATACTTTTATCAACTCGAGGAGTAGTCGTGGACAATAATTAATAATGAATTGAGATAATTTATCTGTGAGGGAAAGAGGGCAAGAGTTAAGTGGGATAAGTTGATCCTTCTAGTAGAACAAGGTGGTTTAGGTTTACTTGATTTGAAGGGATATTTTAGAGATACACATTTAAGGCTTATATAAATAACACAAGTAGAAGGTTATAATTCAAAGTGGAAAGTGATGATGATGAAGCAAGGGCAAAATTCAAGTAATATCAAGAGAGTGCAACTGTGGATCCAGATATTTAAGGCGAATAATAACCATACAGAATATTATATTAATAAATTGGTAGAAAGTATTCTAAGAACTAAGCCATTACATGAATGGAGAAAGGAGATTTTGTCAGTAGGGTTGTCTGTAAGTAGGGGTACAGTAAGTAGGCAAGAGGGTCTGGAATTTACTAGAGAAACCGGGCAAGGGAACAAAGGAACAAAAATACTGGGAGCAAATGACTCAAGCAAGAAAGGTAATAGAGTGGGATAAGGCCAAGAAGACATTTGGATTGCAGGCTAGAGACTACCTTCCCTACCAGGGCTTGATCTCAGAGAACAGGCAAAGAGAAAGGGTAGGGAAATTTAAGTGAAAGACCTAATCCTGTAGAGGTTTTAGTTGAATCTAAAACAGAAGGAGCAGTTAGACTTACTTAGTGGGGCATATAAAATATTGCATGATGAATCAATCCAGGGAGGTCAGAAAAATTGGGAAGAGAAACTGGAAAAACAATTTACAAGAAAGCAATAGAAGACATATGTATGGCTCCCAAGTATGCAACAAAGTCTGGCAGATTTAGGATCTTTGCTTGAAAGTGTTTGCATAAGTATTTTCAAACTTCAAGCAGATTTCAAAGAATTTTTACTCATGTAGATAGCAAATGTTGGAGGTGTGATGGAGAAGGAGGTAACTGCAAACCTATGTTTTGGGAGTGCAATGAGTTGGCAGATTCTAAACATTCCATACAGAGTACTCAATCAGAAATATTGGGTGAACAAATGTTTGTAAGTAAGGAAATTATCCTTTTGATCTCGGAAACAGGATCTGAATTACTTAGACATAGTAATACCTTATTAATTTTAATTCTGTTGGCTGCTAAAAAAGCAGTTACTAGAAAATAGAAATCTGAGTCTATATCAACTGTATTGAGGTATTGAATAATATAAAAGAAATAAAAAATAAAAAAAAAAGAGGGAACGTTAGAAAAAGGAAGGAGCAAATTACATAGAAATAAATTGATTCTTTGACACTGGTCATGATCCTAACCTTCAGGCTGATAAAACATATTGAAGTCTACTTTTAGTTTTTGTGATCTGGCAGAAAGAGTGAGATCTGTCTAGTCTGACTGTGGCAACTCACTGCTCCCATCAGCAAACACACATAATGCATATGGTCTATATTATATACAAGAAAAATCAAAATGTCGAACACTCAAATGAGTGTAAATGCAGAAATTCTAAATCGTTATTGTGGGGGGTTGCACCACCCCCCCTAAATAGATATTCCAACTCTGAGATCGCACTGCAGTGAGGAAAGGGCAAATATTCCGATCATCACTGTACTGCGATCCAAAAAAATAAACCTCGGCTTCCTGCGTTTATGAGCATTCAACATTTTGACTTTTCGGCAATCTAAAGTAGACCCAGTGCATATGTGCTTTTCCATTCCTTCAGGAATTTCAAGCTGTTTTTAAGGACAGGCATGCCTTGCCTTTACCACCCTTTCCTGTAACTAATGCCACCTTTCAACAACACTAATTAAAAAAAATGCTTTCCTCATGTCGTAATTAAACTGCACTACTTGTATCTGCTGGTCAGTCATGCTTTCTTAGTTCTAGCTTACCAGGGTAATTCCTTCCCATGTACACCTTAGTGTTCCTTATATGCTCACATTGCCCTCCAGTCCCCCATTTCAGTACCTTCTCTTTGCTGGTGGGGAAAAATTATCTCCTTTAGCTTCTCCTTGTGTGGCATACTCTGTTACCCTCATTGTCATCTTCCTTTGTACCTCCTCCAGCATTATATTCTCCCTTTCCTGTAAGGTGTCCAGGACTGGGCGTGGATGTTCTCTGTCTAACTCCTCCAGTTTATTCTGCCTTTAGTTTGCCATTCGCAAGCTATTCCACCTTACAAGTAAATGGGTTGTAGTGAGGCTGCTTCCATTTTGCAGAGACCCCAAATCAGGCCTGCTTCTCTGCTCCTCACCGTTAACCTTTTTGCCCTCCACAGAGGTCGATCCACTTGTTCTTGGCATACATGAGATAGACAGTCATGTTAAAAGTAGCAGATTGACTTCTGTGCGGCATCACTTGGCTCCTCCTTATTTTGTAAAATCTCATGCAAATTATTATCCTTTGCCATCTTAACCATATCTCCATCCATCTCATGCAGGACCTATTTCATTGACATTGTCTTGTTCTGTAGGTCATGTGAAACAAAAGGATTTGTTGAAGTCAATTTGTAGGTACAGTTACATTCATCTTCCTTGCTGGTGTCAAAATCATGGAACTGGATTGGGATAGCATGACTGCATCTGCCTGTTTTACATAAAGCAGACCTTCTTCCTTAATGTTCGCTAATAACCTCTTCCTTGTTCCCTGTTTTTTTCATGACTAAGCTGATTTGTAGCATTTGCATAATCCTTCCATGTCATGTATCATCTTATCATCTTGCTTTTCTGTTAGGTAGTTCTCCATTGAACTACACCATTTGCCATTTTGTGTTGGTTTATTTAGCTTCGTAGGCAAACACTAGGCTAGCTGTCCTTGTAGGCCATTTTAAGCATAGCCATTTTCCCTTTTTGTGCTTGAAGTAACCTGTCCCATTTGGTTATAGATTGGACTTTATCCCATGTTAATAATTATAAATTACCCCTAATGAGAATAAGTGGGATCAAACCATAGATAATTTGAGGGGAGACATGCATGGAATAGAGTGTTTAGGAGCTGCCTCTGTTCATTAGTAGTACAGGGGCAGTCCTGGACAACAATCTTTGTTTATAAGCTTTGCAATATAAAAGGACTTTCTTATATAGTGGACACATGTCAGTCAAATGTTAGGTCATTGTCCACTTCAGTTCCCAAATCCTGAAGAACTGGGTCAGCTTGTAGGGATGTATTGTCAGTGTGGTAGTTCCCTGGGACAGGTGACTTCCCAAGGGATACAGTAATGTATTTTTTTGGCATTTAGTTTCAGTCCATGATTTGCCACCAGTTATTTATTTGGGACGAACCTTCCTGCAGGATAGCTATCATTTGGGGATTCAGTGACTCTACTACCTTACAGTCATCTGCAAACTTAGTCAGCCAGAGCCCTTTGCTATTGGTTTTATCTCAAAAAAGTAGATGCCAAACAGGAGATGTTAGAAGTACTTGTATTGCAAGTACCACATTGGGTTGCTGGCATGATGGTGCTCTTGTGGTCACAGAACACTCAACCCTGCTAAGCTCTGTCTTAAACTTGCAGTTATCCAATAGTAGGTGTTAGTTTGTGGTTTAGCTGTTCACCATTTCCAGGGCTGTTGTATTCAGTTACATCATCATGGTACTATAGTTATACAAATTGACAAACCTGATGCAGTGACTGTCAACTGAAACCTGTAATGACGTTCAGTCCACAAGTGAAAAGATGATAGCGATAATGAACGCCAAAAAGTAAATCGCTTTTTCCACACAAAACAAACTGCTAAGTACCTCCGAACTTGGAATAACAATGTCCACAGTCGTAGAAACACTGACAAACGTTTATTAACTCACAAAGTTTAGCGCTTTCACTCGCATAAAAGTGAGCTTCTTCAGAACATTATAACAGCTGTTCAAATGTAAACAGTATTTAGAAGTGCAGTTAATTGCACTTGTATAATTTAGTATGATAGCCTTATTAGCACTCATGGCAGATGGGTATGTTACTAGAGCTGGACAGCTTAGTAGCATCTTACTAGCACCATCCTACCCTTTTTGCTGTACATTATATGAAGTTGAACAACAGGCAGATTCTGTCAAGCTAGTGGACTTGTTTCTAAGCAAAGATGAAGTGGTATTTGCATATGTTCTTCGTTTACTTTTCATTTCTTTAGCAGAAAATAGATCCAGTTTTCCTCTAAAAGTAAAACATAGTTATGCTACCAATGAAAGTTCTGTGGTGCACAGGATGGAACTCTGAGAGCAGCTCATTTCCTAAGTTTGATTTCTACACTTGGGAAAAGGAAGAGCCATTCTAGAAGGATGGGGGTGGATAGTATCTTTTGGCTTATCCATTTTTTTTGGGGGTAGCTAGGTCATTGTGTGTGTGTGGGCTTGCCGACAAACTCTTACAGATACCACAGAGATGAGGTTTGATCTACTAAGCCGTGATATTGCTGTGTTGTCAGGTTGGATGTGTGGAGTTTTGCATGCATACACCATTGTTAGTTATACTGCAGGTGTTATGCCTGACCACCTGTGTGTGTGTGTGTGTGTGTGTGTGTGTGTGTGTGTGTGTGTGTAGTGGCAAGCAAGCTAATTTGACCTCCATTGCTGTCTTATCAGAGTGGAGAGATCTGAAATACATACTGTTAGAAAGAAAGGCCTTCTCCATGGGGTGATGGTAGGGTGTTGGAAGAGTCACTGCAGAATGTGAGGGTTGACTACGGGTCTAGGAGGACCTGGAGTGGTCAAGGCTAGGCAAGACTAAAATAATGTACATAAAAAGTTGCAGACATGTACAGCAAAACACGTTGCTAGCAGATTAGGTAGCTTACTAATCCTGTAACTTTAGTTAGTGTGGTTTTAGTTTACAGAGATAAAACACTACACTATAAAAAGAACACAGAGTTGTCTGCTTCAGTGGTTTCCAGTTTAACGTTCATATTTAGCACAATACTTTTTCCATCCTAGATATGGAGTAGAGTCCTATTTAGATATAGAAGCTGCAAGATACCAGCTCTTCCCTGAGATAATGAAAGATCTGAGGCATCCATTGCTTCCAACAAACTATAAGTGCCTGTTTTTTGCTGTTGTATTTCACTTTGAATTTGTATTTGCATTCTGTTGTCTGTTTGAATTGTCAGAACTGTTTTTGCTGCATTTTTCTGTATACTTTACTAGCTCTGCTGCAGCATAGCCCAATTCCAAATTTGCTATTTCTGGGTCTGTTTTTTAACTTCTGAGCATCAAATTCAAGCCATCTTTGTTGGTGAAGGCCCTTCCTTCTGCACCCTTGTGGGAGGAGAGTGCTGTCTGGGTCCCATCTAATCGAGGGTGATTGGACTAGAGCTCAGAGAGTGTCCTTATTGGCTAGTTTGAGTTAAAAGGGTTATTTCTTGTTTTATTTAAGCCCTGGGGTTTGCACTTGTTTGCATGTAGCGCACTACTGTGCACTTCTGCATAGTGGTGGTTACAGACACAAACATTTTGCTTGTTAAATTTTCCCTTAGCACTTTGCTTGTGTTTCTCCAGAGGTTTTTTGTAATACTGCCCTACTATCAGGTGGAGCACTAAGCCTAGCCTCAGAGGTACAAATATGTCTGTCACCCACTAGCCATTCTTAAGTGTGACCTCTTTTCCTGACCATATAAATTTGTCTAACACTATGGATGGACAATTTCCCACAGTTTCTCCAGCCAGCTTGGGTGACATGGGCATCCTAAGGCAGTGTAGCAACTGCCTCATGTTCACTGAGAACCCTCTACTCATAGTCCATACAAACTCAACATGTGAGAGATGTAACTGTATTAAGAACCTTGAATCCATGCTCTCTCATACACCAGTCAGTACATATGACAATGAGTGAGTTGTCAGCATGTACACCTCACCTCCTACTCCACCCAAACCCACATTACTATCACACATGCCTACATATGCGGAGGTCCTTACTAGAAACCTACATAAACACCAGAGACCTCATAAACACAAGCACACTACACATAATACTTCTGCAGAACACAATACACATAAATAGATCACGCACCAGTGTCTCAACTGTCAAGCCGTTAAGGCAAAGCACAAAACCAAACATATTCTTCATAGGTGATTTCATCGTCAGAGACACAGATGTCCCTCTCATCAGGCTGGATAAGGAAAGGGTCACGGTCAGCTGTCTGTCAGGTGCCAGGATCCACCATATCAAACATGCATTCAAGTCTGTCAACAGGTACTATTATGACTCTGCCATAGTCCATGTTGGTACGAACAGCTTGAGACATACCTCTCTTGACTGTATGAAGAGACATGACTGAGCTCTAGGACTATGTGTCTCGGGCAGGTATGTCACCAGCCTTGAGCAACATTTTACCTTCACCTAGGATGATGCTGCATTGCAAACGGAAAATGATTGACTTCAGTAATTGGCTTAGTTTCTGGTGTCATTCTAATTAGATCCAGTATCAACCTGGGATGACGTGATCGACCGACCTCAATGATTTGCCAGAGATGGTCTTAATCTGTCATCCCTGGGATTTCAGCTACTGGCTAAGGGTCTTGCCACCCCCATAGTGCCTTTTTAGGCAGTGTCTCAAGGACAAAATTCCCAACATAAAAACTCAGTGTAAAAGCAACCTCAAGGTTATGCTGCTAAATGCTAGGAGTATTAACACGAAATTGCACTCACTGGAAGCAGTCCTCACCTTGGAAGACACAGACATTTGTGCAGTCACTGAGACCTGGTTCAAGGCTGTGGAGAGCACCTCAGCCATACTGGGTTAAATCTCCTTCCACACGTTCAGACCACAAACTGAAGGCGTGAAAACTTTAGGAGGCTGTGTATCGATATTCATTAAAGATGAATACACCTCCAGATTGGTTAAACAGTATGATTCCTTGGTGATACTTCAGGTGCAATTAACTGTTGGTAGGACACCTGTTCAAGTCATTGCCAGCTACAGGACCCCCTCCGTGAATCAGGACACCCGCTCTGCCTATTTGGATGTACTTGAGTCTATCAAGATACATCTGAACACCATGGTTTTGGGTGGCTTTAACTAGTCATCCATTGGCTTGGTAAATTACACATGCTCAAACTCGCTTGTCCAAAGGTTCCTCGACTTCATTAACTCCAATGCCCTGGACCAGCTGGTTGACACCCCCCACAAGTGGTGCCAACATCTTGGATCTGGTGCTTACCAATATGGGGAACCACTGTTCCACCCCCACTGTGAAGTCTTCCATGGTGAGATCTGAACACAAATTAGTCTCATTTGAAGTAACCATCACATCTGACCCCCCCCCCCCCAATGCAGCAACTAAACTAAAAAAACTTCTCCAAAGCAGATTATAACCTCTTACAAGATAGTATAAATAGCTTCAATGCACCTCCCCCCTCATATGGAACTGATAGCTATGCCGAGTTCTACACCAAAATGCTTTATACAATCACCTGTATAACTGCATTGACTCAGCAGTACCTGACAGTACCAAAACAAGCTCCTCAAGAAAGAGCAAACCTGCCTGTTGGACAACTGCCATTAACAGGCTTTACAATAAGAGGAAGAAATTGCTGTCTATGAGTAAGAGGGAGCAAGCCCTAAACTGGAAAGACTCCCCCCTCAGCTTAAACAAGCGAAAAGACTTCTTGTGAAGTCCTCCAAAGCAAACTATGAATTCAAATTAGCTTCCTCAACGAAGGAGAACCGTAAGGCATTCTTTAGTTACATCCATATGCTAAAAGGAAAGGCCCAAATTTGAGCTGAACTGGTAGTTAATGATACCACAGATACTGAGCCTGTGGACATAGCTAACCTGTTGGCTGACAGGTTCTGTGAAAACTTCAGTCCTCTGTTCCCACCACACGTACCCCATGACATCTTTACCACCTATCCCCTACCTTGTATCTCTAAAGAGCAGGTCATAAATGCCCTCTCTAAGGCCATAAACACAGCATCTGTTGGAGCTGATAACATCCCAGGCTCCGTCCTGCATCGGCTACAACAAGAAATAGCAACACCATCAGGAACTCTCTTCAGTTATAGTCTAAGCACTAGCATCATCCCAGCTGAATGGAAATCAGCCACCATTGTTCTCTTGTACACCGACAATCAACTAGTGAAAACCCAACAAAACAAGAAAATCCTTCAAGGCAAGCAGGATACAAATCGCAGGAAATAAATTTATTATGAAGCGCTTTTCGTCATTCACGGTGGAATGACTTCTTCAGATCTGAAGAAGTCATTCCACCGTGAATGACGAAAAGCGCTTCATAATAAATTTATTTCCTGCGATTTGCATCCTGCTTGCCTTGAAGGATTACCATTGTTCTCTTGCACAAAGCTGATGGTTCCACTGACCCTGGGAAGTATAGACCTGTTAGCCTGACTAGCCTTATCCACAAGGCCATGGAGCAAATCATCATTGACCTGATCAGCAGAGATATGGTAATCTACAAACACTTGACCCTACTCCGTTTGGATTTGTCAAAGGGAGGTCATGCCTAAAACCTGGTGGACGACTTCGAGACAGTCACCAAGGCCCTGGACGAGGAGAAATCTATGCATACAACCTACCTAGACTTAGTCAAGGCATTTGACTCTTATCCCCACTCAGGTATCATTGACAAACTCACCCAGCTAGGTATCAACCCTTATATCATTAGATGAATTGCTAACTGGCTCACTGATGGAGCCCGTATAGTCAAAACAGAGGAGTCCACCTCCAACAGCAGACCTGGAACCAGTGCTGTTTCACAGGAATCAGTCCTGGGATCTCTACTATTTGGAATCTGTTTTTCCAAAGTACAAGCTAAACTAAAGGTCTGTGGCTGACTATGTTTGCTGATGACTGCAAACTGGGTGCGGTCATATTATCTCCAGATGATGTCAGCATCTTAGAAGATGGTCTTACACAAACAAATGATTGGTGCCAAAGTCATGGCCTTAAACTCAATGCAAAAAAATGTACTATCATCCCTTTTGGTAAGAATGATGTTTTTGCTGATTACCACGTAAATAGTAACACCTTAAGTATGCACTCACTGGTAAGAGACCTGGGCACACAGGTTGACAACAATCTTACCTTTGACCACCATGTCTCCACAGTGGTAAGAAGGGCATTCTTTATTGCTCATCTCATAAGTAAGGGCATTGCCTCCAGAAAAAAAATGAAGTTATAACCTCCCTGTACTGTTCCCTCATCAGGCCAGTAATTGAGTACACCGCCCCCTTTTGTTATGTACCTTTCTAAGCACCTGCAGCAATTGGAGAGACCACAAAGTTTCCTCACAAGGAAAATTCAAGGTCAGCATTTGTCCTATGTGGATCATCTGATGTCTGTGTCACTTTATTCTGTTTCAAACAGACTACTCAGAGACAACCTCTGCCTTGCATGCAAGGCAATCTCTGACCCTGCTTTATTGGAAATGCTGCATATCTGTAAGTCAAATGGTACACGAGTTACATACTCTAAAGAACTTAACCTGGTGTGTGACATTAATAGAACCTACTGGAGGGATATATTTGTCTCCCAGTGGTTACCACAGCTTTGGAACAGACTCCTACTTCATGTCAAACAGAGCACCTCATTGGCCCTCTTCAAATGCAGTCTGGATGATTGGAAGGGTAACTGTAAATTCACCACAGGGGTTCCAGCTATGTCCCTCTTGGAGAGGAGCAATAGGTGCTGATCATGAAGATGGCTAGGCATGTAAGGGCCCTAGGGCTATTAGCTTAGTAACTTCCTGTGAAGATGGTTCCCCATTGCCTCTTAGTGTTAGTGTTGATACTCCGAGGGAATAAGGTCTTGACAAGGAAGATGAAGTGCAGAATTCCTTTAAATTTTATTCTGCCATTAAGACTTCCTACCGTGATAATGTTACTTATTGCCTCCCTCAGAATAAATATTAAAAAAGAAAGCTTGGGAAGATATGATCAATAGACCACGATGCTTTGCCAAAGATGACCTGCATCTGTCTCCCTTGGGCTTTAGGCTTCTGGCAAAGGCGCTTACCTCCCTCATAGTGCATTTTTTAGGAAAAGTGATGAAGTAAAAACTACCACTATAACATAAAAATTGCTACAAAATGCAAATTAAAGGTCATGCTGCTAAATACTAGCAATCTAAGCTTGAAACTGCACTCATTGCAAGCTTTCTTAACCCTGGAAGATGCTGACATCTGCGCAGTCACAGAAACCTGGTTCAAAGCTGCGGAGAGCACCCAAGCCTTACCTGGATACTCATCCTGTCATACATTCAGACCCCGAATTGTGGGCAGTAAACCCAAAGGAGATGTGGTTTCAATATTAAAGACGTATGCGCTTCCAGACTGGTCAAACAGTATGACCCACGGGAGACACTCCTGGTGCAGTTAACCATTGACAAGACCCCAGTTCAAATCATAGCTAGCTAACAGCCCCCAAATTTGACTCAGCATGCCCACTCCACCTGTCTGGACCTCTTTGAATCCATCAAGATTCAACCCTTTTCCCTGATCCTGGGTGATTTTAACTACCCAAAAATAGATTGGAAGAACTACTTGTGCCAGAGCAGAAATGCCCAGAGATTTCTCGATTTTGTCAATGCAAACACCTTGGAACAGCTAATCAATGCCCCCACAAGTGATGATAATATCTGACCATAAAGCAGTCATGCTCGAAGCCACCAAGTCCCCCAACCCCGCTCTAGCAAGGGTCAAACAAAAACCCTCTTCAAAGTTGATTGCAACCTCCTGAGGGATGGTATAAACCGCTTCACAGCCCCCTCTTCCTCTGTAGCAATTGGCACCAGTGTCCAAAGCTACAACAAGGTACTGTACAAGCATTTATATAGATGCATGGAATCAGGAATACCCAACAGGGCAAAAGTTTCCTCTGCAAGGAAGAGTAAACCTGTCTGGTGGACATCTGCAATAGATAAACTCTATAACAAAAGGAAAAAAAAATGCTGTCCAGAACTAAGAAGGACCAAGTCCCCAATTGGAAGCAATCTGTCCTTAGCTTGAACAAGTAAATGAGAGCACTAATGAAGTCCAAATTGGCCACATCTACTAGAGACAGTCATAAGTTCATCTTCACATATGTCCACAATCTGAAAGGAAGCACACAAATCTGCTCAGAACTGGTGGTCAAGAACACCACGTATACAAATGCTGTTGATATAGCCAACTTTCTGGCTGACAGATTCTGTGAAAACTTCACCCCTCTGCCCTCATCAGTAAATTAGGACATCCTTTATATCTAGGGAACAGGTCATCACTGGTTTCTCAAAGGCAAAAAATACAGCCTTCATAGGACCCGATAACATCCCGGGCTGCATCCTCCATGAACGCGGGCAGGAGCTTGCAACACCATTAGGCGCCCTATTCATCCAAAGCCTGAGTACCGGCTTTGTCCCAGCTGAGTGGGGGACAGCCACTATCATCTCTTTGTACAAATGTGGAGTGTCCATCGATCCGAGAAATTATAGACCCATCAGCCTAACTAGCCAGATCTGCAAGGCCATGGAGTGGATGGTCATGGACCTCGTTAACTAGGACATTGGAAACCTCCAAACACTTGATCCCACACAGTTTGGCTTTGACAAGGGGAGGTCATGTCTGTTAAGTCTGGTTGACTTCTTTGAGACAGTTACCAAAGGCATGGACAAGGGGAAGACTCTGCACACCAGCTGTCTTGACCTGGCCAAAGCATTTGATGTTATTCCCCACTCGGGCAAAATAGATAAACTCTGTCAACTAGGTATCAATCTGTATGTTACCAGATGGGTAGCAAACTGGCTCACTGATAAAACCCACCTTGTCAAAACAGGGGAAGCCACCTCAAGCAGTAGACCCATAACGAGTGGCATACTCCAGGGATTGGTCTTGGGGCTTCTGTTGTTTAGGATATACTTTTCTGAGGTGCAGGCCAAAACCAGTGGGCTATGGCTGTGCAGGTTTGCAGATGACACCAAGCTGGGCGCTGTTGTCAATTCCCCTAATGATGTGGGCATCCTCCAAGAGGGTCTCACCCAAACAAATGACTGGTGCCAGAAACATGGCCTCAAGCTGAATACCAAAAGCTGCATCATCCCCTTTGGGGAGAGTGACATCCCCACAAATTATCACATTAATAACAGTGTCCTCAGCATGCAATCAGTCGTGAGGTATTTGGGCACCCAGGTTGATAGCAACCTGACTTTTGACCACCATCTTGCTTCTGTTGTATCGAAAGCTGTCTACATGGCCCACCTCATAAGTAAGGGTATGTCATCCAGGAACAAGGAGGTCATAACATCCCTGTAATCTTGCCTTATAAGGCCCATTATTGAGTATAACACCCCTTTCAGCATGTACCTCGCAAAGCACATGCAGCAGTTGGAGAGATCACAGAGGTTCCTCACCAGGAAATCCAGGGCCTCAAGCATCTACCATACACAGATAGGCCAAATGCTGTGTTCCTCTACTGAGTTTCATACAGAGTCCTCAGAGGTGACCTCTGTTTGGCATACAAAGCAGTCTCAGACCTTGCCTCGATGGGACTGCTACATATTCGCAAGTCAATTTCCTCAAGTAACCTGCACATGCAACAGCCTGGTCTGTGACATCAGTGGGTCTTGTTGGCCGGACAGATTCTGTGGATTAGACTCCCTGTCCACGGCAATCAGAGTACCACATTATCCTTTTTTAAGTGCAACTTGGATAACTGGATGGGAAACAGAAAATCCACCCCTGGGATTCCATCTGTGTCCCTGCTGGACAGGGGCATCGGGTGCTGACTTGTCTAAACATGGGCTAAACCCTTGGCTAGGCTTATAAGGGCCTCTGGAACAATAGCCTAGTAACTTCATATGATCTTATGGTCATGGTAACAAATGGGAAAGGTTAAAACAAACTTAAAATTCTTGCAGAAGGGAAAACATCCTAGCAGGTTAAAAGCTTCATGTATCTAGGAAGTGTGGTTAAGGAGAAGTCTGAATGAGGAGGTCAAAGCTGGAACCAGAGGTACTGTATCCAGCGGACAGAAAGTGCCAGGAGTAGTGTGTGACAGAAGAATGCAAGATAAATTGAAAAGTTAAGTGTACAGTGATTCTCTATGGCTCTTAAATCTATGCAGAGCAACTGAGAAAACTTGCGGTGACAGAGATGAAATGCTTGGGAAGGGTACTAGGATGCACAGTGTGGGACAGGAGAAGAAATGATTACATCAGTGCTGTAGCCAAAGCTTATACTTCTGTATTACAACTAGTGCTTCATACTATACATAGACTGTGAACTACAAAATTGTTCTTTTCAAAGCTGTCCTGTTGTATTGGCTCCTTTTGTTTCACCAAGACCAAAAATGAGTGGGAGCTGCACCATCCTTCTGTATACCGCACAACAGCATCTAAATGGTATAAATAGAAATATCTGTGAAATATATTTAGAAAATATTAGTTTGTAGGTACCATTATGCAGACGCGACAATCTATCAGTCAGTTTAGTTCTTCATTTAGTTTTCTTTACCATCAGCTTCTGCTTCACCATATTGGTTCTAAAATAAGAAATCTCATCACTTTGCAGTTGGTCATATGTTTCAGTGGCTGCTAATATTTCCTGCAAGTCCACAAAAGACAAATCTGTTTGACAAGTACACCCTAAAGACTGCTGGATAAAACATAGGAAATTTTAAATTCCTTGGTCTCTTTGTTTCCCCATAGGGACTAGACGTTTTGCACTTTGACAAAGTGTATATATGCACTAACGTCATCAAAGAAAACACATTTTTATTAACCATTGCTTAGCCAACTGCCTCACTAGAGACAGAATCTGATCTTTACCTTTAAGTGTTTCAGTTCAAGATGGTATATAACTGGGTTGCTTATCCATCAGTCACCATCCAGGTATGGTGTGGGTTGTATGTTGTTTGACTTGCATGCAGTCCAGTCCAGCCAAGTAGATGTTCTTCGTCTTCCCTTGCTGCAGTCCTGACTATTGGGTATAGTCCGCGTCCCAGTCGGCCCGAATACCAGGACCAGTACGCCGTCAGGGTAAACGCGCGCATTGGCCGCCGTCATTTCCTCAGTTTTTTGCCATGGGTCGATGCAGAAGCAATTTTGTGCAGGTTGGCGTGAATAACTGTATTTATTATCATACATTGTGTATACCTTGTTTAGGGTGTTTGGGGCCTGAAGATTATACTACTGCCGTCGGGATGCGGCGCGCTCGCTCCATCTAAGAGCGCAAGGACAAAACAGGATACTTTACTGTTACAGGATGCTTCTCCTAGCATTTCGGCTCTGTGCCTAAGAAACATATGCTTAAATGGAACAGGAGTTTGATAGTTTTGAACAGTGTCCATGAGGGAGCACTTAAATGGAAGGCCAAGATTACTCTGACTCCAGACCCAAGATTACTCTGACTCCAGAAAAGTGCCCGAAGCTCATAAGTATTTGTTTATGTTTCTCAGGGGCCTAAAGGTGTTAAAGCTTCTGTTGTTAAAATCCTGTACCTCTGATAAAGAGGCAAGGGGTTTGGATAGGTGGGGTAAGAAAGTATATACTGATGCTGTTCAGGCCTCCTCTTTACAGTCTGATGTAGACTGTTAAAGATTTTTGGTGCAACCTCTCAAGTTTAGTAGAAATTGGCCTGATGGTTCCCAGTCTAGGGTAGATCTAGGGCGTGGTAGGGGCAGGGCTCAAGGTTCTGACCTGCCTTTTAGCTTCAGCTGTGACTCTCGTCGTCTGCTCCTTAGGGAAGGAAGATTGTCTCTTTCAACTATTCAGCAGTGTCAGTGTGTGAGAGGGGGCTTTTTTTTTATTCTCGCTGTTCCTAGTACCAACTGTGGGGCAAGGATCACTGGATGGTAACTTTGGATCTCAAGGCTTTACCTTCATGTGCCCATAAGGCTCAAGAAAAAGAAAAAAGAACACCTCTCTAGGCAATATGTCATAGCAGTGCTAAGATGCCTAGGGTATTCTGTGAAAGAAAAATAAGAGTCCATAGTACCCTCTCAAGACATGTGCTTTCTGGGTGTGAGACTGAATACAGCAGCCCAGATGGCCTTTAACCCGGGACAAACAAAAGAGTCTGTCACTTTACTTCCATCAACTCTCATCAGTCCGTGCTGACTGCAAAGGACAGTCCCTTCAACATTAGGGTTCATGGCATCTTGTATTAAACAAGGGACTCTCTATTGACCAGAGAGAGCGTCAGGAGATTTAACGACAGATGCCTCGGACACTGCTTGGGAGCTCATCTACAGAGGCCAGAGAGCTGAGCAGGATTTTAACGACAGATGCCTCGGACACTGCTTGAGAGCTCATCTAAATGGAAAGTGGATACAAGACAAGTGGCCTGCCAATGATTTTATGGGAGACTGCGTTAAGCCTGCAACTGACTCTTCAGGGATGATTTTGATAGCTCAGATTGGCCTCGGCAACACTGGTACCGTAAAGAGCCTCATGGCCTTTACCTCTGATTCCTCATCTGTTATCGAGATTTTTATTTTGGTGTACAGCAAAAGAATTTGGAGATTTTGTGTACAGCAAGAATTTGGAGATTTTCAGAGCCTAATTTGCTGCATTGCAATTTCAGCATGTGATGACCACCTTTTTTTTTTTGCCTTGGTTTTTTTCAGAGTTTCTTAGAGGAACCAAATAATATAAGTACGTAGACTCCTGCCTCTCCCTCTTGGGATCTCAATTTTGTTTGAAAACTTATACAACTTTCTACAACCTTTTAGAGCTACTGCTGAATTGAATTATTGTCATGAGGGCGACTTTTTTTTCTTTTGGCTATTACTTCCAAGAAGTGGTGTCTGAGTTGCAGGCTATGGCAGTAGAGGCCCTTTTTGATTTTCCATGTCCTTCCTTTATATAAAGGTGGTGGTTTCTAGTGGCTTTTTAAACTATTCATTCATTTGCCTTACGTTTTTGCAGATCCTACATTTATGGTAGGTACAAAACTGTACTTTTGACTTGTACATAAGCCATATAGCCCTGCGCTTCCTCTTTTTGTGCACATCAGTAATTTTTTCTTTGGCCTGTAACTTCCTGGTGGTCTTGTTTTTCTTTGAGTGCCGGTAACTTGGCCAAGAATGGCAGATACTGCTCTTTTAGTTGCTTATTTTTTTTGTAGTTATTTAGTGGTGCCAGCATGGTATTTTAAGGCCTGTGCAAACTGCATTTATTTCCTTCACTTCAGCAATGTAATTGTCAAGCTCAGCTATTACTTTCTCTGCTCTTCTCTGAGAGGCTGCTGTCAGTTTTTCTCAAGGCACCTTATCTGACGCATTTCCTTGCATTTCCTCTTGTATCCCCTCTGAGTTCACCACTTAAATGCCATTCATTGTGTTATGTGCAGATATTTATGTCAACTTTGTCAAGCTTCCCTGATTACTAGACTTCTTTTTTGTTTTGTTCTCAGCACTTGGCATCAGTATACCTAACTATATTGCCTAACTGCAGAAAACAGTGACTTACATTCTAGAAAAAAATAGAATAACAAAAAAAAAACACCTCTTCTTTCTACAAGCACGGTCACTGGAATTCCACCTTTCAAGATTCTCTCTGAACACTGCATGTCGTGGCTGTCATTGCAACAGTCCTTGCCATAGAGGTATTTTTCTGCGATATTTCTGCAGTTTCCCCAGTTTTCCACTGCAAAGTAACAAAAGCCTTCAGTTATGTTGGAGAACAGAATAAAGAGGGAGGGGAAATTGAATTAGATCAGGGAGGCCAAAAATATAAGGAGACCAAAGAATAGGTAAAAATTCTAAGTTAAATTCTATTTTACTTTTGGAGTTTACCAGAGAAACAAAAGAGTAGGTTATCATTCTGTAGAGGATGGTCCAATGAAGGGAAGCCTGAGGATGGGGGTATAAAGAGCACTGTAGAAGATTGTGTAGAATAAAGGACAAGGTTCAGATGGAATCTCTTTGAGGACCCTAAAAATACTGTTAGGTCTTGGTGTAGTCTATGGGTAGAACTTTTAGACAGGTCTTTTAGGTGTAGTGATCCAAAGGATATGTAGCCAAACTGTCGTGGTGCTGCTTTGGGGACTTGGAGCTAGCATTATCCCAGGAAGTTGCAGGCCACTGAGTCTGACATCTGGCAGTCCTGAAACTGAGGCTTAGAAGTTTCATGGGGTAGAATAGGCTGTTTTAGTGTGTTCTGTCTGGTATGGATTCACAGGAGGTAGATCCTGTCAAACTAACGTGATCCAGCCATATATAATGGGTCATTGCCCTTGTGGATGTGATCTTTCTGGCTCTTTCACTTCAGGAAAGTCTCCAGGAACAGATGGTGTTCCTCTGAAAGTTTGTAAATTAGGAGGGAAGAAAGTGGTAGATCTGGAAGATTTTGTTTGTTAGTATTTTAAAAGGAGGGGAAGCAGTGATATGTTGGAAGAAAGCTGTGGTGGCTGTTTTACCTAAAGATGGCAAGACCCTTCAGACCCAGCTCCCCAGCTTCATATAGACCGATTTCAATTTTAAACCACAATTATAAAGTGTTTGTCTATACTAGCTAAAAGAAAGGCAAAGGTTTTGCAAAAACTGATGTGTATGGATCAGTTTGGTTTTCTGGAGGGAGAGACTAACATTAATAGAACAATGATGATGCAGAGGGAAACAGTGCAAGAAACTTAATCTTGTTGGTGAGGCTTGATGCAGAAAAAGCATTTTGCAGAGTGGGGTGGGATTTATGAGTTATGAATTGGAAGTATTTGCATTCCCTGATAAGGTTAATTAGAAGGATATATGAAGGATCTGAGGCAAGAATTAAAGTGAGAGTGTTTGTCTCTGCTAAGCTGTGTTTGAACAGAGGACCCAGGCAGGAGTGTCTTCTCTCTTCTTTATTTGTTTTATATTTAAAGGCATTGGCAATGAAAATAAGGGATTAATAAATACAAATATATATAGTTGTTATGGTAATCAAGAAAAGTTGGCTTTATTTGCAGATATTATTTTGTGCCTGATATTTTTTTTTTACTCGTATGTGTCAAGCGTTTTTTATTGTTTTTTACCACTGCTATTAAATTTGGATTTAAATTTCAGTTCTGTCGTTTTCTTTATGATTTAACCCTTGAATGGGTTACTGAGACCTGTGCAATGATTCAAGGGATGGTTTTGCGTTCTTTGTACCTGATAAATTCAGAAAAGGGCATCTCAGTGTTGTGGAACATTTTGAGATTGTTTCAAGTCTTTTCAGGATATAAAATTAATGAAGATAAAACAAAGGATATAACCATAAGATGTTATGTAGTCCTAGCTCATCGTAATTCTTGCTGGATGGGTTCGAAGCTGATTCTTGGCTCTGAATCAGCCGATACTAAAGCTCGAGAGCTTTTACTGGCTTGAGCCTAGCCTTTTTCCTATGGCGCCTCATGGCAATTCCCCAGATCTCGTTTGCTGCAAAATCTTCGAGGTTTTGTCTTACTGGCTCGTTGGCTAAGTAAAACTTTATTTGCTAAATTTAGTCCTATTTCCAAACTTTTCTATCCATTATTTATATATAAATAGTTTTTTTGTCTCGTGTGTGACTGTTTTTTTGAGAGGTTCTGACCCCTATTCCTACTCATAGGAATGTAGTGCCCGTTTAAGGTAGAGGGCCTTTCCTCCCGGTGTGTGAGTGTTTAGAAGAAAAAAAAAGTTGTGTTATTCTTCTTCTTCCACACTTCTTTGTCTGTAGTTAGTATTTATTGTTGTATTGCTTGTTGTTTATCTAGCTACTCTATTCCTAGTAGTCGGAATGTGTATAGATAAGGATAGGGAGCATAAGGATCATTGCTTTTCGGGGTTTAAGAAGTGTGATAGATGTGCATAGAAAATGTCTCTCTCAGACAGTCATACCAGTTGCATGTACTGCCTCGGTGAAGCCCATTTGCAGGAGCCCTGCACATTTTGCCACGCATTTAGCACCAGAGTTTTAAACGAAAGAAAGAGAAAACTTATTGATAGGGGTCTCATGACCAGCTCCTTCCAGGAACAGCTGGAACTTTCCAAAATCTTCTAAGAGAATCTTCGGCCCCAGCTTCGGAGCCGACTAAAAAGACCAAAGCGTTAGAGCCAAGAAGTTCTGGATCTGATTCAGCTTCGTCCATTTTGGTGCTGTTGGTTTCCTCAGCGCCAAGGCAACCATCTGTACTGAAAACTTTACCGGAAATTGAGGTTGTGTCTCCCACCTTGAGATCTCCTATTTTGGAGAGAAGGAGATCTTCTTCTGTCTCCACCATATCCTCCAGGACTCTGTCAGATGAGGACATCAAGCGGGTGGTGAAGAGGTTGCTTTCGGATCCAGCTCTGGCAAGAAAATTGGCCCCTCCGGACCCAAAGGTTTTGGAGCTGACCCCCTTACCGACCACTGTTCCTCCTCTGACTGCTTCGCTCTCGGATCCTATTACTTCAGGTTCTTCTGTCTTGGACCGGTCGGCTCCAGGGATTCAACCTGCTTCCTCGGAGCCAATTACTCTATCCTCGATGGCTCAGTCTGGAGCCGAGGGATCAGGATGCCGACGCTCTCAAGTCGACTCCGAGGGGGACAGTCACCCTGTGTTCTCTTCAGAACCAACCCTCCCTCTCGGAGCCTTGGCTCGACTCAGCTCCCACTTCTGCTTCGCAGCCGTTCCCCCTTGCTAGGAGTCGACCATCCACCCCCTCTGAGCAGAGGTCTTCGGAGCGAGGGGGGAAGGCTTTCAAAGCTGTAGAGAAGGCTTTATCCTCTGCTGAAGCCATACCATTGGAACCTGCGTCCCACCAGCAGCAGGCAGCAACCTCCCCCCCCCTGCCACCCCCACAGCGTCGGGTGCCCAGAGGCCCAGGTAGCCCCCATTGGAGGTGCCCCCTGTTTTAAGACCTCCCCAGATTATCTCACTGGAGAGCTCCCTCGGAAGAGGCTGTGTAAGAGGAAGCATGTCTACTCACCTGAGTCTGCCATGTCAGACTCTGATTTAGAGGCATCAGAAGGGTCTCCTAGATCCCCCTCTGAGGATGTATCCTTTTCTGAAATCCTAGAAATCCTTAAACAGAGGGGTGATTGGAAGACCTCTAACCCTACTGAGGATGAATCAGTGTATCTTGAGGCCTTTGGTTCCTGACCTTCCACATCCTGGGTGACACCACCTTATGACCAACTCTTGGGGGTCATATCGCGGAAAGCCTAGACCTCTCCAGATTCAGTGGAGCCCGTCCCGAGGAGGCCAAATAAGTTCATGACAGCACCTGAGAACAAGACTTTTCCTAGTAAGAGAGTTCCTGTTGATGCTATGGTGGTAGCAGCAGCCACCAAGGAGTTATCTGAGACATCTTCTAATATCCATCCTCCTAACAAGGAGTCCAGGACAATGGATAGGTATGGGAAGCGTACCTTTTCTTCAGTGGCATTTACACTAAGATTGCTGAATTACCTTACTCATTTTACTTGTCTTCAGAGGGATCTCCACACAAACTGCTCCAACACAAATGTCAGAACATAACACCCCCATTTTCTTCATCCCTGGGTAAATCAACAACAGCAGCAAAACCAACCATCTTTTAATGCTAAATATTAATATTAGAAGTATCAAAAATAAAATACCTGAACTCCAGGCCGCAGTAGCACACTACTCCCCAGACATAGTTGCTTTAACAGAAACCTGGCTAAATAAAAACATAGCTAACTTAGAAGTTCTCCCTACCGGCTATAATATCATTGGAGAAGACAGACCACTTCTTAAAGGGGGTGGAACTGCCCTACTGCACAAGTCCAACTTAACTGTCCGTCAATTACCAAACTCCTACCCCTCCCCCAATAATTGGGACATACTTATCTCACAACTTCAACTTCACCCTAAAAAGGTCATCACCACAATTGTGATCTATATTCCACCTGTGCTAGCCTTGAAGACTTCTTATCCTGGTGTTCTTCCACATACTCACAAGAAACCCTTATTCTGGGGGACTTCAACCTAAATTGGTTCACCTGTATATCAGAACCACCAAGTAATCTAATAAATCTCCATGGCTATCAGCAGCTAATCCAAATTCCAACTAGATGTGATAAAAAATCTAAAAGGGAATCCATCCTTGACTGGGTCCTAACTAACAGCCCCACATTGTACCCTCACACAGGCAGTCTCTGTGACACCTTAAGTGACCACAACATAATATACTTTATACGTAGTAGAACAAGCATATGCAAAACCACTAACTATATATCCACTAGAAACACAAAAAAATTATCTCTTGAGGTCCTCAACACTCTGTAACTGTGACTGGACCCCCCTAAAAACCCGCCCACTTGACCAGGCTGTAGCATATTTCAACAAAACATTTTTACAACACCTAGTCACTGTCGCTGCATTGCGCAAATTCAAGGTTAGAACCTCTACAAACCCCTGGCTCAGTAAAGAAACCAAACAAATCCTCAAGTCCAGAGACACTGCCTGGCTTTACTATAAAAAAAACAAACAAACACAAAGGCTAACTAAGTACCAAGAACTGCGCAACCGTGCAAATAAATGCATTAGGCTGGACAAAAAATCCTACTATACAACATTACAAACTAAATAACTGCAAAAAATTTGGAAAAATGTAAACCAGCTACAAAAATCCACCCAAAAGGCTACCCCCAACCAACCACCCTGACACTAAAGTTCCCATCGAGAAACAGTTCAACTCCCACTTTGTGAACTCAATTCTATCCTTAGTGTCACAGGACATTTCCTTCCTCACTATCCCCCAACACAAATAACACTAATACAAGCTTTACCCTCAAAACAGTTTCCACCACTTCAATCAAAAGCATGCTCTCCAAACTACAAACCTAATCAACAGCAGCCGACCTACTCCCCAGCTATTTCTTGAAACTCACAGCAGATGCTATTGCTATCCCAGTCTCCACTGTCATAAACTGATCAGTTGTTGAAAACTATGTGCCCAAACTCTGGAAAATATCCTATGTTACACCCATACATAAAGGCAGGACCTCCACTGAGCTTAATAAGTACAGACCCATTGCTTTACTCTCCCCCTGGCCAAAACCCTAGAAAAATGCATCCATACCCAGATGCTAAACTATCTCCGAGACAGCAACATCCTGTCACCTACTCAGCATGGTTTCAGACCTGCCCATTTTACCTCTACAGCCCTCCTCTGCTTCACAGACACAGTAAACCGTCTCAAAAATGAAGGCCTACAAGTGTCAACTCTTTTTTTGGATATGTCCAAAGCATTTGACACAGTCTCACACTAAATCCTTCTAAACAAACTAAACCAATATCATCTATCAAATTCCACTCTTACCTGGTTCCAAAGCTACTTAACTGACAGGTACCAAGCTGTGAAATGGGAAAATTCTCTCTCTCCTCAGCTGCCCATAATTATAGGAGTCCCACAGGGTTCTATCTTAGGACCACTACTATTCACAGTCTTCACAAATGACCTCCATACCTCCACACAGCATGCGTCTATAATTCAGTATGCTGATGACACTACCTTAATCTGTGCTGCACAAAACATTCCCACCCTCCTGCAAACAACTCAACTAGCATTCTCTGACGTTGGAAACTACCTTACCAAAGCCCAACTTATCCTCAATCCAAAGAAAACTCAGCTTATGATTAGAACCAGTTCTAACAAAAACACTAACAGTCAATTCACTATCTACTCCACAAATGCTACTCCAATTGCTCCAGTGGCACAGGCTAAGCTATTGGGAATAACCATAGACTCCCATCTAAAATTTAATAGTCATCTCAACTTAACTATTAAAAAAGTATATGCCAAACTGGAGTCACTCTACCGTATCAAATCACTTCTTACCAACAACACAAGATCAGCCATTGCTCGCTCCCAACTTCTATCCACCCTACTCTATGCATCTCCCATTCTGACTAATCTCAACAAAACTGAACTAAGCAAAATGGAAGCCTGCTATAACAGAATTGCCCGCTTTGCTGCAAATTGCTCATATAGAACTCATCACTGTACTGCTTTGAGACAGCTCCACTGGCTTGAACTGCCCAACCTCCTAACTTACAATCAGCTCGGCCTCTGTCATTCTATCTGATGTTCTTCGTCTTCCCTTGCTGCAGTCCTGACAATTGGGTATAGTCCGCGTCCCAGTCGGCCAATACCAGAGTATAGGTTGACGCCGGTCATGGCGCTATAGTCTGACGACAGAACTGCAGGGTACTAATGCGCATGACCCACGCCATTACCTCAGTCTTTTTTGCCGCATGGTCCGATGCAGAAGCAATTTGCGAAAGTGCAGGTTGGCGTTTGAGATTTTCCGAAACCGGAGTTTCAGACCTAATACAGAGTTGGCTAAGTAAACCCTGGGGAACATTTTGGTTTTTCTTGCCTCAGTATTTTACCGGATGTCAGAAAAAGTGAATAACTGTATTTCTTGTGGGAAGCAGATACCGCATAGGGATTATCATACTTTGTGTATACCTTGTTTTGGGCCTGAGCTCGTGGCTGTTGGTTGCCGCTCTTGTGCTAGATTTAAGAAGCGCACTATTAACAGGAGGCTGGATAGTGCTAGGTTAGTGTTTGGGAAGTTGCCAATTATATCATGCCGCCGGATACTCCGACGCCTGCTTCATCTAAGAAGCGCAAGGACAAAACACTGAAGGCTAGGGGTGAGGAACCGCAGTCCCGGACGCCGGTCCTTTAGAAGGCTCAGGGAGCTAGAGGTTTTGCCAGAGTCTCTATGGAGTCTCAGGCAGATACTTTACTGTTACAGGATGTGCCCTCTCAGGAGGTAGGCCAGGCTGAGGGGGCTTCTCAGGTAACTGTTCTTCCCTCTCTTCCCAAGGTAGTTAGGGCCTCCATCTGTTGCCAAAGCTTCTTTAGAGGAAGGCCAAGTTCAGCTTCTGTAGGGGCTTCTCCTAGCATTTCGGCTCTGTGCCTAAGAAACATATGCTTAAAATGGCAGAAGATTTGATTACTCTGATTAGAGGTTCTATGCCCCCACCTGATAAGAGGCCTAGGGTGGAACAGGAGTTTGATAGTTTTGAACAGTGTTCATAGGCTTCAGAGTCTCTGTGGAAGACTTGCAAGAGTTTCCTACTTATTCTGATTCTGATGTGGATGATTCCACTCCTTCAGCTTCTCCTCCTGAGGATTTTTCATTTTCAGAGACTCTTCACCCATGAGGGAGCACTTTAAATGGGAAGGCCAAGATTACTCTGACTCAGAAAAGGCTTAGGAATTTTTGTTTTGCCCCAGCATAGGCCCTTAGCTATTCCTCCTGTGTTGAATGTGGTGGAGGATGTTTTCAGAGGCTTCTCTGAACCCTGATTCCTTGCCTCCTGCTCCTGTTAAGCCTGATAGGTATTATAGGGTGCCCAAGCTCATAAGTATTTGTTTAAGAGTCCCAGGGGACCCAGAAACTGTTTCTCAGGGGCCTAAAGGTGTTAAAGCTTCTGTGGTTAAAAATCCTGTACCTCTGATAAAGAGGCAAGGGCTTTGGATAGGTGGGGTAAGAAAGTATATACTTCTTCCACTCTAGCCATGAGGGCGTTGAATTGTCAGTTTCATATGCTGAAATATCAAAATTATCTCCTTTCACAATTGAAATCTAAGGTGGATGCTTTGGCGGAAGGTATTGAGTGTAAAGAATTGCTGGATTTGGTTCATGTGTCTGAACAAGTGGGTAAGCATTCTTTGCAGTGTGGTTTTGATGCTGTTCAGGCCTCCTCCAGCATGAGGCAACCATCTGTACTGAAAATTTTACCGGAAATTGAGGTTGTGTCTCCCACCTTGAGATCTCCTATTTTGGAGAGAAGGAGATCTTCTTCTGTCTCCACCATATCCTCCAGGACTCTGTCAGATGAGGACATCGAGCGGGTGGTGAAGAGGTTGCTTTCGGATCCAGCTCTGGCAAGAAAATTGGCCCCTCCGGACCCAAAGGTTTTGGAGCTGACCCCTTTACCGACCACTGTTCCTCCTCTGACTGCTTCGCTCTCGGATCCTATTACTTCAGGTTCTTCTGTCTTGGACCGGTCGGCTCCAGGGATTCAACCTGCTTCCTCGGAGCCAATTACTCTATCCTCGATGGCTCAGTCTGGAGCCGAGGGATCAGGATGCCGACAGCGCTCTCAGATTCGAGGTCGAGGGACAGTCACCCTGTGTTCTCTTCAGAACCAACCCTCCTCTCGGAGCCTTGGCTCGACTCAAGCTCCCACTTCTGCTTCAGCCGTTCCCCTTGCTAGAGCTGACCATCCATCCCCTCTGAGCAGAGGTCTTCGGAGCGAGGGGGGAAGGCTTTCAAAGCTGTAGAGAAGGCTTTATCCTCTGCTGAAGCCATACCATTGGAACCTCGTCCCACCAGCAGCAGGCAGCAACCTCCCCCTGCCACCCCCACAGCGTCGGGTGCCCAGAGGCCCAGGTAGCCCCCATTGGAGGTGCCCCCTGTTTTAAGACCTCCCCAGATTATCTCACTGGAGAGCTCCCTCGGAAGAGGCTGTGTAAGAGGAAGCATGTCTACTCACCTGAGTCTGCCATGTCAGACTCTGATTTAGAGGCATCAGAAGGGTCTCCTAGATCCCCCTCTGAGGATGTATCCTTTTCTGAAATCCTAGAAATCCTTAAACAGAGGGGTGATTGGAAGACCTCTAACCCTACTGAGGATGAATCAGTGTATCTTGAGGCCTTTGGTTCCTGACCTTCCACATCCTGGGTGACACCACCTTATGACCAACTCTTGGGGTCATATCATGAAAACCTAGACCTCTCCAGATTCAGTGGAGCCCGATCCAGGAGGCCAAATAAGTTCATGACAGCACCTGAGAACAAGACTTTTCCTAGTAAGAGAGTTCCTGTTGATGCTATGGTGGTAGCAGCAGCCACCAAGGAGTTATCTGAGACATCTTCTAATATCCATCCTCTAACAAGGAGTCCAGGACAATGGATAGGTATGGGAAGCGTACCTTTTCTTTCAGTGGCATTTACACTAAGATTGCTGAATTACCTTACTCATTTTACTTGTCTTCAGAGGGATCTCCACACAAACTGCTCCAAGACAAATGTCAGAACATAACACCCCATTTTCTTCATCCCTGGGTAAATCAACAACAGCAGCAAAACCAACCATCTTTTAATGCTAAATATTAATATTAGAAAAAAATAAAATACCTGAACTCCAGGCCGCAGTAGCACACTACTCCCCAGACATAGTTGCTTTAACAGAAACCTGGCTAAATAAAAACATAGCTAACTTAGAAGTTCTCCCTACCGGCTATAATATCATTGGAGAAGACAGACCACTTCTTAAAGGGGGTGGAACTGCCCTACTGCACAAGTCCAACTTAACTGTCGTCAGTGCAAACTCCTACCCTCCCCAATAATTGGGACATACTTATCTCACAACTTCAACTTCACCCTAAAAAGGTCATCACCACAATTGTGATCTATATTCCACCTGTGCTAGCCTTGAAGACTTCTTATCCTGGTGTTCTTCCACATACTCACAAGAAACCCTTATTCTGGGGGACTTCAACCTAAATTGGTTCACCTGTATATCAGAACCACCAAGTAATCTAATAAATCTCCATGGCTATCAGCAGCTAATCCAAATTCCAACTAGATGTGATAAAAAATCTAAAAGGGAATCCATCCTTGACTGGGTCCTAACTAACAGCCCCACATTGTACCCTCACACAGGCAGTCTCTGTGACACCTTAAGTGACCACAACATAATATACTTTATACGTAGTAGAACAAGCATATGCAAAACCACTAACTATATATCCACTAGAAACACAAAAAAATTATCTCTTGAGGTCCTCAACACTCTGTAACTGTGACTGGACCCCCCTAAAAACCCGCCCACTTGACCAGGCTGTAGCATATTTCAACAAAACATTTTACAACACCTAGTCACTGTCGCTGCATTGCGCAAATTCAAGGTTAGAACCTCTACAAACCCCTGGCTCAGTAAAGAAACCAAACAAATCCTCAAGTCCAGAGACACTGCCTGGCTTTACTATAAAAAAAACAAACAAACACAAAGGCTAACTAAGTACCAAGAACTGCGCAACCGTGCAAATAAATGCATTAGGCTGGACAAAAAATCCTACTATACAACATTACAAACTAAATAACTGCAAAAAATTTGGAAAAATGTAAACCAGCTACAAAAATCCACCCAAAAGGCTACCCCCAAACCAACCACCCTGACACTAAAGTTCCCATCGAGAAACAGTTCAACTCCCACTTTGTGAACTCAATTCTATCCTTAGTGTCACAGGACATTTCCTTCCTCACTATCCCCCCCCCCCAACACAAATAACACTAATACAAGCTTTACCCTCAAAACAGTTTCCACCACTTCAATCAAAAGCATGCTCTCCAAACTACAAACCTAATCAACAGCAGCCGACCTACTCCCCAGCTATTTCTTGAAACTCACAGCAGATGCTATTGCTATCCCAGTCTCCACTGTCATAAACTGATCAGTTGTTGAAAACTATGTGCCCAAACTCTGGAAAATATCCTATGTTACACCCATACATAAAGGCAGGACCTCCACTGAGCTTAATAAGTACAGACCCATTGCTTTACTCTCCCCCTGGCCAAAACCCTAGAAAAATGCATCCATACCCAGATGCTAAACTATCTCCGAGACAGCAACATCCTGTCACCTACTCAGCATGGTTTCAGACCTGCCCATTTTACCTCTACAGCCCTCCTCTGCTTCACAGACACAGTAAACCGTCTCAAAAATGAAGGCCTACAAGTGTCAACTCTTTTTGGATTTGTCCAAAGCATTTGACACAGTCTCACACTAAATCCTTCTAAACAAACTAAACCAATATCATCTATCAAATTCCACTCTTACCTGGTTCCAAAGCTACTTAACTGACAGGTACCAAGCTGTGAAATGGGAAAATTCTCTCTCTCCTCAGCTGCCCATAATTATAGGAGTCCCACAGGGTTCTATCTTAGGACCACTACTATTCACAGTCTTCACAAATGACCTCCATACCTCCACACAGCATGCGTCTATAATTCAGTATGCTGATGACACTACCTTAATCTGTGCTGCACAAAACATTCCCACCCTCCTGCAAACAACTCAACTAGCATTCTCTGACGTTGGAAACTACCTTACCAAAGCCCAACTTATCCTCAATCCAAAGAAAACTCAGCTTATGATTAGAACCAGTTCTAACAAAAACACTAACAGTCAATTCACTATCTACTCCACAAATGCTACTCCAATTGCTCCAGTGGCACAGGCTAAGCTATTGGGAATAACCATAGACTCCCATCTAAAATTTAATAGTCATCTCAACTTAACTATTAAAAAAGTATATGCCAAACTGGAGTCACTCTACCGTATCAAATCACTTCTTACCAACAACACAAGATCAGCCATTGCTCGCTCCCAACTTCTATCCACCCTACTCTATGCATCTCCCATTCTGACTAATCTCAACAAAACTGAACTAAGCAAAATGGAAGCCTGCTATAACAGAATTGCCCGCTTTGCTGCAAATTGCTCATATAGAACTCATCACTGTACTGCTTTGAGACAGCTCCACTGGCTTGAACTGCCCAACCTCCTAACTTACAATCAGCTCGGCCTCTGTCATTCTATCTGTTACCTCCCCAATAAGTGTCATGCTGTCAAAAACCTAGTACAACATCACTCAGCCAAAAGGCCTCTTAGGTCATCAAGCAAACTACTACTAGAAGTCACCAACAGCTAAAATAGCTTTGGAGATGCACTATATAGTTGTTCAGTGGCTAAAAAATGGATCTCTGTCCCTTCTAGCATTCAAAACACATCATCTAAAGCCTCCTTTAAAGACCTCATCAGGCAACATCTCAAGCAAAGTTGGCAGTGCCATGATTGCTCCCCAGGCTAGTGAAAGCGGATAACATATACATACAAAATCTAGAGCACTTGATAATAGTTTTCAATCTTACTCATAAACACTGGCTAATCTACAATGTATGTACTGTACCTGTGTACTATGTATGTATTCTACCTATGTTCCAAATTTCAGCTGTACACCACAAATCTATTAATTACCTTTATTTTTAAAATTAATATGTTTTTGTTTGTTCTCTCCACTGTAACTGTTTATGTACCGTATACCACTGTAAAAACATGTCTCTTGTAATTTGTGTGTATACTGATCATGTCTAAATAACTAAATGTGTCTGTAATTTTTCTTTGCAGAGCTTTTCTCCCCGGGCGTCTGCTGAAAAAGGGCCTTTTCAGCTCAGTCAGACACCCCCGGTTAACAAATGTAAAATAAAATAAATAAATCTCCTGAAAGAGTTAGGAGACACCCTCCAGAGTTCAGTAGCTCCGTGTTCCAGGGATAAGGTTTCTACGCAGCTCTCCGCCCTTACTTCCATAGCTAACTCCTCCATGAGGCTGATATCGTACGCAGCAGATGGAGCAAGTAGGGCAGCCGCAGCAGGAATATCCCTCAGGAGACATTCTTGGATGCGTCTTTGTAATTTTATGGAGTCCTTCAAGTCTTCCTTCACTAACATCCCCTTTGATGGTTCATCTCTTTTTGGACACCAAATGAAAGAGACTTTGACTAGGTGCGAGTAGGAAGGGAAAACCTTATCTGCTGTCTGAGTCTGTTTCTCCCTCCCGTCTAGACCCTATCCCAAGGGTAATACAGGAGGGAAAATGTGGTTCCGTAGATCCCAAAAAGGTTTCCTACTGGCACAAGGTCAACCCTCCCCTAGAGGCAGAGGGGGAGGATATAATGGAAAATGCTGCCCTCGTGGCAGAGGAGGTCCGCAGCATCAGGGAGACAGAGAAATTTCTCTGATTGTCTCTTCCATCGCCCCTGAGGGGGTTACCCAACTGTCCGTCTCTGGAGGCAGTCGAGGGGTTGTCTATCACTTTACCCAAGTGCCTGGCTAACCATCTAACAAGATCATTGGGTACACACCATAATATTCAGAGGTTACCTGATCCCCTTTGTTTCCGAATCCCTAACAAACTGGTCTCTACCAGATGTACCACCCATCCAACTAGACCGTGCAACATCAGAGGTCATCTCGGTGCTGCAAAAAAGAGTCGTCCAAGAAGTCCCCACAGAGCAAGTAGGATCCGGAACTTACTCTTGATACTTTTTAGTTCCAAAAAAGACAGGGGACTGGAGATCAATCCTAGATCTCAGCAGGTTCAACAAGTATGTAAAGAAATCGAAGTTCCTTATGGTCACTCTACAGTTGATATTTCCCTTTATCGGGAAAGACAATCGGATGTACTCGATCGATCTCCAGGACATGTACTATCACATCAAAATGGACAGGCGCTTCAGAAGACACTTATGCTTCTGGCTGGGAGCCAGTCATTTTCAGTTCAGAACACTGCCCTTTGGTCTCTCTACAGCCCCCAGAGTGTTCACCAAATGCATGGCAGTGATAACGGCACACCTGAGGCATCATGGAGTTCAGGTGTTTCCGTTCCCAGACGACTGGCTCCTCACTGCTACCAGCAAGCATCAACTCATCAGAACCAGGGACAATACTCTGTCCTTGTGCGCCAGTCTAGGCATCACTATCAATCTAAAAAAGTCAGTCTTATCTCCTTCGCAGCACATTGTATACTTAGGCTCAGAAATAGACACAAACACCATGTCAGCAAGACTAACACCAGAAAGAGTAGAGTCTTTACGCAGTCAAGTCAGATCCTTGCTAAAGAAACAAAACGTTCAGGCTAGAGTAGTCCGAGTCCTAGGGACTATGGCTTCCACCATCCTATTAGTTCCTCTTGCTAGATTACACATGAGGATACTTCAGTGGCTGTTATGTGCCCAATGGACGATGCAAGACCTTCCATTGTTTCACCAGATTTTTATAACAGACACCTGCAAAAAGAATGTGACATGGTGGTTGCATACAGAACAACTTCTCCTAGTACGTCCACTTATTCCTCCACAAGAGAAAGCAGTTTTGACCACGGATGCTTCCCAGATAGGGTGGGGGGCATTATCTGAGAATGACAGTCCAAGGTACTTGGCAGAACCATGACAACCACTTGCACATCAATGTTCTGGAGATGAGAGCGGTGCTGTATGCATTGCAAGCACTTCACAACTCCCTTCCCACCAGGACAATTCCGCTTCAGTCGGGCAACATGTCTGTCATGTGGTACATAAACAAGCAAGGGGGAACCAGGTCTTACCCACTTTGCAGAGAGGCCTTAAGAGTTTGGAAATGGGTGATGGATACTCAACGCTACTCAACGCTTCCTGATAGCAACACACATCCCGGGGAAATCCAACGTAATAGCAGACAAACTCAGACGAGCAATTCTGATGCCTCACCAGTGGTCCCTGAATCCAAAAGTTGCGTAAGAGATCTTTCACAGATGGGGCCAGCCTTGCTGCGACCTATTCGCCACTCACCTGAACACAGATGCAGCAGCTTCCTTGCCCTCATTCCCCATCCGGGGATGTCACCCAGGGATGCTCTAGTCCAAGATTGGCCCCCCGGGACTTCTTTAAGCCTTTCCTCCTTTACCACTCATCCCAAAGGTAATACAGAAAGCAAGACAGTTGAGGAGTTCCTTGATCCTCATTGCTCCTTACTGGCCTTGACAAGTTTGGTTTCCCTTCCTGTGGCCCTACCTTTTTTTTAGGAACCATGGATTCTGGACCCATCTCTAGATCTCCTGATTCATCAATCGGTACAGTTCCACCCCACCATCCACACCCTCAAATTGACAGCATGGCTGCTCCAGTTCCACGAATAACCAGGTGTATTCCCCTATCCACTTTGGTCAAACACATTCTAATTTCATCCCATGAACCTTCCACTCAGAAACTATACTCCAGCAAATGGAAAAGGTTTTCGTTTTGGGCTACAAACTGGGGCTTAGATCCATATACAGCTCCTATAGAATCTATCTTATCCTTCCTAGCGTCAGTTTTTCATGAAGGAGCGGCAGCCGCTACAGTTAGAGTTCATTTAGCTGCCAATCATGCAGTACTCCTTGTGAAAACCCTTCTTAAAAGGAGTTCTTCTTCTCAGGCCTCCAATCAAACAGCCATTAGAACCCTGGGACTTTAAACTTATTCCTCTCATTTTTGATGTCTGCACCCTTTGAGCTATCCTCTTCATCAGAACTAAAACTGTTGTCATGGAAAACACTATTCTTAGTAGCCATAATATCTGCTAGGGGAGTCTCAGAACTGCAAGCTGTAACTGTTCGACCTCTTTGCATTATTTTTCACAAGGACAGAGTCTCTCTCAGGACAAACCCTTCCTTTCTTCCCAAGGTATGCTCATAGCACAATCTGAGTACTACTATTGAACTACCTGTGTTTTTTCCAAACCACACTAATAAATCTGAGTAAAGACTGCACCAGTTAGATGTCCACAGAATTCTCAGATTTTATTTACACAGGACTAAAGAATTCAGAAAATCAGATCAACTATTTGTTTCCTATTCTGAAAAGAAGGGCTTGCCTGTTTCTAAGGTTACTCTTTCAAAAAGGCTTTCGGATTGCATTTCATTTGCTTATCAATCAGCTGGCAAACAATTACCCATCAAAGTTAAAGGTCATTCTACTAGAGCTGTATCTACTTCATGTGCCTTTAGATCTAGGCTCTCAATTGATACTATTTGTGCAGCAGCTACTTGGGCAAGACCACATAATTTTGTCACTCATTACAAATTGGATTTGGCCTCCCGGGACAGGTCTTCCTTTGGGTCCAGTGTGCTGAAGAGTCTCTTCGCTTAAGCCACCCGGGATATAGGTGCTAGGGACGCTGTCCCATCCAGCAAGAATTACGGTGAGATAGGACTACATAACATTAAGAAGTTATGTACTTACCATAACGTTCCATGTTTGTAGTCCATCTCGCCTACATTCTTGCACCCCTCCCTCCAACCCCCTTCCTGTTTTCTGGGGGATCTGATGGACTATACTGGTGCTGTCTGACCTGGTTCTCTTTTGTTGTCAACCTGGCATGGATTATATTTTCAAATTTCTTTGTCTGTATATATGCAGCTCTCATATTTGTCTTACCTGATAGGTACTTATTGTTTTCTTGCAAACTAGATCTGGGGAATTGCAGTGAGGCACCATGGGATAGGGGCTAGCCTCGAGCCAGTAAAAGCTCTCGAGCTTTGGTATTGGCCGAGTCAGAGCAGATAATTGGCTCCAAACCCATGTAGCAAGAATGTAGGCAAGATGGACTACAAACATGGAATGTTATGGTAAGTACATAACTTCTTTTTATATATGCACACAGATTGGTTCAACAATACCATGTTTATGAGGATATAAGATGAAGTATTTAGGTGTATGTATTAAAAAGGCATATGTTACAGCAGCTAAGGATATGCTGGAAGTGACTAAACAAAATACAATACAAAAATTGAAAAAAATGGAAACTTTTATTTATGGATATGGATAATAACATATAAGTAGTGAAAATATTTTTAGTGTTTAGTATTAGGGGTTAGGCATACTTTTATCAACCCGAGGAGTAGTTGTGGACAATAATTAATAATGAATTGAGATAATTTATCTGTGAGGGAAAGAGGGCAAGAGTTAAATGGGATAAGTTGATCCTTCTAGTAGAACAAGGTGGTTTAGGTTTGCTTGATTTGAAGGGATATTTTAGAGCTACACATTTAGGGCTTATATAAGTAACACAAGTAGAAGGTTATAATTCAAAGTGGAAAGTGATGATGATGAAGCAAGGGCAAAATTCAAGTAATATCACGAGAGTTCAACTGTGGATCCATATCTTTAAGGTGAATAATAACCATACAGAATATTATATTAATAAATTGGTAAAAAGTATTCTAAGAACTAAGCCAGTACGTGAATGGAGAAAGGAGATTTTGTCAGTAGGGTTGACTGTAAGTAGGGGTTCAGAAAGTAGGAAAGAGGGTCTAGAATTTACTAGAGAAACCTGGCAAGGGAACAAAGGAACAAAAATACTGGGAGCAAATGACTCAAGCAGAGACTACCTTCCCTACCAGGGCTTGATCTCAGAGAACAGGCAAAGAGAAAGGGTAGGGAAATTTAAGTGAAAGACCTAATCCTGTAGAGGTTTTAGTTGAATCTAGAACAGAAGGAGCAGTTAGACTTACTTAATGGGACATATAAAATATTGCATGATGAATCAATCCAGGGATGTCAGAAAAATTGGGAAGAGAAACTGGAAAAACAATTTACAAGGAAACAATAGGAAGACATATGTATGGCTCCCAAGTATGCAACAAAGTCTGGCAGATTTATGATCTTTGCTTGAAAGTGTTTGCATAGGTATTTTCAAACTTCAAGCAGACTTCAAAGAATTTTTCCTCATGTACATAGCAAATGTTGGAGGTGTGATGGAGAAAGAGGTAACCGAGAACCTATGTTTTGGGAGTGCAATGAGTTGGCTGATTCTAAACATTCCCTACAGAGTTCTCAATCAGAAACATTGGGGGAACAAATGATTGTAAGTAAGGAAATTATCCTTTTGAGCTCGGAAACAGGATCTGAATTACTTAGACATAGTAATACCTTATTAATTTTAATTCTGTTGGCTGCTAAAAAAAGCAGTTACTAGAAAATAGAAATCCGAGTCTATATCAACTGTATTTGAGGTATTGAATATTATAAAAGAAATAAAAAATAAAACAAAAAACAGAAGGGGGAACTTTAGAAAAAGGAAGGAGCAAATTACATAGAAATAAATTGAAATTGTGGGAAAAATACATGCATAATGTTCAAGAGGAGGAGTGAGGTTTAAGGGAAGGCAGGAAGTCAGAATTTTATGGACTGATAATAGTAGCACAGAAAATGTACATCATGCATATTGTATTTAAACGGAAGCATGTTAAAATGGTTTGTTTTCTTAAGAAATAATTAATAAAAGCGTTCCAAAAAAAAAAAAAGAAGTTCTTTGAATTACTTTTGAACCAGCACAGGCTGCTTGCCGACCGGTCATTTGGATGACTGAATGAGAAGAGAAGGAGGTAAAAGGGAACCGAGGGATGTCATCTTGGGAAGTTTTCACTGGATAAGAAGGTGACAGTTGCTTTTTGACTTCATGTGGGGAATAAAATCAAATGCTGACAATTGTTGTATATAGTTAAAGTTTTGAGTATGTTTAATTGTAATGGGGGGGTCGGGCTTTACGGGACTGTTGGTATGGTTACGTGAGGGAAATACAGTTCCCAGGGCCTTATATTTGCTTGGGAGGGGGCTGGAGACTGCGGAAAAAGATGGGTTATAGATGGGTTGCATACCAGTTTATTCAAGAACACAAGTGAAGACGTGTAGAAAGAGGGAGAGTGGGAATAGCAGGGATTAAAGTCATATTATGGAACATGAATGGTCTGGTTGATAACTGGAAAAAGCAAAAAAGTTTCGACATACCTATTTAATACCCTCAGTTTAATTTCATTTGGTTTTCTAATACTATGGTGGGAATGGACCCCCATTCTTAAGTATGATTAAAGTTCATGAAATTAGTGTTGTTTCGGTCTTTGCTGTTAGCCAGAAATTCTCTTCGCAGTGCCAGCAATGTGCACAAAATAGACTCATCCTGCATTTCATACAGAGTTGCATGAATTGGTGGCATCTCTAAATATGACTAATTTTGTTTTTATCATACCCATTGCTCCTCTTACTATTGGAACTATCTGGGTATCTTTCTTCCACACTGCCCTCGTTTTTGCCTGCAAATCTTAGTATTTTATGATTTTATTTCTCTGTGTACTTAAGACGCTAATCTCTGGGTGCAGCAATTTCAATGATCAGTGCTACTTTTGTCTTCTTCTCATGAACTACTATATCTGGTTGTCTTGCATCTGTTTTTTGAACTGTTAGTAAAAGGTGATTCTACATGACATAAACTTCACAATTTTCTATAATACTTTGTGGCTCATGTTTCAAGTGATTCTCAGCTACTTCAGTATTGTAATGTTTGCATAATCACCATTGCAACAGTCTTGCCACATTATTATGTTATACAGGCCCTCTGCCATTAATGTATCACACCCAGCAACAAGATGTGTAACTGTTTCCAGTTCTGTTTTACAAAATCTGCATATGTCTGTTACTCTGACATGTTCAATGGACTTTAGTCCAGTACCCTTGGCTGCCAATATTAAGCTTTCATCTTTTCTTTTAAATTCACCCCTCCTCAACCATTCCTGTGTCAGATCTTGATCGACATTAAGTTGTTCCAGGAGTTTTCTGTACTTGCAACTATATTCATGCCTTTTCCACATTTCTAGCCTGCTCATCTGATCCTTCACCTTACATTCTTTCTTTTGTTTTTTTGGCATATTCAGTTGATGCCTGATTTTTGTCTGCTTCTGGTATGATTTTCATTCCCACTTGACACTGACATGCTTCTGCTAAACTATGGAGAGAAGTCATCTCAGACTTGTTCTCTCATATTTTAAAACTTTCACTATGATTGGATCTTGCAAGGTCAGCAGATAGGTATGCAGTCCTATGTTTGCAGATCTAGACATGTAATCAATGTCGAGGAGGCCCATATCTTCTTTAGAACGGGGAATATAAAATCTTGATGTATACTGATTTTTATAAATCAGTGGATAAGTGTAAAGCATTTTTGTATGCCTGTCCAACAGATTCAGTACCTTTTGGGACCAGTCACCCCAAAACTATACGTTAGAACAGAAAGATCAAATTAGTTTATAGCCTGGATTTTTTGTTCTTAGATGTCAGGACTGTCTCAGTATTAATTTTAGTCTTCTAAAATATTCCTAACTAAGTTGTTTGAATTTGTTAATGTTTTATTGCCAGTCCTTCATTAATTCCCAAATATTTATACATTTCCTGAATCAAATTTTACATTTTACAGCGTACATCTAAAGAAATCCCAACCCCTCTGCACCACACGCTCCAGACACCTCAACCTCATTACCACAAAAGAACATGCTGGAGGGACAGGTTCATAGCCCAGAGACTGCCCGTTCTATCGAATAGACTTCCCATACATGTCAAGCAGAGCACCTCACTGGCCCTCTTTAAGAGAAATCTTGATGAGTGGATGGGAAATAGAAAATTCATCCCAGGGATCACTCCAGTGGCTTTACTCAACAGAGGCACTGAGAGCTAAGTTTGGGTGGCACGATGCCAGGGTAATCCTATGGGTTAGGCTTGTAAAGGCTCCAGGGCCATTAGCCTAGTACACACTTATGAAAGCACTAGTAGGTCCCCACCCCAAATTTGCCTATACTAACAGCCAAAATCTGAAGCAAATTTTATGTAGCAGCTTGTCATCAGTATGTAAAATCTTCCAGTTCTTTATCACCCGGGATATGGCATCTGTATCACTATTTAGTGTAAATTTATTCTCACAAACGGGTTATTTCTTAGCTTCTTTTCATTAACAATAGTCCCATTGCCAGAATTTCTCATATTACATTCAAACCATGGCTTGCCTCTATTCCTTCTCCATTTTTTTGTCCTAGCTATTGTTCTGTTAACTCTTTGTGTTGGATAGCCACGACTAGCAAACATATACTGCATGTTATCTAGCTCACTTTCATATATACTATCTTCACTGCATAGTCTAGAAATTCTTAGCCCCTGCCCACTCATTACATTATCAAAAAATGTGCCTTGGGTGCATACTGTCATACATTAACATGTAATTTCTCCAACTTTTCCTATAGAATGTTTAATTTGCAGTTGGAGTAATTTATGCAGTTCTGGACTCCTTGGAGGGAAAGGGATGTCATAACAAAGAGGTTCTATAGGATGGATGGTCACTGGTATAAGGAGGGGAATGGAAGGTTTGACTTACAAATGGCTGAGGGATCTCAAATGTTTTTTTTATGTAAATGAGGAAAGATTGGGAATATAATATGGATACATAAGGTATTAATGGGAACATTTGATAGACTTACCATAGACTGAAATGACAGAGTAAGAATGAAGGACAAGACCAGCAGATAAAAGGAACTCAGTTTAATCTTGATTTAAGAGTAATGTTTTTCAGTGAGAGATTGCTTCATTTACCAGACTGGGTGATAGTAACTAAGAAATCTGGAGTCCTTAAGGCAGCTTGGCTTTACTGGAGAAATAAGATGGAGGGGACAGCTGCCTTTGTTTAGCAACACTTTGGCAGACTTGATAGACTGTCTCCTGCCAGCTAGTTTATGTGATGTAATATTACGAAATGTGTTACAGCAACACTTGTTTAATGCAGTCATTGTGGAAGTATGCAGTTTTGTTGAGGATCACTGTATTAGTAAATCATAAAACATAGGTTTATCCACATTATTTTCTCCATATTCCACTGGATTTCTTCAAGTGTCCCTATTTTCCTTGTAAATTTACTGATGCAACAGTGCAAGACTCTTGTATGTAACTA
This sequence comes from Protopterus annectens, assembly GCF_019279795.1. Taxonomy (NCBI): domain Eukaryota; kingdom Metazoa; phylum Chordata; order Ceratodontiformes; family Protopteridae; genus Protopterus; species Protopterus annectens. The sequence continues at coordinate 1,991,531,650 of NC_056741.1, forward strand.
GTGATATTGTGCACTCTTCATTTCTTCTTGCAGTGTCAGTATTGCTCACCTTTCATTTTTGCACCAGATAAATTGCTGTGTAGTGATGCTTACATTCATATATATTGGTTTTCTTAATGAAAATACATTGAGACAAACATCATCTTCTACATGTTTTCTACCCTTAAGTCCACAAACAGGTGTCTCTGAGTAGACAAGTAGCCGTAAAGAGTACTACACCCAGACTTGTTTTTGCTTAGGGCTTGAGAGATTTGTTTAAAGTTTAACCAGTTTAACAAATTGTGGTGATTTAAAAGCACTTCTGTGTTACATTGTTGGGAAATGCTTAAAGTATCAAAAAAAAAAACACTCAAAAGAAAACCTTTAGTTCTAATGATAAACTATTAGAGACAGAGAGGAGGAAATAGAAAATATCTGAAATGATTGAAAAAGGTGAGGCGTCAAGAGTCCAGAAATGCATGTCCTCAACAGGTGTTACTTAGAAGTTGTGCTTGAATTTTGATTAATTCTAGAAATGGGGATTCATAATCCCATCACCATATTATCTCATGACTCTAGTTCTTTAAAACAGTACCTTTATCGCAGAGGAATAAAATTGCAGTTACATAAATTGGCAAGTCTGGAATATGTTTTGGATAAGTTTACTGTAGAGGCTTTACCCACTCTGATGCCTTGTTTAAGCACTCCTGTTTTCTGTTGTCCTTCTTTTGCTTACAAACAGTTTGCTTATAATTGCTTTAGTACTGTTTCAGAAATTGCAAGCAAACAGCAAACAGGAACACACTGTTAGTCTCCTACATCCCTTCCCATGTCACTTAATGTGAACCTTCAGCATTATTGACTGATGTCTTTGAGGGCAAAAAGGAGAAACAAAAGGCACTCATCCTTATTTTCTGAAGAAGAAGATTCTCACGTGGATTACACTGACTCCCCATCATACTCAAATTTGGAATATGAAGCTATTTTATGCCCTATCCCCTGTAAAAAAAAAAAAAAAAAACAACAAAAAAACATTGCTTTTGCAATAACTGTCAACTGTATGACACAATTATTTAACTGGTTGTCTGGTGATCCCTTTCTTCTCTGTTCCCAACTTTAGAAGATGTGATGAAAGCCAGTAGTCAACAGTCAGATACTCAGCTGCCACCACCCAGAAGAGGAAACAAGTTTTATAAAACACACAAGAAAGGCAGGATCATCAACAATCAGTGCAGACCCATTCTACCATATTTCTCTCCTCTTCATTTCAGGCTAGAAAATTCATACTGCTGCCTAGTTTGCTGAACAGGTATAGCAAAAGTGTATACATCCAGTCAAAATTATGTGGCTCACAAGATGATCATTTTTGTAGGTGTTTTTTCCCCTCTGTGCTTGCTGACCTTCTGTGCTCACCTTTTGAAGTGCCACTCATTCATTCCCAGTTTTACCTGATGTTATCCTGTGGATGGATTCCCATTCTTCACAGGAGATAGTTCTGCACGTGTCCCTGTAGGTAACTGCTGCTGAGGTGAAAGGCAGAGAGGAAAACTGGTCATCCTACAAACAATCTTAGAAGATTGCTGAATTTATCCTCCAGGCTGTTATTTTACATGATAATCTGATGTGTAGTGATTCTACACCACATTTCCTGTGCCTCATGTATTCATCTGTGCATGGGTTGAATAACATCTGCTGGGTATGCTTAACATGGTTATTGTGTATGTTTTAGCCCATGTTGCTACATGCTGATAGTGACATGTACTAGATGTCAGCCATGCAGTGGATTCTGGTTGCCTCCCTCCTGACTGTGACAGGCAAGGTGTGATTAATGACACACATTTATATCCTCCGTTACCATATACTGCAGCACCTACACTACTAATCAGTCTGTGTTTGTTTGGGTCACGGTGAGGGCTTTATCCCTTTGTAGCATATAGTCAGTCCATATGATAACTTAACAGAGCTTAATCGAATCAAATAGCATAGTCTGCTGACAGACTGGAAATGGTGTCATTGTCTGATAAGATTGGTGTCCACACCCTTAGAGTGCATATAATGAAGTAGATGCCTCGTCCAGGTATGCAGTGTCAAGAATTTTGATGAGAAGAGTTGTGTGGCTTAGGACTGAAACTTTTCCCGCCTATTAGATGACGTAGTCACTCGGGATATGACAGCGATGTAATAACTTATGTGGAAGAAAAGGTAATGTTTCAAAAAAAAACATTTTTACTTCAGCTCCTCTAGTTTTAAAGAAATTACCTTAGAAAAAAATGTTTATTAGGATGTGACCTAAACATTAAGGCCAGAAGAAGTTTAGAGGAAAGCAGTTCCTAGCTGCATCTGTATCAGAAGGAAAGAAGTAACAGTAGCAGTTTGAGTGACTGCATGTCGTACCTTCCCCACTCCTTGAAGGAAATTTTTGGAGGGACCTGTCTACTTGTCAAGAAATGATCACAGACAGAAGAGTGCTGGAAAGAATAGTTCAGGGTGGTAAAAAGATTTTTATAGGTTTTAGATTTTTAGTTTTCTACTCTATTTGGGCTTTCCATTTCCCACAGGGTATTTACCAAATGCTTATCTCCAGTATTTTCCCATTTTAGGAAACATAACCATATTTCCTTACATTGGTGTTTGCCTTCTAATTCCAGAGTCCTGAGATCTCTTCCAGCAAAACATAGTTGAGGGTATTTATCTGTTGCGATTTGGAGAGTGCTAAACTCCAAGATATCATCCCTGACCCAGCAACATCAATGACCTTCCTCAAGGCAATTGTAGACTCTGTTCTAGTCAAAGTCTTATTTCTCCAAGTTAAACAGTTGGAAGTTAAGGATATTATGACAGATTTCCTTAACTGTAGACCTGTACAAATGTGTACTTGCCTAAGGGCCCTAGGATGTATGCCTCCTTGTGTTCTGGTTCCTTATGCAAGGCTGCACATGAGAATACTTTAGTGAACTTTCAGAAATATCAGGAATCAGTTGTCTGACTCCCTAGAAGCAGTGACTTCTTTTCTGACTCTGCTTCCTCCACCATCAGGTATCAGCAAATTATCTGGACTGTGCTTTGAGAACCTACTCAAGCATTCTTTCTTTGCAGGGCAGTTGGTCTCAAAAAAAGTCTGTACACACCATCCTAAAAGAGATGAAAGCAGGGTATGTGCCTTTATCACTTTTCAGTTCACCTTTCTTTTGGATCACCTTCATGAAAGTGAAGGAAGATCATTTAGCTTTGTGAAGATGCACACTTGATCTGGCATTTGAACATTCCTCACAATGTGCAGCTTGTCAGTAGTACATCTAGGTTTACAGAACCAGGTAGCAGATTCCCTCATAGCAATCACTGCAACTCACAAAGAGAAACTGGAGCCACACTCGTTTCAGGACTTTGTACACATGTTTACAGTATGCCAGGAATGATCTTTCCTTTTGCATATCTCAACAATCCTTTCCAAACTTTCTTTTCCCTGCTTCCTTCCTAGGCAGAATAGATGTTTTGGGAATAATTTTTTTTCACGATTTAGACTATTTTATATTCCTGCCACTGCCTCTGATTCAAAAATTCTATTAAATATTAAGTAAAACAGTACCAAACTCATTCATCCTGGTTTTCCATGGCCAGATCAGCCCTTGTGCTTCCTTTTGATGTAACTAGCCACTCCTCAATTATCTTTGCCGTTATACAAGTCCTTACTAACTCAGCGTAAGGGTAGAGTTCTTATCCCAATGTCAGCACACTGAATCTCATTTAGATTTTAATTCCTAGTAGTTATTCCTTTTCCATCCAAGTGTCAAACATTATAAAGGAAGGCAGCTTTCCTACAAAGAACTTTTACCTACAAAAGTGGAGTTGTCTCTTGGACTGACACAAAAGACTTAGACCCCCTATATGGTCTAATCCTAAAAGTATTGGATTACCTAAGCAATTTGTTTGAATCAAACTTTAGATATTTCTCTCTCAGAGTACTTATGTTTACAGTTTCTGTGAGTGTATTAGTCGTTCCACATATAGCAAGCAAGACCATCTATAAAGGCTTTTCCAGATAATGCACTACTTGCAAGATCATATTTCTCCTTCCTAGGATTTTAGTTACTGGAAAAGTAAACGCTCTTTGTGTCAGAACCAGCTGACACAATTACTTTTAATTACACATGTTGGAACACACTAGTTGAAGCCTCTTGGAAAAGGATATCAGAATTGCACTTGCCACCTTACACAGTCTTTCATGTTGAAAGGGTGTCTCTGGCGAGTTATCCCTCTTTCTGAAGCAAGGCTGCCTCAGCAGTTTCTGTTCATTGCCCATTTTTTTCCCATACTGTCACAATGAAGGACTTGCATACGCAAGTAAGATAAGTTGCCAAGAAAGAACCCATGTTATTAGGAAAATTGATGAACTTTTTGTCTCTTTTACAAAAGGGAACTAAGGTTATCCTGTAATTAAACAAAATTTGACAAAGTGGCTGACCCACTGTATTGCCTTTTGCTTATAAGTACAATAAACATTTTCAAGGCACTATTTGAACAATTCCAGTAGAGCAGCAACATTAGCAACTGACTTTTAAAATGTTAAAATATTTTAGAAGCTGCCACGTGGACTTGTTAACACCTACACCAAACAGTGTAGGGAATCCTATAACTCTGTTGCCCAGAGTAATTGCACCTTTGTGTAATGATTTACTCTTAGAGTAACATCCATAAAGAAGTCAGCACATTTGTGTAATAATTTACTGTAACAGAAAATCACTGAAGATAAATTACTTTAACAGCAAAAACGTCCTGCTTCTTTTTTCAAGCACTTGTATATAGTTACAGCATTCATTGTTATGTTTGGAAAAAAGTTTCTCAATTTTTATAGAAGCCTGATCTGATGTCATTCGTGTCATTATTCATCACCGTAGGGTCTTAGATCTGACATCATTCAACAGACAGATCCAAGGCTGAAGCTCCTCCCTCTGTCATAATGCTCTGCTGCCCTCCAACCCTCAGATTGTTTGCCAACATATCGGTAAATGCTACCATATTTTTCCATAAATAAGACTTAACCAGAGAATAAGGCCTAGCATGGTTTTACAGGGTGGTCATGATATAAGCCCTACCCCAAAAATAAGCCCCAGTTAAGATAGTCAACAACACATGACGGATGTGTTGAATTATAAAATAATAATATTAGTGACACCTGTTGACTGAGGTTATCATGTTCTGCTTGCCATTTTCAGACCATTCAGACACCCAACTTCTTCTCTTTGCAGAAAGTCATAAGATTCTTTCCCCGGGAGTCCTCCATGATTCTTAGTGTAACCCTAATCCTCACTCACACTTGACGTTTGAGATCCTTGGCCCATAAACACTGGCAATTGTACTTTGATTGGCGAAAGTATAGACAATGCATGTGAAACGTGCACACTTGATAACGGACGGGTGTGGTTGTGTCTTCATAACTGTCAGCATTTTTGTTGCCACTCCTGTCTTGTAAGTCTTCAATTAATGCCCCCCCCCCCCCCCAGACAAGATGAGTGCAAAAAGAAAGAGCTATTCCGTTGAGTACAAGAAAGGAATCATCGAGTACTCCAGGGGAAAGAATCTGATGGCTTTCTGCAAAGAGAAGAAGTTGGATCTCCTAATGGTCTGAAAATGATGAGCAGCGTATGGTAACCTCAGTCAACAGGTGGACAAGGGAAATGCTAAGAAGTGCAAGTGTGGATCAGGTCGGCAACCATTATTTCCTGAGCTGGAAAACATCATCTGTGAATAGATTGCTAACAGGAGAGCAAAGGCTTTGGTTGTGTGCAGGGCTGATATTCAAGCATTTGACCTTGCAATGGCACGACAGTTAGAAATATCCGCAGAAGAATTCAAAGCATTGCAACATTGGCTGGATGACTTCCTTAAGTGATATGAACTGTCTCTAAGAAGGTCAACAACACTGTTCAAGCTGGAAGATACTGAAGTTATTAAACGTGCACTTGCATTCAAGTGCTTTGTTATCAACTTTTCTAAATACCAACTCTCCAACATGATTGCTATGGATGAAACTGCAGTGTTTATGGGCCAAGGATCTCAAACAGCAATTGATCAGAGGGGTGCCTCGTCAATCTACATTCCCTCCACTGGTTACAAAAATGCACGCATTACCTGCAGTTTGGATAGTCATCTATATGGAAAGAAAACCCCACCTCTAATCATTAGTAAGGGCAAGAAAGATGAGATTGAATGTGTTTCAAGGATTTACATTCTTGAAACCAAAAATGCCTGGTGCACACAAGTAGTTATAAGGAAGTGAGTCGATATAAGGCTGCCACTTGTTTTGCGAGGTGGCAAAAGAGGTCTGTTAGTCTGGGATTCAGCCAGCACTCACCGCATTAAAGACATGAAGAACCTCCTTGCACAGAGAAGAATAGATCAAATAATGATTCCTGCAGGAATGACTGCCTATCTCCAGACTTTTGATATTGTAATAAGTAAGCCATTCAAGGACCATTTGCACATGGAACTTACTGAGTACATTGAAAATAGAATGGAGAAAAATCAGTGTGGAAACTTTGTGAAGTCTAGCTTGCAAGAGGTTGTGACTTGAGTGAAGAATTCATGGGATAAAATCACTGACAGCTGTGTTGCCAATGCACTATGAGGATGCTACATGGACAAACAGTGCTCATTTAAGGAGAGCTCTATTGCTAGCCATGACAGATTGGGGCCAATGGTTATACAGGAAATGGCGTTGCAAGAAATTCAGACTGGGATTCGGGGGTTGCTTATGACAATGTTCCGGAAGAAGATGGCATGACTGTATTTGAATACATTTTCTGTTATCGGAGCAGCAGAATGGATTGCTTGTGCTTTCAGCTGCCAGCGGCTCTTGTCAGTTTTTTGACTTTAGTGTATTAAGGTAACATTTCATTATCAAGGGGTAATTACAAAGTAAGGCCACTAGTTACCAGACTTCATTTTTATGACTTTCCATCAAACTTCTCTTACAGTTTGGGTAAGGAATAAAGAAAGCATCACCCCTCAAAAAGTGGCAGTTATTCACCTATTTTATTCCCCTCCTCCAATCCACATGTATTGAGATTTTTCTGCACTTTTTGTTAAGCATGAAATATTGCACTGTGAAAGCCAAGGTGTAGATATTCTGAAGATGAAATGTTTGTTGCACTGTTTATGTAGAATTCTCACACAACTCTTAACGCATTACCTAGAATTGTTGCCCAATAATGGGAAAAGTACTAAATGTCAATTTGTGTACATGAATAAATGTAGATTGTTGTATGGGGGGTAAATAAGGTATCCCCTGATAATAAGCCCTAATGCGCATTTCGGCGGGGGGAAAAAGTATAAGACCCGGTCTTATTTTTGGGGAAATATGGTACTCCTGCAAAAGCAGAAGAGGAAAGAGGCAGAAACCTAAAAACACCCCAACTTCCTCCAAGATCCAACAAGGTAGGGGGATGACATGAGGGAAATGTGATGAATAATGGCATAGGATAAAACAGATGCCAAGTTATGGTAAGTACATAACTTTTTATCTAATGTTATCCATGTCATTATTCATCACCATTTGTTTAAGTTTTTTGCTGTTTTAATTAGCTTTGGGTGTTGTAGTTACCTGCCCTCCCTAAGTTTTAGGTGAAGGGGGGATGGTCTCCCCAACTCCTGTCTTCGGAGTCCATGTTTCTGAAGACTTTCGGGACAGGTCCATCTTCTTCCTGGGTGTCTATCCCTGCCAATGAATTAATAGATCTTATCAGCAGTAGGGCCTGGAAGGAGCCCAACAATGTGGAGCCAGTTCCCAAAAGAGCAAACAAATTCCTCAGCCTCCCTGTGGACCACCCCTTCTGGAGCAAAGGAGTTCCAGTCAATGCCATCGTAGTTGCTGCTGCCACTAGAAAGGAGCTGGTAGAGCAGAGGTCCATGATTCATTCCCCCGAGCAGGGAGTCCTGGGTGATAGACCATCATGGGAAGTGTGTATACACTCAGCTATTTGGACTGAGGGCAGTTAATTACTTGGCTCATTTTTTCAAAATACAAGGACTTTGGTCAAAACTTTCCACTCAGTTATTGAGTTATTGCTGGTGGAGGACTTCAAAAAGGAGTCTTCCAAGCTTTCTTCTACACTGACATTCTTCACCAATTCCTCTATGATGCTAATTTCCAATGTTGCGGAAGCTACCTTTCAAGTGGCAAGTACTGGCATAGCTATAAGGCATCATGCTTGGTTACATTTATGTGGGTTTGCAGAACCCTTTAAAACATCTTGTACCAACGTCCCCTTTGATGTGTCCACCCTCTTTGGCCCTTCCATGAAGGACACTTTGATCCATACTGAGCAGGAAAGGAAGAATTTGTTTACGATTGGGATAAAGCTTTCTGCTCCTCAGAGGTCCTTCTCCAAGACCCAGTGAGGAACTAAGAAGATGTGGTTCAGGAAATCACAGTCTCCCTTCCAGGACGCTACTGATGACTCCTCTTCCAGAGGCAGGAGAGGTTTCAATAGCCGAAGCTGCTCTAGAGGCAGGGGTGGTCCCAAAAAATCAGGGCTTCAGAGAACCATCCTCTAAGCAGTACTGTCAGCGCTTCTGAAGAATTGCCTAACTGCTCTACCCTGGAGGCAGTCAAGGGTCACATTTCTCTTCATCCACTAGCCTGGGCAAGTATTCCCTCTGATCAGTGGGTGTTGAACATCATTTCCAGGGGTTATTTAATTCCCTTTTCGGTACCCCCTCCCATTCAAAGTTTCTTTCCCAACATTACTCCCAGTCAGAGGGAGTTGTCTTTCAAGGAAGTTCAACAGCTTCTTCAAAAAAGAGCCATCCAAGAGGTCCCAGCAGGACAAAGAGAATCTGGTACTTATTCTCGCTTCTTTTTAGTGCAAAAAAAGAAGGGGGACCTGCATCCCATTTTGGATCTCAACGAACTCAATCTATCAGTCAAAAAGTCCAAATTCTGGATGGTCACTGGTCAGTCCATTCTGCCTCTCTTATTCAAGTATGATTGGATGTGTGCCTTGGATCTCCAGGATGCCTACTATCACATCAAGATACACAGGTATTCCAGGAAACATCCTCACTTCTGATTAGGAGCCAATCATTACCAGTTCAGAGCCCTACCCTTCAGTTTCACCACAGCCACCCGGGTGTTTATCAAATGTATGGCAGTGGTAGTGTCTCACCTGCAGCTGCAGGGATTTCAGGTCTTTTCTTACCTCGACGATTGGCTGCTCATGGTACCTTCAAGGCATCAGCTGTCACAAGCAACCCATTATGTCCTTTTCCTTTTCAATCAGTTGGGGTTACTGTTAAACTTTCAAAATCAAATCTGGTCCCCACTCAACAGTTCGATTTCATAGGAGTCCAACTAGACTCCATCTCAGAGATTGCAGCTTTGCCTCTACACAAGGTTCAATTGATCCAGGAGCAGGTCATGCAAATCTTAGACCTGTCGCATCTCCCAGTTCAGTTGATTCTTCGAACCCTAGGATCCATGGCCATGGCCATTTAGCTGGTCCCCCTAGCAAGATACTATATGTGGGTTTTACAGTGGACCCTAGCGGTTCAATGGTCTGTTCTATCCCAATCCATGTCCATAAAGTTGACACCTGTGTGCAGACAACACCTTCTTTGATGGCTTCAATCTCAGGATCTCTTACTAGGCAGGCCCTTTTCTCTTCCTCTACCCAAGGCCATGGAGACCACGGACACTTCCCTGTTGGGATGGGTGGGGGCATTTCCAGGGGAGAACTGTCCAAGGCATGTGGTCTCCTGTAGAGATAAAGTTGCACATAAATGTCCAAGAGATGAGAACAGTTCTTCTAATGTTGCAAGCCTTCCAGGATTGCCTTCCTCTGAGGACGATTGCAATTCAGACAGACAACATGGCTGTGGTCTGGTATGTAAACAAGCAAGGGGGAACACAATCTTACCCATTGTGCAGAGAGGCCATGAGAGTGTGGGAATAGGTGATGTCCTCAGGGCACTTTTTTCTTGTAGCGCAGAGAGAGTCTATAGTGTTGACCAGCAAACTTAGCAGATCCATCTTGAGTCCTAACAAGTGGTACCTCAATCCCACAGTGGCAAAGCATATTTTTGACTGGTGGGGTCAACCATGCTATGACCTATTTGCTTCCCCAACCAACCACAAGTGCAGCATGTACTTCGCCCTCATCCCTCCCCCTCCCGAGGAGTCACCAAGGGATACTCTAGTCCACAATTGGCCTTCGGGTCTCCTTTACGCTTATCCTCATGTCCCTCTAATTCCCAAGGTTTTGCAGAAAACACAATGACTGAGGACATCCCTGATCCTCATTGCCCCTTTCTGGCCTTGTCACCTGTGGATGTTCGTGTTTCACTGTTGCAGTCATCACACTTGGGTTATCTGCCTGCAGGTCGCCCTCAGTCAGCTCGAATACTAGAGACTTAGTATTTTTGCGTCGGTTGTTGTCGCTGCAGTACTGACATCAGGTCATCAGAGGTATAAAAACAGGCAGCCGACGCCATTACGTCAGTCTTTCTTATCGAGGAGCCTGAAGCAGAAGCAGTTCGCACGAGTGCCGGTCGGCCACTACCTGAATTTTCGTTTCCTAATTGAATCATTCTGAAGTCTTCTAAAGCTAAGTACCCCATTGGGGATCCTTTTTTCTTGCTCTAACCGATGTCAGAAAAAGTTAACCATTGTCTCACCTGTGGAAAGCAAATACCACACCAAGATTTCCATTCTTGCTGTGTCACCTGTTTAGGCCCAGACCACGACATACCCTACTGTTGGTTTTCTGCCTTGTTCTACACCCGAGCTATTCGCCATCGTGCCCTTATTGTCGCTAAATACTTTCATTCTTGATCTCCGTATTTCAAAATGGCTTTAGTAAGCCATCTGACTACAGATCTTCTGCAAAAACATAAGGATAAAGACAGAGACAGACCCCACAGGTCCAAAACTGCCGACGACGCTTCCGTTAAGCTAGTCACCAGTTCGCAGCCCCTGATGCTCACCTCAGTAGGTTCGCAGGCCTCTTCTGAGACCCATTCGGAGTCTGGTATGCCACGAGACTCTTCTTTGATTATGGAACCTGCAGATGTCTCTACCTTGGATGGGTCCGGAGTCGCTGAGCAGGCACCGGCTTCTGAGGAAGTTCTTCACACTACCGATATTAGACACAAACCGATGACTTCTTTCGCATCTTCAATTCTGTCTAAAACTACCGAGTTTCTAAGGCCAAGAGTACGCGCTATGCCTAAAAAACCAACGACCCAAACTCAAGCACCTGCTTCTATGCCACAACATCAAATGCTTAAAATGGCGGAAGAGCTTATTATGCTATATAGGGGAAGCCAGCCTTCCCCTGCTAAGAGAAAAAGAGACCAGTCCCCAGCAGCTTTAACAGCTGACTCTGAGGTATATGATTATGAAGATATGCCTTTATTTGCTTATGATGATTCAGATGCAGAGGAATCCATTCCCTCTGCTTTTCCTCCATAGGATTTTTCTTTTGGTAAAACCTTACATATTTTAAGAGCATTTCCACTGGGAATGCCAAGACTATCCTCGGTCCAAAAAGAGACTTGGAGAATTCCTAGATTTGCCACAACATAGGCCTTTAGCAATACCCCCAGTCCTGGATGCTGTGGATGATGTCTTTATGGAATCCAGTCTAACTCCTGATACTTTACCCCCTGCTCCCAGGAAACCAGACAGGTACTACAGAGTTCCTGACTCTCACAAATTATTTTTCAAAAATCCTACTGCTGACCCAGAGGTCATCTCCCAGGGGCCTAATGGTATCAAAGCAACTACAGCTAAGAATCCCACCCCTTCGGACAGGGATTCCAGAGCTTTAGACAGATGGGGTACAAAGGTATACACCTTTGCAACTCTCACCATTAGGGCTTTGAATTGCTAATTTCACATGCTAAAGTACTAACAACATATTATGGAACTTAAGCAAAAATTACCTACTTTTACAGACTGTGCAGAAAATAACGAATTACAAGAGCTTATGCATTCTGCAAGCCAAGTCAGCAAGCATACTTTGAAATGTGGCTTTGACGCCCTAGAATCCTCTTGCAGGGCAGCAGTCACTGGTTCTGTACTGAGAAAGCATGCTTGGCTTAAGGAGCAGACCTTACCAGACCATGTCAAATCAAAATTGCTAGACGCTCCTTTGAACAAGGACAATCTGTCTGGCACCAAAGCAGAAGAGGTTCTTAAAAAGATGGAAGAAAAAGCTAAATCTATGCAGTCTGTCAAAGATTTATTGCAAGTACATCCTCCTAGATTCAGTAGGCATTGCTCCTCGAAGCATTGGTCCTTTCCAACTCCCTCAGGGCCATCTCAAACTAGACCCAGGGGAAACAGACCCCCCCCCCCCAGACTACAGTGTCTGGGTATGCAGAGATCTAAGCAATGGAGGGCCTCCACTTCAAAAACAGGGGGTGCTAAGCCACCCCCTTACAGAAAGAATTCACAATGACTTCTCAGCTCCACTCCCCACCTCTTCCCAACTGCTCATGTCCCTAGGAGGAAGGAGGAAAACTTGCCCATCATGCAGAAAACTGGACTTAAGTCAGCAAAGACCGATGGGATCTAAACATTGTATCCCAGGGGTACAAATTTTACTTCCACTCACTGCCAACCCCAAAAGGGTTCCCAGACCTTCCTCCAAATCAGTGGGCAGAGGCACAAAACCAAGTTCAATCCCTGCTCTTCATAAGGCCAATTCAGCCTGTTCCTGCAGAACAAATAGGTCAAGGGTTCTATTCCAGACTTTTCCTGGTACCCAGAAAAGAGGGCACTTGGTGCCCAATCCTAGATTTTTCCATTCTAAACATCTTCCTGGTGGTACCAAAATTCAAAATGCTCACCCTTCAGCAGCAGCTTCTTATGCTGGCCAAAGATGCCTGGTTAGCCACCCTAGACCTAAAAGAAGCCTATCTGCACATCCCTATCAGGGATTCGTGCAGGAAATACATATGCTTCGGGGCAGGATCTATGCATTATCAGTTCTGTGCACTTCCCTTTGGTTTATCCACTGCTCCCAGAGTATTCACAAAATGCCTGGCTCCAGTCGTTGCCTACTGCAGACAGAGAAAGATTCAAATTTACCCGTACTTGGACGACTGCTTGATTCAGGCAGACTGTCAGGAAATGTTGTTGCAGCACCTGACACTTGTAAAAAGCCTTCTAACCTCCCTGGGGTACACTATCAATGGAAAGAATTCAAAACTAGTTCCCAGTCAAAAGATTGTATTCCTAGGAGCAAGCTTGGACACGGCATCCCAGATGGCATTCCTTACTCCAGAAAAACAAGCCTATCTGACAGGCTACATCACTCAAATGGCCACCAGATCCCAGCTGTCTGCAAGGAAAATCCTGCAGAGGCCCTAGGGTTCATGGCCTCTTGCATCATACTAATTCCATATGCCAGACTGTATACGAGGAAACTTCAATGGTACTTAAAAAGTCTTTGGTGCCAACAGTCTCAGGTTTCTTTGGTGGGCAGCAGCATGCAACCACAAGAGACTTCCCTTTATTCAATCCCATGCCGCCCAGACCCTAACCACAGATGCATCAGACCATGCCTGGGGGGCACACCTGGACAACAAGTGCTTTCAGGGCCACTGGAGCCCAAGTCAAATTCATCTGCACATCAGCCAAAAAGAGCTGCTAGCTGTTCAGCATGCTCTAACAGCTTTCAGAACCCTACTCTCTCCAGGACCCCTGCTAATAAAAACAGACAACACCACAGTCATATGGTACATCAACAAGCAGGGGGGAACCCACTCTTACCCACTCTGCAAGCTAGCCATGGCCCTGTGGAACACAGCCTTAGACATGCAGGTCCATCTGCAAGCTCAATTCCTGTCAGGCAAACAAAACTCGCTGGCAGATGACTTAAGCAGAAATCTCCCAGACCCACACGAGTGGCAATTAGAGCCCAGCACCTTCAGCCTTCTGATTTAGAATTAGGGGACCCCAGAGGTGGATCTCTTTGCCTCCCCCTGCAATTACCAGCTCAGCAAATTCTGTACCAGGACACCTCACAGCAGGGCCTGGAAAGTGGACGTCCTATCATTCCTGTGGTAAACCTGTCAATCTATGCTTTTCCCCCCTCTGACCCTTCTATCAAGAATATTGCTCAAGATAAGACAGGAAAGACCAAGGGCAATCTTGATTGCCCCAGGCTGGCCACACCAGCACTGGTACCAACTACTGTGCAGCCTTTCACCAGTGCCACCCTGGCACCTACCCCAGAGCCCAACCCTCCTCACTCAGCAGGGGGGACAGATCTTGCATCCGCAACTGCAAACCCTGAGTCTTGCAGCCTGGCTTATTCCTTGAATTCTCCCCCTGTAACCAGCCTAAGCAAACAGATGCTAGACGTCATTCTGGAAGCCAGAAGACCCAGTACAAGGAAATCCTATGCTGATAAGTGGAAAAGGTATTATTCTTGGATTCAGTCTAAAGGAGAGGACACAACCTTGCCCCCCCCACCTCTAATCCTGGAGTACTTAAATCTACTCCACAGAGGCCTATCCTTCTCCTCCATTAAGATTCATGCATCTGCCATCTCAGCTCATTACAACACTGAGCCATCCCTCTTCTCTCACCCTCACATCAAACAGTTGCTGACAGGGGTGAACAATTTAAGGCCACCACGGAGAGCACCCACCCCTGCTTGGGACCTTAACTTTGTACTGGAAAAGCTCATGCTACCCCCTTTTGAGCCTGCAGCATCAGCAGAGTTAAAATTCCTCTCTTGGAAAACAGCATTGCTTCTAGCCATCACTTCAGCTAGACGAGTGTCTGAGCTACAAGCAGTGATGGCTGTGGAACCCTTCATTATTTTTCATGCTGACAAGGTCTCCCTTAGGATTAATACTTCTTTTATGCCCAAAGTGGTGTCCAGTGTGGCTCTCAACCAATCTGTCCTTTTGCCAACCTTCTTCTCTATTCCTCAAAGTAAACGGGAAAGGATCCTGCACTCCTTAGATGTGCACCGACACTTCAGATTCTATCTAGATAAGACTAAGCCCTTCAGGAAATCTGACCAGTTATTACTAAGCTTTGCACCAGGGGCAGAGGGCAAGGCCATTTCAAAACAGACAGTTTCCAAATGGATGGCACACTGTATCCATTTCTGCTACAAACATCATGGGAAACCAACCCCTCAGGGGGTCAGAACACATTCCACTAGGGCAACTTCTACCTCTGCAGGATTCCTCAGGGGAGTCCCTACCAGGAACATTCTGGAGGCTGCTACCTGGAGTTCTGTACAAACATTCACCAAGCATTTCAACTTGCCTATATTTTCCAAATCTAGGGTGGGTTTTGCAACTGCAGTCCTGCAGGGCATACTAGCCAGCCCAAACTCTTCTTCACTGCCTCCACCCTTTCTTCAGCTTTGGGAATCAACCCAAGTGTGATGACTGCAACAATGAAACACGAAGAACATAGTACAGTTGGGTACACTTACCATAAATGTAGATGTTCGAGTGTACTCACTGTTGCAGTCCTGGTTTCCCTCCCTCCAGACCCCTTTTCTGTCTCTCTCTCCTCTCTGTGTATATTACTCATCCCTTGCAGGGGTTTTGGTATTGGTATTTACTTTTTACTGGTGGTGATTTTCCCACCATAGCTTAGCTCCCTGTTGGTGGGCTTATGACATTTGGGGCAAGAAAAACTGAGGTAATGGCATTGGCTGCTTGTTTATATACCCCTGATGACCTGACGTCAGTACTGGAGCAACAGCAACCGACACAGAAATACTAAATCTCTGGTATTCAGGCCGACTGAGGGCTTACCTGCAAGCAGATAACCCAAGTGTAATGACTGCAACAGTGATGCAGTCGAACATCTACATTTATGGTAAGTGTACACAACTGTACTTTTTCCTTCATCCTGTCTCATCTGATGTGTCGTCCCTGGGTACTGGATCATCTTCAGGATCTGATCTCTCATCCTTTGGGGCTTCCTCTTCCAAATCTTCGGACCCTTCATTTAACCGTATGGTTTCTCCAATTCCAGTGATCTTGAAACAGTCCAGGCTGGTGTCCCCCATTAAGCATATTATTCTAGCCTCCCAGAAAGCTTCCACCAGAGAGGTTTATAGTAGTAAGTTGAAAAGGTTTTCTAGCTGGGCTAAGAGCAGGAATCTGGACCCCATTTCTGCCTCTGTTCCAGGTATCTTTTTGTTTTTGTCCTCTCTTCTCCAAGCAGGTGCAAGTTTCTCTACTATTAAGCTTCAGTTGGTGGCAGTTTCTAATTTTCATGAGAACAGTGAGTCTGTGTTTTCTTCCAGGCTTTGTAAAGCATTCATGAAGGGAGTTTTCCTTCTAAGGCCATCTATTAAGGATCCATCACCTCATTGTGACTTAACCTTAGTACTGCATTCTCTGAATAGGAGTCATTTCAAGCCTGCTAGTTCATGTGATCTTAAATTCTTGTCATGAAAAACAGCCTTCCTCTTTGCTATAACTTCAGCTAGGAGGGTTTCTGAAGTGCAAGCTCTTTCCATTTCTCCTCCATAAATGATCTTTCACAAGGACAGAGTATCTCTTAGGATGAATCCCACTTTCTTGCCTAAGGTTGCTTCTGAATCCAGTGTAAACCAATTTATTCAGTTGCCAGTGTTCTTTCCTAATTATTCCAGTAAAGGAGGGTACATTCTGCATACCTTAGATGTACACAGGCAACTTTGCTTCTATCTACATAGGACCAAATGATTTCACAAGTCAGATCAGGTCTTTGTGGCTTTCTCCCTGAATAGATGTGGTGTCCCAGTTTCTAAGGTGACTGTTTCTAGATGGATCTCTAGCTGCATCTCCACAGTCTATGACATTAGGATCTTGAAGTTCCAGAAAGAATCAGGGCCCATTCTGTGAGGTCTGTGGCTACTTCCTCTGCGTTCTTGGCTATATTTTCTATTGTTGACATTTGTGCTGCTGCCACTTGGTTTAATCCTCACACATTTATATCCCATTACAAGCTGGATTTAATTTCCTGGAGCTGGGCTTCTTTTGGGTCCAGAGTGCTCCATGTCCTTCCTTGAGGTCTCCCAGGATAAATGTTAGCTGGGGATTCTGACCCTACGGTGATGAATAATGACATGGATAACATCAGATAAAGAGTTATGTACTTACCATAACTTGGCATCTGTGTTATCCTATGTCATTATTCATCATATTTCCCTCCTGCCATCCCTCTACCTTGCTGGATCTTGGAGGAAGTTAGGGTGTTTTTGTGTTCCGGGCTCTTTCCTCCCCTGCTTTTTCTAGGAGTAGCATTTAGGAGATATGTTGGCAAACTCGATCTGAGGATTAGAGGGCAGCAGAGCATTATGGGAGAGGGAGGAGCTTGAGCCTTGGATCTGTCAGTTGAATGTTGCTGGCTTGGATCCGATGTTGGAGTCAAGACTCTGCGGTAATGTATAATGACACAGGATAACACAGATGCCAAGTTATGGTAAGTACTTAACTCTTTTTATACCTATTTTTGGCTCAGAACTAGGTGTTTGTCTTCCATAAGCACGCTTCTGCTTTCAGGCTCAACAATTGCAGGAGAGAATATGATGCTTTTTTTTATGTCTTATACCCATTATATCAGTACTTTAGAGACATGAGACATTTGAAGGAAATCACTTCAAAGACTGAGAAACAGAAGAAAGGTAAATCTAAATGTCATGATGTGGTACTGCACTGATTTGTCTTACAAGGATCTTCAGTTATTTTAAGTACCTTTCACAACTGTACCTTTCATGTTTATAAAAATGATGCAAAAAAAAGTGGCACATGGTTTTGTCATGGGGGATAGCTTATGTAATACTGAAGAAAACTCCAATATATGAAATCCAATGCAAGTGTTATTCTGATTTATTGCATTGTGTTCTTTACATCAGAAACAAGACTTGGAAGGAATTCCATAGCATTTTATAGAAGATCAGGTCAGGCCAAACAGAAGAGCTGCTGATACCCTGCCTGGCTTTCTGGTTATTGAGATACTGAATGTTTGTGAAATTCTACATTTCTGCAGATGTGCTTTTTTTGAAAGACTGTCAGTGACTTTTACTGGTAGATCCATGGGCTACTAGCCTCTATTCTAGGGAGAGAGTAAGTTTTGGACATTCTTTTTGGCCTCACAGTCTCTCTACAAGTGTCAAGTCCTCCTCTTCCACTGACTTATGTGCTTCCCCCTTTTTCCCAGCATCAGAGGACACTCCATCTGGAAGACAAGCTTCTGAGATCATTGGCTTTATCCCTTGAATCAAAAAATTACCTACTGCTTTTTAAACCTGCTCTGTTTTGGTTGGTATATAGTGTGCAGCCTGCTGTTATAAATTGTTGGTGCATGCTTCTGCATACCTGCTGTGCAGAGCTAGAGATTAATTGATAGGCATGCACTCCAATGTCATACATTTTTTTCTTGCATGGACGGGATTGGTACCTCTGCCATCTTAACCCACAGGTGTCCCACACCTATGGATCCTACTGAGTGGGCAACTTGGCATTGACTGTTTACTCCCACCACTTCCTGACTGTCTGTTACAGTGCTCAAGCCGAGACTGAAGTTTGGGTTGGACCTTAGTAAGATCTTCATCTCAGTGTGCATTGAAATAAACCATGTTATGTAGTCCTATCTCGCCATCATTCTTGCTGGATGGGTTCGGAGCTGATTCTCGGCTCCGACTTGGCCGATACTAAAGCTCGAGAGCTTTTACTGGCTCAAGGCTAACCCCTATCCCATCGTGCCTCATGGCAATTCCCCAGATCTCGTTTGATGTGAAAGCTTTGAGGTTGTCTCCTTACTGGCTCATTGGCTAAGTAGAAGATTTTTTGGTAAATCTGGTAAATCCTGATATTTTCTGTCTAGTTTCTTTATATTTCTTTCTAAATAGTTGTTACCTTTTTTCTGTGATTGTAATGTGTGCTTGATCCCCTATCCCCTTTTTCTTAGGATTGTATGGCCCATTTTAGTTAGAGGGCCGTAGTTGCCCGTTTAAATTAGGGGGCCTTTCCTCTCTGAGTGCTAGTCCTTCTTCCCTTTAAAAAAAAGTTTTTTTTTTCTTCTTTTCATAGCTTGCCTGCTGGTTATAGTTATCATTGTTATTATTGTTAGCTTTGTTTTCTTGTCAGCATGTCCAAAGACAAAGATAGAGAACATAACATAACCCTTCTGGGTTCAAGAAATGTGATAAGTGTTCACAAAAAAAAGGTCATTGACTGACCGTCACATTAGCTGTGTGTACTGTCTGGGAGAGGCTCATTTACAAGAACCCTGTACTTTCTGTCATGTCTGTAGTACTAGGGTTCTTAATGAGAGAAAACGCAAATTGATTGACAGGGGTGTTATGACTAGTTCCTTCCAGGAACAACTGGAACTTGGTCAGACAGTTCCCAAAACTTTAAAGAGAAAATCTTCATCGGTTCCAGTTTTGGAGCCATCTAAGAAGTCTAAAGTGATGGAGTTGAGGAGTTCTGGCTCTGATTCCACTTCTTCTGTCTTGGTGCCATCTGTTTCCTCTGTGCCGAGGCAGCCTTTGGTTTCGAGACATTCACCGGTTATGGCCCCTATCTCACCTACTTTGAGATCTCCTATAGTAGAGGAGGAGATCTCCTTCTATCTCCACCCATTCCTCCAGGGCACTTTCGGATGAGGATATCGAGCGGGTGGTGAAGAGGCTGCTCTGTGACCCGGCTCTGGCTAAAAAGTTAGCCCTTCCAGACCCAAAAACTTTGGATCCATCCCATATTCAGACTACTGCTTCTCCTCCGACTGCTTAGCTTTCGGAGTCGAACATTTCGGGTCCTTCTGTGCTGGATCCTTCAGTTCCCAGAATTCTTCCTGCTTCCTCGGAACTGATGACTATCCTTGTCAGCTCAGTCTGGAGCCAAGGGGTCTGGGAGCTGATGCTCTCGAGTCGACTCCCAGAGGGATAGTCACCCCGTTTTTTCTTTGGAACCGACCCTCCCTCTCGGTGCGTCAGCTCATCTGAGCTCAGTTCCCATGTCTGCTTCGGAACCTTACTGCTTGGAGCCGACCCTCCGTTTCCTCAGAGCGGAGGTCTTCTTTGGAGTGGGGTGGGAAGGCTTTCGAAGCAATAGAGAAAGCTTTGTCCAGTGCCAAAGCCCTGCCTTTGGACCCGATGTTCCTCCAGCAACCGGTAGCAACCTCTTCTCCCCTGCCTCCACCTCAGCATAGGGAACCAGAGACTCAAGGAGCCCCCATTGGAGGCGTCCTCTCTTCTGAGACCTCCCCAGATTATCCCACTGGGGAGCTCTCTCGGAAGAGACTTTGTAAGAGGAAGCACATTGACTCACTTGAGTCAGTCACGTCAGACACTGATTTGGATGACTCAGAAGGGTCCCCAAGATCCCCCTCTGAGGATGTCACTTTTGCAGACATCCTTGAAATCCTTAGACAGAGGGGTGATTGGAAGACCTCTAACCCTACTGAGGATGAATCAGTGTACCTTTAGGTCTTTGGTTCCTAACCTTCCACCTCCTGGGTGATACCACCTTATGACCAACTCTTGTGGGTCATATCCCGGAAGGCCTGGACCTCCCTGGACACAGTGGAGCTTGTCCCGAGGAGGCCAAACAAATTTGACTGCTCTGGAAGATGAGTCCTTTCTTTCTAAGGGAATTCCTGTGGATGCTATGGTGGTAGCAGCGGCCACAAAAAAGGAGTTGTCCGAGACATCTTCTAATGTCCATCCTCCTAATAAAGAGTCCAGGACGATGGATAGGTATGGAAAGCTTACCTTTTCTTCAGCGGCATTTACCTTACGATCATTGAATTACCTATTCCATTTTACTAGACTTCAAAGGGATATCCTGAAGGAGTTGTGAGATACCCTTCAAGTTTCAGTAGCTTCGGGATCCACGGACAAGATATCTGCGCAGCTCTCCACCCTTACCTCTATAGCTAACTCCTCCATGAGGCCGATTTCTTATGCAGCTGATGGAGCGAGCAGGGCAGCCACAGCAGAAATTTCTCTTAGGAGACATTCCTGGATGTGTCTATGTAACTTCACGGAATCCTTTGTCTTCCTTTACCAACGTCCCCTTTGATGATTCAACTTTTTGTGGACCGCAGGTAAAAGAGACTTTGACCAGGTGTGAGCAGGAAGGGAAAACCTTATCTGCTGTCAGTGTCCGTTTCTCCCTTCCTTCTTAGACCCTATCCCAAGGGTCAAACAAGAGGGAAAATGTGGTTCCATAAATCCCCAAAAGGTTTCCCTCAGGCACAAGGTCAACCCTCCCCTAGAGGCAGAGGGGGAGGATATAATGGAGGATGCCGCCTTGGCAACATCAGGGAGATAGAGATACCTTCTCTGATCATCCCTTCCATCGCCCCTGAGGGGTTGCCCGATTGTCCGTTTCTGGAGGCAGTCGGGGGTTGTTTTTCACTGTACCCAAGCACCTGGCTACAAATTTCCCAAGATCGTTGGGTACAAACCATAATTTCCAGAGGTTACCTTATTCCCTTTATTTCCGATCCCCTGGTAAACTGGTCTCTACCAGACGGTGCCACCCATTCAATTTGACTGTGCAACTTCAGAGGTCATCTCATTGCTTCAAAAAAAGAGTCATCCAAGAAGTCCCCACAGAGCAAATAGGATTCGGAACTTACTCACGATTCTTTTTAGTTCCAAAAAAGACAGTGGACTGGAGATCAATTCTAGATCTCAGCAAACTCAAGTCTGTAAAGAAATCGAAGTTCCGTATGATCACTCTGCAGTCGATATTTCCCTTTATCGGGAAAGACAATTAGATGTGCTTCATAGATCTTCAGGATGCGTGCTACCACATTAAAATGGACAGGTGTTCCAGAAGACATCTTTTGGCTGGGAGTCGGTCATTTTCAATTTCGAACACTGCCCTTTGGCCTTACTACAGCCCCCAGAGTATTCACCAAATGCATTGCAGTGGTAACTGCTCACCTGAGACGTCAAGGATTCCAGGTGTTTCCATACATGGATGATTGATTCCTCACTGCTACCACCAAGCACCAACTAATCAGAACCAGGGATGAGACTCTTTCCTTGTGCATCAGATTAGGCATTACAATAAACCTAAAAAAATCAGCCTTATCTCCATTGCAGCGTATTGTCTTTTTAGGTTCAGAAATAGACTCAACCACCACGACAGCAAAACTGACACCAGAAAGGATAGAATCATTGCACAACCTAGTCAGATTCTTACTGAAGAAAGACAAAGGTACAGGCCAGGATAGTCCTTCAGGTCCTAGGGACTATGGCTTCCACCATTCTCTTAGTTCCCCTAGCCCATTTGCACATGAGAGTACTTCAGTGGCTACTATTTGCCCATTGGTCAATGCAGGATCTCCCCCTGTCTCACCAAATACTCATCACAAACTCCTGCAAGAAGGATCTAACATGGTGGTTACGTACGGATAAACTTCATCTAGGTCGCCCACTTGCTTCCCCTCAACAAAATGCAGTCTTGACCACGGACGCCTCCTAGATAGGGTGGGGGGGCATTATCTGGGAATGATGGTCCATGTTATTTGGCAGGATCGTGAGAACCACTTGCACATAAATGTTCTGGAGATGAGAGTGGTGCTATATGCGTTGCAAGCACTTCACATTTCTCTTCCCACTGGGACAATTGTGATTCAGTCAGACAACATGTCTGTAGTGTGGTACATACACAAGCAAGGGGGAACCAAATCTTACCCACTTTGTCGAGAGGCTCTAAGAGTATGGAAATGGGCGATGGACCCTCAACACTTTCTGGTAGCAACGTACATTCCGGAGAAGTCCACTGTGATAGCAGACAAACTCAGTCGAGCAATTCTGATGCCTCACGAGTGGTCCCTGAATTCAGAAGTTGCGGAAGCGATTCTTCGCAAATGTGACCAGCCTTGCTGCGACCTATTAGCCATGTACATGAATACCAAATGCAGCAGCTACTTTGCCCTAATTCCCCATCCGGGGATGTCACCCAGGGATGCTTTGGTCCACAATTAGCCTCCAGGACTCCTTTATGCTTTTCCACCCTTTCCTCTCATACCAAAAGTGATTCAGAAAGCAAAACGGTTGAAGAGTACCCTGATCCTCATTGCTCCTTACTGGCCTCGCCAAATCTGGTTCCCCTTCCTGTGGCCTTATCTCTTGGAGGAACCATGGATTCTGGAACCATCTCCAGGCCTCCTGATTCATCAATCAGGGCAATTCCATCCTACTATCCAAACCTGAAATTGACAGCATGGCTGCTCCAGTTCCACAAATAGCCAGGTGTGTTTTCCTTGACCCTACAGTCAAACACATTCTGATTTCTTCGCATAAGCCTTCCACCAGGAAATAATATTCCAGTAAATGGAAAAGGTTCTCCATTTGGGCAGCAAACCAAGGCATAGATCCCTTCTCAGCTCCCATAGAGTCTATCCTGTCCTTCCCGACATCCATTTTTGAAGAAGGAGCTGCAGCTGCTATTATTAGAGATCAATTAGCTGCCATCTCTAATTATTATTTTGGCTACATGGGAAATCCAGTCATGTCCCACTCTTTATGCAAAACCTTTTTGAAAGGAGACTTCCTTCTCAGACCTCCAATCAGGCAACCACCAGAGCCCTGGGACGTGAACCTAGGTCTCACATCTTTAATTTCTCCATCTTTTGAACCATCTTCTTCATTGGATCTGAAATTCTTGTCTTGGAAGACATTGTTCTTAGTGGCTATAACATCTGCTATGAGAGTTTCAGAATTGCAAGCCCTCACCATTTGACCTCCTTACATTGTTTTCCACAAGGACAGAGTCACACTTAGAACTAATCCTTCCTTTCTTCCTAAGGTATGTTCAGATCATAATCTCAACACAACTATCGAATTAACCGTTTTCTTCCTGAATCATAGTAATAAATCAGAATGCAGACTACACCAATTGGATGTTCACAGAATTCTCTGATTTTACCTGCACAGGACTAAAGAATTTCGAAAATCAGACCAATTGTTTCCTTCTCAGACAAAAATAAAGGCTTGCCTGTTTCTAAGGTCACTTTGTCTAAATTGCTTTCAGACTGCATTGCATTTGCTTACAAAACTGCTGGCAAACAATTACCTGCCAAAGTAACAGGCCATTCAACCAGAGCAGTATCAACTTCCTATGCCTTTAGATCAAAACTCCCAATTGATATCATTTGTGCAGCAACTACTTGGGCAAGACCTCATATCTTTGTCACTCATTACAAATCGTATTTGGCCTCCTGGGACAGGCTATCCTTTGGTCCACTGTGCTGAAGAGTCTCTTCACTTGAGCCACCCGGGATAAAGGTGCTAGGGACGCTGTCCCATCCAGCAAGAATTATGGCAAGATAGGACTACATAACATAAAGAAGTTATGTACTTACCATAACGTTCCATGTTTGTAGTCCATCTCACTTACATTCTTGCGTACCACCCTCTTTCCCCCTTCCTGTTTCCTGGAGGAACTGGTAGACTATCCATTATGCTGTCTGACCTGGTTGTAGTTGTCCGTCCACTTGCATGGTTAGTAATACAGAGTATTCTGTTTGTATGTGCATAGTTATTGAGAGTTTACTTACTATTATGTACCTATTTACTTTCTTGCAAACAAGATCTGGGAATTGCCGTGAGGCATCATGGGATAGGGGTTGGCCTCGAGCCAGTAAAAGCTCTCGAGCTTTAGTATCAGCCGAGTTGGAGCCAAGAATCAGCTCTGAACCCATCCAGCAAGAATGTAGGGGAGATGTACTACAAACATGGAACGTTATGGTAAGTACATAACTTCTTCTTATGTTGACTTGGATTGATAGAAACCTTTGTAGATAGATATTTTGCAAGGAATGTTAGTATAAGAATACTGAAATTGGGTTGTGATGATTCAGAACCAACTAGAGATAAAAAAAAAAAAAAAACAGTTGGATTCAATTACAATACTTCATTGAGGTATAGAATAATATAGCAGTAACCAATGACTGGGTGTGGTATATTGATGATTTACCCAATGTTGGTGTGGCTTAATTCCCAGAATTATATTGTACATCAGTGCTTTGGAAAGCAAGCAACTGACATGTGAAGATCTCCATTGCTTTCTTTTTCTTTTTTTTATTAAAGAAACTGTGAAGCAATTGTGAAACGTTGACAGTTTAGAGGCAAAAATGCAAGGAAAATCAGGTACGTTTCTTTAGTCTTATAATGTACCTGATTTTCCTTGTGTTTTCTGTGTCTTTTGTATGTACCTCTTGACTCTTAGCTCAAGAAAACTGGAACACCTTGGCATATATTAATAGAAGAAAGGCCGTGCGAATGGACGTTTTTCTTTTGACATATGCTCGATTAAAATGGGCATGCTGGTTTGGCTGAGTAATCAGCTTGCACGTTTTTGAATGTTTTTGACTTGTCATTGTATAATAGTTGTTAAGTGAATATTGAGGTGATGTACCGTGGCATAAAGTTAGTAAGGGGTAGACCAAGAGCAGCAACCAGCAAAACAGAAAATATTTACTGTGAAGCAGATAGTGAGACCAAATCAGAAAAGGTGAAGAAATTATGACACTTCTAAGACATGTGGTTTGTACTGTGGAAAAGTAAATGAACCTCTGTAATTTATTTATTTATTTTACATTTGTTAACCAGGTAGACTTCAGCTGGGCAAGTAGCCAGTTTTCAGTGGAGACCCAGGGAGATAAGCTCCATAACAATAGTACAAAAAGATTACAAAAATTATTAAAATATTTACAAACAATATACAAAAAGTTTGACAGTTGCCAACAATCATAGTTTACAAAAAAGTGAATGCAAAACAGAAAACATTACATTTCTTAAGGCTTATTACAGACAGTAATATGAAACTCATTAGATGTATAACTAAAAGCCATTGTGGTATTTAGATAGAACAGAAAATATTTGATCGAAGGCATGAGAAACTAACCAGGAGTATTACAGGAACATAGCCATTGTTGAGTAAGGTATTCTTGTAGGAGGTTTTTGAAGCTATGACGATCTGCATTTTTTTAAGATATTCTGGGATAATAGGTTCCACTGTTTGGCTACTTTGAAGGAGAAGAGAGAGTCACTGAAGTAATTATGGGACTTTGTAACCTTGAGTATAAGTTTATTGGATGATCTAAGGGTCCTGGGGTTGGTATTTAGTTGCACTAGGTTGGAGAGTGCAGGGCAGTTTTCAGGTGTGTGGATAACAGAGCGGGCAGTGGTGAGCTGATTGAGCAATAACAGATTGGGAAATTCAAGCCAGTGTAATTTTTGAAGAGCAAGGCAATGATTGGTCCTGTTGGGTATATAAGCAGCAAAATGTGCTATTTTGTTTTAGCAAGAATCAAGTAGAAGTAAATCATACTTGGGCAGGTTAGGGAAAAGTTGAGAAGAGTAGATAGGAGGTGGGATCTGACTGTGGCTAGTCTGGCATTTTGAGTAAGGTAAGGTTTGGCCGTATATAGAGCACCAAGTTTGATGTGAACTTTCTTTATTGTGAGTGATGTGTTTGTTGAATGTTAGGTTGTCTAGCATGACACCAAGTAGTTTGGTTTGGTTAACTGGTTCTATTATAGTGCCATTAGTGGAGTAGATGGAGAGAGGCAGTGATTTTGCTTTGGATTTCCTGTTAGAGAAGGTAATTAATTTTGATTTGTTTGGGTTTAGGATGAGTTGAAGTTCATTTAGATAATTTTCAACATCTAGAAATGACTTTTGCAGTTTATCTTTGAGTTCTTCGAGTGTGGGAGCAGAGCAAATAAGAGAAGCGTCGTCAGCATATTGAATAATAGAAGCAATGTGAAAATGTGACAATAAGCTGATAAAATGTAGGAATAAATATGTAAGGACAGTTGATGTGAGAATTACAAGTAAGCATGTAGGTGTCGTGAATGAAGAGAGATTGGAGGCGACATACAGAAAATATGCATTTTAAATCTGAGATAAAGCATTTTTTAACTATAAATCCAGGAAAGAATCTAAGGGGATTAGGACTCCAGCAGTTAGAAGGGGGCATATGGTTGGCAGTAAATGTGCTGGTTAAAAAGAGAACACATGGTGGCATTGGCATATGTTGTACTTGAGTAATATGAAAATAGATCAGAGACCCAATCAAGGACAACTAGAGTAGATTATAGAAGTTAGGGAAAGCATGAAATATGAATATGGCAAAAAGAGCAGTGGGAAAGGCATTAAGAGCTAAGAAGATGCCTGTTGGTGGAATGAGAAGTGAAGTCAGCTACACTGACATGAGATTTTTGTAATTAAAGCAAGAAAGATTTAATGGTAAGTTTTTTTTCCTCTCCCTTCTGAAAAGAGCCATATGTGAGTGATATTGGGATTACTTATGTGGTGTGTCCTGAAGTTTGTTTACCTTGTAGAACATTTTATGGACTTGGTCAGAGTTGTTGTCCGTAACCTTTTTATGTAGTCTGATGGTTTTCTGTTTCTATCCCAGTGCAATTCCTGGCCGTAGGCAAAACACCATTGTTGTAAAGGTTCCAGGACATGATGACAGCCATAATGAAGATGGAGAGAGTGGGTCTGAGGCAAGTGATTCTGTTTCTAGCAGTGGGCATTCAGGAAACCAGAATATTGGAAGCAATGTGACCCTTATCACACTTAACTCAGAAGGTGAGTTTTCATGCATTGTTTTGATGGTTACATTGAGGTTTTAACATTTAATCAGGACTTAATTCCTGCAGCTATGAAAATATTTGTAAATTTACACCTAAAAGTGACTTTAGCAACAAATGAAAGTATTGTCCTTTCAGAAGTACTTAGCAAAGACCAGAAATGTTCATGCATTGTTTCTTCAGGATTCCTTTTCACTAGTGATGAGCAGTAAAAAAAGAGGAGCACTTGGGTGACACAGCGAAGTAGGTGTGCCAATATGAAATGGTTTTATTCCTAATCTTTGGGGTGGAGGTTGGTCCTAAGATCAGGGAATGAGTTGAAGTTAAAAAAAGATGCAAGACCGAGACTGGAACTGAACTATCTGCAACTACTTTTACTATACTTAAGCTTCACTGTGCCCTCCTTTGTCCATCTTTTTTCCCAAGTTCTTCATATTGCAGACGCCATGCTTAGTTGCCTTTATTTAATCTTAAATCAGCAAGAGAAGGACAAGCATAGCTGTTTTCAAAATCCAGGGGTCTCCTTATGTGCTAATCTGAAGTTTATTCCTAACATGCCTTTCTAAATGTATTCTAAACCTATTTCAGTACTTGCCTATTTGATAATTGGAGCATTTTGGCAGGGATGTTCCGAGTTTGGTGACCTAGCCAAAGACCTGGACTGAATCTAAAGTAGATCTAAGGCACCCTCTTTGACCCGTGAAAAATAAGTATATTTTAAGCTTGCTTTGCACTTGTAAAACTGTATTTTACTGATTTGCTGCTTCATTTCTTGCTGCTTTGATGGTTTTTATTCTGCACTTGATATCATACCATTTCTGTTTCATTTTGCATAGACTAGGTTCAGATATGCTGAATCTAGGCTGTTGGCATAAACTGAGCACTGAATCCAGTCATCCTACATTAGGAAGGCTTGTAGCAGAAATGTGCAGCACAGGACCCCTCTGAGTTGGGGATTGTTGGAATAGGGCTCAGTTTTGGGTTCTACCATTGGCTAGTTTGAGTTAAAACTGTTGTACCTCGCTTCTCTTTAAGTACCACTTTTGCACACAGCACAATGGCATTTAGTACTGCTTTGTACAGATGCAAACTCTTAGACAAATTTTCCTTGGATAACTGCTAGGGTACCCTCCTAAGCTTCCCTTCTTCTCGGCATTCAACGCAGTTGTGCACTGCTGCCCAGACAGCAACTTAGCTGCACTTTTTGAGGCGTTGGTGTGGGTTTCTACTCCCTAACCTCCCCATAGATTAGCTGATTTTACTAGTCCTACAGCCAAACCAGGTCCATCTAACCACCTCCCCTGCTTACTACTGAATACACCCGACAATGGATGGATCGTTTCTTCTGCCAGCCTGATTGACATGGACATCCTGAGGCAATGTAGCAATTGCTTCATGTTTACTGACTCCTAAAACATACAAATACAATATGTGAGACATGTATCTATACTATGAATCTGGGATCTGTGCTCTTGCTCTCTTTTATGTAAAAACAAACCAGATAACAAACAGGTTGTCAGCACACACACACTCCACCTCTTCCACAAACCAAGTGCACAACACGTAAGCCCTAATACGCAGAGGTGCTCACTAGAAGCTTATCAAAAGAGCAGAGACCTCTCAAGTGCAAACCGTCTGCACACAATACAGTCCCAACGGAATCAACTACACATAAAGACAAACTTATCAGTGTCTCAGCTAATAAACCCCTAAGGCAAAACACCTCAAAACCAAATGCCTTGCTCATAAGAGTCTCAGTAGTGAGACACGTACATTTCCCCCTCACCAGGCTAGACAAGGGGAAAGTCACAGTCTGCTGGTTGTCAGGTGACAGGATCCGCCAAATCACGTACACACTGAAGTCTCTCAGCAGTGGGCACAGTTATGACTCTGTCATAGTTCATGTTGGAGTGAATAACTTGAGACGTACCTCACTAGACTCTATGAAGAGAGACATGGCTGAGCTTTCAGATTGTGTCCCAGGCAGGTATATCCCTAGCCCTAAGCAGCATTCTGCCTTCACGCAAGATGATGCCTCAATGCAAACAAAAGATGATCAACTTAAACAATTGGCTTAGCTTTTGGTGTCATTCCAGGGTGATCCAGTATTTGTCAGCCTGGGATGATATGGTTGACAGACCATGCTGCTTTGCCAGAGATGGTCTTCACCTGTCATCTCTTGCCTTTCAGTTACTGGCAAAGGCACTTTGCTCCCCCATAGTGACATTTTAGGCAGTGCCATAAGAACAAAATTCCCAGTGTAAAAATATCCTCCAGAAACAAACTCAAGGTTGTGCTGCTTAATGCTAGAAGTCTAAACCAGAAACTGCACTCACTGAAAGCATTCCTTACTTTGGAAGATGCTGATGTCTGTGCAGTCAAAGAGACTTGGGTCAAGGCTGCAGAGAGCACCCTGGCCCTGCAAGGCTACAGTGGCTTTCACACATTCAGACCACAAAATGAAAGTGAAAGAACAAAAGCAGGAGGTGTATTCATCAACATTAAAGACAAATACACCTCAAGACTGGTTAAACAGTACAACTCTCTAGAGTTACTCAAAGTCCAACTAACTGTAGGAAGGACCCCCCTTCCACATCATTCTTAGCTATAGGTCCCCCATCATGAACCACAAAAAACACACTGTCTACCTGGACCTATTTGAGGAGGTTGAGTATGGTGTGTCCGGCTGTGGCTGATCAGTCCTATGCAGGCTCGGAAAGCTGTGCGGCACATCGGGCACAAGTGGTCATTTGGGTTGGTTGGCAAAGAGTTGACTGTGGATTTACACAGCTCACGCTTTCTCTGTGCATCTGCAGTCCTGCTCTGCTTGTAGTAGGTAGTATCTTTGCTGATGCAGCTTCGCCAGGCAGGGCGGTCTTACGCTATGGTTTCCCAGGAGTCTGGGTCAATGCCAAAGCTCTTCAGAGTGACTTTCAGTGTGTCCTTGAAGCGTTTTTTCTGCCCACCTTGTGTGCATTTGCCTTCTGCAAGTTCTCCATGAAACAGTCTTATGGGGAGGCGTGTGTTTGGCATACGTACTAGGTGACCTGCCCACCTGACTTGGAGCCTCCTCAGCAGGGTGTAGATACTTGACAGTCCAGCTTGAGAGAGGACAACTGTGTCTGGAACTTTGTCCTGCCAGGTAGTTTTCAGCAGCCTTCTTAAGTAGTTCATATGGAAGCGATTCAGCTTTTTGGCATGACGCTCATGCACAGTCCATGTCTCACAGGCATACAGTAGTGTGGGCAGTACGACTGCCTTGTACACCTTCAGCTTTGTGGACAGTTTGATACCTCTCCTCTCCCACACTGACTCCTGCAGCCATCCAAGTGTCTACCTCATCGTCATTGTTCACAAATCTGGAGAGTGTGCTGCCGAGGTATGTAAACTTGTCAACAGCCTTCAGGATCTCAACTTCAGCTAACATAGTTGGTTCTGCATACATCTTCTGTGGTGTGGGCTGATGCCAAACCTCAGTCTTCTTGTTATAAATTGTGAGGCCAAAGTTTCTGCAGGCAGTGGAAAAGCAGTTCGTACTCTGCTGCATCTGGGCCTCTGTGGCAGTATTGAGTGTGCAGTCATCTGCAAACAGGAAATCGAGCACAAAGTCCTCTTCAACCTTGGTCTTGGCCTAGTCTCCACAGGTTGAAGAGCCTGCCATCAGTCTTTTATCTGATCTTGATGCTTGTTTCTTCGTCATTGAAGCTCCCATCTGCCAGCACGGCCGAGAATATCATGCTGAACAGCATGTGTGCCAATACACAGCCTTGCTTGACTCCGTTGGTGACTGAGAAGGCATCAGAGGAGTCTCCATCATCCAGTATTCGAGCAAGTATGCCATCATGGAACTGGCACACCATACTGATGAATTTGCCTGGGCAGCCAAACTTCTCCATGATCCGCCATAGCCCCTCACGACTGACCGTGTAAAAGGCTTTGGTCAGGTACATGAACGTTGTGTGAAGGTCCCTGTTTTCTTCCTGGCACTTCTCCTGAACTTGATGTGCTGCAAATATCCTGTCTAGTATCCCTCGTCCCTCTCTAAAGCTGCACCGACTCTCTGGCAGGTGTCCATCTTCATGTGTTGAATGGGGCGGTTGAGGAGGACTCTGGCAAGAATATTGCCAGCAATGTCCAGGAGAGAGATTCCCCTGTGGTTGTCACAAGACTGCCTATTTCCCTTTCTCTTGTAGAGATGGATGATGGAAGCATCCTTTAGCTCCTGAGGGATAACTTCCTGTTGCTACATGGTCTGGAAGAGCTCGGCGAGCTTCTGTAACAAGGCTGGTTCCCCTAGCTTGTAGATTTCGGTTGGAATGGAGTCAGAGGCTGGTGCTTTACTATTGGAGAGAAGCTTAATTGCTTTCCTAACCTCTGATTCCTTTGGAGGTTCTGCCAGGGAGGTGTTAATGGTGAGTTGCGACATGCGGTCAGTGGCTTCGGCATTGATAGAGGAAGGCCTATTCAGGACATTGCTGAAGTGCTCAACCCATCTTTCCAGGATGGCTTTCTTCTCAGTGAGCAGGGTGGACCCATCGACACTGAGCAGTGGTGATGTTCCAGAGGACTGTGGCCCGTAGATGGTCTTCAGGGCATCATAGAAATGCTTGGAGTTGTTGCTATCAGCATACTTCTAGATCTCAACTGCCTTTCTGCTGAGCTAGGAGTCTTGCATCTCTCTGAGCTTTGCTTTTGATGAAGTTGTAGGCTACTTTCTTGGAGACAATGAAGTGTGTAGCTGGTGGGATCTTAAGGCTTCACGCTTCTTATCCAGCAACTTCTGAATGTCTTCATCATTATCATCAAACCAGTCCTGGTGATGTTCTTTGTGTTTCACTGTTGCAGTCATTACATTTGGGTAATCTGCTGGCAGGTTGCACTCAGTCAGCCTAAATAACAAAGTCTTGGGTCCTGCGTTGGTTGCTGTCCATTCTTCCATGACGTCAGGTCACCAAGGGTATAAAACATGCATCTGATGCCATTACATCAGTCTTTCTTGCCGTGCCTGAAGCAAAAGCAGTTCGCAAGTGCCGGTCAGCCGACTCCTAAAATTTTCCTTTTCGAGTTTCAGAACTGAAGTCTTCAGCTTGCTAAGTACCCCATTGGGGAAACTTTTTCTTTCTCCTTACTGATGTCAGTAAAAGTTAATAATTGCATTACTTGTGGAAAGCAAATACCTCACAAAGATTTTCATTCGTACTGTATTCCTTGCCTAGGCCCTGACCACGATGTACCTTGCTGTTGGTTTTATGCTTTATTTAATCGGTGCACTATCCTTCGTCAGTACATTTTTGCCTCTAAATATTTTGGTTCTCGGTTTAATTATCCAGAAATTAGCGAAAACCACCGCTAATTCAAAAGCCAAGAACTCGACTCAGGCCAGTCCAAAACGTAAAAAACAACAAATTTTATTAAGCCACTGTAAAAGCTTTTCGTTGCACTTCTTCAGACAAGCAAAACATTCACACCATTACAAGTGAGTTTAAATACCAGCATTGAAACACTTAACCACGCCCCGAATTGCAAATGCACCTTAGTTAGCTGTGATCTGTACCTTTAAGGGGCTAAAGGGAGAGCAAGGGGCGTGGTTAAGTGTTTCAATGCTGGTATTTAAACTCACTTGTAATGGTGTGAATGTTTTGCTTGTCTGAAGAAGTTAGTGCAAGGTACTAACGAAAATCTTTTACAGTGGCTTAATAAAATTTGTTGTTTTTTACGTTTTGGGCTGGCCTGAGTCGAGTTCTTGGCTTTTGAATTAGCGGTGGTTTTCGCTAGGTTGTTTTTCCGGTCTTGAAAGTTTATTTCTTTGGTGTTCTAATTATCCAGAAATGTCGTCGGTTAGCCATTTGACTACCGGGATTCTGGAAAAATGCAAAGATAAAGACAGAGACAGGCCACCACGGTCCAAAACTGCCGATGACGCTTCTCCTAAGCCAGTCGCCAGTTTGCCGGTACTCAGTGAGGCGCTTTCGCAGCCCCTGATACCCGCTACGTCTGATTCGCAGGTCTCTACTGAGACCCATTCGGAGTCCGGTATGCCGTGAGAGGCTTCACCTATGGGAGCCGTGGATGTCTCTACCTTGGATAGGTCCGGAGCCGCTGTTCTGAGGGTGTATTCAGGACTACAGACTTGCATATTAAATCGACTCCACCTTCATTACTAAGGCCTAAATTTCGATCTGTGTCTAAAAAGAAATGATGCCCAGACCACATGTTTAGGCCCCTATGCCTAAAAAACAAATAATCAAAATGGCTGAAGATCTAATTACTCTAATCAGGGGTAGTCAAACCCCCCCCCCCCTCTAAGAGGCCTAGGGCTGAGCTTGATTATGATTCTTCTGATCAGGTTTCTGTTTCTTCTGATTCTTCTAATGACCTTGATTTGTCCACACTTACTTATGAGGATTCTGATGCAGAGGATTCCATTCCCTTTGAATTCCCCTCCTGAGGATTTTTCTTTTGGGGAAACTTTACATACCTTACGGGAGCATTTCCACTGGGAAAGTCAGGAATTTTCTGATTCAAAAAAGAGGCTTAGGGATTTCCTTCTTCTACCTCATCATAGGCCCTTGGCTATACGTCCTGTACTAGACATTGTTGATGATTTGTTTTCGGAATCCAGTATGGCCCCTGATTCCCTGCCTCCAGCTCCTAGTAAACCTGACAGATACTACAGGGTTCCTGAGTCCCACAAGTTCCTTTTCAAAAATCCTATTGCAGATCCAGAAACCATTTCTCAGGGGCCCAAGGGCATTAAGGCTTCTACTGCTAAAAATCCTACCCCTTCTGATAGAGACTCCAGGGCGCTGGATAGATGGGGTAAGAAGGTTTATACTTCTCTAACCTTGGCAATCAGGGCTTTAAACTGCCAATTTCATATGTTAAAATATCAACAGCATATTGTTGGACTGCTTAAACAGAAAATGATATTGATTCCTGACTGTGTGGAAAATAAATATTTACAGGATTTATTGCATTCTGCTGAACAAGTTAGAAAACATACTTTGCATTGTGGTTTTGATTCTTTAGAGGCCTTCTGCAGGGCTACTGTTACTGGGTCTGTGCTTAGAAGGCATGCTTGGCTTAAGGAGCAATCTTTATCTGATCTTGTTAAAGCGAAATTGTTGGATGCTCCTTTAAATCAGGACCGTCTGTTTGGTAATAAGGCTGAAGAAGTTCTAAAAAAAGATGGAAGATAAAGCTAAATTTATGCAAACTGTTAAAGATTTCTTACAAGTGCAACCTCCAAGATTTAGTAGGCACTGGCCTACTAAGAATTGGTCTTTTCCAGCTCCTTCCAGATCATCTCAAGCCAAACCCAGACACACCAAAAGCACCAGGTTTTAGTCCCAGGGGACTCTCAGAACTAAGCAATGGGGGACTTCCACTTCCAAATCTGGAAATAAGAAGACACCCCGCTATGGTAAATAGTCTCAATGACTTCCTTTTAAAATTACCAAGCACTTACCTTTCAGCCGCCCCTTTGGGGGGAAAGATTGCTCTTCATGCAAAGAACTGGGAACTCATAACCCAGGACAAATGGGTTTTAAATATAGTGTCCCAGGGATACAGATTTCATTTCCACACATTGCCAACACCAAACAGGTGGCCAGACCTGCCCCCAAATCAGTGGGCAGAGGCTCAAAAACAAGTACTTTCCCTCTTAAACATGGAGGCTATTCAACCAGTACCAGAAGAGGAAAAGGGACAAGGTTTCTATTCCAGGCTCTTTCTGGTACCCAGAAAAGACAAATCATGGCGTCCAATTCTGGACCTGTCTACTCTAAACACCATTCTGGACATTCCAAAATTCAAGATGCTGACTCTTCACCAGTTACTTCCTATGCTAGGCAAAGATGCCTTGTTGGCAACTCTAGAAGCATACCTGAACATCCCAATCAGGGAATCTTGCAGAAGATACCTATGCTTCAAAGCAGGCTACTTGCATTATCAGTTCTCTGCACTGTCCTTTGGCTTGTCTACTGTGCCCAGGGTATTCACAAAGTGCCTGGCTCCAGTTATTGCATTTTGCAGGCAATGAAATACTCAAATATATCCTTACCTGGACGATTGTCTAATTCAGGCAGAAAACCAGAACATACTTCTAAATCATCTGGCGTTTGTAAAAAGGGTTCTAACTTGTCTGGGGTACACCATAAACGAAAAGAAATCACAACTGGTGCCCTCTCAACAGATTATATTCCTGGGTGCAAGCTTGAATACAACTGCCCAGATGGCTTTCCTCATGCCAGAGAAGCAAATTCATTTGGTAACTTACTTCAAACAAGTGGCCACAAAAACCCTACTATTTGCAAGACAAATGCTGCAAGCCTTGGGGTTCATGGCCTCCTGCATTCTTCTAATTCCCTATGCAAGACTGCATATGAGGAAACTACAGTGGTACTTAAAAAGTCTATGGAGTCAACATTGTCACAGCCTGGAAACAATGATTCTTATCATACCTTGCCTACGCCTGGAATTCCCATGGTGGGCAGAGGCCTGCCACCAAAACAAGGGACTGTCATTCACACTACCGCCCAAACCCTAACTACAGATGCATCAGACTATGCATGGGGGGCTCACCTGGCATGGAAGTGCATTCAGGGCAAATGGAACGCAAAGCAAATGCACCTACTTATCAATCAAAAATAAATGTTAGCTTTACAGAATGCTCTGACAGCCTTCAAGGACTACATTCATCCAGGACAACTATTGGTAAAGATGGACAACACCACAGTTATATGGCACATAAACAAGCAGGGGGGTACACT
Organism: Protopterus annectens; assembly: GCF_019279795.1. NCBI lineage: Eukaryota > Metazoa > Chordata > Ceratodontiformes > Protopteridae > Protopterus > Protopterus annectens. The sequence continues at coordinate 1,991,567,995 of NC_056741.1, forward strand.
TTCTTACCCCTATGCAGACTAGCCATGGCATTGTGGAACACAGCCTTGACCTACCAAGTGCACCTACAAGCTCAATTCCTGCCAGGAAAATTGAATACACTGGCAGACGGACTAAGCAGAAATCTCATGGACCCACACGAGTGGAAACTAGAACCACGGATTTTCAACATGTTGACAAGCAAATGATGGAGTCCAGACATAGATCTTTTTGCCTCCCCCCCCCCCCCCCCCCCCAGAACTACCAGTTGGACAAGTTTTGCACAAGGACTCCTTACAAAGAAGCCTGCAAAGTGGATGCTCTGTCCTTCAACTGAAAAAACCTTTCAGTCTACGCCTTTCCCCCTCTGCCTCTGCTCTCCAAAGTTCTGCTAAAGGTCAAACAGGACAAACCAAGAATGATTTTGATTGCTCCAGACTAGCCACGCCAACAGTGGTACCCACTCCTGCGCAGTTTGTCTTAAATATCTTCATGGCACCTGCCTCAGCAGGAGAACCAAATTTTGCACCTTCAGCTTCCAACATTGAACCTTGCAGTCTGGCTAATCTCTTAAACTCACCCTTATCATCCCTCAGCAAACCTGTGATGGATGTCATCTTGGAGGCGAGAAGACCTAGTACTAGAAAATCTTATGCTGACAAATGGAAAAGATTCTGTGCCTGGAACTAATCTTTAGGGATGAGCACAGCAGTGCCCAATTTACCTTAGATTTTGCAATACTTAACTGAGATGCTTCACAAGGGGCCTATTTCCTCAATTAAAATCCACGCTTTAGCTATTTCTGCTTATTATGACACAGAAACACCCCTCTTCTCTCATCCCCTGCTCAAGCAATATCTCGGAGGGGCAAAGAACTTGAGGCTACCCAGGAGAGCTCCTACCCCTGCCTGGGACCTTAACTTTGTTTTGGAGAAGCTCACTCTGCCTCCTTTCAAGCCAGCTACTACTGCAGACTTAAAATTTATTTCTTGGAAAACAGCCTTCCTTTTAGCAATTACTTCAGCTAGAAGGATATCTGAATTACAGGCCCTTATGACAGTGGAGCCTTTCATCATCTTTCAAGTGGACAGGGTATCTCTGAGAAACAATCCATCCTTCATGCCCAAGGTGGTTTCCAGTGTGGCTCTTAATCAGTCCATTCATTTGCCAACCTTCTTTCCCAATCCACAGAACAAAGGGGAATGGATTCTGCATTCCGTGGATGTGAATAGGCAACTTAGATTCTACTTGGACAGGACTAAATCTCGAAGAAAATCTGAACAATTGCTGGTAGCATTTGCAGCTGGGGCAGAGGGGAAGGCTATTTCAAAACAAACCATTTCTAAATGTATAAGGCCATTGCATTCATTTCTGCTATAAGCACTATGGAAAACCTAGCCCCCAGGGGATCAGATCTCACTCTACCAGGGCTGCAACTACTTCTGCAGCTTTTCTCAGAGGTGTTCCTACCAGGGATATTCTAGAAGCTGCTGCCTGGAGTTCTGTACATACTTTCACCAAGCATTATCATTTACCAATTTTCTCCATATCCAGAGCTGGTTTTGCCACTGCTGTCTTGCAGGGCCTTATAGCTGGCCCTAATGCTGTATAAACTCCTCCTCCCAACCATAGCTTTGGGAATCTACCCAAACATAATGACTGCAACAGTGAAACATGAAGCACATAGTACAGTTGTGTACACTTACCATAAATGTTGATGTTCAAGTGTTTTCACTGTTGCAGTCCTGGTTACCCTCCCTCCAGCCCTTTACTTTTCTCTGGCTATGCCTCTACTTTCTTTTACTATGCTTAAAAGCCTTTTTGGTGTATTTGCTTTTGGTTGGAGGTATATTTTTGTGTTTTAATCTTATTTGCTCCCCATTAGAGGGGCACCAGACATCTGGGGCAAGAAAAACTGATGCAATGGTGTCGGATGCATGTTTTATACCCCTGATGACCTGACGTCATGGAAGAAGGGACAGCAACTGATGCAGGACCCAAGACTTTGTTAATCAAGCTGACGGAGAGCAACCTGCCAGCAGATTACCCAAATTTAATTACTGCAACAGTGAATACACTCGAACGTCTACATTTGTGGTAAGTGTACAGAACTGTACTTTTGCGTGTGTTCAGGTCCAAATGAGTGAGAGCAGTGTTGCAGACCACATCGCTAAAGGTTGCCCAGTCCTCTTCTGCACCGTTGGTGCGAAAGCTGGGCTGGTCAAGCTTACTGTTGAGGTCCTCACTGAGATTCTGGCACACAGAGTGCCGATGTTCTTTGTGTTTCACTGTTGCAGTCATCACATTTGGGTTATCTGCCTGCAGGTAGCCCTCAGTCGGCCTGAATACCAGAGTCTTCGGATTTGTGCATCGGATGCTGTTGCTTCTACCATGATGTCAGGTCATCAGGGGTATAAAACATGCAGCCGATGCCATTACATCAGTCTTTCTTGCCATGTGGTGCCCAACGCAGAAGCAGTTCGCAAGTGCTGGTCGTTCAACTCCTGAATTTTTCGTTTTTGAGTTTAAGACCTGAAGTCTTCAAAAAGATAAGTACCCCATTGGGGATTCTTTTTTCTTGCTCTAACCGATATCAGAAAAAATTAACAATTGTCTTGCCTGTGGAAAGTAAATACCTCAGAGAGATTTTCATTCTTACTGTGTCACCTGTTTAGGCCCTGACCGCGACGGCCCTTGCTGTCAGTTTTGTGCCTTGTTCAATGCCCGAACTATTCGTCATCAGGCTATTTTTGTAGTTAAGTACTTTTGTTCTCGATCTCCGTACTCCGAAATGGCTTCGTTAAGCAATCCGACTGCCGATCTACTGACAAAATGTAAGGATAAAGACAGAGACAGACCGCACAGGTCCAAAACTGCCTCTGACACTTCTCACAAGCTAGTCGCCAATCTGCCAGTACTCAAGCACTTTTGCAGCCCCTGATATCCGCTATTACAGATTTGCAGGCCTCTAATGAGACCCATTCGGAGTCCGGTATGCCATGAGATGCTTCTTCGACTTTGGAACCTGCGGATGTCTCTACCTTGGATGGGTCCGAAGCCGCTGTGCAGGCACAGGCTTCTGAGGGTGTATTCAGGCCTATTGATTTTCATATTAAACCGACGACTTCATTTTAAGCTAAAAATACAGAATTCCTCCAGCCTAAAGATTGCACTAAGCCTAGAAATCTGATGACCAAAGTGCATTCTCAGGCCTATATGCCTCAAAAACAAATGATTAGAATGGCTGAAAACCTTATTACCTTAATTAGGGGAAGCCAGCCTTCCCCCTCTAAGAGACCTAGAACTGATTTTCTTTCTGATTTTTCTGATCAGGAATCTGATATCTCTGTTTCTTCTGACTACCAGGATTTACCCTTATCTACTTATGAGGATTCTAATGCAGCGGATTCCATTCCCTCTGCTTCCCCTCAAGAAGATTTTTCTTTTAGTGAAACTTTGCATCCCCTTAAGGAGCATTTCTGCTGGGAAAGCCAGGACTATTCTCAGTCCAAAAAGAGACTTGGGGAATTTTTAAACCTGCCTCAACACAGGCCTGTAGCTAGCCCTCCTGTTCTGGAGATTGTAGATGATGTTTTCTTGGAATCCAGACATTTTGCCTCCAGCTCCCAGGAAATCTGACAGGTGCTACAGAGTACCTTCCACTCACAAATTCCTTTTCAAGAATCCTACTGCAGATCCAGAGACCATTTCCCAAGGACCAAAAGGCATTAAGGCTACTACTGCCAAAAATTCTACCCCTTCTGATAGGGATTCTAGAGCTTTAGACAGATGGAGTAAGAAGGTCTATACTTCTGCCACGTTGGCCATTAGGGCTTTAAATTGCCAGTTTCATATGTTAAAGTATCAGCAGCATGTTATGGGCTTAATTAAGCAAAAAATTATGTTGATTCCTGACTGTGCTGAGCACAAAGATTTACAAGAGTTAATGCATTCTGCTGACCAAGTAGGTAAACACACTTTGCAATGTGGTTTTGATGCTTTAGAAGCATCTTGCAGGGCTGCCGTCACTGGGTCTGTACTTAGAAAGCATGCTTGGCTTAAGGAACAAAACTTGCCAGATCATGTTAAAGCTAAATTACTGGATGCACCCTTACACCAAGATCACCTTTTTGGCAACAAAGCAGAAGTAGTCCTCAAAAGGATGGAGGAAAAAGCTAAATCTATGCAAACTGTTAAAGATTTCTTACAAGTACAGCCACCTAGATTCAGTAGGCATTGGCCTTCAAAGAACTGGTCCTTTCCAATCCCTTCCATGCCTTCTCAGTCCAAACCCAGGAGTAACAGACCACCAAGACTTCATTCTCAGGCTATGCACAGATCTAAGCAGTGGGGGGTCCCCACTTCCAAAGCAGGGAGTAGTAAGCCTCCCCCTTATGGAAAAATGGCACAATGATTTATCTTTACCCCTACCAAGCCTTGCTCAACTACTTGCTCCCTTAGGAGGAAAGCCTCGCCCTGCATGCAAAAAACTGGGAACTCATTACCAAAGACAAATGGGTTTTAAACATAGTTTCCCTAGGATACAGATTCCACGTCCACTCACTCCCAACCCCAAGTGGATGGCCAGACCTTTCCCCAAACTAGTCGGCGGAGGTCCAAAAACAAGTGCGCTCTCTGTCCAGTATCAGGGCTGTTCAACCTGTTCCAGCAAAACAAAGGGGACAAGGTTTTTATTCAAGATTGTTCCTGGTTCTCAGAAAAGAAAACTCCTGGCATCCTATCCTGGACCTTTCTATTCTCAACACCTTTCTGGTGGTTCCAAAATTCAAAATGCTAAAGCTTCTTCCTGTGCTAACCAAGGATGCCTGGCTGGCAACTCTAGACTTAAAAGAGGCTTACCTGTGCATCCTAATAAGGGAATCCTGCAGAAAATTCCTATGCTTCAGGGCAGGCTCCCTGCACTATCAGTTCTCTGCTCTGCCCTTTGGCTTATCTACTGTGCCCAGGGTATTTATAAAGTGCCTACCTCCTGCCATTGCATTTTGCAGGCAGAGAAATATTCAGATTTACCCATATTTGGACGATTGCCTGATTCAGGCAGAGAGTCAGGACTTGCTATTACAGCACCTGGCATTTGTAAAGAGACTTCTAACTTCACTGAGGTACACCATCAATGAGAAGAAATCACACCTATTACCCTGCCAATAGATTGTATTTCCTGGGAGCAAGCTTGAACACAACATCCCAGATGGCATTCCTCACTCCAGAAAAATAAGTTAATTTGACAATCTACTTCAGACTACTGGCCACAAAAACCCAGCTATCTGCAAGGAAAATCCTGCAAGCCCTGGGGTTCATGGCCTCTTGCATTCTGTTAATTTCATGTGCAAGACGGCATATGAGGAAACTTCAATGGTACCTAAAAAGCCTATGGTGTCAACATTCTCAGGACCTGGAAACAATGATTCCTATTATCCCTTGTCTAAGGGCAGGGTTCCTTTGGTGGGCAGAGGCCTGCTACCACAACAAGGGATTCCCTTTCACTCTACCCCCTGCCGCCCAAACCCTAATAACAGACGCTTCAGACTATGCATGGGGGGCTCACATGGCAGGGCAGTGCATTCAGGGCAAATGGAACCCAAAACAGATGCACCTGGATATCAATCAAAAAGAAATGTTAGCTGTACAGAATGCTCTGGCAGCCTTCAGAGACCTTATTCTTCCAGGACAACACCACAGTTATATGGTTCATAAACAAGCGGGGGGGAACCCATTCCTACCCACTATGCAGACTAGCCATGGCTCTGTGGAGCACAGCCTTGAGCTACCAAGTGAACCTACAAGCTCAATTCCTGCCAGACAAGCTAAATTCACTGGCAGACGACTTAAGCAGAAATCTCATGGACCCACACGAATGGAAACTGGATCCCAAAATATGCAAGCTTTGAGGAACAAATGGGGGACTCACCTCAGAACTACCACAGTCAAGCTTGGAAAGTGGATGCCCTGTCCCTTACCTGGGAAAGCCTGTCAGTTTATGCCTTTCCCCCTTTGCCTCTCATCTCGAAGGTTCTACTAAAGATCAAACAGGACAAGCCAAGGACAATACTGATTGCACCAGACTGGCCACGCCAGCACTGGTACCCCCTTTTGTGCAGTCTGACAGTGCTACAACCTTGGCACCTGCCTCAGACCCCTTCCCTGCTGTGCTAGCAGGCAGGTCAGATTCTGCACCCTTAGCTTCAAACCTTGAACCTTGCAGCCTGGCTAATTCCCTGACCTCACCTCCAGCAACTCTCAGTAAGCAGGTGCTAGATGTCATTCTTGAGGCAAGGCGACCTAGTACTAGAAAAGCCTATTCAGAAAAGTGGAAAAGATACTGTTCCTGGAGCCAGGCTCATGGGATGGTCACAACGGTGTCCAGCTTACCTCATATTCTAGATTATTTAACAGAAATGCTCCACAAGGGCTTATCTATCTCTTCAATTAAGCTTCATGCCTCTGCCATATCAGCACATTATAATACTGACCCACCCCTCTTCTCTCATCCCCTGCTAAAACAATTCCTTAGAGGGTGCCAAAAATTTAAGACCGCCCACGAGGGTGCCCACTTCAGCGTGTGACCTTTACTTTGTATTGGAAAAACTCACTCTTCCCCCCTTTGAACCAGCTGCTGCAGCACAGTTGAAATTCCTTTCTTGGAAAACAGCTTTACTTCTAGCCATCACTTCAGCAAGAAGAGTGTCTGAACTGCAGGCCCTCATGGCAGTGGGAACCCTTCATTATCTTCCATGCGGACAGGGTTTCCCTCAGGACTAATCCATCCTTCATGCCCAAGGTGGTGGCTAGTGTGGCTGTAAACCAGTCCATTCATTTGCTACTTTATTCCCTAATCCTCAGAATAAAGGGGAAAGGATACTGCATTCTCTGGACATAGACAGCTTAGATTCTATTTGTACAGGACGAAGCCTCTCAGAAAATCTGACCAGCTTCTAGTGAGCTTTGCTGCTGGGGCAGAGGGGAAGGCCATTTCAAACTAAACCATTTCCAAAGGGATAGCACATTGCATCCATTTCTGCTACAAACACCATGGAAAACCTACCCCACAGGGGATAAGAACACATTCCACCAGGGCTACATCTACCTCTACTGCATTTCTCAGAGGAGTCCCTACTAGGGACATCCTGGAAGATGCAACCTGGAGCTCTGTACATACTTTCACCAAGCATTACCACCTGCCTATCTTTTCTAAATCCAGAGCTGAATTTGCCACAGCAGTTTTACAGGACATTATTGCTAGATCTACTGCTCTATAACTACCTCCACCCTTCCTTAGTTTTGGGAATCAACCCAAATGTGGTGATTGCCAACAGTGAAACACGAAGAACATAGTACAGTTGTGTACACTTACCATAAATGTAGATGTTTGAGTGTATTCACTGTTGCAGTCCTGGTTACCCTCCCTCCAGCCCCCTGACTTCTCTTGACTTTTACCTTTCCTCCTTGTTTGGCATATATTATATCATGTGTATTTGCTTTTTGCTGGGGGTGTGGGGGCATCTGACATCTGGGGGAAGAAAAACTGATGTAATGGCGTCGGCTGCATGTTTTATACCCCTGATGACCCGGCGTCATGGAAGAAGTGACAGCATCCAACGCACAAATCCAAAGACACTGGTATTCAGGCCGGCTGAGGGTTTACCTGCAGGCAGATAACCCAAATGTGATGACTGCAACAGTGAATACACTCGAACATCTACATTTATGGTAAGTGTACACAATTGTACTTTCTAACTTGCTGACATTCAGGCGCTTATTGGTCTTTTTCCCCTGCGGGCACCGCCTAGGCTGAATGTGCATGTTGAGTTTTGAGATGATGAGTCTGTGGTCTGTCCAGCAGTCTGCGCCACACATGACCTTAGTCACTCTAACTTCCTGCCTGTCCCTTTTCCTTACTGTGACATAATCAATGAGATGCCAGTGCTTGCTGCATGGATGCATCCAGGACATCTTGTTATGGTCGGGTAGGTGGAAGACTGTGTTTGTGATCAACAGGTCATGAGCTGCGCAGGTCTTCAGAAGTTGTTGCTTTTGCTAGCTCCATTCCTCCCAATGACACCCTCCCTTGTCTGGTAGTCTGCACCACCTCCTGCATTGAAGTCACCTAAGATGACAAGCTTATCCGCCTTGGGCACAGATGCTATGAGGGACTCCCAAGTCCTCATAAAACTTGTCTTTAGCTTCCTCTAGATTTGTCATGGTGGGGCATATACACTGATAAAGGTGGCGTGGCACTTTCCTTTGAGGGGGAGCCGCAGAGACATGAGTTTGTCATTTAATCCTTTTGGGAGGCTAGCAAATTTGCTGATCAGATTAGATCTGTTGGCGAAACCCACTCCTGCTTCACGACGTTAATTGCTGCTGCAGCCACTCCAAAGTATAACCAGCTTTAACTTCTGTCAGCTGGCCTTCGTCTGCGAACCTGGTCTTGCTGAGGGATGCTTTCTGGATATTGTACCTGTGAGTTCTCTTACGACAAGTGCTGTCTGTCTCTCAGTTCTGTCTGTTTTGGAGCTATCCATGAGCGTGCGCACATTCCATGTGCCAATAGTGAGCGAAGTCACCAATGTTTTTTTCTTTGTGATTCGACAGCATGGTTGGGATCCCCACCTGCCGCAGCAAGCAGGCCAGTGGAAGGATGAAGAGGCTATGTTTAGGGCACCTTTTCTAGCCATGTCCTCGGATCATGGAGGTGAGGAGAGTGATCCTAAATAGGGCTGCTCAGACACCCAGGAGACTGCCGGAACTCCACTGCTGCTTTGGTCCATTAGAGAGCGACCCATTGTCATGGGCCACCTGTGTGTGAGGTTGTGGCTTCAGCTTCCAGTGTATCTGCACCTGCTGCTGCTTCATTCGTCCATCGCCACAGGACTTGAGGGGGGGGTGATGTCTTGACTTGTGCGTGAATTGGATTATAGCAAGAGAGAGTTGCGCAAATCGTCAGTCTCACTCTCTCTTCCCAGCCTATCTTGATCTAGTGACAGGACATAGTCAAGACGACTGGAGATGGGTTGGGATGCAATGGGTGCCCAACAGTGTCCTAATGTGTCTCACTGTGCCCTATTTACGCTCCACATCACTTTGCTGAGTCCGCTTTCCTACCCGTTGAATTAGTCTGGTGATTTCCTCCATGTAGTCCACCGAATCCAGTCTTCGACAAGCCCTGACTCATCGAGGGTTACAAACGTGTTGGCTACCCCCACCTGGTTTTTCCCGCCAGTCGAAGCCGTTGCCTGGGGTGGAGCTGCTATTGCATGCAAACAGCTACGAGGAGCCACAGGTGAGAGCTGAATGTCAGGTGAGGACCAAGGTGGATATGCCCATCAGAGGTACTACCTCTCCCTGGCACCCCATACACCCCCACTTGAGTCAGTCACAATACAGCCAGACACCCTTGTCATGGGTGGCTTTAACTTTCCTTTCACTGATTGGGAAACCTATATGAGCACAAACACGCTCACCCTAAGGTTCCTGGACTTTAACACAAACCCCCTGCAACAGATAGTATGCACCCCCAAAAGGTGCTTTAATGTCCTTAACCTAGTTCTCACCAATATGGGGTGATCACTGCACCACCCCATGTGTGGGACCCTCCGTGGTACAGTCCAACCATAAATCTTTCTTGTTCGAAGTAACAATCATTTCTGACCCCGCTTAGGAGCAAAAAGGTTAAAAAATGTTTCCAAAGCAAACTATAGCCTCCTAAGCGATAACATAAATGGTTTCAACCCCCCTGCCACTACTGACAGCAGTGACTGCTATACTGAGGTGTACACAAATGCCCTATAGAAGCATCTCTACAAAAACAGGATCCTCAAGAAAAAACAAGCCACATTGGTGGACACCTAGCATAAATAGGTTATACAACAAGAAAAAGAAACTGCTGTCAAAGAACAAGAGGGTACAATCTCAGCAGAAGAAGAAAATCATCCACAGCTTGAACAAGCAAATTAGTCACCTTGTAAAGTCCTCTGAAGCTATTTACATAACTACATTAGCATCAATAGCTAAGGATAATCACAAGACATTCTTTAGCTGTGCCTGAAATCTGAAAAGGAAGGCTTGGCTTTGTGCAGAATTAGTAGTCAACGGTACCACTCGTACTGTACCTTAGGACATCACCAACCTGCTAGCAGATAAGTTTGGCGAAAACTTCACCCCCCCGTCTCCACCAGTCATACCCCAAAGCATACCTGTCACAAGTCCTATACCTAGTACAGTGCAATGAAAAAGTATTTGCCCCCTTCCTGATTTCCTGTTTTTTTTTGCATGTTTGTCACACTTAAATGTTTCAGATCATCAAACAAATGGAAATATTAGACAAAGATAACACAAGTAAACACAAAATGCAGTTTTTAAGTGATGATTTTATTTATTAAGGAAAAAAAAAACTATCCAAACCTACATGGCCCTATGTGAAAAAGTAATTGACCCCTAAACCTAATAACTGGTTCTGCCACCCTTAACAGCAACAACTGCAATCACGTGTTTGCACTAACTGATAATGAGTCTTTCACATCATTGTTAAGGAATTTTGGACCACTCTTCTTTGCAGAATTGTTTTAATTCAGCCATATTGGAGGGTTTCCAAGCATGAACCACCTTTTTAAGGACATGCCACAGCATTTCAATTGTATTCAAGTCCAGACTTTGACTAGGCCACTCCAAAACCTTCATTTTGTTTTTTTATTTTAAGCCATTAAGAGGTGGACTTGCTGGTGGGTTTTGGATCATTATCCTGCTGCAGAACCCAAGTGCGCTTCAGCTTGAGGTCTCAAACTGATGGTCAGGCATTCTCCTTCAGGATTTTTTGGCAGAGAGCAGAATTCATGGTTCCATCAATCACTGCAAGTCATCCAGGTCCAGAAGCAGCAAAGCAGCCCCAGACCATCACACTACCACCATCATGTTTGATTGTTGGCATGATGTTCTTCTTCTGAAATGCTGTTACTGTTACGCCAGATGTAATGAGATGTACACCTCCCAAAAAGTTCAACTTTTGTTTCGTCAGTCCACAGAATATTTTCCAAATGTCCTGGATCATCTAGATGTTTTTTGGCAAAAGTGAGAAGAAGCCTTTATGTTCTTTTTGGTCAGCAGTAGTTTTCGCCTTGGAACTCTGCCATGCATGCCATTTTTGCCCAGTCTCTTTCTTATGGCTGAGTCATGAACACTGACCTTATCTGAGGCAAGTGAGGCCTGCAGTTCTTTAGATGTTGTTCTGGGTTCTTTTGTGACCTCTTGGATGAGTCGTCGCTGAGTTCTTGGGGTAATTTTTGTAGGCCGGCCACTCCTGGAAAGGTTCACCACTGATGTTCATCGTGTTTCACTGTTGCAATCATTACTCTTGGGTTATCCTGCTGGCAGGCTACCCGCAGTCGGCCTGAATTCCAAAGTCTTGGTCCAGCGTCAGTTGCTTTCGCCTCTTTCCTGACGTCAGTGCGCCAGGGGTATAAAAGATGCAGCCGACGCCATTTTCTTCAGTCTTTTTGCCGCGCGATGCTCGAAGCAGAAGCAGTTCGCAAGTGCCGGCCGGCTGACTCCTGAGATTTTCGTGTTCGAATTTCAGATCCAAAGTCTTCATTTAAAGCTAAGTACCCCGTTGGGGAAACTTTTTTCTTGTTCCAGACCGATGTCAGAAAAAGTTAATAATTGTATTTCTTTTGGGAAGCAAATACATCATAAGGACTTACAGTATTCTTTGCCTAGGCCCTGATCACGACGTTGCGAATTGCAGGTTTTGTGCTAGATTTAACCAACGCACTATTAAGCGTCGGTACGATTTCGCATTTCATTACTTTGGCCGAAGATTTAATTACACAATGTCGTCAGATAGCCATCCGCTGAGCAGGCATCGGCTTCTGAAGGTGTTTTCTGGCCTATAAAACCGACTACAGCTTCAAAGGCAAAGACTAAAGCACCACTAAAGACAAAGAAACAAGTGCAGCAAGCCCCTGGACAGGCCTCCATGCCTAAAAAACAGATGCTCAAAATGGCCGAAAACCTAATTACTTTGATCATGAGTTCCCATCCCCCTCCTGATAAGAGGCCTAGGCAAGAGACAGAATATGAATCTTCAGATCAGGTTTCATTTCCTCTGACTCCTCTTCTGATCAGGAAAACTCTCTTCCTCCCTATGAGGATTCTGATGCTGAAGAATCCATCCCTTCAGCCTCTCCTCCTGAGGATTATTCTTTTGGGGAAACCCTGCATACCATGAGGGAGCACTTCCACTGGGAGAGCCAAGACTACTCAGAATCTAAGAAAAGGCTCAGAGATGTTCTATTACTATTTCAGCACAGGCCTCTTGCTATCCCCCCTGTTTTAGACATTGTAGATGATGTATTTTCAGAGTCCGGCCTGTCTCCTGACTCTTTACCCCCTGCACCTGTTAAGCCAGACAGATACTACAGGATTCCAGATTCACATGCATTTCTTTATAAAATCCCTGCTGCTGACCCAGAAACTATTTCTCAGGGTCCCAAAGGGGTCAAGGCTTCCACTGCAAAAAACCCTATCCCCTCTGATAGGGATTCTAGGGCACTGGACAGATGGGGGAAAAGGTTTACACTTCTGCTACCTAGGCTGTGATGGCTTTAAATTGTCAATTTCATATGCTTAAATATCAGCAATACTTAATGTCACTGCTTAAACAGAAAATGTTAAATTTTAAATGTGCAGAAATCAAGGAAATGCAGGATTTATTGCATACAACTGATCAAGTGGGAAAGCATACTTTGCAATGTGGTTTTGATTCTCTGGAGGCCTCTTGCAGGGCCGCTGTTACGAGTTCTGTCATTAGGAGACATGCTTGGTTAAAGGAACAGAATCTGCCTGATCATGTTAAAGCAAAATTATTAGATGCTTCATTAGAGCATGATACTTTGTTTGGTGTTAAAGCAGAAGAGGTGTTGAAGAAAATGGAGGACAAAGCGAAATCTATGCAGACAGTTAAGGATTTCTTACAGGTGCAGCCACCCAGATTTATCAGGAACTGGCCTACAAAGAATTGGTCCTTTCCAGTGTCAGACAGACCACAAAGAGGCAGATACAGATGCCCCAGAGGCAGATCCCAGCCCCAAGGCTCATACAGGCCTAAACAATGGGGTGCTTCTACTTCCAAAAACGGAGAAGACAAATCACAGCCATACAGGAAATGGTCCAAATGACTTTCCTGTGCCAGCACCAAGCACTTATCTTTTGCCAGCCCCCTTAGGGGGAAAACTAGCACTTTTTTTTCACAAAATTGGCACATGATCACCCAGGACAAATGGGTCTTGAATATAGTATCTCAGGGCTACAGGTTCCACTTTCACACCTTGCCAAGGGCAAAAGATATGCCAGACCTGCCGCACAATCAATGGGCAGAGGCACAAAAACAAGTTTCATCCCTGATGGACATGAGGGCCATTCAGCGAGTACCACACCAAGAGCAGGGACAAGGATTTTACTCGAGACTTTTCTTGGTACCCAGTAAGGACAAAGCCTGGAGGCCAATACTGGACCTGTCTATTCTAAATACATTTCTGGATGTTCCAAAATTCAAAATGTTGACTCTGCAGCAGCTTCTGCCCATGCTGGGCAAGAAGGATTGGCTTGTAACTCTGGACCTAAAAGAGGCATACCTGCATGTCCCAATCAGACAGTCTTGCAGAAGATACCTCAGATTCATAGCTGGCTCAATGCACGACCAATTCTCTGCACTGCCCTTTGGCTTATCTACTGTGCCCAGGGTCTAAAATGCCTGGCACCAGTAATTGCATTTTGCAGACAAAGAGGAATTCAGATATATCCTTACTTGGACGACTGCCTTATTCAAGCAGAGAACAAGGACATTCTACTAAAGCATCTGACGTTTGTAAAAAGACTACTAATTTGCCTAGGGTACACAGTAAACGAAAATAAATCAAAACTAGTACCCTTTCAAGAGATAATATTCCTGGATGCAAGCTTAAATACAACTGCCCAGATGGCTTATCTCATGCCAGACAAACAAAGGCAACTGACTTCTTACTTAAAAATGTTGGCAACAAAGACCCATTTATCTGCAAGAAAACTTCTGCAGGCTTTGGGCTTCATGACATCCTGCATTCTACTAATTCCATATGCCAGACTGCATATGAGGAAACTACAATGGTATCTAAAAAGTGTTTGGACTCAACATTGCCACAGCCTGAAAACATTAATTACTCTCATTCCCTGCCTGCAACAGGAGTTTCAATGGTGGGCAAAGGCCTGTCACCACAACAAGGGACAGCCATTCACTTTACCCACAGCCAGGCAGACACTAACAACAAATGCATCAGAATATGCCTGGGGGGCCCACATGCAGGAAAATGTATTCAGGGCACATGGCCCGCAAGTCAGATGCATCTTCATATCAATCAAAAAGAGATGCTAGCTGTTCAGAATGCCCTGACAGCTTTCAAGGATCTACTTCATCCAGGACAACTACTGATAAAGATGGACAATACTACAGTCATGTGGTACATAAGCAGGGAGGCGCACATTCCTACCCCCTCTGCAGACAAGCCATGACTTTGTGGGACACAGCATTGACTTATCAAGGTCACCTGCAAGCACAATTCCTGCCAGGAAAGATAAATACTCTGGCAGACGAACTAAGCAGAAACCTCATGGATCCCCACAAGTAGAAACTGGATCCACAAGTCTTCAGCATGATAACAAGGAAATGGGGATGCCCAGACATAGATCTATTTGCCTCCCCTCACAACTGCCAACTACAGAGATTCTGCACAAGGACTTACACAAGCAAGCATGGAAAGTGGATGCCTTATCCTTCAGCTGGAAAAACCTAACAGTATATGCCTTTCCTCCACTGCCTCTCCTCCCCAAGGTACTCCTAAAGGTCAGACAAGAGAAGCCAAAAATGATACTGATTGCCCCAGACTGGCCACGCCAGCACTAGTACCCAATCCTAAAGAACTTGTCTCAAGGTTCAGCCTGGACATTGCCTCAAATTCCTCACTGACCCAACAAAACAATCAGATCCCGCACAGCCAACTCAGGACCTTAAATCTGGAAGCATGGTGGATAATGTAGCCATTCAGAATGCTTCTCTCTCCAAAGCTGTGATGGATGTTATTTTGGAGGCCAGGAGGCCCAGTACCAGAAAATCTTATGCAGAAAAATGGAAGAGATTCTGTGCCTGGAACCAGGAATTGACATGTTTGTACCAAATATTCCTCAGATTTTACAATACTTAACTGAGATGCTGGACAAAGGCCTATCCTTTTCATCAATTAAGATCCATGCTTCTGCCATTTCAGCCCATTGCAATACAGAACCACCTATCTTTTCTCATCCTTTAATAAGGCAGTGCCTCAGAAGAGCCAAAACATAAGACCTCCAAGGAGAGCACCAATACCAGCGTGAGACCTGAATTATGTCTTGGAAAAACTCACACTGCCTCCTTTTGAGCCAGCCTCAACAGCTGATATAACATTCTTATCCTGGAAAACAGCTCTGCTCCTAGCAATAACCTCTGCAAGACGAGTCTCGGAGTTACAGGCACTCATGGCTGTGGAACCTTTTATCATTTTCCATCTAGACAGGGTTTCTCTGAGGACAAACCCGACATTTATGCCTAAGGTAGTGTCCATTGTGGGCCTTAACCAAACCATTCACTTGCCTACCTTGATACCTTAGGTGAGAGACTTCTGCATTCTTTGGGCATACACAGACAGCTATGCTTCTACTTGGACAGAACTAAAGCTATCAGAAAGACTGAGCAACTTTTAGTGGCATATGCTGCAGGATCACAAGGAAAGGCCATCTCAAATCAGACTGTTTCAAAATGGATAGGCCATTGCATTAGTTTCTGCTATTAACAACATGGCAAATCAGTGCCTAAGGGCATTAGGCCACATTCAACCAGAGCAGCAGCCACCTCAGCGGTCTTCCTTAGAGGAGTACAAACCAAAGACATCTTAGAGGCTGCAACTTGGAGTTCAGTGCACACTTTTTCAAAGCACTACCACTTACCTCTCTACTCTAAATCCAGAGCAGGCTTTGCCATTGCAGTTCTGCAGGGTCTCATAGCCTCTCCTAATCCTATTTAGCCCCAGCCACCCATCCTCAGCTTTGGGATTCAACCCAAGAGTAATGACTGCAACAGTGAAACACGATGAACATAGTGCAGTTGTGTACCTACCATAAATGTAGATGTTAGAGTGTATTCACTGTTGCAGTCCAGGTTACCCTCCCACCATCCCCCTTTCTTTTGCTGGGTCTTATCTGTACTTCTGTGTTCTATACAACCTATGTGGTGTATTTGCTTGTAGATGAAGGAAATGTTTACCTTAGTGCATGCATGTTTATTGGCATAATTTTTAGCCTACCCTTTTGGGGGCACCTAATATCTGGGTCAAGAAGAACTGAAGAAAATGGCGTCGGCTGCATCTTTTATACCCCTGGCGCACTGACGTCAGGGAAGAGGCAACAGCAACGACGCCGGACCAAGACTTTGGAATTCAGGCCGACTGTGGGTAGCCTGCCAGCAGGATAACCCAAGAGTAATGACTGCAACAGTGAATACACTCGAACATCTACATTTATGGTAGGTACACAACTGTACTTTCCATGCTTACTCCATTTGTGGATAATGGCTGTCACCATGGTTCACTGGAGTCCCAAAGCTTTAGAAATGGCTTTTTAACCTTTTCCAGCTTGATAGATGTCAATTACTTTGTTTCTCGTCTGTTCCTGAATTTCTTTAGATTGCGGCATGATGTCTTCCTTTTTGGGATCTTTTGGCCTACCTCACGTTATCTGACAGGTTCTGTTAATGTGATCTCTTGATTCAACAGGTCTAGCAGTAATCAGGCTTGGGTGTGGCTAGTGAAACTGAACTCAGCTTTCCCAAAAATGTGATTAACCACAGTTACTTCATGATTTAACAGGGGGACAAATACTTTTTCACATAGGGCCATGTAGGTTTGGATAGTTTTTTTCCTTAATAAATAAAATCATCACTTAAAAACTCCATTTTGTGTTTACTTGGGTTATCTTTGTCTAATATTTGTCTTAATATTTATATTTGTTTGATGATCTGAAACATTTGTGTGTGACAAGCATGCAAAAAATAAGAAATCAGAAAGGGGGAAAAATACTTTCATTGCACTGTATATCCAAGGAGCAGGTTATAACCTCTCTCCAGGGCCAAAAACACAGCTTCTATGGGACTGGATAACATCCCAGGCTGCTTACTAAATGGTCTAAAACAGGAGCTACTGGAACCACTGGGCACTCTCTTAATCCACAGTCTAAGTACTGGCGTTGTCCCAGCAAAGTGGAAAACAGCAACTGTAATCCCCTTGCACAAAGGGAGGCCCCTCAACTGACCCTGGGAACTATAGACCCATAAGCCTAACCAGAATTGTCTGTAAGGCCATGGAGAGAATCATCATGGACCTTATCAACAAGGGTATAGGAGAACCTCAAACTCTTGACCCAACCCAGTTTGGCTTCATTAAGGGCAGACCATGCCTGTTATACCTGGTGGACTTCTTCGAGAGAATCACTAAAGCCCTGGATGAAGGCAGAACAGTACATACTGATTATCTTGACTTAGCCAAGGCCTTTGACGCAATCCCCCACTCAGGCATCATTGCGAAACTCACTCAGCTGGGGATTAACCCATACATCATTAGATAGGTAGCCAATTGGCACAGGCAGAATGCATGCAGTCAAAGTTGGGGATTCCACCTCTACCAGCAGACCTATAACCAGTGGTGTTCCACACAAATCCATGCTGGGCCCTCTACTGTTTGATATCTATTTCTCAAAAATAATCCAGGCGAAAATAGATGACGTGGCTTTCCAAGTTCACCAATAACTGCAGACTGGGTGCAATCATTGAATTCCCCAGTGATGTCAGCGTACTGCAGTATGGGCTTACACAGATGAATGTTTGGTGCCAAAGCCAAGGAATTAAATTTAATGCTAAAAAATGCATTATCATTTACTTCAGCAAAGGAGAAGTTCCTGCAAATTACAATATTAATAATAACCCCCTAAGTTCTAACCCAGTAGTGAGAGATCTGGGAATACAGGTTGATAGCAACCTCAACGTTGATCATCATGTGTCCACGGTCGTAAGGAGTGCCTTCTGTGTTGCGCATCTCATAAGTAAGGGCATAGCATCCAAGGCTAAGTAAGGAGGTTATAACTCCCCTATACTTGTTCCTAATCAGACCAATAATAGAGTACAGTGCTCCCTTCTATATGTACCTCACCAGACACCTGCAGCAGCTGGAGAGATCTCAGAGGTTTCTCACCAAGAAAATTCAGGGCCTTCAACACATGACCAACATGGACAGACTAAAGGCCCTGTCACTGTACTCTGTATGATATAAACTGCTTAGAGGCAACTTGCGCCTGGTCTACATAGCAGTCTCAAACCCTGCCTTAATGGAAATGCTACACATCCACAAATCAAATGGAATAAGATTCACTCGCTGTAGGACCTTAACCTAGCCTGGAACATTAACAGGACATGCTGGTGTGACAGATATGTCTGCCATAGGTTGCCACTCCTCTGGAAAAAATCTCCCAGTTCACGTAAAGCAGAGCTCCTCATTGACCCTGTTTAAGCATACATTAGACAATTGGGTGGGAAACCATAAATTTACCCTGGGGGTGGCACCTCTGCCCTTCTTGGACAGAGGCAGCTGGTGCTAATCTTAGATTCACATTACTAATAGAGACTATATATCTTGGTCTGTAAAGGAGCAAGTGTATAACATTGCTAAGCTTGTTAGGGCCCTAGGCCAATAGCATAGCAACCTTCTTTGATTCTATTTTATGTAAGGAAAATATTGCCCCGTATTAGAAGTGTGTTTAACATGGTATTACTTGTGTACATTATGACAAGAGCTGCAGAAAAGTTAGTTATCTTTCATTTCTAGTATTAATAATCTTGATTTGAGGAGCTGTTGCTGGGTGGTGAAATTTGTTAAAAGAAAAGTAAACAGTAAAACTCAACTTTTTTCATATCTTTATATTCTTATGACAAAGGCAATCATACATTTATATAAATGAAAATAAACCATATTGTCATATTTTCAGTTGCAAACATTATACATCACTTGTAATCTTCTGTACTGTCATTCAGTCAAACATTACATAGCTCATTCAATTACTGCCTTCCCTTAAACCTCATTCCTCCTTCAAAACATCATTTTGCATGTATTCTTCCCACAGTTCCTGTTTTTTTTCTGTGCAATTTGCTCATATCCTTTTCTAAAGATCCCACTTCCAGTTCTTTTATCTCCATTACTATAGTCACTTTTTCTAGTATGTTTCACATAGACTTCGACAGAAAATACTTAATATAGTGTTGATGTTAATGTTAGAATGTTATGTGTGAATTAACCTGCATGCTTTTAATCAAATCATATCCACCCCTACCAGGTTAGGTAAACCCAAGCAAAAAGAAAGCATACTCGATTGGGTACTCATAAATAGTCACCCCCAGCTGTACACTGCTGGTACCCTCCCCGACGAACTAAGTGATCACCTTCTCACTTACATAGTTAAGCACAAAGCCATTAATCCCCAACAACCCTTACTCAGAAAAGTTAGAAACAAAAAAGACTTTGACCCTGCCAAATTCCAACAAGAACTTAACTAATGTAACTGGTCTATTCTAAAACACCTCCCCTTAGAGGAGGCAGTTGCATACTTTAATAACAAATTTCTCGAAATCCAAGATTTGCATGCACCTGCTCGTTTAAAGAGAAAAAAAGCAAAAACTGCACCATGGCTATCTAAAGAGTCTAGACTCAAAATTACCCGTAGAAACCAATTATGGGCTTTATGGAGTTCTACCAAAGACCCCCAAGATCAAATTAAATATAGTCAATCTAGGAACGAAACCAAAAAAAAAATCCATTTTACAAGACAAAAAAACAATACTACTGCAACTTACAGACAGTAAATCAAAACAACCTTCAGAAGTTTTGGGCAGGATTGAATAATCTACTTCATCCTGGACAAACTTCTACCCCCATCCCAGGTGCTGCTATTGATACCCCCCCCCCCGAGGATGTTTCAGATAGTTTTAACCGATTCTTTACTGAGACAATTCAAGCCCTAGCAAGCCAACCACCTCCTAGCTCCCCTGGTCCTGAAAGTACCACCCCTAGAAACCTACCCTCATTCAGCTTCCAACCAGTGGCCACGTCACTTATCCGTACCTTGATCAAAAAATTAAAACCCACCATGCTCTGCTGATCAATTCCCTGCCAAGTACCTTCAAAAATCAGCTGATGCTATTGCTTACCCAGTATCAATACTAATTAATCGAACCATAACAGAAATTAGAATTCCCACCATCTGGAAAATATCCTAAGTAATTCCACTTCATAAAGGAGACAGCTTTACTGAATTCTCCAATTATAGACCAATAGCCATACTCTCTCCACTTCCAAAGATTATGGAAAAATGTATTCACAGACAGCTCATGCACCACCTAATCCAGAATCACCTCATGGTAGATATTCTTCGTGTTTCACTGTTGCAGTCATTACATTTGGGTTATCTGCTTGCAGTAGCCCTCAGTCGGCCTGATTAACAAAGTCTAGGGGCCTGCGTCGGTTGCTGTCCCTTCTTCCATGACGTTAGGTCATCAGGGGTATAAAACATGCAGCCAGTGTCATTACATCAGTCTTTCTTGCCATGCGGTGCCCGAAGCAGAAGCAGATGTTCATCGTGTTACACTGCTACAGTCATTACACTTGGGTTATCCTGCCGTCAGGCGGTCCTGCAGTCGGCCAGAGTTCCAAAGTCTTGGTCCGGCGTCGGTTGCTGTCGCCTCCTCCCTGACGTCAGTGCGACAGGGGTATATAAGATGCAGCTGATGCAATTTTCTTCAGTCTTTCTTGCCGCGCGGTGCCCGAAGCAAAAGCAGTTCGCAAGTGCCGGTCGGCCGACTCCTGAGATTTTCATTCCGAATCCAGAACCGAAGTCTTCTAAGATAGCTAAGTACCCCGTTGGGGAAACTTTTTCTTGCCTCAGACCGAAGTCAGTAAAAGTTAATGACTGTATTTCTTGTGGGAAGCAAATACCTCATAAGGATTTCCACTACTATTATATTCCATGTGTAGGCCCTGACCACGATGTCACTGGTTGTCGGTTTTGTGCTAGGTTTAACAAGCGCACTATTAAACGTCAGTTTGATTTTGAAAAACAACAGAGGAAATGCCAACAGAATTAGCAACAACAAAAACAAAAAGTGAGTCCCAGCTCTACTTTCAAAGTCTGGATGGTTTATTCGATGCGATTCAATACACTTCCAAAAGTAACAGTCCTATTTCTCTAGCGCCTCGGCCACAGCCTTTACAGAGTAAAATCCTAAAGTTTCTAAAAAACCACATTATATATAATCATAAAACAATCAATTAAATTAAACTATCATTCAATTAAAACATGACAAAATAAATACTTAAAGATATAGCCCTAAATAAGGCTTTGCCAATTACATTCCCTATTTAGACCATGGGGAAATAAAGTGCCATATTTCATAATAAGAATGGACTCCTTCTGTCTCAATATATTTTTCTGATAGTCGTCCATATTACTATAATGGAGAGGTACATGTTCTAATACCGTTACTTTCATACAACCAATATTACCACCATGAACAGAATTAAAATGTTCTGCAATGGGACTACTTAGTTTTTTATTTTTCACATCTATGACATGTTCTTTTATTCTGTCCGCCAACATTCTCTTTGTTTCACCAATATAATATTTATTACATGTACAGAAAATAACATAAATTATTCCCCTACTTACACAGGAATATTTTGCTCTAACAGAAAAATTCTTTCCATTAATTTTGACCACTTCAGTCACTATATATTTACACACTGAACAACTACCACAAGGGAATGTTCCTACATCTTTAATGTTATTAAATATGTTAATCTTAGGTTGTTTGAAAATACTATGAACTAAGAAATTCTTAATACTTTTAGCTTTTTTATATGATATAATCAACTCAGTATTTTTTAAAGAGACAATCTCTTTTTTAATAAAATTCCAATACTGTTTTATTAATTCATTCATAATGCCAGAAAAGTTTGTGTGTTTTGTAACAAAGAACATTTTTTCTTCATTTAATGTATTTTTATTATATCTATTATTATTATATCCACTATCAGATGTTTTTATATTGAAACTCTTTTTAAATACTTTTATAAGACTATTTTTAACTTCAGTGGCATCATAACCCCTATTAATAAACATTCTAGCTACCCTAAGAGATTCATCATAGGCCAATTTAACATCAGAATTCAGCCTTTTAATTCTAATAAACTCTCCATAAGGAATAGCTTTTAAGGTATGAATCGGGTGGCAACTACTGCCACACATCTTCCAACTAATTTCATCAAATTTTCTATAAATACTAGTATGTATTAAATAATTATTAATACCTTTAAGGGAAATATCTAAATAATTAACCTTAGAACCCATCTGTACATCACTAAATTTTATACCATATTTGTTAGTATTTAATTCATGAATAAATTGTCCAGAAATTTCATAACCATCTTTACAGATAAAAATAAGATCATCAATAAATCTATAATATTTAACAACATGTGTATTAAAAAAGTGTAATTTATACAAAAATTCATTTTCAAACATCCCCATAAATAAATTCGCATAAGCTGGAGCAAAAGCTGCTCCCATTGCTGTTCCGGTCAGTTGTTTATATAATTTGCCATTAAATTCAAAAATATTGTTATTCAAACAAAATTCTACCAATTCCAATACATAATGGGTTTTAGGGCACTCGCCCAAAAAGAACTTAATGGCTTCCAAACCCCAAAAATGGGAGATGTTCGTATATAGGCTAACCACATCAACAGTAATGAAATACATTCCTTCCTTCCAACAAACATTTTTAATTTTTTGAAGGAAGTCGTAGGAGTCTTTAATATAAGAGGGTAATAGCAAAACTTTTTTAATTAATATTTCATGTAATAAGGTACATACATTGTAAGTAAAGAAACCATAAGCTGACACAATAGGACGGCCGGGTGGGCTATCCAAATTCTTATGTACCTTAGGTAAACAAAAAAATTTTGCTATTTGATTGTTTTTAATAATTATCTTACGGTCAACATCAAACTTTGTTAGATAATGTAATCTAATACCTTTCTGTAATAGATTATAAAAATCAATTTCTGCTTTCTTCAAATATGCTACATTAATTTCAAGATATACAGTTTTATTATCAAGATGTTTCATGCACATACTATAATAATCACAGGCATTCAAAATAACTAATCTTCCCCCCTTATCTGATGGCTTGAATACTATATTTTCATTTTTACTAAGTGCTTGCAATTTATTCCATTCTATTTTGGTCAAATTATAATAATGTTTTTGTTTCATAAAATGTTCTAACTCCTTATCTAACATAGAATTCAACACACACTCAAACTTCTGTATGGTCAAATTTTTACGAGGGGGTAAAAAAGAACTATTAGATTTTAACATACTTGTGTCCAATACACTATATGCATTACTTATGTCTTCATCATCCGATAAGCAAGAATAAAAACTCTCATCACTATCAACGTCACTATTAGAAGTTTCTACAATAGAACTATTAATGTTATTAATGGAATTAGAATTAAGTCTAAAAAAGTATTCCCTAAGATTCATTTTACGATATAACTGAAACAGTTCTGTTTTCAATTCATATTTTTTTGGAAAACAAGTGGGAACAAATTTAAGTCCCTTCTCCAAAATACATAATTCAGTGCTATCTAAATTATAACTAGACAGGTTTACCACATAGTTGCTAGTTAAAGTCTCATTATTAAGATCAAGACCATCTACCTCTTTTAAAATGTCCATCGCCCGAGTCTCTATGGCGTTCCGAGTTGTTCCATCCCCTTTTCCTGGAGTTCGTGTAATGTCCATTAGATTCCGAAAATGTTTTCCGAAAGCCTTCCGCATTTGCAGCTCCTGGCAACTCTGGAAAGTTCTCTCTGTCATCCTCTTCCCATGATGACGCTCCACTCTCGCCAGAGAGGAAGCCTTTGTTTTTATATGATTCGGAAACCGGATTTCCTCTTTGAAACGACACAGCCTTTTTTCTAGTTCTCTGATTGCTCGAGAACACAAACGCCCTCTTGTGTTCATAGTCCCTTATGTCTCTAGTCAGCTTATATTTCTTTCGATCTATCAAATCTTTCTCATAATTAGCTAGTTTCATATTAATACCTACAAGGAAATTCTCCAATGTAGAATTAGAAGTAATACTAACTAGTTGATCACAAACCTGTTTCATTTCAATCACAAGCTTTTCTTTTTTAATATTGTCTCTTTCAGTTAAAATAGAGACCCATTCAGCACTGCAACGATGCGCAGCCGCTATCCATCGATCATGAAACTTTAGATCTATTTCATCAGTGAGATCAATTGGTGTAGAAGGGTTTTTAATTGATCTCAAACCACGGGGCGTGATGTCTAGCTCCGCATATCTTTCCAGACTTCCGATGTTATAAAAAACTGCTGTTTCTTTAAAAATTAATTTCTCTAATTTGGTACACAGATCTTGTGCATCAGGATTATCTGGGATAGTAACTTTCTTGCCTACCATGGCAAACGGATTAGTGGCAGTTCTCCTTCGGGAATTCTCCCATTTCTTCATAATACCCAAACCAGAGCCTCCTGGAACTTCGGGGGTCATTTTAGTCATACCAAGCAAGTTATTATCAGTTTCATTAGTTGGTAAAACATTAGTACGACCAGTAGTTTCACCATTACGCTGAAATATTTCTATACCAGACTCTCTAAATATACGCGGAAAGGAGCACATGGACTCACTCGTCATATTGAAAAACAACAGAGGAAACGCCAACAGAATTAGCAACAACAAAAACAAAAAGTGAGTCCCAGCTCTACTTTCAAAGTCTGGATGGTTTATTCGATGCGATTCAATACACTTCCAAAAGTAACAGTCCTATTTCTCTAGCGCCTCGGCCACAGCCTTTACAGAGTAAAATCCTAAAGTTTCTAAAAAACCACATTATATATAATCATAAAACAATCAGTTAAATTAAACTATCATTCAATTAAAACATGACAAAATAAATACTTAAAGATATAGCCCTAAATAAGGCTTTGCCAATTACATTCCCTATTTAGACCATGGGGAAATAAAGTGCCATATTTCATAATAAGAATAAGATGCAGCTGATGCAATTTTCTTCAGTCTTTCTTGCCGCGCGGTGCCCGAAGCAAAAGCAGTTCGCAAGTGCCGGTCGGCCGACTCCTGAGATTTTCATTCCGAATCCAGAACCGAAGTCTTCTAAAATAGCTAAGTACCCCGTTGGGGAAACTTTTTCTTGCCTCAGACCGAAGTCAGTAAAAGTTAATAATTGTATTTCTTGTGGGAAGCAAATACCTCATAAGGATTTCCACTCCTATTATATTCCATGTGTAGGCCCTGACCACGATGTCACTGGTTGTCGGTTTTGTGCTAGGTTTAACAAGCGCACTATTAAACGTCAGTTTGATTTTGCCCGACATTATTTTGGTAGAAAATTCAATTACACCATGCCGTCGGAAATTCTGACGACCACAATGCATAAAAAGCGCAAGGACAGGCATCCGAGGCCTCTTCTAGGCCGGTCCTCCTTTTTTCAGCGAGGTGCCTACGCAGCCCTTGACGATTGCTTCCACAGAACCACAGACTGCCTCCGACTCCCACGTGGAGTTGGCTGGGCCTTCGGATGCACTACGTCTTCAGCTTACCTATCCTAAACCTACAGAGGGAACCAAAGTAGCTGAGCAATCCACAGTTACAGAGGGTGTTTTCAGACCTACCCAGTTAACCATTAAGCTCCCTGTTAAGTCTAAGCCCCCCCTTAAAAGCAAAGAAACAGACACAACTCTCTCCAGGACAGGCTTCCATGCCTAAGAAACAAATGCTAAAAATGGCCGAGGACCTAATCACCCTGATCAGGGGGTCCCATCCCCCTCCTGATAAAAGGCCCAGACAGGATGCAGACTATGAATCTTCTGACCAGATGTCCATTTCCTCAGACTCTTCCTCGGACCTAGGATATTCTTTACCCCCTTATGAGGATTCTGATGCTGAGGAATCAATTCCATCAGCCTCTCCGCCTGAGGATTACTCCTTTGGGGAGACCTTACATACCATGAGGGAGTATTTCCATTGGGAAGGTCAGGATTACTCAGAATCCAAGAAAAGGCTCAGAGACTTCCTTTTATTGCCGCAACACAGACCCCTTGCTATCCCACCAGTTTTAGACATTGTAGATGATAAGTACACTGAATCCAGTTTGAACCCTGACTCCTTACCCCCAGCCCCAGTTAAACCTGATAGATATTAGAGTCCCTGACTCTCACAAATTTCTGTACAAAATCCCTGTTGCTGACCCTGAAACTATTTCTCAGGGATTCAAAGGGATTAAGGCCTCATCAGCGAAAAACCCAGTTCCCTCTGACAGAGATTCCAGAGCTTTAGACAGACGGCGAAAGAAAGTATATACGTCTGCAACTTCAGCAATGAGAGCCTTGTATTGCCAGTTTCACATGCTAAAATATCAGCTATTTTTGATGTCTCAGTTGAAACAAAAGATGCTTCCAAATTCAGATCCTCATAACTTAAAAGAATTGCAGAATTTATTGCATGCAGCTGAACAAGTGGGAAAACATACTTTGCAATGTGGGTTTGATTCCTTAGAGGCCTCCTGTAGAGCAGCAGTTACAGGCTCTGTCATTAGAAGGCATGCTTGTTTAAAAGAACATACGTTACCAGATCAGGTTAAGGTCAAATTATTGGATGCACCTTTGTAGCGGGATGTGCTGTTTGGAGTTAAGGCAGAGGAGGTATTAAAGAAAATGCAGGATAAGGCAAAATCTATGCAAACGGTGAAAGATTTCTTACAGGTTCAGCCTCCTCGTATTAGCAGAAATTGGCCAACAAAAAATTAGTCCTTTCCAGTCACAGATAGACCTCAAAGGGGCAGATACAGATGTCCAAGAGGTAGAGGTCAGACACAAGGCCCTTGCAGACCTCGACAATGGGGCACACCAGGCAGGAGCGGCCCTAGGTCAACTGGTGCCCTAGGCAAAACATCTCCACGGCGCCCCCCAACACATTACCTGGTGCCCCCATCCTGGTCTACCTACACCAAATAAATACTGGAAAAGCACCCCTGCTACACCGGCGCCCTAGGCGGCCACCTAGTTGGCCTATGCCTAAGGCCGGCCATGACACCAGGCCAGAAAGAAGGGGAAGACAGGCCTCAACCTTATAAAAAACAGACTCAATGACTTTCCACTACAGCTGCCAAACAGTTCTCTCTTGGCAGCCCCCTTAGGAGGAAAACTGGCACTTTTCTATCACAACTGGCATTTCATCACCAAAGACAAATGGGTTCTCAACATTGTATCTCAAGGTTACAGGTTCCATTTTCACACCCTGCCAAGGCTAAAAGGAATGCCAAATCTGCCACTAAATCAATGGGCAGAGGCTCAAAAACAAATTACAGCACTCATGGACATGAGAGCTATTCAAAAGGTATCACCACAGGAACAAGGACAAGGATTTTACTCTTTCTGGTTCCCAGAAAGGACAAAGCCTGGAGACCCATTCTGGACCTTTCTACACTAAAGACTTACCTGAATGTTCCGAAATTCAAAATGTTGACACTACAGCAGCTTCTTCCCATGCTGAGCAAGAAAGCTTGGCTCGTGACTTTGGACCTCAAAGAGGCATACCTGCATATCCCTATCAGACAAAACTGCAGAAGATACCTCAGATTTCTAGCTGGTTCAATGCACTATCAATTCTCTGCACTGCCCTTTGGCTTATCTACTGCTCCCAGGGTCTTCACAAAGTGCCTTGCACCAGTAATTGCATTTTGCAGGCAAAAAGGAATTCAAATTTATCCATACCTGGATGACTGCCTGATCCAAGCAGAGAGCAAGGACAATCTACTACAGCATCTGGCGTATGTAAAAAAGTTATTAAGTTGCCTGGGGTACACAGTAAATGAAAAGAAATCAAAACTAGTGCCCTCACAACAGATAATATTCCTGGGTGCCAGCTTGAACACAACGGCCCAGATGGCATATCTCACGCCAGACAAGCAAGGACAACTGACTCAAGCCAGGCAGACACTGACAACAGATGCATCGGATTACGCCTGGGGAGCACACATGGCAGGAAAATGTATCCTGGGCAAGTGGCCCACAGAGCAAAGACATCTTCACATCAATCAAAAAGAGATGCTAGCTGTACAAAATGCGATTATAGCTTTCAAGGACCTACTGCATCCAGGACAATTACTACTAAAGACAGACAACACCACAGTTATGTGGTACATAAACAAGCAAGGGGGCACACACTCCTACCCCCTCTGCAGGCAAGCCATGACCTTGTTTAACACAGCTCTAAACTACCAAGTTCATCTGCAAGCACAATTCCTGCCAGGAGAGAAAAACATACTGGCAGATGACCTAAGCAGAAACATTATGGACCCACACAAATGGGAACTGAATCCACAAATATTCAGAATGATAACACAAAAATGGTGGAACCCGGACATAGATCTGTTTGCTTCCCCAAAGAACTGCCAATTACAGAAATTCTGCACAAGGAACTACCACCCACAAGCATGGAAAGTGGATGCCCTCTCATTCAGCTGGAAAAAACTACAAGTATACGCTTTCCCCCCTTTACCTCTCCTTCCAAAGGTACTCATAAAAGCCAGGCAGAGCCAAAAATGATACTGATTGCACCAGACTGGCCACGCCAGCACTGGTACCCAATCTTAAAGAACTTAGCACAAGAACCACCCTGGATTTTGCCTCAAATCCCAGAGTTGCTGACACAGCACAACAATCAGATACTTCACAGCCAGCTAAAGACCTTAAACCTAGTTGCATGGAAAATTCCTTAGTCAAGCAAGCAATGCCTCTCTCCAAAGCTGGTATGGATGGCATTCGGGAGGCCAGAAGGCCTAGCACCAGGAAAGCATACTCGGATAAATGGAAGAGATTCTGTGCCTGGAACCAAGCGCACAGCCTTGACCCTCTTCTCCCAAACATTCCTCAGATACTGCAATACTTAACTGAGATGCTGGACAAGGGCTTCTCTTTTTCATCCATCAAGATCCATGCCTCAGCTATCTCTGCTCATTACAACATGGATCCACTAATTTTTTCTAATCCTTTGCTCAAACAATACCTCAGAGGGGCTAAAAACATAAGACCGCCCCGTAGAGCACCTACACCAACTTGGGACCTCAACTTTGTTTTGGAAAAATTAACTCTACCTCCTTTTGAGCCAGCTAACACAGCAGAATTAAAATACATCTCTTGGAAAACTTCTCTGCTACTAGCAATAACATCAGCACAGAGTTTCAAAATTACAGTAACTAATGGCAGTGGAAACTTTCCTCATCTTCCACCAGGACAGGGTGTCTTTAAGAACTAACCCTACATTTATGCCAAAGGTGGTATCAAGCGTGGCTCTAAACCAAACTATTCACTTGCCATCTTTTTATCCAAAACCACAGAACAAAGGGGAGATACTTCTACATTCTTTGGACATTCACAGACAGTTACACTTCTACTTGGACAAAACCAAAGCTTTCAGAAAATCTGAGCAATTATTGGTAGCATATGCTGCAGGAGCACAGGGAAAAGCCATTTCAAAGCAGACTATTTCAAAATGGTAGGACACTGTATACGTTTCTGCTATACCCACCATGGGAAACCTGTGCCTAGCAGCATTAGATCTCACTCCACCAGGGCAACAGCCACTTCAACTGCCTACCTCAGAGAAGTACCTACCAAGGATATTTTGGAAGCAGCAACATGGAGTTCTGTACATACCTTCACCAAACATTACCATTTGCCTTTATACTCCAAATCCAGAGCTGGCTTCGCCACTGCTGTACTGCAGGGCCTTACAGTCACCCCTAATGCCTTACAGATCCAGCCTCCCTACCTCAGCTGTGGGATTCCACCCAAGTGTAATGACTGCAGCAGTGTAACACGATGAACATAGTACAGTTTTGTACTTGCCATAAATGTAGATGTTCGAGTGACACTGCTGCAGTCCAGGTTACCCTCCCTCCTTCCCCTCTTACTTTCTGGTACTTACCTAGGGCATCTACCCTTTATTACCTATGGGGAGTATTTGCTGGTAACTAAAAATGGTTGTTTGCTTTTCTCTTGTATTGTTTACTAGCAATTTGAATTGCCTACCTATTTGGGGGCACCTGACATCTGGGGCAAGAAAAACTGAAGAAAATGGCATCTGCTGCATCTGTCGCAATGACGTCAGGGAGGAGGCGACAGCAACCGACGCCGGACCAAGACTTTGGTACTCTGGTCGACTGCGGGACCACCTGATGGCAGGATAACCCAAGTGTAATGACTGCAGCAGTGTCAACACTCGAACATCTACATTTATGGTAGGTACAAAACTGTACTTTCGCAAGTGCCGGTCAGCCGACTCCTGAAATTTTCATTTTCGAGTTTCAGAACCGAAGTCTTTACTAAAGCTAAGTACCCCATTGGGGAAACTTTTTCTTGCTCCATTTCCGATGTCAGTAAAAGTTAATAATTGCATTACTTGTGGAAAGCAAATACCTCATAAAGATTTTCATTCGTACTGTATTCTTTGCCTAGGCCCTGACCACAACGTACCTTGCTGTCTGTTTTGTGCTTTATTTATTCAGCGCACTTTCCGTTGTCGGTATATTTTCGCCTTTAATTATTTCGTTTCTCTGTTTAATTATCCAGAAATGTCATCGGTTAGTCATCCGACTACCGGGATTTAGAAAAAAACGCAAAGATAAAGACAGAGACATGCCGCCGAGGTCCAAAACTGCCGATGACGCTTCTCATAAGCCAGTCGCCAGTTCGCCGGTACTCAGTGAGGCGCTTTCACAGCCCCTGATACCCACTACTTCTGATTTGCAGGCCTCTACTGAGACCCATTCGGAGTCTGGTATGCCGCGAGACGCTTCTACTATGGAAGCGCTGATGTCTCTACCTTGGATGGGTCCGGAGCTGCTGTGCAGGCACTGGCTTCTGGTGTATTCAGGCCTACGGACTTGCATATTAAATTGATGCCTCCTTCATTTAGGCCTAAATCTCGAACCATGCCTAAAAAACTGACACCCAGGCCGCATGCTCAGGCCTCTATGCCTGAAAAAACAAATGATAAGAATGGCTGAAGATCTTATAACTCTAATCAGGGGAAGCCAAACTCCCCCTTCTAAGAGACCTAGGACTGAAGTTGTTTATGTATCTTCTGACCAGGATTCTGATTTTTCTGATTCTTCTGATGATCTGGATTTGGCCTAATCTACTTATGAGGATTCTGATGCAGAGGACTCTATTCCCTCTGCTTCCCCTTCAGAGGATTTTTCTTTTGGTGAAACCTTACATACTTTAAGGGAGCATTTCCACTGGGAAAGCCAGGACTTTTCTGATTCAAAAAAGAGGCTTAGGGATTTCTTACTCCTACCTCAGCATAGGCCTTTAGCTATTCCTCCTGTACTAGACATTGTTGATTATCTTTTTTGGAATCTAGTTTGGTCCCTGATTCTTTGCCTCCTGCTCCCAGAAAACCTGACAGATAGTACAGTGTTCCTGATTCACACAAGTTCGTTTTTAAAAATCCTATTGCAGATCCAGAGACTATTTCACAGGGACCCAAGGGCTTTAAGGCTTCTACTGCTAAAAATCCTACCCCTTCTGATAGAGACTCCGGGGCGCTGGATAGATGGGGTAAGAAGGTTTACGCTTCTGCAACCTTGGCCATTAGGGCTTTAAACTGCCAGTTTCATATGTTAAAGTATCAGCAGCATGTTATTGGATTGCTTAAACAGAAAATGATGTTGATTTATGAGGGCCTATATTACGAAAGCGAAAAACCCTATGCACGAATACCAAAACATCGACCCCTATACCGCGAACCGCAAAAATCCCGAACGCACTAAACAGCAAAAAAAAAAAAAATCTAACTGTCATAGTCAGCCAACCCCACCACTAGCTATATATTACCTACCCAAATAAAATAAATAAACCACATACATACACTAACCAAACTCTACTTCTAACCTAAAGTAAAGCACAAAACCCTACTTCTAACCTTACACTAAATCCCACATACGCAACTAACTATGCAATATCCTTAACTCCTCCCTAACCCTAAGGTCCATAATTACCGCACACGTCCCCTACAGACATACACCCAAACAAAACTAATAATCCACATACATACATTTAACAAAACCCTACCTCCAACACTAATAAACCCCCCATACAAAACTATCTATGCACTATCCTTAACCCCTCCCTAACCCTAAAGTCCGTAACTACCGCACACTTCCCCTACGAAACTATACACAAACAAAATAAATAACCTACATACATACATTTAACAAAACCCTACCTCTAACCGTACACTAAATCTAACATACATTACTTATCTAAGCACTTACCTTAACCCACACCCTATCCTAAACTCCTTAACTATCCAACACTTACCTTATGCAGCTAATCCACAGACGGGCCAACCATGGAAATTCAATATTTCCATTTTCACAGTTTTCAACATTCACTCCAAGTCCACTTCGCGTTATACGGTTCGATGTTTACGTAGTCGCATAAACGTCTTTTCGCTTTCCTAATATAGTCTGATGCCGCCCAAACCTTAACAACAGACGCATCAGACTATGCATGTGAGGCTCACCAGGCAGGGAAGTGAATTCAGGGCAAATGGAACCCAAGTCAAATGCACCTACACATAAATCAAAAGGAAATGTTAGCTGTACAGAATGCTCTGACAGCCTTCAAGGACCACATTCTTCCAGGACAACTAATGGTAAAGATGGACAACACCACGGCCATGTGGTACATAAGCAGGGGGGGTACGCTCTCTTACCCCCTCTGCAGACTAGCCATGGCATTGTGCAATACAGCCTTGAGCTACCAAGTGAATCTACAAGCTCAATTCCTGCCAGGAAATCTAAATACACTGGCAGACTGACTAAGCAGAAACCTCATGGACCCACACGAATAGAAACTGGAACCAAGGATTTTCAACATGTTGAAAAGCAAATGGGGGAGCCCAGATATAGACTGTTTGCCTCCCCCAGAACCATCAACTGGAAAAATTTTGCACAAGGATTCCCCACAAACTAACTTGGAAAGTGGATGTTCTGTCCTTCAGCTGGAAAAACGTATCAGTTTATGCCTTTCCTCGTCTGCCTTTGCTCTCCAAGGTACTACTAAAGATCAAACAGGACAAGCCAAGGATGATTTTAATTGCACCAGACTGGCCATGCCAACACTGGTACCCCCTCCTGTGCAGTGTTTCATGCTCGGCCACATGGCACCTGCCTCAGACTCCTTCCCTGTTGTCTCAGCAGGAGAACCAGATTCTGCACCCTCAGCTGCAAACCCTGAACCTAGCAGACTGGCTAATTATCTAATCTCTCCTTTACCACCCTTCAGTAAATCACTGATGGGAATCATTTTAGAGGCCAGGAGGCCTAGTACCTGAAAATCTTATGCTGCAAAATGGAAAAGATTTTGTACCTGGAACTAATCTCAAGGGATGAGCGCAGCAGTGCCCAATTTACCTCAGATTCTATAATATTTGACTGAGATGCTTCATAAAGGCTTGTCCTTTCCTCCATCAAAATTCATGCCTCAGCCATTTCAAATCATTATAGCACAGAACCTCCCCTCTTCTCTCACCCACTGCTCAAGAAGTTCCTTAGAGGGGCCAAAAATTTAAGGCCACCGAGGAGAGCTCCAACTCCAGCCTGGGACCTTAACTTTCTCTTGGAGAAACTCACTCTTCCTCCTTTCGAGCCAGCTGCTACTGCAGATTTGAAATTCCTTTCCTGGAAAACCGCTTTCCTTTTATCAATCACTTCTGCAAGAAGGGTATCTGAATTACAGGCCCTTATGGCAGTGGAGCCTTTCATCATCCTTCATGTGGACATGGTGTCCCTCAGAACCAGTCCCTCCTTCATGCACAAGGTTGTATCCAGTGTGGCTCTTAATCAGTCCATTAACTTGCCTACCTTCTTTCCTAACCCACAGAACAAAGGGGAACTGATGCTGCACTCCTTAGATGTGAACAGACAACTTAGGTTCTACTTGGACAGGACTAAACCTCAAAGGAAATCTGAACAACTGCTGGTGACATTTGCTGCAGGGACAGAAGGGAAAGCTATTTCAAAGCAAACCATTTCAAAATGGATAGGCCACCGCATTCATTTCTGCTATAAGCACCATGGCAAACCTATCCCACAAGGCATCAGACCCCATTCAACCAGGGCTGCATCTACCTCTACAGCCTTTCTCAGGGGTGTCCCTACAAGGGACATCCTAGAAGCTGCTACCTGGAGTTCTGTACATACTTTCACCAAGCATTATCATTTGCCAGTTTTCTCTAAATCCAGAGCTGGTTTTGCCACTGCAGTCTTGCAGGGCCTTATAGCTGGTCCTAATTCTATTTAAATTCCTCCTCCCAACCTTAGCTTTGGGAATCTACCCAAATGTAATGACTGCAACAGTGAAACACGAAGAACATAGTACAGTTGTGTACACTTAGCATAAATGTAGATGTTCGAGTGTATTCCCTGTTGCAGTCCTGGTTACCCTCCCTCCAGCCCCCTTTCTTCATTTGGCTATACGTCTACTCTCACTTACTATGCTCAAAAAGCTTTTTGGTGTATTTGCTTTTTTGTTGTAGGTATATCCTTGTATTATAGATTTAATTGCTTCCTATTAAGGAGGCATCTGACATCTGGGGCAAGAAAAACTGATGTAATGGCATCGGCTGCATGTTTTATACCCCTGACGACCTAACGTCATGGAAGAAGGGACAGCAACCGATGCAGGACCCAAGACTTTGTTAATCAGGCTGACTGAGGGCTGCTGCAAGCAGATAACCCAAATGTAATGACTGCATCAGTGAATACACTTGAACATCTACATTTATGGTAAGTGTACACAACGGTAATATACCCAATATGGCTTCCGTCCACACCACAGCACTACTTCAGCCCTACTAGCTTTCACCAACACCATAAACCATAATCGCAACAACAATCACATATCCTCCGCCCTCTTCTTGGATCTTTCCAAGGCATTCAACATGGTTGACCACCAACTTCTAATACACACCCTGCAAACGTTCTGTCTAGATAGTAAGGCCCTTCAATGGTTTACATCCTACCTGAATGGGAGACAGCAGGCTGTTCTTTGGCAGAACAAACTCTCTAATCTACTACCCAACACCCTTGGAGTACCACAAGGCTCCGTACTAGGGCCCCTGCTGTTTTCCATCTTCATTAACGATTTGTATACTGTCATCCCAAAAGTCAGCTGTATCTTATACGCTGATGACTTCACCCTGATCTGCTCCGCCACATCTCCAACAGGGTTATAGTCTGCTACCCAGTCCACCTTTAACACTATAGAAGACTGGCTTTCTGAACGTCGTTTGATACTAAATCCCAAAAAAACTAAAATGCTGTTATTCTCACCAACACAAAAGTCTCCTGCTTTTACCTTTACCATAAATGCAAATGATGGCACATTAATCTCTCCTGACCCCTGTACAAAACTACTAGGTGGCATTATAGATAACAATCTAAAATTTGTCCTACATGTAAACCAATCAGTCAAAACCATCAATAAAAAACTAGGGTCACTTTACAGAATAAAAGCCTTTCTAACCCCTCCAGCTAAAATTGCCATAGCTCGATATCACCTTCTCTCAACATTTCTGTTCCCATCCCCTATACTCTCTAATATAAACAAGACTGTACTTAACAAACTCTCAACCTGCTATAACCACATCGCCAGGTTTGCCACTGGGCTGCCTTTTAGGACACGTCATTGCATCAATCTTAACCAGCTTGGGTGGCTTGAACTACCCAGTCTAATTCAGTGTAGCCAAAGATCATGGCTTATAAAATCCTTTATAATCCGGATAATACTCGTGCACTTAAAAATCTTATCACCCCCTATCACAATCAGCGACTGCTTAGATCCTCTAACAGACTACTAATTCAGACAAGCAAAATTAACAATGCAGCTGGTGACTCTGTCTTTGCAAACTCTGTAGGCAGATCCTGGAACTCGCTTCCAGCTGACATTACTTTACTCTCCTCCCTAGGTCAATTTAAAACTAGACTCAAACAACATCTGGCACTAAACTGGCTATGTCATTGTCTCAAGCTTGGCTAACTCTCTTCTAGATTGTGTAAAATCTATTAATCAGCTACTGATTAATTTACCCTTGGCTTTCACCAGGGTTTAACTCTAACCTGTGGAATATGTTTATTATTGTTTGCTTATGTACTCTTTGTCAACATTATAATTGTAACATGTTTTTACTGTTTCTGTTTACCTGGAGCTTTTCTCCCTGGGCCTCCGCTGAAAATGGACATGCATCCAGTCAGACTATCCCAGTCAACAAATGTAAAATAAATAAATAAATAAAATGTTGATGCTTAGGTAACTCATCCCTGTTCTTCATATGATATTTTAAAAAAGTGGAAAACAAGCTTTACTTTAGCTGTTACTATATAAACGTAACTACCTTAACAAGAAACACAGTAAAATTGTGAAACTGTGAGTGCCGTAATTGTCAAGCTCTTTTTGCAAAAATTCTGGTCAGAGCCAAAAATAATGGGGAGGGGAACATATTTTAAATAACACTCTTACAAATTTGGAAAGTTGTTAGAATAACAAGGTTTGCATATGCATGCATTTTATGAAAGATATGAAGTCTGAAACTCTGTTTGCCATTGTTTAGAGACATCAGTTTTCAATGATTTGCCAGTTGATGTTGTATCTTTTGGCTTTTCCTGGTTAGGGGTCGCCACAGCGGAACTCCGGTCTGCTAATGATTGGCAGTAGATTTTTACGTACCGAGTTGCCAGCCCTGACGCACAACCTTCAACGAAGGTATGCCCATTCACGCATGTCTCCACACAGAAGACCCTTTAGCTGAGAATCGAACAGGACATCTTTCTGTGAGGTGACGACGCTACCACAGCACCACCATCGCAGTAGTTTTCAATGATTTGCCAGAAAACCACAAATTTTATGAGGTACAGACCAAAAATATGAAGGGAAGTCTGGGCATGCTCCAAATTCTGGGCAGTTGAGAGGTATGCAGTGACTAAATTTAAGAAGTACAGAGTATGGTATGTCTAGCTTAAGTCACAGAGGCTGAAACAGATTCCTTTTTGGAATAGGCAAAAAATTGTGCAACTGGGATAATTTATGGCAGGGAAAACTGAAAATGAACTTAAAAGTCATTGAGTGGTTTCTGAGCACTAAATAGCATGGGATAAGGGGGTGAACAATAACATCAGGATAATGGGTACCTATATGAGAAGATGGCGCTTTGATGCCCAGTTAAAAATTTCTGGGGATGTTCTTCATGTTTCACTGTTGCAGTTATCACATTTTGGGTTATCTGCTTGCAGTAGCCCTCAGTCGGCCTGATTATCAAAGTCTTGGGTCCTGCGTTGGTTGCTGTCTCATCTTCCGTGACGTCAGGTAGTCAGGGGTATAAAGCATTCAGCCAATGCCATTACATCAGTCTTTCTTGCCGTGCGGTGCCCGAAGCAGAAGCAGTTCGCAAGTGCTGGTCGGCCGACTCCTGAAATTTTCGTTTTCGAGTTTCAGAACCGAAGTCTTCAGCTAAGCTAAGTACCCCATTGGGGAAACTTTTTCTTGCTCTAAACCGATGTCAGTAAAAGTCAATAATTGTATTTCTTGTGGAAAGCAAATACCTCATAAAGATTTTCATTCGTACTGTATTCCTTGCCTAGGCCCTGACCACGACATACCTCGCTGCCGGTTTTGTGCCTTATTTAAGCAACGAGTTATTCAACGTCGATATATTTACGCTTCCAAATATTTTGGTACTCAGTTCAATTATTCAGATATGTCTTTGGAAAACCATCCGATTACCGACATTCCGAAAACGAAAAGATGAAGACAGAGATGGGCCACCTAGGTCCAAAGCTGCTGACGATGCTTCTCCTAAGCCAGTCGCCAGTTTGCCGGTACTCAGTGAGGTGCTTTCGCAGCCCCTGGTATCCACTACTTCAGATTCGGAGGCCTCTACTGAGACCCATTTGGAGTCCAGTATGCTGCGAGATACTTAAACTCTGGAACCTGAGGATGTCTCTACCTTGGATGGGTCCGGAGCCGCTGTGCAGGCACTAGCATCTGAGGGTGTATTCAGGCCTACTGACTTGCATATTAAACCGACGCCATCTTCTTCTTCAAGGCCTAAAACTCGAACCATGCCTAAAAAAACAACGCCCAGACCGCATGGTCAAGCCTCTATGCCTAAAAAACAAATGATAAGAATGGCTGAAGACCTTATTACTTTAATCAGGGGAAGCCAACC
Source organism: Protopterus annectens (assembly GCF_019279795.1). Taxonomy (NCBI): domain Eukaryota; kingdom Metazoa; phylum Chordata; order Ceratodontiformes; family Protopteridae; genus Protopterus; species Protopterus annectens. Next base: position 1,991,606,487 of record NC_056741.1, read on the forward strand.
TTCCCCCTCTAAGAGACCTAGGACTAAATTTGCTTATGATACTAGAAATTTCTGTTTCCTTTGATGACCAGGATTTACCCTTATCTACCTATAAGGATTCTGATGCAGAGGACTCTATTCCCTCTGCTTCCCTCCAGAGGATTTATCTTTTGGTGAAACCTTGCATACTCTTAGGGAGCATTTTCATTGGGAAAGCCAGGATTACGCTGATTCTAAAAAGAGGCTTAGGGATTTCTTACTTCTGCCCCAACACAGGCCTTTAGCTATCCCTCCTTTACTAGACATTGTTGATGATGCCTTTTCGGAATCTAGCTTGGCCCCTGACTCTTTACCTCCTGCTCCCAGAAAACCTGATAGATATTACAGGGTTCCTAACTCTCACAAGTTCCTTTTTAAAAATCCTACTGTGGATCCTGAGACCATTTCACAGGGACCCAAAGGCATTAAGGCTACTACTGCCAAAAATCCTACCTCCTCTGATAGAGACTGCAGGGCACTGGATAGAAGGGGTAAGAAGGTATACACTTCTGCAGCTTTGGCCATTAGGGCCTTAAACTGCCAGTTTCATATGTTAAAGTATCAGCAGCATATTATTGGATTGCTTAAACAGAAAATGATGATGATTCCTGACTGTGCTGAAAATAAGGATTTACAGGATTTAATGCATTCTGCTGAACAGGTTGGAAAACATACTTTCCAATGTGGTTTTGATTCACTAGAGGCATCTTGCAGGGCTGCTGTCACTGGGTCTTTACTTAGAAGGCATGCGTGGCTTAAGGAGCAATTTTTGTCAGATCATGTTAAAGCTAAATTGCAAATTGCTGGATGCTCCCTTAAATCAGGACCACCTGTTTGGCAACAAAGCAGAAGAAGATGTTCATCGTGTTTCACTGTTGCAGTCATTACACTTGGGTTATCCTGCTGGCAGGCTACCCGCAGTCGGCCAGAATTCCAAAGTCTAGGTCCGGCGTCAGTTGCTGTCGCCTCTTCCCTGATGTCAGTGCTCCAGGGGTATAAAAGATGCAGCTGATGCCATTTTCTTCAGTCTTACTTGCCGCGCGGTGCCCGAAGCAAAAGCAGTTCGCAAATGCCGGTCGGCCGACTCCTGAGATTTTCTAAATCGAATTTCAGATCCGAAGTCTTCAATAAAGCTAAGTACCCTATTGGGGAAACTTTTTTCTTGCTCCAGACCGATGTCAGAAAAAGTTAACAACTGTATTCCTTGTGGGAAGCAAATACCTCATAAGGATTTTCATTCTTACTGTATTCCTTGCCTAGGCCCTGATCATAACGTTGCTAGCTGTCGGTTTTGTGCTAGATTTAACCAACACACTATTAAGCGTCTGTTCGATTTTGCCTTTCATTACTTTGGCCAAAGATTCAATTATATAATGCCGTCGGAACAGCCGACGACCGGAGTTTATAAAAAACGCTGGGAAAAAGAAAAGGACAGGCATCCGAAGTCCAAAACCGATGACGAGGCTTCCGCTAAGCCAGTCGCCGGTTCACAGTCAGGCGCTTTTGCAGCCCCTGGCACCCGCTACCTCAGAGCCACAGACCGCTGACGACTCCCATGTGGAGCCAGCTAGGCCTCTGGATACTCAAAGTATTGGACACTCGGAAACTATTCCCTCAGATGGGTCCGGAGCCGCTGAGCAGGCATCGGCTTCTGAGGGTGTTTTCAGACCTACACAGTTGTATGTAAAGCCTACTACAGCTTCCAAAGCGAAGACTAAAGCAGTTCTAAAGACAAAGAAACAAGTACAGCATTCTCCTGGACAAACTACCATGCCTAAAAAACAGATGCTCAAAATGGCCGAAGACTTAATTACCTTGATCAGGGGTTCCCATCCTCCTCCTGACAAGAGGCCTAGGCAAGAGACAGAATATGAATCTTCAGATCAGGTTTCCATTTCCTCTGACTCCTCTTCTGAACAGGAATACTCTCTTCCTCGTTATGAGGATTCTGATGGTGAAGAATCTATCCCTTCAGCCTCACCGCCTGAGGATTATTCTTTTGGGGAAATCTTGCATACCATGAAGGGAGCACTTCCACTGGGAGAGCCAGGACTATTCAGAATCTAAGAAAAGACTTAGAGATTTCCTCTTACTTCCTCAGCACAGACCTTTGGCTATTCCTCCTGTGTTAGACATTGTAGATGTATTTTCCGAGTCCGGACTTTCTCCTGACTCTTTACCTCCTGCCCCTGTTAAACCAGACAGATACTACAGGGTTCCAGATTCACATCAATTTCTTTATAAAAACCCTGCTGCTGACCCAGAAACTATTTTTCAGGGTCCCAAAGGGGTCAAGGCTTCTACTGCAAAAACCCTATCCCCTCTGATAGAGATTCAAGGGCACTAGACAGATGGGGAAAAAGGTTTACACTTCTGCTACTTTGGCTGTGAGGGCTTTAAATTGTCAGTTTCATATGCTTAAATATCAGCAATACTTACTGTCAATGCTAAAACAGAAAATGTTATCAAATTCTGATTGTGCAGAAAATAAGGAAATGCAGGATTTATTGCATGCAACTGAACAAGTGGGAAAGCATACTTTGCAATGTGGTTTTGATTCTCTGGAGGCCTCTTGTAGGGCTGCAGCTACAGGTTCTGTTATTAGGAGGCATGCTTGGTTAAAGGAACAGAATCGAGCAAAGTTATTAGATGCTCCATTACAGCATGATACTTTATTTGGTGTTAAGGCAGAGGAGGTGTTGAAGAAAATGGAGGACAAAGTGAAATCTATGCAAACAGTTAAGGATTTCTTACAGGTACAGCCACCCAGATTTAGCAGGAACTGGCCTACAAAGAATTGGTCCTTTCCAGTGTCAGACAGACCACAAAGAGGCAGATACTGACGCCCCAGAAGCAGATCCCAGCCCCAGGGCTCATACAGGCCTAAACAGTGGGCCGCTTCTATCTCCAGAAGCGGAGAAGACAAAACACAGCCATACAGGAAACAGTCCAAATGACTTTCCTCTGCCAGCTCCAAGCACTTATCTTTTGGCAGCCCCCTTAGGGGGAAAACTAGCACTTTTTTCTCAAAATTGGCACATGATCACCCAGGACAAATGGGTCTTAAATATAGTGTCCCAGGGCTACAGGTTCCATTTTCACACCCTGCCGAGTCCAAAAGGTATCCCAAACCTGCCTCACAATCAATGGGCAGAGGCACAAAAACAAGTTTCATCCCTCATGGACATGAGGGCCATTCAGCAAGTACCACAGCAAGAGCAGGGACAAGGATTTTACTCAAGACTTTTCTTGGTACCCAGAAAAGACAAAGCCTGGAGACCAATACTGGACCGGTCTGCTCTAAATACATTCCTGGACGTTCCACAATTCAAAATGTTGACTCTGCAGCAGCTTCTGCCCATGCTGGGCAAGCTGGGCAAGAAGGCTTGGCTTGTAACTTTGGACTTAAAAGAGGCATACCTGCATATCCCAATCAGACAATCTTGCAGAAGATACCTCAGATTTCTAGCTGGCTCAATGCAGTACCAATTCTCTGCACTGCCCTTTGGCTTATCTACTGCGCCCAGAGTTTTCACAAAATGCCTGGCACCAGTAATTGCATTTTGCAGACAAAGAGGAATTCAAATATATCCTTACTTGGACGACTACCTTATTCAAGCAGAGAACAAGGACATTCTACTAAGGCATCTGGCATTTGTAAAAAGATTACTTATTTGCCTAGGGTACACAGTAAATGAAAAGAAATGAAAACTAGTACCCTCTCAAGAGATAATATTCCTGGGTGCAAGCTTAAATACAACAGATGGCTTATCTCACGCCAAACAAACAAAGGCAACTGACTTCTTACTTCCAAGATGTTGGCAACAAAGACCCAGTTATCTGCAAGAAAAATTCTGCAGGCTTTGGGCTTCATGGCATCCTGCATTCTGCTAATTCCATATGCCAGACTGCATATGAGGAAACTACAATGGTATCTAAAAAGTGTTTGGACTCAACATTGTCACAGCCTGGAAACATTAATTACCCTCATTCCTTGCCTACAACAGAAGTTTCGATGGTGGGCACAGGCCTGTCACCACAACAAAGGACAGCCATTCACCCTACCCACAGCCAGGCAGTCAATAACAACAGATGCTTCAGATTATGCCTGGGGGATCCATATGGCAGGAAAATGTATTCAGGACACAGGGTCCACAAGCCAAAGTCACCTTCATATCAATCAAAAAGAGATGCTGGCTGTTCAAAATGCCCTGACAGCTTTCAAGGATCTACTCCATCCAGGACAACTACTGATAAGGACAGACAATACTACAGTCATGTGGTACATAAACAAACAGGGAGGCACTCATTCCTACCCCCTCTGCAGACAAACCATGACCTTGTGGGACACAGCATTGACTTACCAAGTACACCTGCAAGCACAATTCTTGCCAGGAAAGAAAAATACTCTGGCAGACGAACTAAGCAGAAGCCTCATGGATCCCCACGAGTGGAAACTGGATCCACAAGTCTTCAGCATGATAATAAAGAAATGGGGATACCCAGACATAGATCTATTTGCCTCCCCTCGCAGTTGCCAACTACAGAGATTCTGCACAAGGACGTATCACAAGCAAGCATGGAAAGTGGACGCTCTAGCATTCAGCTGGAAAACCCTAACAAGTATATGCCTTTCCTCCCCAAGGTACTCCAAAAGGTCAGACAAGAGAAGCCAAAATGATTCTGATTGCATCAGACTGGCCCCACCAGCACTGGTACCCAATCCTAAAGATCTTGTCTCAAGGCCCAGCCTGGACATTGCCTCTAATTCCTCATTTACTGACCCAATGAAACAATCAGATCCTGCACAGTCAGCTCAGAACCCTAAATCTGGCAGCATAGCGAATAATGTAGCCATTCAGAACACACCTCTCTCTAAAGCAGTGATGGATGTTATTTTGGAGGCCAGGAGGCCCAGTACCAGGAAATCGTATTCTGAAAAATGGAAAAGATTCTGTGCTTGGAACCAGGCACAAGGAATTGACACGGCAGTACCAAATATTCAGATTTTACAATATCTAACTGAGATGCTGAACAAAGGCCTATCCTTTTCATCAATCAAAATCCATGCCTCTGCCATTTCAGATCCGCGGTAGTGGTGCTGCGGTAGCGTTGTCGTCTCACAGCAAGACGTTGTCCCGTTCAATTTTCAGCTAGAGCATCTTCTGTGTGGAGGCATGCGTGAATGGGCGTGCCTTCGTTGAAGGTTGTGCATCGGGGCTGGTAACTCGGCACGTAAAAATCCACTACCAAACATTAGCGGACCGGAGTTCCGCTGTGGCGACCTCTAACCGGGATAAGCCGAAAGACACAACAACAACAAAACAATATGGAACCACCTATTTTTTTTACATCCACTGCTAAGGCAGTACCTCAGAGGGGCCAAAAACATAAGACCTCCATGGAGAGCACCAATACCTGCATGGGACCTCAATTATGTCTTGGAAAAACTCACACTGCCGCCTTTTGAGCCAGCCAATACAGCTGAAATAAAGTTGTTATCTTGGAAAACAGCTCTGCTCCTAGCAATGACCTCTGCAAGATGAGTCTCAGAGTTACAGGCACTCATGGCTGTGGAACCTTTTATCATTTTCCATCCAGACAGTGTTTCTCTGAGGACGAACCCGACATTTATGCCTAAGATAATGTCCAGTGTGGTCCTTACCCAAACCATTCATTTGCCTACCTTTTATCCAAACCCACAGAATAAGGGTGAGAGACTGTTGCACTCTTTGGACATACACAGACAGCTACGCTTCTAGTTGGACAGAACTAAAGCTTTCAGAAAGACTGAGCAACTCTTAGTAGCATATGCTGCAGGATCACAAGGAAAGGCTATCTGAAAGCAGACTATTTCAAAATGGATAGGCCACTGCATTCGTCTCTGCTATTCACTACATGGCAAATCAGTGCCTAAGGGCATTAGGCCTCACTCTACCAGAGCAGCAGTTACTTCAGCAGCCTTCCTCAGAGGAGTACGAACCAAAGACATTTTAGAGGCAGCAACTTGGAGTTCAGTGCACACTTTTACTAAGCGCTACCACTTACCTCTCTATTCTAAATCTAGAGCAGGCTTTGCCACTGCAGTTCTGCAGGGCCTTATAGCCTCTCCTAATCCTATTTAGACACAGCCACCCTTCCTCAGCTTTGGGATTCAACCCAAGTGTAATGACTGCAACAGTGAAACACGATGAACGTAGTACAGTTGTGTACCTACCATAAATGGAGATGTTCGAGTGTATTCACTGTTGCAGTCCTGGTTACCCACCCACCATCCCCCTCTTTTCTTTAAAGGGACTTATCAGTACTTCTCTATCCTATACAACCTGTGTGGTGTATTTGCTTGTAGATGAAGGAAATGTTTATTTTTGTGCATGCAAATCTATTGGCATATTTTTCAGCCTACCAGTTTGGGGGCACTTGACATCTGGGGCAAGAAAAACTGAAGAAAATGGTGTTGGCTGCATCTTTTATACCCCTGGTGCACTGACGTCGGGGAAGAGGTGAGAGCAACCGACGCTGGACCTAGACTTTGGAATTCAGGCCGACTGCGGGTAGCCTGCCAGCAGGATAACCCAAGTGTAATGACTGCAATAGTGAATACAGTCGAACATCTACATTTATGGTAGGTACACAACTGTACTTTCTTAAAAATTTGGAGGAAAAAGCTAAATCTATGCAAACTGTTAAAGATTTCCTAAAAGTACAGCCTCTGAGATTTAGTAGGCATTGGCCCTCTAAGAATTGGTCCTTTCTTGCCTCTTCCAGGCTTTCTCAGTCCAAACCCAGAAACAGCAGAACACCCAGGCTTCGGTTCCAGGGTACGCACAGGACTAAGCAGTGGGAGGCTCCCACTTCCATATCAGGGAGTAGTACGACTCCCCCTATGGTAAGCTGTCTCAGTGACTTAACTTTAAAACTTCCAAGCACTTCTCAACTGACTGCTCCTTTAGGGGGAAAGATTGCTTTGCAGGCCAAAAACTGGGAACTCATTACCCAGGACAAATGGGTTTTAAATATAATTTCCCAAGGATACAAATTTCACTTCCACACGTTACCAACCCAAAACGGTTGGCCAGATATACCCCCAAATCAGTGGGCAGAGGCGCAAAAGCAAGTACTCTCTCTCTTAAGCATAAAGGCTATTCAAACTGTACCAGAAGAGGAAAAAGGACAAGGTTTCTACTAAAGACATTTCCTGGTACCCAGAAATGACAATTCATGGCATCCTATCCTGGACCTTTCTATCTTAAACACCTTTTTGGTGATTCCAAAATTCAAGATGCTAACTCTTCACCAGTTGCTTCCTATGCTAGGCAAAGATGCCTGGTTGGCAACACTGGATTTAAAGGAAGCCTACCTGCACATCCCAATCAGGGAATCATGCAGAAGATACCTGCGCTACAAAGCAGGCTACATGCACTATCAGTTCTCTGCACTCCCCTTTGGCTTATCTGCTGCGCCCAGGGTATTCACAAAGTGCCTAGCTCCAGTCATTACATTTTGCAGGTAAAGAAGTATTCAAATATACCCATACCTGGACAATTGTCTAATTCAGGCAGAAAGCCAGGACATACTTTTGAATCATCTGGCATTTGTACAAAAGGTGCTAACTTGTCTGGTTTACACCATAAACGAAAATAAATCACATCTGGTACCCTGTCAACAAATTATATTCCTGGGAGCAAGCTTGAACACAACTTCCCAGATGGCTTTCCTCATGCCAGAAAAACAAATTCATTTGACAACTTACTTCAAACTAATGGCCACAAAAACCCTGCTATCTGCAAGGCAAATACTGCAAGCCTTGGGGTTCATGGCCCCCTGCATTCTACTAATTCCATATGCAAAATTGCATATGAGGAAACTACAATGGTATCTAAAAAGCCTATGTTGTCAACATTCTCAGGATCTAGAAACAATGAATGTCCTTCAAGGATGCATCTGCAGTCCTTACAAATGGGTTGTCCTGTCGTCAGGCAGCCCTTCGGTCGGCCGGATTCCAAAGTCTGGGTCTGGCCTCGGCTGGTGTCGCACTTCACCCGACGTCATAGCTGCAGTTCTTCGGGTATAAAGGCATCAGCCAACGCCATTTTCCTCAGTCTTTCTTGCTGCGTGGCGCCCGAAGCAGAAGCTGTTCGTAAGTGCCGGTCGGTCAGAACCAGAGATTACTACTACCGAATACTACTACGAAGACTTCTAAAAAGCTAAGTACCCCGTTGGGGACTCTTTCTTGCCTCAGCCGATGTCAGAAAAAGTGAATAACTGTTTAACTTGTGGGAAACAAATACCTCATAAAGATTTCCACTCTTACTGCTTACCTTGTCTAGGCCCAGACCACGACGTCGCAGCTTGTCTAGCCTGTGCTTCTTTTAACCGGCGGACGCTTAGACGTCGGTCGGAATTTGCTGAGGAGTTTTTCTGCTCCGATTTCGCTTATATTATGCCGTCGGATCCTCCGACTTCACAAATATCTAAAAAACGCAAGGAAAAGAACCGACACTCGCGGTCCGCGGTTTCGGCCGAAACAGTGGTTAAGCCAACTGCGAGTGTCTCGGTTTCGGCTGAAACCGAGCAAGCGGTTCTTCCTTCAGCCGAAAACTTTCCTTCTACCGAGGCCTCTTCCAACCTCGTGGAATCTACTTCTGAAATCCCACCTGCTGTTGCAGTTTCTCAGGAATTATCAGACACTATTCCCTTGGATATTTCAACCCCTGCACATGGAGCTGCTAGGCCACCTGCAGCCATGTCCATTAAGGCCTCTGCCAGGGCTAAAGCAGCTAAAGCTTCTAAATCTGTGCCTGCTAAGCCCCCCTCTCACAGGCCTAGCTCTAGTTCACAAATGCTTAGTTTAGCAGAGGATCTCATTTCTTTAATCCGAGGATCCCAACCTCAACCAGACAGGGCCTCTCACCCGCCTCCAGAGAAGAGGCCTAGAGCAGAGCCCCCTGAGCCAGTGTCTGCAGATGATTCCTCTGATGATTCAAACTATACAGACCCTCCAGAGGCTCCGTACTCCCCTTATGAAGACTCTGATGCTGAAGAGTCCATCCCTTCTGCCTCTCCGCCTGAGGAATTTTCTTTTAGGGAAACCTTGCATGCTATGAGGGAACAATTTCAGTGGCAGGGCCAGGATTTTTCAGATTCCAGAAAAAGGCTTAGAACTTTTCTGCATTTACCACAACATAGGCCTTTAGCCATACCTCCAGTTCTTTCTGTTGTAGATGATGCATTTAATGATGCTTGTACTGCTCCTGATTCTCTGCCTCCGGCCCCTGTTAAGCCCGATAGATACTACAGGGTCCCGGACACACATTACCACTTGTATAAGGCCCCCTTTGCAGATCCAGAGACTATCTCCCAAGGACCTAAGGCTGTAGCAGCCACCTCTGCCAAAAACCCCCTCCCCTCTGAAAGGGAATCCAGATCCTTAGAGAGATGGGGTAAAAAAGTTTACACTTCTGCTACTCTTTCAGCTAGGGCCTTGAACTGTCAATTTGACATGATGCAGTATCAAGAATTTTTGCTAGACCAGTTAACCAAAAAAGTGTCCTCAGATGAAACAGTAGACAAAAAAAATATGTGCAGGAAATGGTACATAACATTCAACAAGTCAGTGACCATTCCTTAAAATGCGGCTATGATGCACAGGAGGCTTCCTTTAGATCAGCCATGACTGGCACAGTCATCAGAAGGCATGCATGGTTAAAAGAACAGGCCTTACCAGACCATGTCAAATCAAAACTATTAGATGCTCCTATGGATAAGATCAATTTGTTTGGCTCTCCTGCACAACAAGTGCTGAAGAAGATGGAAGAGAAGGCAAAATCTGTCCAAACAGTGAAAGATTTCTTACAGGTCCAACCTCCGAGGTTTAGCAGGAATTGGCCCTCCAAGAATTGGTCCTTTCCAGACTCCTCCAGAACTCAGAGAGGCAGGAATAGGCGTTCAAGAGGCAGAAGCCAATCCAGGGGTGCCTACTGAGGACGCCAGTGGCAGGGCAACAACCAGCGAGGAACAGCCACAGACACAGCCACCACCACAACTACAGGTCAATCACAGTGACTTGGCTCTGGCACCGCCTACCAGGGAACAACTACAAGCACCCTTAGGCGGGAAGCTAGCCTTATTTACAACAAACTGGCATTACATCACAAGAGACAAGTGGATTTTACAGACAATAGACCAAGGTTACAGGTTTCACTTCCATACTCTACCAGGGAAGAGAGGAATGCCAAACCTACCTCCAAATCATAAGACAGAAGCTCTAAAACAAATATCCCAATTATTAAGGATGAGAGCTGCAGAAAAGGTACCATCTGTGGAGCAAGGAAAGGGATTTTACTCCAGACTCTTCCTGGTACCAAGAAAAGAGAGCAAATGGAGACCTATTCTCGACCTGTCTGCATTAAACACATTCCTCATTGTTCCAAAATTCAAAATGCTGACCCTACAGCAGCTTCTTCCCATGCTGGGCAAGGAGTCTTGGCTGGTGACTCTAGATCTCAAGGAGGCATACCTGCACGTCCCCATACGACCAAACTGCAGAAGATACCTCAGATTTCTTGCAGGATCAGAGCATTATCAATTCTCAGCATTGCCCTTTGGCTTATCTACTGTGCCCAGAGTGTTCACGAAATGCCTGGCATCAGTAATTGCTCATTGCAGGCTTCAGGGAATCCAAATCTACCCCTACCTGGACAACTGCTTGATACAAGCGGACAACAAAAACAAGCTAGCAGAAGACTTACAAAGGGTCATTTACCTGCTACAAGCCCTGGGATACACAGTCAATATAAAAAAGTCAAGACTGATACCATCCCAGAGAATAACCTTTTTGGGTGCAGAGTTGGACACATCAAAGCAAATGGCATTCCTAACAGTAGAAAAACAGGAGCAGCTACCTCTCTACTTCTTGGCTTTAACAAAGCAGAACCATCTGACAGCAAGAAAAGTACTGCAAGCCTTGGGCTTCATGGCATCCTGCATAATATTGGTTCCTCATGCCAGACTGCATATGAGAAAACTACAGTGGTACCTAAGGAATTTATGGTCTCAACACAAGCACAGCTTAGAAACCCAGATTCCCATTATTCCATGCCTGAAGCAAGAATTCCTATGGTGGGCTCAGGCTTGTCAATCAAACACAGGATTGCCCTTCCACAATACTCAACCAAGCCAAACCATCACGACAGACGCCTCAGACCTCGGTTGGGGGGCACACATGCTGGACAAGTGCATACAAGGCTTATGGACTCAAGACCAGCTGCACCTACACATAAATCTAAAGGAAATGCTGGCAGTAAAACTGGCAATTCAGGCATTCAGACCATTCCTCCAACAAGGTCTATTGATGATAAGGACAGACAACACCACAGTTATGTGGTACATCAACAAACAGGGAGGCACACATTCATATCCTCTTTGCCGGATGGCACTGGACCTCTGGAATGTGGCCCTGAGCTACAACATTCAGTTAAAAGCAATTTTGTACCAGGAAAAGAAAACATTCTAGCAGACATATTAAGCAGGACTACCACGGATGCCCACGAATGGATGCTGCATCCGGACATCTTCAAAACCATTACAAGAAAATGGGGGCTCCCAGAAATAGACTTATTTGCATCCCCATGCAATCACCAACTATTCTGCACAAGGACGTACCACCCACTTGCTTGGAAGGTGGACTCCCTATCCTTCAGTTGGAAAAACCTGACAGCATATGCATTCCCACCACTTCCTTTGATGCACAAGGTGCTATTGAAGATCAAAGAGGACTGTCCAAGGATCATTCTGATAGCTCCAGACTGGCCAAGGCAACATTGGTACCCATTACTGAGGAGCATGTCTCGGGAACAAATATGGCCACTACCCCTGGTTCCCTTGCTGTTAACACAGAACAACTACAACAATCTGCATCCAAACCTGAAAACTCTGCAGCTGACTGCCTGGAACATTGCATAAGACCAATTAACCCAAATTTATCCCAAAGGGTTAAAGACATTATCCTTGAGGCTCGCAGACCCTCAACAAGAAAAAAATATTCAGCAAAATGGAAAAGATATCTCATTTGGAGTACTGCAAAAGGAGAAGATGTGTCACTGGTAAACATAGCCAACATCCTGGAATACTTGGCAGAGCTCTTCCACACAGGCCTGTCCTATTCCTCCATCAAGATTCATGCATCAGCTATTTCAGCAGAATTCGACTTGGATCCTCCTGTCTTCTCACATACTCTGCTCAGACAGTTTCTGAGGAATTAAAAATGTAAAGCCTCCTAGGAAGCCACCATTACCAGCATGGGACTTGAACTTTGTGCTAGAAAAATTGACACTTCCTCCTTTCGAACCAGCAGCAACAGCAGAATTGCAATACTTATCATGGAAGACTGCTTTCCTGCTGGCAATCACTTCAGCAAGAAGGGTATCTGAACTTCAGGCATTAATGGCAGTACAACCCTTCCTGATCTTCCATCAAGATAGAGTGTCCATGAGAACAAATCCTTCCTTTATGCCTAAGGTGGTCTCCAGAGTTTCTTTAAATCAGGCTATCCACCTACCTACATTCTTCCCCAACCCACAGAACAGGGGAGAAAGACTGCTGCATACCTTGGATGTACATAGACAATTACGCTACTACCTGGACAGGACCAAGGGCAATAGAAAAACTGACCAGCTACTGGTAGCATATGCAACAGGAAGGGAAGGAAAAGCAATTTCAAAACAGACAATCTCCAAGTGGATAGGAAATTGCATTAGATTATGTTACTCCTACCATGGAAAGAAAACTCCAGAGAACATCAGGCCTCACTCTACAAGGGCTACAGCCACTACCACAGCCTTCTTACGAGGAGTGGCTACCAAGGACATTTTAGAGGCTGCTACTTGGAGCTCCGTGCATACATTTGCCAAGCATTATAATTTACCATTATACTCTAGATCCCGAGCAGGTTTTGCCACTGCTGTTTTGCAAGGGATCCTAACTACACCATAACTTATTCTTCCACCTCCCCCAGTTTGGCTATGGTATTCTACCCATTTGTAAGGACTGCAGATGCATCCTTGAAGGACATAGTACAGAATTATACTGGCAGGTAGTGTTGGAGGCCAGTAAGTTCCCTGGTCTAAATGACATGATCTCCCTTGCCCCTGTATTAAAAATGAGGTCAGCAAAATTGTGAATTTAATGTGCAATAATATTTCACGTCAGCAGAGGGCAGCTTAACAATGTATTATATATGTTATATGTGTTTATTCCTTAGTATTTTAAATGAATTTTTATGCTTAAAAGTTTTTAAATATTTATTTAAAAGTATTAACTGGGTATTGTCTTTAACATCTTTATTTAACAGGTTTCCTATTTACTAATGAACCATGAAATTAGAATTTTAATAACATTTTTAAAGCATGTATTGATTAAATGTATATGATGAGTGTTTTTATTGGCTGATTTGAAAGTTTGTTGAGTATATAAATGGATTTAATGGAATGTACTGGTATTCTGATGAAGTTGTGGACGAAAACGTATGGTATTTACTTCAGCGTTATTGTGTTATTTGAGTGAACTGTTCGGCTTAATAAATTTGTTTGCCTACCTAGCAGTGGTTCAGGGTGCTTTGTTTTGGATTACTGGTTTGCCTTGCATCCTCCGTTTTTGAGTTTACTAGTAATTTTGGGATGGAATCACCTGCTGGGACTGTGGCAAGCAATGGAGCAAAGACCAATGAAGTCGGTGAGCTCAGGAAGCTAATCGGACAGCTCACTCAGCTTGTGGGGCTTTTGACGCCTGTTAGCCAATCACTGGCCTCGGTTTTGACTACTGTGTTGGAGCCAGGGAACCAGGAAGTGCATCGGCGTGTAGAGGTGCGAGAGAGACGGGCCGTTGGTGAGGAAAACGGATCCAGGGAAGAAGAAAGGCGTAATGGTGCTGAATTCAGCAGTTTGGATGGTTTCCCTCGGGTTTTTCTTGATGAAACAGATCGTGAACAACAGGAGCAGCCCAATAATGCTAGAAAGACTGGCGAGGGTACTCGTTTTGGCCCTGGTGGAAGTTTTAACTCTACAGGTACTAAAAGACAATTTAGTGACTTGTTTAATGTAGTGTATGACTTTGCTACCAAAAGCAATACAAATGGCAATTTCCAAGGAACTTTTTCTCAGAAACTCGAGGACCTGGACTATTTTTTGTATAAATGTAAAATGTTAGAAATGGACAACACTTACTTAAAGTATTGTTTGGAACAAAAGATAGTGCCCAAAGGGCTTAGGGTTTGTAAATACCCTAACAAGGTTGTGGAGGGTACTGATTTTTACTTTGATTTAATAGAGGCTTTTGATAAATGTGGATTTGAAATAATGAGGGCCATTATCAAAAACAATGAGATAGAAATCAAGAAATTGCAAGAAATTGTAGAATGTGTAAACAGTGACATTACACATGATTTATTATTTACAGTGGATGAAGGGAGAAGCAAATATCATAAACTATTAAACAATTTAGAAAGCAAATGTTTGGAGGTTAAAAATAGGAAGTTAAATAAGATAGAGAGAGACTTAAATGAATATAAAGCTAAGAAACAATATCCGAAACCTAAGAACTGGGCTAGAAATGTCAGAAATTATGATGTTAATCATTATAGGGAAACTAACAATGACATTATTGACAATGAACCACCTTTGGAGAATGAATATGATGCTGCTTTTCCACCTTTAAGGCGTTCAGAGAGGCTCATGCATAGGGAACCTGTTAGTTATAGTTCAAAAAACTACAAAACCAGAAACTGGGGAGCTCAAGAGAAGAGACGACCAGTCTGGGAATGATTGAAAATTGCGGTTACAAATATAGTTACAATGATTTTAATATTTATAATTACACAGATGTTTTAATAAATATCAACCATTTTGAACTAATGGCAAAAGGTTTTGGTTTTATTCCCAGAGAAAAAACTAATATTTTTAAACTATTAATTGATATTAAATTATTTATTAGGAAGAAAAACCTTGAATTATTTTTTAAAGGAAATGGTGTTAATGCTAATAATGGGGAACTGCGACGTAAGAGCACCTTTAATCCCCCTACACACCCTCAGCTTAGAAACTTTGAATTGAGCTTGGAACATGAGTTAAGGAAAACTTTGGGATATCACAAAGTGCAGTCAAATTTAACTGACTCTGAACATAAGATTTTAAAATCACTAAGTGAGAATAAGAATATAAGAATTATGAAGCCCGACAAGGGTGGGGGGGTCGTTTTTATGGATTGCATAAATTATGAGAGCAAAATGTTTGATATTTTAAATGACATTACAAAATATACTAGAATATCGTTGAATGAAATTAACATTGCTTACAAGCGAATTTATGTTATTTTAAATGATTTATTAATGGATGGAGTTATTGACATGAGTACTTTTAAATATTTACATGTAGATAAACCGAGAATACCCTCTATATTTGGGATACCAAAGGTGCATAAAGATGAAAATGACCCGCCTTTAAGAGTGATAGTGTCAGCTGAGGGCTCGGTCACTGCACCTTTGGCCAAGTATATTGACAAGAAAATAAAAAAGCTTGTTTTGGATAACAACGTTATCTTAAAAGATTCCTGGCACTTTCTAAGAAAATTAAATGAACCACTGGCAATTGAAACAAAAGGTTTTGGTATCCTAGATGTGGTTGATTTATTCACAAGTATACCTCATGATGTAGGCCTAGAATGGTTTGAGGAAATGTTGCTTGATTCAAAACTACTAGGACACAATGATTTTAGAACTGTGTTACTTCTAATGGAGATTGTCCTAAAGAATAATTTTATTTTCTTTCAGGGCGAGTATTTTAGACAAACTAAGGGGGTGGCGATGGGGGCACATTGTGCTCCCACTTATGCCAACATTATTATGTCATTTTGGGAGAACAAGTTTGTGCTAAATACAGAATACAGTAGTTTGTGGAAGTCATACAGTAGATTTCTGGATGATTTGTGTTTTTTATGGGTGGGTACTGAAGATGAATTTGTTAGTTTTGTGGAATATTTAAACAGTACCACTGAGTTTTTGAAATTCACCCATAAATTCACAATAGACGAACTGAAATACCTCGATGTTAACATTATTAAGACTGACAATGGTTTCAAGTCCAGAATTTACAGAAAAGAAACTTTCTCAAATTCTTACCTGCACTACTTAAGCTCGCATCCCCCACACCAGAAAAAAAGTGTAATAAAAGGGCAATTTGTACGTCTCTCTAGGATGACTTCAGACGATACATGGTATATGAATGAATGTAAAAACTTGAAAAATATGTTCATAAATAGAGGTTATCCGGAAGAGTTAATTGACAGAGTTTCTAAAGAAGTCAGTGACGGAAGAAAGGATAGGTTTGCCCCTATATTGGGCAAAATGGAAGATGGAGTAACTCAACATGTTACAAATAGTAGAATTGACAGTTTAAACAATGATTTTGCATCTGGTATTATTACCACTTATGATGGGCAAGCTGGTTTAATTAAAAGAATTTTTGACAAAGAGTGGACCAGTTTTTCAAAAGTTTCTGACTTGAATTACATATTTCAGGGAGATATAAAACATATTTACAGGAAAGGTAACACCCTGAAGGACATTTTTGAAAGGGGTGGTAGGGGGAATTCCTTGCTTACAGGCACAAATAAAAAAGCTGGCGTATTTAAATGTGGTGCTTGTAGTTATTGCTCATATTTGATCACAGGAGATACTATTAATTTACCTGCTAGGAATAATAAAATTTTAACTTTAAAAACTTTTGCGAACTGTAACACAAAAGGGATTATATATATAGGATTATGTAAAAAATGTAATGCTTTTTACATAGGCAAAAGTGAAAGAAAGATAAAACAGAGAATCTATGAGCACACTTACGATATTCGTACAAAAAGTGAAACAAATTCTTTGTACAAACATACTAAAACTTGTACTGAAGCTGAATTTGAATTTTTTATACTAGAGGTTGTGCCAAAGGACCCCAGGGGCGGAATGTGGGAGACTCTAGTGGAATACAGGGAATTATACTGGCAGGTAGTGTTGGAGGCCAGTAAGTTCCCTGGTCTAAATGACATGATCTCCCTTGCCCCTGTATTAAAAATGAGGTCAGCAAAATTGTGAATTTAATGTGCAATAATATTTCACGTCAGCAGAGGGCAGCTTAACAATGTATTATATATGTTATATGTGTTTATTCCTTAGTATTTTAAATGAATTTTTATGCTTAAAAGTTTTTAAATATTTATTTAAAAGTATTAACTGGGTATTGTCTTTAACATCTTTATTTAACAGGTTTCCTATTTACTAATGAACCATGAAATTAGAATTTTAATAACATTTTTAAAGCATGTATTGATTAAATGTATATGATGAGTGTTTTTATTGGCTGATTTGAAAGTTTGTTGAGTATATAAATGGATTTAATGGAATGTACTGGTATTCTGATGAAGTTGTGGACGAAAACGTATGGTATTTACTTCAGCGTTATTGTGTTATTTGAGTGAACTGTTCGGCTTAATAAATTTGTTTGCCTACCTAGCAGTGGTTCAGGGTGCTTTGTTTTGGATTACTGGTTTGCCTTGCATCCTCCGTTTTTGAGTTTAACAGTTTTGTACCTACCATAAATGTAGATGTCCGATAGGAATGCATCTGCAGTCAGGATTACCCACCCGCCTTCCCCTCTGTGGTGCTCCTAGGGTATTTGCCCATCTTATAGCTAGCTGGGGGAATCTATTATGGTGTATTTGTTTGTAAATATGTACATACATGCTTATTTTTTGTGTTTGCCCTCTACTATTTGGAATCATTGGCATTTATCCAAATTTAGCCTTCCAAGAGGGCACCTGGCATCTGGGGCAAGAAACACTAAGGAAAATGGCGTCGGCTGATGCCTTTATACCCGAAGAACTGCAGCTATGACGTCGGGTGAAGTGCGACACCAGCCGAGGCCAGACCCAGACTTTGGAATCCGGCCGACCGAAGGGCTGCCTGATGACAGGACAACCCATTTGTAAGGACTGCAGATGCATTCCTATCGGACATCTACATTTATGGTAGGTACAAAACTGTACTTTCCTATCATACCTTGCCTACAGTTAGAGTTCCTTTGGTGGGCAGAAGCCTGCCACCTAAACAAGGGACTACCATTCACTATAGCCCTGCGACCCAAACCCTAACAACAGAAGCATCAGACTATGCATGGGGGGGGTCACCTGGCAGGGAAGTTCATTCAGGGCAAATGGAACCCAAGTGAAATGCACCTACATATCAATCAAAAAGAAATGTTAGCTGTACAGAATGCTCTGACAGCCTTCAAGGACCACATTCCTCCAGGACAATTAATGGTAAGGACGGACAACACCACTGTTATTTGGTACATAAACAAGCAGGGGGTACCCATTCTTACACCCTCTGCAGACTAGCCATGGCTCTGTGGAACACAGCCTTGAGCTACCAAGTGAATCTACAGGCTCAATTCCTGCCAGGAAAACTAAATACACTGGCAGACGAACTAAGCAGAAATGTCATTGACCCACACGATTGGAAACTGGAACCAATACTTTCAACATGTTGATAAACAAATGGGGGAGCCCAGACATAGACCTGTTTGCCTCCCCCCAGAACTACCAATTGGACAACTTCTGCACAAGGACTCCCCACAAACAAGCTTGGAAAGTGGATGCTCTGTCCTTCAGCTGGAAAAAATCTATCAGTTTATGCCTTTCCTCCTCTACCTCTCCTCTCCAAAGTACTACTAAAGATCAAACAGGACAAACCAAGGATGATACTGATTGCACCAGACTGGCCATACCAACACTGGTACCTCCTCTTGCCCAGTGTGTCACTGCTGGCTCCATGGCACCTGCCACAGACCTCTACCCAGCTGTCACAGCAGGAGAGCCAGATTCTGCACCCTCAGCTTCAAACCCTGAACTTGGCAGCCTGGCTAATTACCTAATCTCTCCATTACCATTCCTCAGTAAATAAGTGTTGGATGTCATTTTGGAGGCAAGGAGGTCTAGTACTACAAAATCTTATGCTGAAAAATGGAAAAGATTCTGTGCCTGAAACCAATCTCAAGGGATGAGCACAGCAGTGCCCAACTTACTTCAGATTCTTCAATACTTAACTGAGATGCTTCACAAGGCCATTTCAGCTCATTACAACACAGAACCACCCCTCTTCTCTCATCCACTGCTCAAGCAGATGTTCATCGTGTTTCACTGTTGCAGTCATGACTGTAGGGTTCTCCCCTGCCAGCAGGCGGTCCTCGGTCGGCCAGAATCCCAAAGTCTGGGTCCGGCGTCGGCTGCTCAGCCATGCTCCCTGATGTCAGAGCGCCAGGAGTATAAAGCTGACAGCCGACGCCATGTTCTCCAGTCTTTCTTGCCGTGCGGTGATAGCAGTTCACAATTGCCGGTCGGCTGACTCCTGACAATTTTTTCTAAACGTACTTCAGTCCGAAGACTTTCTTCTCCTACTCAAAGCTAAGTACCCCGTTGGGGAAACTTTTTTCTTGCTCCAGTCCGATGTCAGAAAAAGTTAATAATTGTATTCCATGTTGGAAGCAAATACCTCATAAGGATTTTCATTCTTACTGTATTCCTTGCTTAGGCCCTGGCCACGACGTAGCTAGTTGTCGGTTTTGTGATAGAGTCAATCAATGTACAATTAAACGAAGGTACGATTTTGCATTTCATTACTTCGGTAGGCGTTTTAATTACAAAATGTCGTTGGATACGGTTCCGGCTACCGGAGTTCACAAACGACACAAGGATAAAGACAGGCCTCCGAGGTCCAAATCAGATGATATCGTGCAAGCAGAGCCAGCTTCAGGTTCGGCCGTCATCAGTGAGGCACTTTTGCAGCCCCTGTTGTCGGCCATTTCGGAACCGATGGCCAAAACGGACTCCCACGAGGAGCCAACTAGACCTTTGAATATTTCTGTTGCAGGACCTTCGGACAATGCTCCTTCGGAAGGGTCCGGAGCCGCTGTGCAGGTATAGGCTTCCGAAGGGGTTTTCAGGCCTACTCAGCTTCTAATAAAGACAAAGGCAAAGACTCTTTCCAAATCAAAGACTGCAGCCCAGGCCTCTTCTGATCCGGCACCCAAGTCTCAGAAACAGTTACTCAAGATGGCTGAAGACTTACTTACTATGATTAGGGGTTCACATCCCCCTCCAGATAAAAGGCCAAGGCAGGAAGTGTATTATGACTCCTCTGATCAGGCTTCTGTTTCTTCAGTTTCTTCTTCTGACCAGGAATATTCTTTCCCTCCTTATGAGGATTCTGATGCTGAGGAATCCATTCCTTCAGCTTCTCCCCCTGAGGATTTCTCTTTTGGGGAAACTTTGCATGAAATGAGGGAACATTTTCACTGGGAAGGACAGGAGTACTCGGAATCTAAGAAAAGACTTAGGGATTTTCTTCTTCTTCCCCAACATAGACTCCTGGCTATTCCTCCTATTTTGGATATTGTGGATGATGCTTTTTCGGAGGCTAACTTAACTCCTGACTCTTTTCCTCCAGCTCCTGTTAAGCCAGACAGATATTATAGGGTTCCTGATTCCCACCAGTTTTTATACAAGAATCTTACTGCTGATCCTGAAACCATTTCTCAGGGTCCTAAGGGGGTTAAGGCCGCTTCTGCTAAAAACCCTATTCCCACTGAGAAGGATTCCAGATCTTTAGAAAGATGGGGCAAAAAAGTGTACACTTCTGCTACTTTATCTATTATGGCTTTAAACTGTCAGTTTCATATGCTGAAATACCAGCAATTTCTTCTGTCTGTTTTAAAATAAAAGATGTTAAGTTGTCAATCTTGCCTTCATTCTTGCTGGATGGGTTCGGAGCCGAGGATGGCACTTGCTAAGCTCGAGAGTCACTTTTACCAGCTCAAGGCAGCCCCATATCCCATGATGCAAGGCGGTAATTACCCAGATCTCGTTTGCCGCTTCGCTAATGAGGTCATCCTTTTTACCAGCTCCTGGTAAGTGATATTTTTCTAGCTTTTGGTCAGGTTTTAGACTTTGATAACCTAATTTTTGCTCCTTTAGTCTTCTTTCTACAACCTCAGTGTAGTCACTTAGCTCCATACCCCTTTTTTTTCTCCTAGCGGGCCTTAGGCCTTTCCCACCCTAACAGTTCCTGTCAGGATTCCCTCAGGTGTGTGTGTGTGTGTGTGTGTGTGTGTGTGTGTGTGTGTGTGTGTGTGTGTGTGTGTGTTGTGTATCTATAATTAATAACTATTTTTGTTAGTTGTGTTTAATATTTTTTAGTGTTAGTATCTTGGTTGGACTGATTGGTGTGTGTGAGTGTTTTAAACACCAAGATATGTCTAAGGATACCAGGGTCTCAGGTTTCAAGAAGTGTGACTCGTGCTGTCAGAAGATGTCTCTGACAGATGGTCACACTTCTTGTATTTATTGCCTAGGACCCCTACACCTGCAGGACTCCTGTGCTATATGTCATTCTTTTAGCCAGAGAGTCCTGCAGGAACGTAGGAATAAGTTGATCCTTAGGGGTCTACTTAAACCAGAGAGCTCCCCGGCTAAACTCGGCTCCGGGAAGTCCTCTAAACCTCCCAAGACCCAGGCTTCGGTGTCCAAGTCTGTGGTCTTGGTTCCGACTCCACCGGAGTCGACATCGGCTCCGTCCGGAGCCGATCCTTCCTTGTTGGAGGCCCCTATGTCGGCGCCGATCATCATCGACACCGATACCTTGGCTTTGGCACCGGTGTCGGCTCTGTCCGGCTCCGACACCCCTGCGTCGAAGCAGGTCTCGGCTCCAGCTGGAGCCGAGATATCTTTGTCTCCTCTCGGAGCCGACAAGTTGTCGGCTCTGCCTGGAGCCGAGCATTCTTCGTCTCCAATGGCTCCGTCCAAAAAGAGGTCTAGATCTCCTTCTTTGGAATCTATTCACTCGCCTCCAGCCTCTCCCTTGCTTTCGGAGCGGAGCCATCGGGGGGCCGATCATCGAGGTCTTTCAGGCTCTCAGACCACGATTTAGAGAGAGTGGTAAGTAGGCTATTAAAGTCACAGGCTCTAGCCCAGATGCTCCATAGCCCGTCTCATCAGACGTCAGCTATTCTACATCCCCCTGAAATTCCTCCTTCGACTCTCCTACAGAGCTCGGAGCCGGAGATTATCGGTACCGTGACTGTTGCTGCTTCGGAGCCGATGCCACATCTTTCGGCTCCGTCGTCCTCGACTCCTATCTCCTCCTTGAGACCTTCCTTGGAGGGATCCGGGCGTCGGGCTTCCCTGGTCGGTTCCGAGGGGGCGAGTGGCATCGGACCCTTGTCTGACCCCGTTCTCCCTCTCGGAGCTTCGGCCTTGGTGAGCTCGGCCCCGACATCTGCTTCGGAGCCTTCCCTTTCGGTGGGACTGGGAATCCCTGTTTCTTCAGAGCGGGATCTCTCGGCCCTCCCTGGGAGGGGAGCCTTCGAGGTGATGAGGAGTGTGCTAGCCCCAGAGCTTAGCCAGCAGTCGGTTCTTTTAGCTCCTCCCTCTACGGTGCCTGTAGATGCCTCTTCTTGTTCTCTTGCCCCCGGACCCAGAGATCCTTCGCCCCAGGTCTCCCCATTGGGAAGAACCTCCTCTTCTGAGGTTTCTCCTGATCCTTCAGGTGAACCCCCGCGTAAGAGGACTTGCAAGAGGAAGCATTTAGACTCCCCTGAGTCTACAACCTCGGATACTGATTTAGATGAGTCGGAGGGGTCCCCAAGATCCCCCTCTGAGGATGTCTCCTTTTCAGACATCCTTGAGCTCCTGAAACAGAGGAGGAACTGGCCCTCCATTAACCCCTCCGAGGATGACTCTGTATACCTGGAGGCATTTGGATCTCGACCCTCCACCTCCTGGGTGTCTCCGCCTTTCGACCCTCTCATGGAGGTTATAGCTCGAAAGGCGTGGGCATCTCCTGATTCGGTGGAACCAGTCCCTAGGAGACCTTCAAAGTTTATTACGGCCCCCAAAGAAAAGCAGTTTCTTACTAAAGGTGTCCCGGTTGATGCCATGGTGGTGGCGGCTGCCACTAAGAAGGAACTTGCAGATCCTTCCGTACCAGTCCATCCTCCTAACAAAGAGTCCAGGACTATGGACAGGTATGGTAAGCGGATGTTTTCCTCAGTGACCTTTGCTATGCGTTCGCTGAATTATTTATGTCGCTTCACCAGACTTCAAAGGGACATCCTTAAAGAATTAGGTGAAGTAGTACAGGATCCTTCAGCAGCAAGGGCTCAGGAAAAGATTGCCTCTCAGCTGGGAATCCTTAACTCCATAACCAACTCCTACATGCGGCTCATTTCTTATGCAGCCGATGGGGTGAGTAGAGCTGCAGGCACAGGAGTGGCTCTCAGACGCCAGTCCTGGATGCGGCTCTGTAATTTTGCAGACCCCTTTAAGGCGTCCTTCACAAACTCTCCCTTTGATGGGTCAACTTTGTTTGGCCCTCAGGTGAAGGACACGTTGACCAGGTGTGAGCAAGATGGCAAGACTCTTTCTGTCGTAGGAGTCCGTTTCTCCACTCCTTCTAGACCTTACCCCAAAGGTCAGAAGGGAGGGAAAATGTGGTTCCGGAAATCACAAGGAGTCACGCCTGACGCACGTGGTCAGTTTACCCCCAGAGGCAGAGGGGGTAATAATAACAGATAGGGGCAGGGGGGGTCCGCAGAACCAGGGCTCCAGAGAGCCTCTCTCTGACAAGCCCTTCCAGCATCCCTGAGGTGTTGCCCGACTGCCCACCCTTGGAGGCAGTCGGGGGAAGATTGTTGCTGTACCCAGAGGCCTGGCTTTCCCTTTCTCAAGACAGATGGGTACAGTCGATCATATCCGAGGGTTACAAAATTCCTTTCGAGGAAAGCCCCTTCCCTCAAAAAGGTTCCCTTCCAGACGTACCACCCGGTCTAAGGGAAATTGCAAGATTAGAGGTGTCAAATCTTCTAAGGAAAAGAGCTATCCAGGCAGTACCAAAAGATCAATTAGAGTCCGGAATCTACTCAAGGTTCTTTTGGTCCCCAAAAGACGGGAGACTGGAGACCAATATTAGACCTCAGCAGACTAAACAAGTCTGTCAAAAAGGCGAGATTTCGGATGGTCACACTTCAGTCGATTTTGCCCTTTCTGGGCAAAGACAACTGGATGTGCTCTGTAGACCTTCAGGATGCGTACTATCACATAAAAATCCACAGACGCTCCAGAAGGTTTCTCCACTTTCGTCTGGGGACCAGTCATTTTCAATTCAGAGCCCTGCCCTTTGGTCTCACTACAGCTCCCAGAGTGTTCACCAAATGCATGGCAGTGGTCACGGCTCACCTGAGACATCTAGGATTCCAGGTGTTTCTGTATCTCGACGACTGGCTCCTCTCACCCACCACCAGGCATCAACTCATCCGAGCCAGAGACTACACCCTTCGTCTCTGCAGTCAATTGGGAATTTCGGTAAACTTCGCAAAGTCCTCCTTATCGCCCTGCCAATCTATTACCTTTATAGGCGCAAATCTAGACACTACTCGGATGTCAGCAAACCTAACAAGTCAGAGAATCCTAGATATCCAAAACCACGTTCGGATCATTCTTGCCAGCAAAAAGGTACAAGCCAGGCTGGATTTGAAAGTGTTGGGCCTCATGGCTGCTGCCATCACACTCCTTCCTCTGGCCCGTTTTTACATGCGTCTTCTACAATGGATGTTGTTCACGTAATGGTCCTTCCAGCAGCTTCCCATGTGTCACAAGGTCCTAGTGACACAGACCTGCAAGAACCATCTATCCTGGTGGATTTCCTCTCCTCTAGTCCATCAGGGCAGACCATTTGTTCCCCAGGCCCCGTTAGTCACGGTCACTTCGGATGCCTCCCTGATCGGGTGGGGGGGGCATTATCAGGGCAGGATGGTTCATGGCACGTGGCAACCGTTCAAATACCACCTGCACATAAATGTCCTAGAGATGAGAGCAGTGCTTTTAACGTTGCAAGCCCTCAACGACTTTCCTCCCTTAGGAACTATTGCAGTTCACACGGACAACATGTCCATGGTGTGGTACATCAACAAGCAGGGCAGAACCAAGTCCTATCCCTTGTGATGAGAGGCTCTCAGACTTTGGCAATGGGTGATCTCCTCTCATCGGTTTCTGGTAGCAACGCATATCCCTGGGAAAACCAACATAATAGCAGACAGATTGAGCAGAGCTATACTCTTGCCTCATGAGTGGTCTCTCAAGCAATCCATAGTGGAAGAGATTTTTCAGAAGTGGGGCCGCCCATGCTGCGATCTTTTTACTACTCCTCTAAACAGCAAATGCCCAGACTTCTTTTCTCTCTTCCCATTTCTGGGCCATCCCCCCCAGAGACGCTCTTACCCAAGACTGGCCCCAGGGACTTTTTTATGCTTTTCCCCCCTTTCCATTGATTCCACAGGTACTCCAGAAAGCGTCCGTTTTGAGAGCCAAAATGATTCTCATTACCCCTTACTGGCCTCAACAAATTTGGTTCCTGTTCCTTCATCCCCATCTCTTGGTGCAGCCTTGGCATCTGGACCCAGTGCCAGATCTTCTGACCCACCAGTCGGGTCAACTGCACCGGTCCGTTCCTTCCCTCAACCTCACAGCTTGGTTGCTCCACTTCCTTCCTTAGCCAGGCTTCCTATGATCTCTAACCCCGTTAGAGACATCATAGTAGCTTCTCTTAAGTCCTCTACCAGGAGGATTTACTCTAGTAAGTGGAAATGCTTCTCCCTCTGGGCTAAAGATAAGAACATAGATCCCTTTACTGCCCCGGTTCAGTCAGTCTTGGATTTCCTAGCGGAAATTTTTCACTCAGGTTCTTCCTCTTCCACAGTCAAAGTTCAGTTGGCAGCAATCTCCAACTTTCATGTCGGGTTTGCAGACCACAACATCATGTCCCACAAGCTTTGTAAAGCCTTTCTTAAAGGGGTGTTCCTTCTAAAGCCCCCTGTTAGGGATCCTCCACCACAGTGGGACCTAAATTTAGTGCTGGCATCCTTGATACTTCCACCATTCGAACCGGCTGCTTCATGTTCATTAAAGTTTCTTTCTTGGAAGACACTCTTTCTTGTCGCCATTACCTCGGCTAGAAGAGTGTCGGAACTTCATGCCCTATCTGTTCGTCCCCCTTATTTGGTCTTCCACAAGGACAGGGTATCCTTGAGAACCAATACATCCTTTTTGCCCAAAGTTGCTTCTAAGACAAATTTAAACCAATCCATTGATCTTCCTGTATTTTTTCCAAATTATTCTAACAGGGCGGAACAAAAATTGCATTACCTTGATGTTCACCGCCAACTTGGATATTACTTGGACAGAACAAAGCAATTTAGGAAATCTGATCAACTCTTCCTTTCTTATGCTGAAAATAAAAAAGGTCTCCCTGTTTCTAAGGTGACCTTATCCAGATGGCTATCTTCCACCATTTCTGACATTTATCAATTTAGGGGCAAACAACTCAGCTCAAAACCTAAAGCACATTCCACAAGAGGCCTAGCCACTTCTACAGCTTTTCAGGCTAGGCTTCCCTTAGATACTATTTGTGCAGCAGCCACTTGGGCCACTCCTCATACCTTTGTTTCTCTTTACAAATTGGATTTGGCCTCCAGGGATAGGGCAAGCTTTGGTTCCACAGTTCTCAAGAGTCTGTTCCATTGAGCCACCCAGGATAGAGGTGCTAGGGACGCGGTCCCATCCAGCAAGAATGAAGGCGAGATTGACAACTTAACATTTAGAAGTTATGTACCTACCATAACGTTCCATGTTAGTTGTCTTCTCTCGCCTTCTTTCTTGCGTCCCTCCCTCCTGTCCCCCTTGCCTGGACAGACCTTGATTTCCTCTTTCTCTGGAAGATTCTTCTTCCTTGGACACCAGTTAGTTGGCCTTGATTACCTTTTTTCCCTTTACAGCCTTTTAGATTAGTTGTTCCTCTTTCCTTAGTGGAAAGTTTTTTTGGTAGGCAGTTTTTCCTCTAGATACCAAACGAGATCTGGGTAATTACCGCATTGCATCATGGGATATGGGGCTGCCTCGAGCTGGTAAAAGTGACTCTCGAGCTTAGCAAGTGCCGAGTCAGAGCCGAGGATCGGCTCCGAACCCATCCAGCAAGAAAGAAGGCGAGAGAAGACAACTAACATGGAACGTTATGGTAGGTACATAACTTATAATTAACTTCCATTTCCGCCTGTGCAGATGATAAGGAATTACATGACTTAATGCATGCCTCTGAACAAGTTGGGAAGCATGGTTTACACTGTGGATTTGATGCCTTGGAGGCTTCTTGTAGGGCTGCTGCCTCTGGCACAGTCATTAGAAGGCATGCATGGTTAAAGGAACAAAACTTGGCAGATCAAGTAAAAGCTAAATTATTGGATGCTCCTGTTCAGCATAATGTTTTGTTTGGATCTAAAGCTGAAGAGGTGATAAAGAAGATGGAGGACAAGGCAAAATCCATGCAAACGGTCAAAGATTTCTTACAAGTACAGCCACCCAGATTTAGTAGGAATTGGCCTACTAAAAATTGGTCCTTTCCCAATTCTGACAGGCCTCAGAGGGGTAGGTACAGACACTTCCGAGGAAGGCCTCAAACGCAAGCCTCTTATAGACCAAGACAGTGGACTGCTTCCATCCCTATGGGAGGAGAGGACAGGTCGCAAGCTCATAGAAAACAGACTCAATGACTCCCTCTGTTTGGCTGCAGGAACTTCTTGCCTGGAAGCCCCTTTTGGAGGAAAACTTTCTCTTTTTCACCTAAATTGGATTCATATAACCCAAGACAAGTGGGTTCTGGATGTGGTTTCAAGAGGTTACAGATTCCATTTTCATACCCTACCAAGACCAAGCGGATGGCCGGATCTTCCAAAACATCAATGGTTAGAGGCCTTAAACCAGGTGGAAGCTCTCTTGGCTATGAAAGCCATAGAACTGGTTCCACTTTCAGAGAAGGGACAAGGTTTTTACTCAAGGCTCTTTCTAGTCCCCAGAAAGCAAAATTCATGGAGACCCATTTTGGATCTGTCAGTCCTGAACACTTTTCTCGAGATACCAAAATTCAAGATGCTTACTCTACAGCAGCTACTTCCAATGCTGACCAAGAATGCATGGATGGTAACTTTGGATTTAAAGGAGGCATATTTACACATTCCCATCAGGCAGGAATGCAGA
This sequence comes from Protopterus annectens, assembly GCF_019279795.1. Taxonomy (NCBI): domain Eukaryota; kingdom Metazoa; phylum Chordata; order Ceratodontiformes; family Protopteridae; genus Protopterus; species Protopterus annectens. The sequence goes on from NC_056741.1 coordinate 1,991,634,681, forward strand.
AAATACCTCAGGTTCAAGGCCTGATCGAGGCACTTTCAATTCTCCGCACTGCCCTTTGGATTGTCTACTGCACCCAGGGTCTTCACCAAATGCCTGGCTCCAGTAGTAGCTTATTGCAGACTCAAGGGAATTCAAATTTACCCTTATCTGGATGACTGTCTTATTCAGGCAGACAGCAAGGATGTCTTACTCCAGCATCTAGAATTTGTTCTGAATCTTCTCAAGTTCTTGGGATTCACTGTAAACATAAAAAAGTCAAATTTGACACCCTCTCAACAGATAACTTTTCTGGGTGCTCTTCTCAAAGCAACAACCCAGATGGCATTTCTGACATAAAACAATTACAGCTGGCTTCAACTTTCAAAACTTCCTGGCAGACAGTCTGAGCAGGAACCTGTCGGACCCACATGAATGGATGCTGGACACCAAAATATTCAAGATGATTACAGCAGTCTAGGGATGTCCTCACATAGACCTCTTTGCATCCCACCTCAATCATCAACTACAGATTTTTTGCACCAGGACATTCCACGAACTAGCTTGGAAAGTGGATGCACTATCATTCAGTTGGAGAAACCTCTCGGGGTATGCTTTCCCACCTCTACCTCTTCTTCCACAGGGGGTTATTAAAGATCAAACAGGACAAGCCCAAGATGATAATCTTGCTGGCCCCAAATTGGCCTTGACAGTTTTGGTACCCAACACTGAAAAACCTTTGTCTGGAGCCCCCTTGGGTTTTACCACAACACCAGGGTCAGGTTCTGCACTCCCATGTCAAAATTCTCAGCCTGGTGGCATGGTTAATCCAGGGTCTATGATTCATTCTCTCCTACCCAAGCAGATTATGGATGTCATTTTAGAAGCCAGACGTCCTAGCACTAGAAAATCTTATGCAGGAAAATGGAAAAGATTTTGCTCTTGGATGCAGGCTCGGGATTCAGATCCTCTTATTCCTAACATTCCTCTGATTTTACTTTACCTGACAGACCTCTTACATAAGGGTCTCTCTTTCTCTTCCATAAAAATACATGCCTCTGCTATTTCTGCTCATTATAATACAGACCCTCCAATCTTTTCCCACCAGCTCATGAGACAGTTTCTCAGAGGAGCTAAGAACTTAAGGCCCCCTAGATCTCCACCCATTCCTGCTTGGGATCTCAACTATGTTTTGGAAAAGCTCACCTTACCTCCTTTTGAGCCTGCTGCCACATCTGACATTGAGTTTTTATCTTGGAAGACAGCCATCCTGTTAGCTCTGACCTCTGCCAGGAGAGTTTCAGAGTTGCAAGCTCTTATGGCTGTGGAACCTTATATTATTTTTCATCAAGACAGGGTGTCTTTAAGGACTAATCCTACTTTCATGCCTAAGGTGGTTTCCAAAGTGACTTTAAATCAAACTATTCACTTGCCAACTTTTTTCCCCACTCCTCAAAATAAAGGGGAAAGGATCTTACATTCCTTGGATGTACACAGACAACTACGTTTTTACCTGGACAGAACCAAGGACATCAGGAAATCAGAGCAATTGTTTGTTTCTTATGCTTCAAGTTCCCAAGGTAAAGCCATTTCAAAACAGACCATTTCTAAATGGATTGCTCATGGAATCAGATTTTGCTATTCACACCATGGAAAGCAAATCCCAGGGAGTATAAGGACTCACTCTACCAGAGCTGCTGCCACTTCCGCTGCCTTCTTCAGGGGAGTTCCTACCAAAGACATTTTCGAAGCTGCAACTTGGCGTTCAGTGCATACTTTTTCCAAGCACTACAATCTACCTCTCTACTCTAAGTCTAGGGCAGACTTTGCTTCTGCAGTCTTGCAGGGCCTTTTAGCCACCCCCTCTACTTTATGACCACCTCCCTTTTATTCTGCTTTGGGATTCAACCCTACAGTCATGACTGCAACAGTGAAACACGATTAACATAGTACAGTTGTGTACACTTACCATAAATGTAGATGTTCGAGTGTCTTCACTGTTGCAGTCTGGGTTACCCTCCCTCCTGTCCCCTCTTATTTTTTCCTTTGTGTGGTTCTCTTCTTCACCCTTCTTCTGAGGTGTATTTGCAAAGGGTATGGGATCTTACTCATTTTGGAACACCTGACATCTGGGGCAAGAAAAACTCGAGAACATGGTGTCGGCTGTCAGCTTTATACTCCTGGTGCTCTGACGTCAGGGAGCATGGCTGAGCAGCCGACGCCGGACCCAGACTTTGGGATTCTGGCCGTCTGAGGACTGCCTGCCGGCAGGGGAGAACCCTACAGTCATGACTGCAACAGTGAAGACACTCGAACATCTACATTTATGGTAAGTGTACACAACTGTACTTTCCTCAGAGGGGCCAAAAACTTAAGACCACCCAGGAGAGCCCCAACTCCAGCCTGGGACCTTAACTTTGTATTGGAAAAACTCACTCTTCCTCCTTTTGAGCCAGCTGCAAGTGCAAAGTTAAAATTCCTTTCTTGGAAAACAGCCTTCCTTTTAGCAATCACTTCAGCAAGAAGGGTATCTGAATTACAGGCCCTTATGGCAGTGGAGCCTTTCATCATCTTTCATGCGGACAGGGTGTCCTTCAGGACCAATCCCTCCTTCATGCCCAAGGTGGTATCCAGTGTGGCTCTTAATCAGTCCATTCATTTGCCAACCTTCTTTTCTAATCCACAGAACAAAGGGGAACGGATACTGCACTCCTTAGATGTGCACAGACAACTTAGATTTTATTTGGACAGGACTAAACCTCAAAGGAAATCTGAACAACTGCTGGTGACATTTGCTGCAGGGGCAGAGGGGAAGGCTATTTCAAAGCAAACCATTTCTAAATGAATAGGCCATTGCATTCATTTCTGCTATAAGCACCATGGAAAACCTATCCCACAGGGGATTAGACCCCATTCAACCAGCGCTGCATCTATCTCTGCAGCCTTTCTCATAGGATGTCCCTACCAGGGACATCCTAGAAGCTGCTACCTCGAGTTCTGTACATACTTTCACCAAGCATTACCATTTGCCAATTTTCTCTAAATCCCGAGCTGGCTTTGCCACTGCAGTCTTGCAGGGCCTTATAGCTGGTCCTAATGCTATCTAAATTCCTCCTCCCATCCTTAGCTTTGGGAATCTTCCCAAATGTGATGACTGCAACATTGAAACACAAAGAAAATAGTACAGTTGTGTACACTTACCATAAATGTAGATGTTCGAGTGTATTCACTGTTGCAGTCCTGGTTACCCTACCTCCAGCCCCTGACTTCTTTTGGCTATACCTGTACTCTCCTTTACTATGCTTAAAAGCTTTATGGTGTATTTACTTTTTTGTTGGAGGTATAACCTTGTACATATATATTCAATTGCTTCCCATTAGGTGGGCACCAGACATCTGGGGCAAGAAAAACTGATGTAATGGCGTCGGCTGCATGCTTTATACTCCTGACTACCTGACATCACAGAAGATGAGACAGCAACCAACGCAGGACCCAAGACTTTGATAATCAGGCCGACTGAGGGCTACTGCAAGCAGATAACCCAAATGTTATGACTGCAACAGTGAATACACTCGAACATCTACATTTATGGTAAGTGTACACAACTGTACTTTTTTGATGACCATTCTACATAAAGACATGACTACTATTTGCCTGTAACAGGGTCTTTTTCAGCACAAGTCCATTGCTTCATCATGAGGTGGTGCAGTTGTTCTCGGACTACTGCATTCTGTACAACACAAATTTTAATCTGGTCAATTTTGGCCTTAATGCTTTGTATTGCCTGTTAAAAGCCTATGTAATTCTGCCTGGAATATCTCCTGTCAGTAGCATCGTCGCTGCGTATGCACAATATGATGACAGTTTTTGGGACTCTCACTGTGTAGTTGTAAACAAAAATATACCTTAAATGAACTTTGAGGGATACTTTCTTTTCACATGCTGAATAATGACTGTCTAGCAATTGCTTTGTTTAACACCCATTCATCAGCCTTTCTATTAGTTTGGTTCCTTTTCTTATGTAGCATAGTAGTATTAAATAGAACTGATTGAAGTATGAGTGAATAGTGCTCGGAAAGGTAGGTATTAGTTGGAGTAATAGGAATGGGTATTAGCAGGAGAAGCAAACGTAGGTGGGTAGAACAAAAAGTGAAGTACAGTGTGTGATGAAAAACAGAAAGATACTTAATGTGGTATGTTATTGTTGAAAAGGAGACAAAGTTAGGAAGGAGGTTAGAAAGTTTTTTTTAGAGGTAGCAGCTTGGTCCTTGTTGCATACGTTTACAAAGCATTACATACTTTTACAAAATATTACACATTAGATTCCTTTTCCTGGTCCAGATCAGGTTTTACTAGAATTGACCTTTCTTCCTCTTCCCCCTTTTCTTTCCAAGTTCTACTCTTCAAGGTGTATAGCTTAGGCTACTGCAAAAGTGATCCAGTGATGATCATAGTACCGTAGTTGTGTAGGTTACCATAACAACAGATGTTAGAGTACATCACTGTTGTAGTAGGGACACCTGTTCCCATCCCCTTTTTCGTGTTATGTTTTTTGCCAGGGTATGGGCATTTTTATTTACCTCTTTTCCTATCGTATACCTAAAAGACAAAGGCTGTTGCCTCCTTCCCTTAGAGATAAGAAAGCTGTGAAGTTTGATACCCTGACCACTGACTTTATACAGTTGCCATATCCTTCTCAGTATATAACCCATATAGCTTAGACTACTGCAACAGTGATCTATTTGAACTTTTGTTGTTATGGTCACTTAACTTACACAACTGCACTTTCGACATTAAGGCACCCTTTTGATTTTTACCATTATTATACATTATAGTAAAGAAAGGTCATAGTCATTTCCTGTCGATTTTGTTTTGTAGCTATAATTCTTTCAAGCAAAGAAACTGTTAGAACTGTAGCTATAAAAATGAATACACTATAGCATCCAGTTTCTCTTCTTTGATAAGTTAAGAAATGAAACTCAGGCAGTTGCATATTTAAAAAAAAACTGTCCTCCCATATATAAAGTAGTGCCCCTAAAAGGAAAACGATATATACATATTTATAAAAATTCTTAAAAATAACTTATGATATGTTATTAGTATTTAAATGTCCTAATATAAACAGCTCGATGCATGCATACTCATGACTCCTTAAAAAAAAAGAAAAAGAAAAAAAAAGCAGCACATGCACTTAATCTGATGTAATATTGTATTTAACTGTGATGTAACACTAGTGCAAGTGTTCATAGGTGTGTACTAGGCTAATGGCCCTGGAGCCTTTAAAAGCCTAACCCATAGAAGTGCCCTGGCATCGTGCTGCCCAACGTTACTTCCCAGTGCCTCTATCAAATAGAGCCACTGGAGTGATCCCCGGGGTGAGCTTTCTATTTCCCATCCACTCATCAAGATTTGTCTTGAAGAGAGCCAGTGAGATGCTCTGCTTGACATGTATGGGAAGTCTTTTCCATAGCATGGGCAGTCTCTGGGTTATGAACCTGTCCCTTCAGCATGTTCTGTTGATTGTGGTAATGAGGTTGAGGTCTCTGGAGTGTGTGGTGCAGGGGGATTGTGATTTCTTTAGATGTAGCATTTCTAACAGAGCTGAGTCAGACATGGCTTTGTAAGTCAAGCAGAAATCGCCTCTTAGTAGACGATATGAGACGGAGAATAACTGGAGATTTTTTGAGTCTCTCTGTGTAGGACATGTGTTTAAGGCCTAGGATCCTCTTTACGGGGTACTTTCGTGGCCTTTCCAGCTGTTGCATGTGTCTAGTGAGGTACATGCCAAATAGGGCATTATACTCCATGATTGGCCTAATGAGGGAAGAGTAGAGAGAGATGATGACCTCTTTCTTCCTGGATGCAAAACCCTTGATAATGAGATGTGCCACATGAAAGGACTCCCTGACCACATTGGCAATATGGTGGTCGAAGGAGAGGTTGCTGTCAGCCTGTGTCCCCAGATCTCTTATAATGCCTTCAGTGTTCAGTGGGCTCCCATCAATGTGGTAATTTAGTGGGAACTGAGTTTTTCCCAAAGGGGATGACGGCGCATTTTTTGGCATTAAGCTTAAGGGCATGGTTTCGACATCAGTCACTGGTCTCAGTGAGGCCTTTCTGTAGGATGTCTACATCACTTGGGGAGTTAATAATGGCTCCCAGCCTGTAGTCGTCTGCGAACTTGATCAGCTAGAGCCCCTCCATGTTGGCCGGGACTTCTGAGAAGTAGACCCCAAACAGGAGAGGACCCAGGACCAATCACTGTGGGACTCCAATCGTGACTGGTCAGCAGTCTGACTTGGAGTCCACTACTTTCAAACTGTGGGTTCTATCTGTGAGCCAATTTGCAACCCATCTAGTGATATAAAGATTGATGCCTAGTTTGGTAAGTTTATCAGTAATTCCTCAGTGGGGAATGGTATCAAAGGCCTTGGCCAAATCGAGGTAGGCTGTATGAACTGCCTTGACATCATCCACAGGTCTGGTGACTGACTCAAAGAAGTCAACCATGTTGAGCAGGCATGATCTGCCTTTCACAAAACCAAATTGTGTGGGATGTAGAGTTTGGAGATTCCCTATATCCTTATTAATTAAGTCCATGATGATGCACTCCATAGTCTTACATATCAGACTTGTCAGGCTAATGGGTGCGATAATTCCCAGGGTCTGTAGTCGCTCCCCCTTATGGAGAGGGATGACTGCAGCAGTGTGACAGTCAGTAGGGACAAAGCCTGAGGTGAGGCTGTGATTGAACAGGGTACATAGATGTGGTGCCAGTTCACTTTGTAGTTCATGTAGAACACATCCAGGGATATTGTTGGGTCCAATGGAAGCTGTATTCTTGGCCTTGGACAATGCAGCTTTAACCTGTGCTGTAGCAATGCTGGGTGCCTGACATTCCTCCGGTATTGTGATTGGTCCTTTGGGGGGGGGGGGGTAAAGTTGGCACTGAATCTGTCTGCCAGTATGTTGGCAATATCTGTTGGCTCAGTATAAGAGGTACCGTTATGCAGTAGCTCAGAGCACACCTGGATATTGCCGTGGAGATTTTTGATATAACTATAGAAGGCTTTGTGATTGTTTTTAGTGTCTGCCGCAATTCTGCCGTGGTTTTGATGAGAGATCTCGAGTTTTTGTTGTGGCTAATAAGGGAGTTTTCCAGACTTGGGACTTCACCTTTTTCTGCAAGAGTTTCTTCCTTCTGTTGTAGAGTTTATTAATGGCAGGGGACCACCAGATTGGCTTCTTTTTTTGGAAGAGAGAGTCTTGGTTCTGTTGGGTATGGCTAGTTCCATGCATTTATGAACGTGTTTGTACAGTGCATTGGTGTATGATTCGGCAGTCATGCATCTATTTTCCATTAACGTGGGTGCCTTAAAGTTAGCCACCTCTGTTTTTTAAGAGCCCAAAGTCAGCTTTTAGAAGTTTTTCATGGTGGTTACCTTTGCGGGAGGTGTGGGTGAGATATGGATTTCCATGGTGATTATTTTGTGGTCGGATCTAACCAGGGAGGAATTGAGTATTGGTGTAGAGCAACGGTTAACCATGTTAATAATAACCAGGTCAAGGATGTTGCTTCCTGTAGTGGGGGTAAGAATGAGCTGGTCCAGGGCATTGAACTTGATAAATTCCAGGCAGTGTTGGGGCAGTGTATTGGTGCATGAGTAGTTTTCCCAGTTGATGGAGGGGTAGTTGAAGTCACCTAGTATGAGAGTGTTGGGTTTGGACCCTAATAATTTCCAGGGTGCTTATGAATGTGGAGTGAGAGAGCTGGCATGCACGGGAACTTAATAAATGCAGTGCAACATTAAACCTTCCCCAGATGCTGAACTTAGGAATAGGAGAAGAAAAAAAAAAATAATGTTTCATAACATACTGATATTGAGATATATACACTGGATATAAAAAGTTTGCACACCCCTATTAAAATACCAGGTTTTTGCGATATAAAAAAATGAGACCACAACAAATCATTTCAAAACTTTTCCCACCTTTAATGTAACCTATAACCTGTACAATTTAATTGAAAAACAAACAAATCTGTTAGCGGAAAAAATATAAAAAATAAAGTACCATAAGCTGGTTGCATAAGTGTGCCCACCCTTAAACTAATACTTTGTTGAAGTACCTTTTGATTTATTTACAACATTTAGTCTTCTTGGGTACACACCTGCCATCAGTTAGAGACTCTGATTAACCCCAAATAAAGTTCAGCTGTCCTAGTAGGATTTTCCTGACATTTACTCAGTTGCTTGCTACAGCAAAAGACATGGTTTGCAGAGAGCTTACAAAACATCAAAAGAATCTCATTCTTGAAAGGTATCAGTCAGGAGAAGGGTACAAAAAAATTTACACAGCATTGGATATACCATGAAACACAGTCGTCAAAAAGTGGAGAAAATATGGGACAACAGTGAAGTTGCAAAGAACTGGACGTCCCTCTAAAATTGATGAAAAGACAAGATGAAAACTGGTGAGGGAGGCTGTCAAGAGACTTACAGCAATACTGAAGGAGCTGCAGGAATTTCTGGCAAGTACTGGTTGTGTACTACATGTGACAACAATCTCCCGTATTCACCAGAAGTCTGGGCTAAGGGGTAGGGTTGCAAGACAGAAGCCTTTTCTTACACAGAAAACCATCCAGGTCCAGCTGAAGTTTGCAAAACAATACATAATCTCCCAAAAGCATATGGGAAAATGTGTTATTGTCTGATGAGAACAAGGTCGAACTTTTTGGCCGTAATTCCAAGAGGTACATTTGGGGCAAAAACAACACTTCGCATCACCAGAAGAACACCATCCCCACGGTGAAGCATGGTGGTGGCAGTATCATGCTTTGGGGTTGCTTTTCTTTAGCTGGAACTAGGGCTTTAGTCTAGGTGGAGGGAATTATGAACAGTTCCAGATACCAGCCACTTTTGGCCCAAAACCTTCAGGTATCTGCTAGAAAGCTGAAGATGAAGAGGAATTTCACTTTTCAACACGACTGACTCCAGGCATGCATCCAAATCAACAAAAGAATGGCTTCACCAGAAGAAAATTAAAGTTTTGGAATCCCCCAGCCATAGCCCAGACCTAAATCCAATAAAAAATATGTGGGGTGACCTGAAGAGGCCTGTGCACAAGAGATGTTCTCACAATCTGACAGATTTGGAGCACTTTTTCAAGGAAGAGTGGGCAAATATTGCCAAGTCAAAATGTGCCATGCTGATTGACTCCTACCCAGGAAGACTGAATGCTGTAATTAAATGAAAAGGTGCGTCAATAAAGTATTAGTTTAAGGGTGTGCACACTTATGCAACCAGCTTATTGTAAGTTTTTTATTTTTTATATTTTTTCCACTAACAGATTTGCTCGTTTTTCAATTGAATTGCACAGATTATAGGTCACGTTAAAGGTGGGAAAAGTTTTGAAATGATTTGTTGTGGTTTCATTTTTTTATATCATAAAAACCTGGCATTTTAACAGGGGTGTATAAACTTTTTATATCCACTGTATATAAAATATAAAAACTAAGAACTTCTTGTTATTTAAATAATGTCACTGTATGTCAGCAGTGTATAACACAGGTGAGGTTAATGAAATACAATTTCTTTTGCTAACATGCTTTCCGCGTACTGCATGAGGACAATGAAACTCCAGGCAAAAATCTTCAGTGGATTGTTCTAGTCAGTATGGAGCAATGTCATATAATTTTAAGCTGGTACTGCCTAAGACCTTTCAGCGTCATAGTGATGGTGCTTTTAACTCAGAAGTTTAAGTATGAAACCTCTTGCAAGTAGAGGTAAGTGGTTGCTCTTAATGCACAAGTTTTAAAAATAATTACTAGTCACTTCTGAGACAAGCTGCAATGCCTGTGGTGTCAGGTAGAGAACTTTATGTTCTGTTTTGTTGTATACTGACCCACTGTGACCACCCCACCATAGATGTACAAACTCTGGTTATAGGTTCATAGGTAAGTACTAGGCTATCTGCCCGAGGGCATCTGTAAGCCTAGCCAGAATGTGTTGGCTTTCGCCGCCCCCTTAGATTAGTTCCCAGTGCCTCGGTCCAGCAGAGCCATTAGTTCCCTATGCCTTTGTCCAGCAGAGCCACTGCAGTGATCCCCAGTGTAAATTTTCTGTTTTCCATCCACTTGTCAAGGTTTCTCTTGAGTGTTAGTGAGGGGCTCTGCCTAATGTAAATTGGAATCCTGTTCCAAAGCATGGGGAGTCTCTGGGACAGGAATCTATCCCTCCAGCACGTCCTATTTATCATTGTGGTGAGGTTTAGATCCCTAGAGCGTGTGGCTCTTGGGGATTTTTTTTTTTTTTTAGGTGGAGCATGTCCATCAGTTTTGATTTGGACATGGCCTTATTTGTCAGGCAGAGATCACCTCTGAGTAAGTGGTATGCAACCGAGTACAACTGGAGTTTCAGCAATGGGCATATATTTGAGGCCAGTAATCCTCTTGGTGAGGTACTTCTGTGGTCTTTCCAGCTGTTGCAGGTGTCTTGTAAGGTGCATCCCAAATAGGCATTGTACTCTATGATACATATGAGTATTATGATTCTATATGACTACTGTAGGCTTAAATGCACTGCTGTGCTATTATATTAAGATGATTAATTATTTGATATATGACCAAACAAGAAATCCCAGCAGCAAAAACTGTAGAAAATACACTTAATTCCCAATCAGGCAGAAGAGATGCATGTGATTATTAGGAATAAACAAATAATTTTAATAAAATGTGAGCGCGTTCGCAATAATTATTATTGCTTTATCAGACAACAGGAGGGCTTTCTTTGTAATGTGATTGGACAGTTTGTATTTCATATGATTATTTAAACTGTTTTTACAAGACGAAGTTATTGTCTAATGAAGCAATTATTATTGTGAAAGTGCTCACATTTTATTAAAGTGATTTGTTTCTAATAATCACCTGCATTTCTTCTGCCTGATTGGGAATTTAGTGTATTTGATAGACAACTGTTTATTACAAGTAAAACAGATCTATGTGCTGTTTGTTTACTGCTGTCTACATGATGGAGCTGTAAAGAAGCTATGCCCAGTAAGACTAACACAATTTTCAACTTTGGAAATAGATTTTGTGTGTGTGTGTCTGTGTGTGTGTGTCTGTGTGTCTGTGTCTGTGTGTGTGTGTGTGTGTGTGTGTGTGTCTGTGTGTGTGTGTCTGTGTCTGTGTGTGTGTGTGTGTGTGTGTGTGACATTAATAGATAAAATCAGGATTCCACTGCGATTTTATACCTCTTTCCCATTGGGGCCAATTAGCATGTTTTATTTTCTGGTTTCAGTAACTTGTTCTTCATTTGGAATGCATGGCATTTCACTTCTCCATTAACTAGCTCCTCAGTGTCCATTTGAATCCAAGGTTTCCACTGTGCAAGAGCGAGATGCTACTTGTGTATATATGTGCGTGTGTGCTCTTACCAGAGTAGTGCAGGTACAGCCCAGGTGAATAGGATTGCATAAGAAATTAAACGCATTCACAAATACAAGGCTATGCTTAAAAAGCATATACATATTTACAGATTTAGTGAGCCATCAGCCAAGTCTTGAGTCCCTTCAAATGTTGGGTATTCAGTTTTTTTAATTGAATCTTCATGTCTGCCAGGCTACTTTTGCCAACACCTAGCTAGTTATAGCTCCCTCATCTCTTCCATCTAATGGTCTGGCTTATTCTCCCAAGACCACATACAGCTGCTGGGTGGCCAAATGATTCAGAGCAGGATAGCACCTAATTGTCCTCTGACCATTGACTACCAGATTAGCTGTTATAGTGGCAACAGCTCTGATGAGTCTGGGTTTCTCATTTACCCTATCTCCTTTTACCTGAAGGGAGCCTGGACAAGTAGGCTTCCCAAAGTAGTGCCCTGTGATGCATGACCATGTTCATGCATGTGCCAGTCCTGGTTGTAATGTGTGAACCTGTTGCATTTTGGGAGCTTGACCACAACCCTTTATTCTGCCTTGCAACAACATTTTGTCTCTCCTGATGTTAGTGTTGCAGTGGGCTGTTCCTCTCACTAAGATGGGTAAAACTGGTGTTAGCCCCTTACTGATAACATTCCTCAGCCACCTCTGACAGTACCTGGACTTCCAGTTGAATGCTGGTTTTCTGGTTCTCTGTGCTGTATCTTTGTATGTCATTGAGATGCCAGATATTGGGTATTCAGTTTGGAATTTTTTTCCTTTGGTTTCAGTCATACATTTTGGCTTGGGATGGCTTTATAATGGTCATAGATTTTCTGCTTATTTTAAGTCATGTGACTATTGTAGACTGCTTTTCCTTGATGAGTGGCAGGTATGTTAAATATGTTTGAAGAAAAAGTTAAATGTTTACAGTTATAACTGAGTATACGTATATGGAGACCATCTTTAGTGCTCTGAATGAGACCTGCCTAACATTTATGGTCATTAGTTGTCCACTTACTTTTACATTATAGAATGTAGGATTTAAACAGTCCTCCCAAACAGTGTATGTTTTGATGAAATAACTGATTTATCTTACTGTGCAGAGCCTTCCAAGAGTTCTTTACCACTGTTTTGTTTAACAGTAGTTATACAGGAAAAAATGTAAGAAAATAAGCTTTACTGTTGATGAGTTTTGCTTCATGAAGACACTTTGGCCATTTAAGTCTGGGAATCTCTCATCACCTGGAACACTTTTACGAGTTCCAGATGTATGTCAGTCTAGCAGGAAGGATTTAATTTCAAAGGGAGAATGATTGTTGCAGAGTAATGCAATAGCGTGACATATTCAGACTGATTCTGTTTAGTTTGAATTGAAGAATTGTTGTAAACATTAAGAAGTGATGTAAAAGTGCAGTTCAGAGGCATACACAATGATCTTTTTGTTCTTCTGCAAACTGTTTGATGTAAAGATAACTGCTAATTAGTTTATATTAAAAATACAAACCACACTCTTACTTGTTTATATTATACTGTGTTACTGCACAGTGTAACAGAATAATAGTAAAGGGAAATTAAAATACTGCTATTTCTGAACTGAGTGGTTACTGGTGTTTTGAAAAGAAATGCAGTATCCTTACATGTGAAACACAGAAAGTGGCATTAAGGGCTTATCAGCATTTACTGATCTCTGAGCAAAATGTGTAGTAGTGTTGAAGTGTTAAATTTGAATACAAGTATTGCTGATTTTTTTTTTCAAAGTACAGTATTTCATAGACTTTTTCTGGAATTTATTTAAGGAATAACCCATGACTGGGTGTGGATGATGCTGTATTTACCCACGGTTAGTATGGTTTGGTTACAAGGGCGAAATCCGAATAATCAAATAAAGGCAACTGTGGGTAAATCCAGCATTACCCCCACCCAGGAGTGGGTTATTGCTGTTATACAATGACATTATTTAAGAAAGAAATCACTTACCTTTCTTAATGCAGTTGTATAATGGCACTGTTGTGTTCCTCTGCATCGTTTCCGTGTTCTGTGTTTTCTGATGTGCTGTGCATGGGTACAGGACTTGTGTTCCCATGCTTTCACAGTACGTCAGTACTGTTTATCAGAAACAATGGAGAAAAAAGAATTTCTGTTTCTTTTTTCTTTTCTTTTAGTAAGAGGGGAAAATGTGGACATTCTCCAAAATTCCGGACATTTCAGGGTTACAGCAGTCTGTCGAGACTGCAGAAATACAAGGAAATCACATGCGTTTCTGTTTCTTTAGTTTGGAGATAGTATCTGTTTTTTCTTGTATTTGTTTTGCCCTTTGTAGCATATATCAGTAGAAACATCTGGCTGCTGAATTTGTACTTCAGCTGCTGGTCTTTTTTCTATTCATATATGCCCGATGGGCACGCTGGTTGGGCTGGACCAATCAGCGTGCACATTATTTCTTAATAGTAATGAGAAATCATTGTAGAACTTGTTTTATAGGGGATACTCATTCACATGTAATCCCTTTATTTGCAATGATTTGTTTAGTAAGGAAACTTCCAGTATGTATAGATTGTTGAAAAGTAATGACTGCCTTAGAATGTTAAAGTTTATGGTTTTATTAAGTGCTGCACATTTCAGTATACTGTTATTCACTGAGGGACTGCATTTAGGTTTCTTGGTTGCTTCAGATTTGTTACTTTCTGATGTGTTATTCCTCTTTGGAGGGCTTCCAAAGCTTAATGGGCAATAATGGAAATTAATTTTAGATTGCAGGATATGTGACCTTAGGCAATGTGTGCTACTGAGCAATGTGACATGGGGTCTGTGGTCCAAAGTCAGGAACAGACTGTGGGTCCCACAGCTACTGCTTTTGTGAACTGCAGTACCTTCAATTTAGGCAGGAGGAGCTTGTGTTATTATTATTATTATTGTTATTATTATTGTTATTATTATTGTTATTATTATTATTATTTATTTATTTATTTGTTTTATTTTATTTTATTTTTTTAAGTGGGGCAACTTTCATGAGAGTAGCAGATAGTGTCAGATAATTGTTGCTGCTGGCCCTTCTGTCCTGTGAGGTCATAGAATGTGTGGCTTTATTTTTTTTCCTTTTTCTCACCATACTATCTAGTCTGTCCAATGGACTGTATTTGTTTCCATGTTCTGGCTAGTCATTCAGAGCGATGGAGATGGATGTGTTGGTAGTGGGATGTCATCCTTGACATATCACTTTTTCCACATGCAGTTAATCTGCTGACTCTGTAGAGCATCATGTAGTGGCAAAGTGGAGAATGTCACTTACAAAAATGGCTTCTCAACCCTCAAACAGTCCCTTCCTCAGAAAACTGATTCTCTTGCTTTGATCACCCACTCTCCAGTTTCATTGCAGGACATACTTCCAAGAAACCACTGAGAAAGAATTGAGCCACCATTGGTCACTATTTTCTTATTCTTCCTGACCATGTCCTCAGTACTTGCCTGCTTTGTGACCCTGGATTAGCTGGGTCATAGTTAAAGCCAATAGCAGGTAATGTAGCTTTAAAATATTCAACATTTCCAAAGCTGAGCAGCAAACTTGCCTTTCTCTCTGTGTAACTATGGTATCTCTCTAATTCACTTCCAGCACAACTGCCTTGGCCTGCTAGTTTGAATAGTGGCAACTTGTGGTAGATAGAGAAGCTACTGTAGAGAGAAAAGAGAAGAGAAAAGAAAAACAAGGGAAAATCCAGCATGATATTATATTGTAGGGTTTGGCAATAATATGCTGTATTATAAGTTATGTACTTATGTAATGTTTATTCTTTTTTCTTTTTTTATTACTGCTAACTCTTGTTTGCTTTAAATCTTGCATATCAGCCAGTCTGGAGTATAGGGTGGTTTCCTGAGTACTCTGATGGTGCTTAGCAGGCATGGACACTGGAGATATTAAGCTGTTAATGACTACTGTTCATTCCGAGGTGAAGAGTGTGGATGCCTGATGCGGTAGTGCCACCCCAAAGTGGAAGCTATGCATATAGTAACTGACAATTTTCCTTGAGATCAGGGACATTAAAAAACATTTTGAGGCAGTATGTTTAGGAATGCTTGCATGCTTACTCGTGCTTACGGGCATTCCTGGGAGATACTCTGTGTACCTTGATGAGCTGCTGGACTCTCTCTTGGAGAATTAGTGGGTTTTGTGGTAGGATCAGCCATAGGAAGGGGATGTTTCACTCTATTTGTATTCTTTTACACGAGTATAGTGGTGCTTTGACGCAGAAATATAATCTTTTGGTCACATAAACAGCTAAAGTTAAATTGTAGATGCACAGATTTACACATGAAAATGAGCATTCTCATTCATTTCCTAGTTTATTTTTTTGCTTACACTTTTAACAGAGATGAGCTGTTCTTAGCCTTCCCGTAAAGTTAAATTTTTGTTTAATGTAGTTGTGGTCAGTTTTGTTGTTTACAATTACACGTGTAGAAGAGCTTTGTAGCACACACTTCCCAGAATGTAATTACAGTGCAGATGTGCATTTTGCACATGTGTAAACAGAACAGAGCATATATTTGTGTTTGGTGGGATGTTGTTCATCATGAGCAATGTAATATTCTTTACTTGTGGCAAAAAAAAAAAAAATAAAAAAACTGCTCCTCTCCCACAGGAAGCACTGTATATCCACCCTCCCTTTAACAGAGAATTGTAGACTCTTAACTAACCCCTTAACATAAGACCCCCCCCCCCATGATGAAAGGCCATTCATCAACCAATTATAGGCATTCAGACAGTATGATCTGTAGCAGCATTTATTGTGTGGTATGAATAAACCATATGATGGCAGCATAATTATATGTCTTGGGCTGTCTAACGATAAATGAAAAATTATCAACTGACTCTGTTTTCAACTCAGGCCTTTTAATTTGCAGATGATATAACTTATTTACAGATAACATATTCAGAATTCTGTAAGAAAAAGAGGCTACCAGCTGTATCATTTTGTGGGAATGCTACATTTTCTTGTGTTGCTTAATTTTGGAAGTTGGAGTTAATTTTTGAAGACCACTACTTGAGCCTGGGTGCCCTCAATAATTATTTACTCATGTGGGAAGAATATAACTAGGTGATGTTATTTTGGGAGACAACAAACCCTTCCCTGTGAGACTTTTCTGGGGTTTCCTTTCAGAAGGAAATGAAAATTGTAAAACCTGTTGATCATTGTACTGGTGGAATTCAGAGGACTTGATTATCAAAAGTACAGTTTGGTTGCATGTCGTCGTTGAAGTAGAAAAAAAACTTCAATGGAAACAGCACCAGTGATGGTGGGAGATAAAGCACTGCCTACAACCCAGGTCACCTACTTTTGACTAGTGGATGAGATGCTTATTGGAGCTGGTGTGGGGCAGGAGAAGAATGGTGATGCATAAGCCTTCCCACTCCCCTTCATGGGAAGGGGCATACTGTCTGTGGTAAGCTCTCAGCAGAAACTGAAGATCACACTGGGGTGCCATTGTGGAAGGAGGCAGGACTAAGTGATCATGTTACATGGAGGCATGAATTTGTAGTGCAAAGATTAATTAAACTACAGCCTCCTTGGGTACTAATAAGCATGTGTAGAGGAGATAGGGCCTTAAAGAGGAAACCCTGATTCTTCTCATGAATAACCGTGCCAGTCATGATTTGTTCAGACCTTTCATCCATGCACCCTGGAGGATTTAACAAGTCAGAAAGAATAACTAGAGAAGGTAGGCTTGATAGTCAGAGGAAAACTGCAGCAAAAATACTTTAATGCAGTCTGACCTTGTCTGTAATATTGCATGGATACACATTGATTTAATGTTGAGTTGATAATGTATTTTAATGAATATATTGTTTCAGTCTTTTTAATTTCTCCAATTCTTTGGGTTTCTAATACCATGATGGGAATGGACCCCATTCCTAAGTCAAAGTATGATTAAAGTTCATGAAATTAGTATTGTTTCAGTCTTTGATGTGTGCCAGTAGTTCTCTTCGCAGCACCCGCAGTGTGCCCAGTAATGACTCGTATGGAGTTACATGTATTGGTAAGTTATCTAAATATGATTGTAAATTCTTTTTTATAAGACCCGATGTCCTTCAAGAATGCAACTGCAGTCATAACATATGGGGTTGTCCTGCCTCAGGCAGCCCTCGGTCGGCCGGATTCCAAAGTCTGGGTCCAACGTCGGCTGATGTCGCATTTCTCTCCGACGTCAGAGCGGCTGGAGTATATAAGCATCAGCTGACGCCATCTTCTTCAGTCTTTCTTGCCGCGCGGTGCCTGAAGCAGAAGCAGTTCGCAAGTGCCGGTCGGTCAGCTCCTGTATTCTACGAAACCGAAGACATCAAAAAAGCTAAGTACCCTGTTGGGGACCTTTTCTTGCCTCAGCTGATGTCAGAATTAACTGAAAAAGTAAATAATTGTTTGTCTTGTGGTAAACAAATACCTCATAAGGATTTCCATTCTTACTGCCTCCCTTGCCTTGGCCCAGACCACGACGTCTCGGCCTGTGCCGCCTGTACTCGCTTCAATAAGTGCACTCTCAGGCGCTGGGCGGAGTTTGCTGAAGACTTTTTTGGCGAAAAGTTTGCTTACATTATGCCGTCGGAACAACCGGCTTACACATATTTCTAAAAAACGGAAAGACCGGGACCGACCTCCTCGACCCGCGTCTTCCTCCGACTCCACGCCAAAACTTACCGCGAGTGCCCCGGTTCCCTCTGAGGCGGTTATTCCACCACTTGGAACCGAAGACACTGCACTACCGATACCGAGGCCACACCGACGCCAATTATTGATTTTCCTCCAGATACTGTAACCGAGGAAATGCCCGAGACCATTGCTGTGGATAAGGTTACCCCTGCACGTGGGGCTGCCAGGCCTCCCATGTCTATGTCTATCAAGGCCTACACACGTGCTAAGGCAGCAAGCCAGGCCAAGCATCACTCTGCTAAAACCTTGCCTCAGCCTAACCCTGAAGCTCAAATTATGTCCTTGATCGCAGATCTAATTTCTATGATCAGAGGCTCCCAGGTCCATCCTGAGAGAGGATCCCAGCCTCCTCCTGATAAGAGGCCCAGGGTTGAACCACCTGACCCCCTTTCTTCAGATGAAGATTCTGGGGACTCTGTGCTTTCCGAATCCCAGGAACCCCCTTTTCAGACTTTCGAGGATTCAGATGCAGAGGACTCCATTCCTTCGGCCTCTCCTCCTGAGGATATTTCTTTTGGGGAAGTTCTGCATTCCATGAGGGAGCATTTCCAATGGCAAGGTCAGGAATTTTCTGATTCCAGGAAGCGCCTTCGAACTTTCCTTAAAAAGCCACAACACAGACCCTTAGCTATTCCTCCTGTGCTTGATGTGTTGGATGACCTTTACTCTGACTCCAGTGCTACCCCTGATTCTCTGCCCCCGGCTCCTGTCAAGCCTGACAGATACTATAGGGTCCCTGAAACCCATTCTCATTTCTTTAGGGCCCATGCTATAGACTTAGAAACTATTTCCCAGGGGCCTAAGGGGGTTTCTGCTACCACTTCCAAAAATCCTTTGCCTTCCGACAGAGAGGCAAGGTCCTTAGAGAGATGGGGGAAGAAGGTTTACACCTCTACTACCTTAACTATGAGAGCTCTCAATTGTCTGATTCATATGTTTCAATATCAGGATTCCCTGTTGGATGATTTACAGAAAAAAATAGCCTCTCCTGACCCTTTAGATAGGAAGTCTTTGCAGGAGGCTGTCCATAACTCTCAGCAGGTTAGTAATCATTTTCTGCAGTGTGGATATGATGCATTGGAAGCTTCATGTAGGGCAGCTATGACAGGAGCGGTCATTCATAGACATGCATGGTTAAAAGAGCAACCCTTACCGGATCATGTTAAGGCAAAGCTACTGGATGCTCCCTTGGAAAAGAACAAACTTTTTGGTGATAATGCTAAAGATGTGTTAAAGACCATTGAAGAAAAAGCCAAGTCAGTTCAGACAGTCAAAGATTTTCTCCAGGTTCAGCCCCCCAGGTTCAGCAGGAACTGGCCTTCTAAAAACTGGTCATTCCCAAATCCTGAAAAATTTCAAAGGGGCAAGAACAGGCGTGCCCGTGGTAGAGGGCAATATAGAGGATCCTACAGGGGACGCCAGTGGCAACCAACAAACCAAAGAGGTGACACAGGGGGTTTCCCCTGTCACTCAGGGACAATCTCAATGACTTGACTCTAACTTCTCCGACCAAGGAGCAAAAACAAGCCCCTTTGGGAGGAAAGTTATCTCTGTTCTCAGAAAATTGGCACAAACTGATAAAAGACAAATGGATATTGGACATTATAGATCATGGTTACAGGTTCTATTTTCATACCTTACCAAGACAACAAGGCATGCCAAATCTTCCACAAAATCAAAAGGCAGAGGCTATCAAGCAAATTTCTCTGCTGGCTCAGATCAAAGCAATAGAAAAAGTGCCTCAACAAGAACAAGGTCAGGGGTTTTACTCAAGACTGTTCCTTGTTCCAAGAAAACAAAATCAATGGAGACCGATACTGGACTTGTCCACTTTAAACACTTTTCTCATAGTACCAAAGATCAAAATGCTGACCTGACAGCAGCTCCTTCCCATGCTGGGCAAGGGGTCTTGGCTGATTACTCTGGACCTCAAGGAGGCATACTTGCATGTCCCTATCAGACACAGCTGCAGAAGATACCTCAGATTTCTTGCAGGGCCAGAGCATTATCAATTCTCAGCATTGCCTTTTGGCTTATCTACTGCGCCCAGAGTATTCACGAAATGCCTGGCATCAGTAATTGCTCATTGCAGACTCCAGGGGATTCAAATCTATCCCTACCTGGACGATTGCCTCATACAAGCGGACAACGAACTAACCTTGACAAAAAACTTGAATTATGTCATACACTTGCTACAGGCTTTGGGATACACAGTCAATTTTCAAAAGTCAAGACTTCTACCATCCCAGCAAATAACTTTCTTAGGAGCCAAATTAGACACAGCCTCTCAAATGGCCTACTTGACAGAAGACAAGCAAGAGCAGTTAACTCATTACTTCAAAAGTTTAGCAAAACTCTCTCAGATGACTGCAAGGCGATTCCTACAGGCCCTGGGGTTCATGGCATCTTGCATTCTCATGGTCCCACTAGCAAGACTACACATGAGAAAACTTCAATGGTATCTAAAGAGCTTATGGTCTCAGCACAACAACAACCTAGAAGCAATTATCCCACTCATTCCATGTCTTCAGAAGGAATTTCTATGGTGGGCCTCAGCAAGTCAGTCAAATACAGGCATGCCGTTCAAAAAACCTCAGACAACACAGACCATTACCACAGATGCCTCAGACCATGGATGGGGGGCGCACATGGAAGGCAGATGTATTCAAGGACAATGGAATCCAAAGGAAGAACATCTGCATATCAACCAAAAAGAAATGCTGGCAGTAATGCATGCCATCGAGGCCTTTGGACATCAACTTCATCAAGGCCACCTTCTAATAAGGACAGACAACACCACTGTGATGTGGTACATAAACAAGCAGGGAGGTACTCACTCTTACCCCCTTTGCAGGCTAACAATGAATCTTTGGGAAAAATCACTGAGTCTGAACATACAGCTACAGTCCCAATTTGTTCCAGGCAGAGACAATGTTCTGGCGGACAGTCTAAGCAGGAATTTCTTAGACCCACACGAATGGAGGTTACATCCAGACATCTTTGCACAACTAACCTCGGCATGGGGCAGGCCAGACGTAGACCTATTTGCCTCCCAACTCAATCATCAGCTACAAAAGTTCTGCTCAAGGACAAATCATCTACAAGCATGGAAGATAGATGCTCTCTCATTCAACTGGATCTCCCTAGTCATCTATGCATTTCCACCTCTGCCACTGATGACCACAGTGTTACTAAAGATCAAAGCAGAGCAGCCAAAGGGAATCCTAATAGCTCCGAACTGGCCGAGACAACACTGGTACCCACTACTACGGAGCATATGTCACAACAAACCGTGGGCCCTTCCCAAATGGCCTCAACTGTTGACTCAACACAACTTCAGGACAGCTCATCCCAACCTCCAGACTCTACAGCTAACAGCTTGGAAGATCACATAAATAACCTCAATTTATCTCTCCAAGGAAGTTCAGCGGATACTAACAGAAGCCCGCAGACCATCCACCAGAAGGGCTTACTCAGCCAAATGGAAGCGTTTCAGCATTTGGAATACCAACAAGGGTCAAGATGCATCAGTACTGAGCATTCCACTCATTCTGGAGTACTTGGCAGAATTGCTAAATAAGGGACTTTCATACTCTTCCATAAAGATACATGCTTCAGCTATCTCAGCTAGATACAACACTGACCCACCTGTGTTCTCACATTCTTTGCTAAGGCAATTTCTTAGAGGGATCAAGAATATAAAACCTCCAAGAAAGGCACCAGTACCAGCTTGGGATCTCAATTTTGTGTTAGAAAAATTGACTCTACCTCCCTTCGAGCCAGCAGCTTCAGCGGATTTACAATTTCTGTCCTGGAAGACAGCTTTCCTGCTGGCCATTACCTCAGCTAGAAGGGTTTCAGAATTACAGGCACTAATGGCAATACCACCCTTCATAATCTTCCACCGAGACAGGGTCTCCTTACGAACCAATCCTTCCTTTCTGCCAAAAGTGGTATCTAGGGTCTCTCTAACTCAGGCAATTCACCTGCCTACTTTCTTACCCAATCATGAAAACAAAGGGGAAAGACTGTTGCATACCTTGGACATACATAGACAACTTCGCTGCTATCTAGACAGAACCAAGATCAGTAGGAAGTCCGATCAGCTATTTGTAGCTTACGCTCCTGGAGTACAGGGAAAAGCAATTTCCAAACAGACAATTTCAAAATGGATTGGACATTGCATCAGATATTGTTATTCCTTCCATGGAAAGAGTGTGCCAGCCAATATCAGACCACACTCTACCAGAGCTACAGCCACCTCCACAGCCTTCTTAAGAGGGGTGACTACAAAGGATATTCTAGAAGCTGCTACATGGAGCTCCATGCATACATTTTCCAAACACTACAACCTCCCTTTATTTTCCAGATCCAGAGCAGGCTTTGCTTCGGCAGTCCTGCAGGGATTGCTAGCTACACCATCCTTTTCCTAGAGCATACCACCTCCCCCAGCTAAGCTATGGTATTCAACCCATATGTTATGACTGCAGTTGCATTCTTGAAGGACATAGTGCAGTTTTGTACCTACCATAAATGTAGATGTCCAATAGATATGCAACTGCAGTCGGGTTTTCCCTCCCTCCTTCCCCTCTATGCCTTGGGTCCACTCCTCTCCCTGTTATTCTTAGCTGGGGATATCTGTTATGGTGTATCTGTTTATTGCTTACTTATTTGTCTGGAAACCTATTTTTGTTTTACAAATTTGATTTTAGCCTTCCTTGGAGGGCACCTGGCATCTGGGGCAAGAAACACTGAAGAAGATGGCGTCGGCTGATGCTTATATACTCCAGCCGCTCTGACGTCGGATAGAAATGCGACATCAGCCGACGTCGGACCCAGACTTTGGAATCCGGCCGACCGAGGGCTGCCTGAGGCAGGACAACCCCATATGTTATGACTGCAGTTGCATATCTATCGGACATCTACATTTATGGTAGGTACAAAACTGTACTTTGCTCCTACTACTATTGGAACTGTCTGGGTATCTTTCTTCCACATTGCTCTTGTTTCTGCCTGCAGATCCTGGTATTTTATGACTTTGTGTCTCTCTGTACGCAAGACACTGTAGTCACTGGGTATGGCAATTTCAATGATCAATGCTACTATTGTCTTCTTTTCTTGGACCACTGTATCCATTTTCTAACATCTGTCTTTTGAACTGTTGGTAATGGATGATCCCACGTGATGTAGACTTCTTCATTTTCTATGATGTTTTGTGGCTCATGTTTCCAGTGTTTTTCAGCCACTTCAGTACTATAATGTTTGCACAATCCCCAGTGCAACAGTCTCGCCACATTATTATGTCTTTCAGTATACAGTCCTTCTGCAATTAGTATGTCGCAACCAGCAAGAGGTGTGTAACTGTTTCCAATTCAGTTTTACTAAACCTACATTTGCCTGTTTCTCCCACATGTTCAATGGACTTTATAAACCAATGTGTATGCAGCCCACTATCTTGGGCTGCCAATATTAACCTTTCATCTCTTGGTTTGAATTTGCCTCTCCTTGACCATTCCTGTGTTCTTGTGTATATTGTCAGTGTGTTTTATTAGATGGTTTTCAAGATTACAGAAGATGATGACTTTTACGTTTGTACTTGTATTTAGATATTTTGACAAGAAGCAGACTAAGCGTGATATTAGAGCTTGTTTATGGGGAAGGGGAGAATTTACAGCCTTCCATAACAAGCATTTAGCAGTGCTTTGCCATTGTTTGTACACCTACTTGACGGCTTGCTTTCCATGAGAGTAATTATCCCTTCCCACATCTTTGTTGCTGCCAATAAAACTTGCTGTGGCTCAACTCATATTTGCACAGCCAATACAAGGTAGTGGTTATGGGTCTGGTACATTCCTGATTTTGTCTTTTGACGTTATACATAGCCATTTTGACTCCATTGTTTGCTTAGATTAAGGATGGTATAGTTTATAGTTAGTACAGAGCAGCTACCCTACACTTTTTTTTTTGCCACAGGGATGTTCTTCATGTTTCACTGTTGCAGTCATCACATTTGGGTTATCTGCCTGCAGTAGCCCTCAGTCGGCCTGATTAACAAATTCTTGGGTCCTGCGTCAGTTGCTGTCTCTTTTTCCGTGACGTCAGGTAGTCAGGGGTATAAAACATGCAGCCGACGCCATTACATCAGTCTTTCTTGCTGTGCGGTACCCAAAGCAGAAGCAGTTCGCAAGTGCTGGTCGGCCGACTCCTGAAATTTTCGTTTTTGAGTTTCAGAACCAAAGTCTTCAACTAAAAGCTAAGTACCCCATTGGGGAAACTTTTTTTGCTCTAAACAGATGTCAGTAAAAGTAAATAATTGCATTTCTTGTGGAAAGCAAATACCTTGTAAAGATTTTCATTCGTACTGTATTCCTTGCTTAGGCCCTGACCACGACGTACCTTGCTGTCGGTTTTGTACCTTATTTAAACCATGAACTATCTGTCGTCAGTATATTTTCATTTCTAAATATTTTGGTGCTGTGTTGAATTATCCAGATATGTCTTCGATAAGCCATCTGACTACCGACATTCCAAAAAAACGCAAAGATAAAGACAGAGACAGGCCGCCTAGGTCCAAAGCTGCCGACGACACTTCTCCTAAGCCAGTCGCCAGTTCGCCGGTACTCAGTGAGGTGCTTTCACAGCCCCTGATACCCACTACTTCAGATTCGCAGGCCTCTACTGAGACCCATTCAGAGTTCGGTATGCCACGAGATGCTTCAACTGTGGAACCTGCGGATGTCTCTACCTTGGATGGGCCCAGAACCGCTGTGCAGGCACCGGCTTCTGAGGGTGTATTCAGGTCTACTGACTTGCATATTAAACCAACGCCATCTTCTTCTTCAAGGCCTAAAACTCGAATCATGCCTAGAAAACTGATGCCTAGACCGCATGGTCAGGCCTCTATGCCTAAAAAACAAATGACAAGGATGGCTGAAGACCTTATTACTTTAATCAGGGGAAGCCAACCTTCCCCCTCTAAGACACCTAGGACTGAGTTTACTTATGATACTTCTGACCAGGATTCTGAAATTTCTGTTTTTTCTGATGACCAGGATTTACCCTTATCTACCTGTAAGGATTCTGATGTGGAGGACTCTATTCCGTCTTCTTCCTCCCCCCGGAGGATTTCTAGTTTGTTGAAACCTTGCATACTCTTAGGGAGCATTTTTGTTGGGAAAGTCAGGATTTCTCTGATTCTAAAAAGAGGCTTAGGGATTTCTTACTCCTGCCCCAGCACAGGCCTTTAGCTATCCCTCCTGTACTAGACATTGTTGATGATGCCTTTTCGGAATCTAGCTTGGCCCCTGACTCTTTACCTTCTGCTCCCAGAAAACCTGATAGATATTACAGGGTTCCTGACTCTCACAAGTTCCTTTTCAAAAATCCTACTGCGGATCCTGAGACCATTTCACAGGAACTCAAAGGCATTAAAGCTACTACTGCCAAAAATCCTACCCCCTCTGATAGAGACTCCAGGCCGCTGGATAGATGGGGTAAGAAGGTATACACTTCTGCAACTTTGGCCATTAGTGCCTTAAACTGCCAGTTTCATATGTTAAAGTATCAGCAGCATATTATTGGATTGCTTAAACAGAAAATTATGTTGATTCCTGATTGCGCTGAAAATAAGGATTTACAGGATTCTGCTGAACAAATTGGAAAACATACTTTGCAATGTGATTTTGATTCACTAGAGGCATCTTGCAGGGCTGCTGTCACTGGGTCTGTACTTAGAAGGCATGCTTGGCTTAAGGAGCAATCCTTGCCAGATCATGTTAAAGCTAAATTACTGGATGCTCCCTTAAGTCAGGACTACCTGTTTGGCAATAAGGCAGAAGAAGTTCTTAAAAAGATGGAGGAAAAAGCTAAATCTATGCAAACTGTTAAAGGTTTCTTACAAGTACAACCTCCAAGATTTAGTAGGCATTGGCCTTCTAAGAGCTGGTCCTTTCCTGCCTCTTCAAGCCTTCTCAGTCCAAACCCAGATCCAGCAGAACACCCAGGCTTCAGTCCCAGGGTATGCACATGACTAAGCAGTGGGGGGGCCTCCACTTCCAAATCTTGGAGTAGTAAAACTCCCCCCTATGGTAAACTTCTCAATGACTTCACTTTAAAACTTCCAAGCACTTCTCAACTGACTGCCCCTTTGGGGGAAAGATTGCTCTACATGCAAAAAACTGGGAACTCATTACTTAGGACAAATGGGTTTTAAATGTAGTGTCCCAAGGATACAGATTTTGCTTCCACATGTACCAACTCCAAACAGTTGGCCAGATCTATCCCCAGATCAGTGGGCAGAGGCTCAAAAGCAAGTACTCTCTCTTAAGCATAAAGGCTATTCAAACTGTACCAGACGAAGAAAAGGAATGAGATTTCTACTCAGGACTTTTCCTGGTACCTAGAAAAGACAATTCATGGCTTCCTATCCTGGACCTGTCTACTCAACACCTTTTTGGTGATTCCAAAATTCAAGATGCTGACTCTTCACCAGTTGCTTTCTATGCTAAGCAAAGATGCCTGGTTGGCAACACTCGATTTAAAGGAAGCATACCTGCACATCCCAATCAGGGAATCTTGCAGAAGATACCTATGCTTCAAAGCAGGCTACTTGCATTATCAGTTCTCTGCACTGCCCTTTGGCTTATCTACAGCGCCCAGGGTATTCACAAAGTGCCTAGCGCCAGTCATTGCATTTTGCAGGCAAAGAAATATTCATATATATACCCATACCTGGATGATTTGTCTAATTCAGGCAGAAAGCCAGGACATACTTTTGAATCATCTGGCCTTTGTACGTAGGGTGTTAACTTGTCTGGCATACACCATAAACGAAAAGAAATCACACCTGGTACCCTGTCAACAAATTATATTCCTGGGAGCAAGCTTGAATACAACTTCCCAGATGGCTTTCCTCACACCAGAGAAACAAATTCATTTGACAACATATTTCAAACTAGTGGCCACAAAACCCTGCTATCTGCAAGGCAAATACTGCAAGCCTTGGGGTTCATGGCCTCCTGCATTCTTCTAATTCCATATGCAAGACTGCATATGAGGAAACTACAATGGTATCTAAAAAGCCTATGTTGTCAACATTCTCAGGATCTAGAAGCAATGATTCCTGTCATACCTTGCCTACGCCTAGAGTTCCTTTGGTGGGCAGAGGCCTGCCACCAAAACAAGGGACTACCATTCACTCTACTCCCTGCCACCCAAACCCTACCAACATACGCATCAGACTATGCATGGGGGGCTCCCCTGGCGGGGAAGTGCATTCAGGGCAAATGGAACCCAAGTCAAATGCACCTGCATATCAATCAAAAAGAAATGTTAGCTGTACAGAATGCTCTGACAGCCTTCAAGGACCATATTCTTCCAGGACAAGTAATGGTAAAGACGGACAACACCACTGTTATGTGGTACATAAACATGCGGGTGGGTACCCATTCTTACCCCCTCTGCAGACCAGCCATGCATTGTGGAACACAGCCTTGGGCTACCAAGTGAATCTACAGGCTCATACACTTGCAGACAGACTAAGCAGAAACCTCATGGACCCACACGAGTGGAAACTGGAACCAAAGATTTTCAACATCTTGACAAACAAATGGAGGAGCATAGATATAGACCTGTTTGCCTCCCCCAGGAACTACCAATTGGACAAATTTTGCACAAGGACTCCCCACAAACAAGCTTGAAAAGTGGATGCTCTGTCCTTCAGCTTGAAAAACCCTTCAGTTTGGGTGGCACAGTGGTGCAGTGGTTAACATTGTTGCCTCACAGCAAGAGGTTCTCCAGTTCGATTCTTGGCTGGGGTGCCTTCTGTGTGGAGTTTGCATGTTCTCCCTGTGTTCGTGTGGGTTTCCTCCGGGTACTCCGGTTTCCTCCCACATTCCAAAGACATGCATCTGGAGCATTTCTCCCCGGGCCTCCGCTGAAAACAGGCTCTGTGGAACCTAGTCGGACTTTCCCGGTCAACAAATGTTAAATAAATAAAAAATAAAATAAAAAGTTTATGCCTCTCCTCTTCTGCCTCTCCTCTCCAAAGTACTACTAAAGATCAAACAGGACAAACCAAGGATGATGTTGATTGCACCAGACTGGCCACACCAGCATGGTACCCCCTCTTGCGCAGTGTGTCACTGTTGGCCCCATGGCACCTGCCTCAGACCCTTACCCTGTTGTCTCAGCAGGAGAACCAGATTTTGCACACTCAGCTTCAAACCCTGAACATAGCAGCCTGGCTAATTACCTAATCTCTCCTTTACCATCCCTCAGTAAACCTGTGATGGATATTTTAGAGGCAAGGAGGCCTAATGCTAGAAAATCTTATGCTGAAAAATGGAAAAGATTTTGTGCCTGGAACCAATCTCAAGGGAAGAGCACAACAGCACCCAGCTTACTCAGATTTTATAATACTTAACTGAGATGCTTCACAAGGGCCTTTTTATTTTCCTCCATCAAAATTCACACCTCAGCCATTTCAGCTCATTATAACACAGAACCTCCCCTCTTCTCTCATCCACTGCTCAAGCAGTTCCTCAGAGGGGACAGAAATTTAAGACCACCCAGGAGAGCCCCAACTCCATCCTGGGACCTTAACTTTGTATTGGAGAAACTTACTTTTCCTTCTTTCGTGCCAGCTGTTAGTGCAGATTTAAAATTCCTTTCTTGGAAAACAGCCTTCCTTTTAGCAATCACTTCAGCAAGAAGGGTATCTAAATTACAGGCCCTTATGGCAGTGGAGCCTTTCATCATCTTTCATGCGGGCAGGGTGTCACTCAGAACCAATCCCTCCTTCATGGCCAAGTTGGTATCCAGTGTGGCTCTTAATCAGTCCATTCATTTGCCAACCTTCTTTCCTAATCCACAGAACAAAGGGGAACGGATACTGCACTCCTTAGATGTGCACAGACAACTTAGATTTTACTTGGACAGGACTAAACCTCAAAGGAAATCTGAACAACTGCTGGTGGCATTTGCTGCAGGGGCAGTGGGGAAGGCTATTTCAAAGCAAACCATTTCTAAATGTATAGGCCATTGCATTCATTTCTGCTATAAGCACCATGGAAAACCTATCCTACAGAGGATCAGACCCCATTCAACCAGGGCTACATCTACCTCTACAGCCTTTTTCATAGGTGTCCCTACCAGGGACATTCTAGAAGCTGCTACCTGGAGTTCTGAACATACTTTCAACAAGCATTGCCATTTGCCACTTTTCTCTAAATCCAGAGCTGGCTTTGCCACTGCAGTCTTGCAGGGTCTTATAGCTGGTCGTAATGCTGTCTAAATTCCTCCTCCCATCCTTAGCTTTGGGAATCTACCCAAATGTGATGACTGCAACAGTGAAACATGGACATAGTACAGTTGTGTACACTTACCATAAATGTAGATATTCGAGTGTATTCACTGTTGCAGACCTGGTTACCCTCCCTCCAGCCCCCTGACCTTTTTTGGCTATACCTCTACTCTCCTTTACTATGCTGAAAAGCTTTTTGGTATATTTGCTTTTTTATTGGAGGGTATATAATTGTGTGTATATATATATATATATATATGTGTGTGTGTTTTATTGCTTCCCATTAAGGGGGCACCTGACATCTGGGGCAAGAAAAATTGATGTAATGGCGTCGGCTGCATGTTTTATACCCCTGAGTACCTGATGTCACAGAAGAATAGATAGCAAATGATGCAGGACCCGAGACTTTGTTAATCAGGCCGACTGAGGGCTACTGCAAGCAGATAACCCAAATGTGATGACTGCAACAGTGAATGCACTTGAACGTCTACATTTATGGTAAGTGTACACAACTGTACTTTTCTGTGGCAGTGTAGGACATCTGCTTTGAGGTACTCCCTACAGCCTTACTGTCTGCTTCACCCATACTTTGCCACTAGCCATTGGCTGCCACTGCCTCCCAAACTGGTGAGATCAACAAGGCTGGATGGTAGCAAGGGAAGGCGTTTGCAGTGTCGTGACTGTCCCTGGAAAGGATACTGGATGGACACTTAGAATTACACTCTGTTATCCTCTTGCATGTTTGATGTAGTATGGAGAACTTGCAGTGGGCTTTCATGATGGTGTCACCCCCAACTCTTCAGTGATGTACTTGTTTGTTCTGCTGCCCCAGAAGTTTCCCTTAAAAGCTGCAGCACTGCCCTGTCCCCATCCTACACCTACCAACCTAATCTCCCTTAAGAAGTGAGCAGAACTTGTCAAATTAATCTTCTTTTCCTTCTCCTCGGTGCCTCCAGTACTTGAGCAGCTACTCAAATCTGACTCATCTGGATGATAAACAGACCTCTGTACATATATTGCCATAGAACCCTTCTTGGCTCTTTTTCTCTTTATTGTTGCCTGCCCCAGTCATTGTTCTGCTCTTCAGACTTAGATTTTATTCTTTGACAGGTACTTTATTTTTGCCTGCCCACTTCATCACCCAACTTTATGCCCTGCTTTCTCAGTATCCCTTTGTGGCATTTTATTTGAGTGGTAGAGACATAAGACTGCCTTGTATAACTTCTGTCTGTAAACAGTCCTCCATGCCTCATCATTTGGTTTTATGAGATCCAGGGTTCTTTTTTTATTCTTGATGAAGTTTGCTCCTGAGCCTGACAACTGGCCATCCAACATTCCCTATTAGAACTCTGTCTGTTTCCCAGTACTAGAAGTTAACCCTGTACAATGCAAGGGATCCAGATAGGCTGTTATACAGATAGCCATGATGGTTGCTTGTGCATTTGTGGACATCCTGACAGTGAAATACATTTTTGTAAGATCTAATCCCACTCCTTGGCTGGGTTGGGACATGAATGATCGGCATTGCTTTGGGGACCATCAGTACCTTTCCCATTAGTGCACAGTAATGAAGCCTACCACTAGGTGATGCCAGCATGTGTACTGCAATGCTGATCTTTCTGAGAAGGTTTGTAGTTGTATGCATCCTTTTCTTCCCCACCCTGATCCCAAGGTAGGCACACCATTCCTCCTTGCCAGCTTTGTCAAGCACCTAAGCTGCTACTCGAATTATGCTCACTTGGTCCGTAGTCAACACTTTATTACCCTCTGCCATCAGAGCTGGGTGGTTTTGTAGGTTCCATGTTCTGTGATAGTCCATAATTACAGATTCTGCATGTGGTAGGAGGAATATGACCCTATTACATGCTGTTCCTTAGACTTTTCTTTGTTCCTAGTTTACACCCCATGCTTTTTTTATGTGGTAGGAATGATAGGAACAGCCTATAACAATGTGGGCCCTCCTCAGCCTTTGCTGCTTGCCTAATACTTCATCTCTCATAACATCCTCAGTAACTGTCAATCATATTTGTAATGTCTGCTGGTCCTTCGCCACCATGTATTTACTTGGGTACAGACTGCCACTATTGTGCTGCTTGATAACCCTTTACCACCCAGAGCTTTCCGTCTCACAGTCTCAACACTGTTTTGCTGTTTAACTCTTCATTACTCAAATAACCACACTGGTTACTCTCTGCCACTGCTGTCCTGTGATTAGTTCATCACTCAGAACTTTCTTGGTCATTCTGTGCCCCCTCTGTCCTGCCTGCTTAACATTCACACTCTTTGGATGCAGTCTGCCACTGCTGTCCTGCCAGCTAACCTTTTATTAACCATACTTATCTGGGTTACTTTCTTCCATTTGTATCTTGCTTGAAAATTTCTTCATTACCAAGCCTTCATCTGACTTTAATTCTCATCTCAAAGTGTTTCTGTTGTAGTAGAGTTTTAGTGGCAATGGGGAGATGATTCATGTGCTGGCTGCCCCTTACTGTGATCCAGTACTTTTCTTGAACCTGTGAGCTAAACTGTGTTTTGATTGATTTCCCCATTTCCATAGCTGCAGATCCCCCCCGTTTTATTTAACTGGAATGAGGGGGGTATCCCATATATCAATGGAATTTGCTTCTGTTTGTGGCTCAGCATCACCACATATTTGTTTCCTAAGTGGCGACATAAGTACTTTGCTTTGGGCACCATATGGTCCTATTTCTAGAGTGTGTTGTTGTAGACATTTGCTTTTTCTATTGATACATATCCCGCCATTGTAGGATAGAGGGGGAATGTACTGTGCAGTCTGTCAGTCCATTGATGCTGCTGTGACTGCTCTTTGCTTCAACCACCTTGTGAGGATCTAACCTTTCAATGGACGTGTGTCCATGTAGCACTTCTGCTGAGGTTGGAATGGAGGGTGATGTTTCCATCATCTCTTATCCCATCTGTGCCACTCCCAGCAGCACTGTAGTCCTTTACTCATTATCATTTCATTTTGTGAAAGGATGTTGGCTTGGTGTCTATATGGAAATGGCTTGCACACCCTATAATTACTGATCTTCTGTGATTTCCTAAATGACTTAAATTGGTTCTCAGTAGCTTTCCTTCTATTGTATGGTATTTTCCATAATTTTACTGTACGTAGGTCTTGTTAGGTTGACCATTCCCTGAGCTGGTGATATGAGCTATGAAGGGGGTATGTCAAAGACATTGCATTATCAGTCATTGTGGATTCTCTCTGTAGTTTTCCCCCATTAGGACATTTTCTAGGACATCTTACCCAAGTGTTGACTTGGCTTGTTTGAAAGAATTTGACAGAAGTGTGTCTTCACATTTTCCTTTCCACTTGCACTTCTTGATCATCATCCCATTTGCCAACACTTTTTTGTAAGGAAAAAAAAAAGTAAAACAAAAAAGTGTATTTAAAACTTTGCACTATAATTTCATGAAGTAAATCCATAAGATCTTAGGACTTAGTTTTGTGGCATTTTTAAGCACTAGCCTGTGTACTTGGCAGGCTACTTAGCAAGCTGGTTCACAAACATATTTTTCTGTTAACAAGACTTCAGCCAGAGTTTTAAGAAATATTGTCCAGGGGAAAAAGAAACAGTTAAAGAAGGAGACCTTGTATTGCAATATTTTCTTCTTAAGTGCTGTTCATAGGTAAGTACTAGGCTAGCTGCCATTGCATGTTTTTTTTAAAGCCAAGCCAATTTCCTTTTTGTGTTCAGAATAACCTGATTTGGTTGTAGATTGGCCTTACCCATCAATAATTGTGTATTTCCCCTAATGAGAATAAGTGGAATCATACCATAAATAATTTGAGGGGACCCATACATGGACTGAAGCATTTAGGAGCTACCTCTCTCCATTATTAGTACAGGGGACAGTTCTGGGGTAAATTTTCTGTTTCCCCTCCATAGACCTAAATTGTAATTGAAAACGGACAGGGACAAACTTTGTTTTATGTGGATGGGGAGTCTGTTCCACAGGAGTGATATCCTCTGCGAGATGTACCTGTCCTTCCAAACCGTTCTGTTGATGTTGAAGAAGAGGTTTAGATCCCTAGACTGAGTATTTCTGATGACATTTAACTTGCTAATGTGCACTAAAGCCATCCGTGATGGGTCAGAGGATGCTTTGTGTACCAGACACAGATCATCTCTTAGCAGTCTGTAGGATACTGAGTATAGTGACAAGGCTTTGAGTTTGTCCATGTAGGACATGTTGTTTAGGCCTTGTATCCCTTTAGTAAGGTATCTCTCTGGGAGTTCCAGTTGTTGCATGTGTCTAGACAGGTGCATGTGGAAGGGGGCATTATATTCAATGATTAGCCTTAGCTGTCTAAAGGGGGCAATGACAGTTCTGATCTGTTGAACCAGGTGTTAAGATTGTGAACCATGCTACCCTTCCCCTCTCTATTTTATTCTTCATGGGCCCTACTTAAATGAAGAGAAATGGTACCTCCACAATACAATACCTTTATGTGTAGAACAGACTTTCCAATAAATTGACTTGAGTGCATTCTGATTTGGAAAATAGTAAACAGTGTTATTAGTTGCTGTTAATATGCTGATTGCCCTTTATCTGCCATCAAACTTCAAGTCAAGATATTGCCTGTCAGCAAAGCTTGCATATTCATCCTACAACCTGCAACAAAAATCGGTGGTCCGAGCACTGTATTTTTTGGTCCTGTGTGTCATTGTCTGGTGTGTACTGTATTTGGTGTCATCTGGCATTTTTTGGTTAGAGGTCTGGAAAGTGGTGTATTATTACCCAAGTTCTAAAGTTGCTGATTATGAGAACATGCAGTTGGATTACTCAGCCATAAAAAAGTTGTTTTAGTATCTGTACTGACTTCTGGTGAGTAGCACTCGGTACTAGGGATCTTTTGCTCCCTGAACTATTCCTGCAGCTGTCTGCTAACATGTTTTATTAAAGGCTCAACTCTGCTGGCTGACATTCTGCTGCTCCAATTTGCATTTACTGATTAATTGTTAGTAGTGACCTTCTGGATACTGTTATTAGTCAAACTTCTAATGGATGGTCCCTGTATAACAATTGCAGATCGTGCCAGTCCTTTAGAAGTTTAGCTAATTGTAGCACATCATTCATTATGATGGTTTTATTGCTGGTAAATGTGTTTAGCAGTGAAACTGCACTGCAAAGCTGGAACACACAGAAGTGGAAAGTGCAGCTGCAGTTAAACAGAACACTTTGTCCAACTGCTGTATTTAATCATTTTAACCATTGCACTTAATTAATATGCTGGTTCATTTAGTATAACCAGATTGCATATTTTCACAGTCCAAAGGACCTTTTTATGTATGTGTGTGTGAGTGTGTGTGTGTGTGTATATATATATATATATATATATATATGTATATATATCCATATATTTATTTATTTATATATATATATATATATATATATATATATATATATATATATATATATATATATAAACCTCTGTCTACTCACTACACTTTCTTGAAAGTACATATTCATTTATCCAGACTTGTAAGCTTGTGCCATAAGGATATATCAACAATAACACCAGCAAAGTAATTAAGATTGCTAATTGTAATACAACTAATGCATTTGGTTACACAGTTGAATGCTTATATTTACTGCACATATACATAAGCATTTATTTATACTATTCTTGTTAATAAAAAATATTAGCACACTTTTTTGACTGGGCTTTTTTTGTCATTGCTTATTGTCTTAAATGTGAAATTATGATATTCAGCAACCTCCTTAAGTAACGTAGAGGGTACCTGGTTAATATTTGCTCCAAAAGCAGTTTACTTTCATTCCAGTCAAACATGTTTAATAGACCTCTCAAGCATTGAAAATGTTGCATACAAGGTATATCTGTTTATTTTCCGTGGTAACTGTTTAGCCGGGTTCTTATGAGTACAACAAAAATGCATTATGTCGAATGTGTTTTCGTCGACGCATGTAGAGCGAACAGGCAAAACAGCGAAGCTGCTGTTCAGCGAATTCGTTCCCTGGGAAAGAAGTTGCTTGACTGATTCATTGTTTTGCTGTGTTCTGAAGTGTAGTGTGGTCCTGTATAGCTCCCGAGCGTGATTGTGCAACAGTTACTGACCTTAGAGTTAGGGTGCGGGTTAAGGTAAGTGCATATGTATGAAAGTGTTTACTGTTTTATATTTTGTGTTAAATGTATGGTTGAGTTATGTGTGTATGTGTTTTCAGTTGTTTACTTTTGTTTGGGGGGGGGTAGAATTTGGGTTAAGTTAAGTGTGTATGTGTTTGGAGCTGTTTATGTAAATGTGCGAGAGTTACTGACCTTAGGGTTAGGGTGCGGGTTAAGGTAAGTGCGCATATGGTTTAAAATGTTTACTGTTTTTTTTTCGTTAAATGTGCATATGTGTATTTAGTTGTTTACTGGTTTTTGGGGGGGTATAATTTGGATTGGGTATGTGTGTATGTGTTTGGAAGTGTGTAATGTGTTTTTTTTTGCCGGGGTTGGAACAGCGATTTCTTTCCCTAGGAAAAAATCGCTGTTCTTTGGACTCTATATTTTCAGCTTTCGCTGAAAATGTGTCAATGTAACATCATTTGCTGTTTTAAGCGTTCAATGTTGCAGTATAGACCCGTTTAGCCATGTACTTGTCCCACAAATTTGTTTTTGCAGCATGACTTTCCCTGTCAACTAACCCATCCATTATTACAATGATGTCCCTTACTGTTGGTATTCTCCTTGACTTTTATCTTTGTGTAATAATTTCATTTGTAACCAAATGAAACAGAAATAGCATTGTTTCTTCTGTCTTTGTTACAGTACACCTTTTTATGATATCCAAAATAAGGTAAGCATTTTAAACAATTATGTTTCTTTTTGCAAAACTTAAAATAGTTTGTTTGTGTCTTTCGGCTTTTCCAGGTTAGGGGTCGCCACAGCGGAACTCTGGTCCACTAATGATAGGTAGTTGATTTTTACGTGCCGAGTTACCAGCCCTGATGCACAACCTTCAACGAAGGTACGCCCATTCACGCATGTCTCCACACAGAAGACGCTGTAGCTGAGAACCGAACCGGACAGCGTCTTACTGTGAGGCAACAACGCTACCGCAGCACCACCACCGCAGGTTAAATTTTCTAAATCTTCAGTAAAACTTTAGACTTGCTATGGACTAAAACATATGATTCCATGTCCATACCCTTCCTCACACCTCTAGCAGTGAGAGTCAACATTCAGAAGCTTCGTTCTTAACCTTTGGTTTGTGGCAGGGTATAGAAATATTCTTTGAGACACTTGCATGCAAGTAACATAATTTTCTATGTTTAAGGCTTATAACAAACAAACAAATCCACTTTCCATAGCATCATCTCAGCTTCCAGTAACGTACTGCAGTCCCTGCAAAAGTTGATCTTTCGGTGCCTTACTTGTTGTACATACCAGACCTTTATATGTGGACTGTCACGCATTGCCTTCAACAAAGTAGATGTTGTCTTTAGGGGGGGGTGCCTTTCCAAATGTACTATCAAATCCATATGCATTGCTATATCAAGTAAACCTTCATATGTTATCTGTAATAATAACAATAAAGACAATCTATATATCTGTTTTACATGTTCCTACGTGCCCTGTCTTCCCTCCCATCCTCAGTTTTCCTAGTAAATCAATATTTTATTCCTACTCCTCTAACTTCATAAACCCACTTCTTCCAGAGCATCCAACTTGGTATCCCAATGGTCACTAAATGAACTAACTAGATCTTTGCCTTCCTTTCTTAATGAGTTACATAACACTGTTGTAGCATCTGTAAACTCCACTCTTCTTGCATAACACATCAGAAGGTATGTACCCACCATACTAATTCTGGAACTGCCTATATTTAGACTTCATTTTCCCACTTGGTCGCATAATTTTACATGGACAGTAAATAAGATATGTTTAATTGTACTGCAGCATGTCACATTTCCGAGTCAGGAATATTTAAAACGTCCTACCACTTCTGTAAGTATCACTTTATCTAAAGAGACTAGGCTTGTCCATCATGCTACACAGAATCTGTTACACTTTTACTTATTTTCTAAAAATATATCAGCTGGAAAAGCTTGAGCCAAAGGCACCATAAAACATGCACTGTCTGTAGTCTAAACCAAGCATTTTCATCTATGGAAAGTATTCCTTAATATTTTCTTTACATCGCCATATGTTCTAGTTGGACATTTTTAAAGTATTCTGTTGCCAAATCCCCAAATAATATATTTTGCTTGCTGTGGATATGCATATGTCTGCCTCATCAGAAAGGAGGGCACAAAGTTTATCCTTAGCGCTGTTATTTTTTGTCTTATTTGCCTTGTACCCAACATTTTACCAAATTTGTCCAGCATCTGAAGCAATGTTTTTTTTTCTCGGTGTCTTCACTTTTAAGTATAACATCATA
The DNA here is from genome assembly GCF_019279795.1 of Protopterus annectens. Classification (NCBI taxonomy): domain Eukaryota; kingdom Metazoa; phylum Chordata; order Ceratodontiformes; family Protopteridae; genus Protopterus; species Protopterus annectens. Next base: position 1,991,672,489 of record NC_056741.1, read on the forward strand.
AGTAAATAATTAAATCTTTGTCTTCTTGATCTGGTCTGTATTTCCTTAAACATGATTCCCTTACCATTGCAACCAAGGACTTTAACCTGTTTTTATTTTACTGTATTTAAAGAGAAGTTACCTTTCTTATACTTAATTGATAGCGCAAAAGACAGTGACAGCCTTGTACTTGTCTTGACTCTAGTGCTTGATGCCATACAACTGACCTTTGTTAATTCTATAAATCCTATAGAAAAGCCATATTCCTTCATTCCTTCACCATCAAGTGAGAAGCTTTCATCAGCATCACATTTTTCAATAGATTGTCCATAGTCTGCCCCATACCTCTCTAGCAGCTGTGATTTAGGCATGTGGCTATCGAATTTGCCTTCAGATTTAGCCAGGCTCCTGTATATACTGTCCCACTATGCACTCCCAGTTGTGTCCCCAGTACAGTGGACCAAACCTTTTCTTCCCTTCCCTTGGATAACAATGTCCTCCCCTCTTATTCCTGACATAGCTTTTGCAGTGTCCTGTGCTGCTAATCAACAAGGATAGTTTGGGGTGAATCAGAACCAGGCAGAAGTGCAAGACTTTTTTACCACCATCTTACCTGCATCATCAGGTGTTTGACCATTCTTTCTTTGTCAAGAAGCATTTATCACAATGCTACCTATGTCATTAATTAAGGAAACTGCGCCCCATGTACACTGTAAGTCCAGAAATAAAACTGCACCTACCCACCCAACTAAAACAGGACAGTCTACCTATAAAAGCTCCCTTGAAATGAAATATGGCATTGTTAAAATGACAAAAAAAAAAGTAAACTTCAGACAGACCAATAGGCAGTTGGAAAACATTGCCAGCAAAATGAATCCATTTCAGAAATCTACATTAGCATTTAAAAAACAAAACAAAATTAACACAGCTGAATGTAACCTTCAGTATACTACTGGCAATAATATTGCAAAGTACCTGACTCTGTTTAAAAAAAAAAACAGTAAAACCTGCTTCAGAGTAGAGTAGAAAACTGATGTCAGGACAGCCCATTCATAAAAACCCAAAACCTTATTCACTTGGAAGCATTTGCAGTTAACTTATCCCATTGAAATAAGTAGAAAACAATAATCCAAACTAAGAAAATAAAACAAAGGGGTGTAGAATATTTGACAGTGGTATATTATATTTGAAATATTTTGTACAATAGGATTAACAGAGTCCAATAGTCATCATTCATCATGAGACTTATTCCCTAAATCCAAGTACAAGATTCTTCCCGTGTCACACACCACATCTCCATGCATACAATATCATATATATATATATATATATATATATATATATATGTGTGTGTGTGTATATGCGCATATTATATGGAATTCATTCATAGGCTATTACATTCGGCAAAATCACAAATTATGGAAAACAGTTAAAGTGATTTCATTTAATCAAAATTTATGGAAAACTGTAGCCGTATATGTTCATAGGTTCATAGGTAAGTACTAGGCTATTGGCCTTAGGGCCTATATAAGCCTAACCAAAAAGGTACCTTGGCTTTCGCCACTCAAAAAAATTATTTTCCTGTGCCCCTGTTGAGCAGAGCCACAGAAGTGATCCCCATGGTGAATTTCCTATTTCCCATCCAATCATCAAGACTTTTCTTGAAGAATGCTAATGAGGAGCTTTGTTTGAGATATATATATATATATATATATATATATATATATATATATATATATATATATATATATATATATATATATATATATATATGTAGGTAGTTTGTTCGTGAGTATGGGAAGTCTCTGGGACAGGAATCGGTCAATCCAGCATGTTCTGTTTATTGTGGTGACAAGGTTTAGGTCCCTAGAGCATGTAGCTTGGAGGGATTGGGATTTCTTTAAGTGGAGCATGTCCAACAGCTCTGTGTTTGACATAGCTTTGTATGTTATTCAAAGATCGCCTCTGAGTAGGCGATATGCAATGTAATTAAGCTGGAGTTTTTTTAGACGGTTTGCGTAGGGCATCTGTTTGAGGCCGGTGATCCTCTTTGTGAGGTATTTCCAGTTGTTGTAGATGTCTTGTGAGGTACATACCAAAAGGGGTGTTGTACTCTATAATGGGTCTAATGAGTGACGAGTAGAGGGGAACAATGACCTCTTTTTTCCTGGTTGAGAAACTTTTTGTGATGAGGTGTGCCACATAGAAGGATTGCCTGACTACAGTGGCGATATGATTATCAAAGGAGAGACTACTGTCCACCTGTGTCCCAGATTACCGCCTATGTGGTAGTTTAGGTGGACAGTACAGTTTCTTACTTGTTCAAAGAGGATGACAGTGCACATTTGGCATTGAATTTGAGGCCATGGTGTAGCTTTGCACACCAGGCATCTGTCTCAGTGAGGCTCTTATGTTTTTGGCGCATTGGGAGTTTGAGAACCTCCTAGTTTGCAGTCATCTGCAAACAGGTGGCCTTTTAAAGACCTTCTGTGTTAGCCTGTACTTCATGGAGTAGATACCAAACAGGAGAGGACCCAAGAATGAACCCTGTGGTACTCCACTTGTCACTGGTCTGAAGTCGGATTTGGAGTCTGCTACTTTCACAGTGTGGGTTTTGTCAATGTGCCAGATGGCAAACCATCTTGTGACATATAGTTTATAGAAGTTTAGTGTGGTTTAATTAACACAGAGTCTATAGGAAACCCTGTCATTATAAAGCCTTGGCGAGATGTGATAGTGTGAATCCACAACACCTTTGTAGAAACATTATTAGAGGTTTGGGAATGCTTCAAAGAAGTCTTTCAGGTTTAGGAGACATAATCTGCCTTTTACAAACCCGAACTGGGTGGGGTCCAGAGTTTGGAGATTACCAATGTCTTTGTTTATAAGTTCCGTGATGATATGTTCCATGGCCTTGCAGACCAGGCTCGTCAGGCTAATGGGGTGGTAGTTCACGGGGTCTGTGGTGGCTCCCCCTTTGTGGAGTGGAATAACTGTTGCTGTGTGCCATTCAGTGGGCACAAAGCCTGAGGTGAGGCTATGATTGAATATGGTACTTAGGTGGGGTGCCAGTTCGTTCTGTAGTTTGTTTAGAACGCAGCCTGGGATGCTGTCAGGTCCCATGGATGCTGTGTTCCTGGCTTTGGAGAGTGTGTTTTTTACCTGTGCAGTCATGATTACAGGAACTTTGCATTCTTTTGGTATAGAGATGGGCCCTTTAGGAGGTGAAAGGGGGGTAAAGTTAACACTGAACCTATCTGCCAGGATGTTGGCAATATCAGTTGGTTCTGTATATTTAGTGTCATTGTGCTGTAACTCAGAACAGTTCTGAGTGTTGCTATTGAGATTCTTGACATAGCTATAGAATGCTTTGTGGTTGGCTTTAGAATCAGTGGCAATTTTTGTTTTCGTAACTAGCTTTGGAGGATTTTATGCGGGATCTCAGCTTCTTACTGAGGCTGACCAGGGAGTTCCTCCAATCATGGGATTTTACTCTTTTTTTTTTTTTTTGCAACATTTTCTTTCTTCTGTTGTAGAGTTTGTTTATGGCAGGGGATCACCAGATTGGCTTCTTTTTTTTTGAGGATAGCATCTTGGTTCTGTTAGGGATAGCACAATCCATGCACTCATGTAAGTGCTTATAAAGTGCATTTGTGTAGGATTCAACAGTCGTACCTCTATTGTTCATCTGCATGGGTGTTGTGAGGTTTGCACTTCTGTCTTAAGAAGTGTGAAGATGGCTTTGGAGAAATTTTTTACGGTGGTTTCCCTAATCGGGGTGGGGCAGGATGTGGATTTCTAGGGTGATTAGTTTATGGTCTGATCTGACCAACGAGGAATTGACCTCTGGTGTGGAACACCAGTCGCCCATGTTGTTAATGACCAGGTCCAGGATATTGCTGCCCCCTGGTGGGGGTGTGTTTAGGTTGATCCAATGCATTAGAATTTATGAATTTCAGAAAATGTTGAGCAAAAGTGTTGGTACATGAGCAGTTTTCCCCAGTTAATGGTGGGGTAGTTGAAATCACCCATTGTTAGGGTGTTGGGTTGTATCCTAATATTTTCCAGTGTATCAAGAAATGGAGTGGGAATCCTGGGGCATGGTGGGGGATCTGTAGCAAGCTACAATTTAGATTGCGGTCTTGCCCAGAGTTAGTTGCAGTTGGATAATCTCGGATGCATTATACTGAGGAACTAGCCTGGAGGTGTGGATATCCTTAATGAATATGGGCACGCCTCCACCTTTAGTGTTTCGGTCCAGGTTAGATGGCCGAAAGTTGTGGTATGAATTATAGCCTGGTAATGCGGGGGTGCTCTCTGGAGCCTTGAACTAGGTCTCTGTAACTGCACAGATGTCGATGTTCTCCATTTTAAGGAGTGCCTCGAGTGAGTGCATTTTAAGGTTTAGACTTCTAGCATTGAGTAGCATTACCCCCAGATTTTGCTTGCTTGTACCTGTTACGGTGGTGAATTTGTCATTTGAACCTTGCCTAAAAAAGGCATTATAGGGGTGGCAAGAGCCTTGGCCAGTATCCAGAATCCCAAGGGCGACAGATGCAGGCCATCTCTGGCAAAGCATCGTAGTCTGTCGATCATGTCATCCCAGGCAGACAGATACTGGATCCCCTTAGAATGACACCAGAAACTTAGTCAATTGATGAAGTCGATCATTTTGTCCTTGTACTGTGGTATCATTCTGGGTGATGGCAAGAATGCTACTCAGGTACACCAAAAACGCCGGACAAACTGCAGAAAACGAAACAAATGTGAAGAAAGCAGCCACACAATGTCCAATACGTTGTGATTGTAGTAAATCCAATAATAGAAGATTTTAACACATACGAAAGCTCCGTAAAAACGTTAGAACTTTTATTTTTATACAAGCACTTTCGGAAGGCTTTGTATCCTTCCTTCTTCAGACTAAACAATTCCATATGCGATGGCTCTCTTTTAAATACATTCACAATTAAATAATTAATTACGTCAAAAGTGAGAACCATCTTTTTTAAAAACACATTGCTTGTTAATGTTAATGTGCAAAAGTATACTCTGTATATAGCACTTCCAAACATTACAAGTCACATCAAAACATCCATAGCATATACTGTCTTATTAAAATTATGTAAAAACATAGTTAAACCATATAGAAAACCACTCGCTGGTTATCAGGACAAGTACCCAATGCTCCAAATAAACTGAGTAATAATAAAAGTAACAAAAGGAGCAACTTGGGCAAGGCAGAGTCACACAAAATAGAAGCTGGTCAAGTCTCTTAAGTTAAAATCCAAACTTTTATTCCACTGCAGGTCAGATAAGCGCTTTCACTCATTCAATAGAGCTTCATCAGATCATGTGATAAGGACCTTAATTGATACAAGCTGTATTTATACAGAAGCTAAGAACTCTAGTAGCCTATCAGATGCATCTTCTCGCTTATATATTCATAAGAAAATGTATAAAACCTGATAAAAGCAATGTGAAAAACATATATAAAAACATATATAAAAAACAAATGCAAAAAACAACAATGCATAACAAGAGCTATATAAAATTGTCACTTATATAAAGAATGCATGTCCTGAAAAATCTACAGAGACATATATGTGCATGAACATTCAGAATATACACAGTTAGGTTATTTTCACATTCCTGCGTTTACTTAACATGGGCTTAATCGATGCTCTCTCATTAAGGCCAGAACCCCTATCTGCTCTCAATCTAACTATCCATCCACTCTCTCTACTTTCAGTATGGTTCCTGATGTCACCCCCTCGTATATTAGGTTTAATAGTCTCAAGTGCTCTAAATAAAAAATGATGTTCGCTTCCAGCCTGAACCACATGTTTAGCTAGAGCGTTATGCGGTGAAGCTTTCCTAATGTGATAAAGATGTTCACGTATTCTATCCCTAAAACGACGATTCGTTTTGCCAACATAAAATGCATTGCATATTTGACAAACTGCTAAGTAGATTATGTGCATAGTCTCACAAGTAACATCCGCATTTATGCTAAAGTTGGTGTGTAGATCAGGATGTTGAAAAAAGGGGTTGGGGTCAAGAGAGCTGCAAAAATTACAATGTCCACAAGGTTTAGTGGATTTAGAGCTCGTGGACCATTCATCTCTTTTTGAATAGCACAGCATTCTCCTCAAATTCAATTTATTCCTATATAGGAAAGAGGGTTTGGTGCCCACAAGTTTGCCAATGGTGTCATCAGTGCAAAGAATGGGCCAATGTTTCATAATGATGTTTCTAATTGCTGGACAATCGGTACTGTATGGTAAGGAAACTCTTACACGAGCTGTTCCTCTATTTCTATCACTATCCACAATGTTACTCATGTCATTAAGGGCTGGTCCGAAATAAGGAGCGGCTCTGCTGAGTCTAAGTTCATTGACATCCAAGAGATTAGAGTCAATCTCTTGTGAACCATAGCCACGTTCCTTTAATCTCAATTTTAAGTCACTCACTTCTGTTATAAAACCTTCTTCAGTGGCATTAAGCCGGGAAGTTCTCATTCCCTGACCTCTAATAATGTTTCTAAAAATGTGTTGTGGATGCATACTATCATGCTGTAAAAGGGTATTATAATGACAGGGTTTCCTATAGACTCCTGTGTTAATTAAACCACACATTAACTTCTCTACATATAAGTCAAGGAATTCAATCCTGTCTCTGGAGTAATTCATAGTGAAATTCAAATATTCAGTAAGCTGGTTTACCATAGTGTGAAATACAGTCAAATCTTCCTCATTACCTCACCATAAAATAAAGACATCATCTACGAAACGTCTATAAAAGGCCACCTGTTGTTGGAACGTGTCTAAATTGAAGAGGTTCTCAAATTCCCAATGCGCCAAAAACATATTAAGCGTAGCTGTTGGAGCAAATTGCCCATAGCTACACCACCCCGTTGCTGATAAAATTTATTATCAAATGTAAAGAAGTTATTCTCTAGAACAAGTTCAAGAAAGTGTACTACAAGGTCCACCTTAGCTGATGTATACTCACTATGTAACAGAAGATAATTAGTAACATAGGACAGACCAACATTATTTGAAAGCACAGTAAAAAGAGACTGGATATCAAATGTTACAAAAATCAAACTATTGAGATCGCCCATTTCACCTAGACAGTCATATAAATCAGTTAAAAATTGTTTAGAGTCTTTAAGCACAACCCTGTTCTCATTCAACACAGGACGTAGATGTTTCTCAACATAAACAGATAAGTGTTCAGTGATCCAACCTTGCCCCGACACTATTGGTGTCATCGGTGGATCAATGGGGTTTTTATGAATCTTAGGTAGTCCTTGTATTATCGGTACAAGGGGGTTTTGATAAAAAGGTAATCAAATAATTCCTGATCTAAAATACCACCTTTAAACATGTCTGATAGCGTATTACTAACATGAGCAATAGTAGCTCTGACTGTTTGTTCACTAGCTGCTAGATAGAAATCATCACTCAATAGTTCAATCATAGCATCATGGTATTTGTTGGTGTCCATTACCACTATTCGGCCCCCTTTGTCAGCTGGTTTAATGGTGATAGAACGTAAGGATTGAAGTTTACGTAGACTAGCCTGTTCTGCTGGACTCAAATTACCCTTCTTCCTATATTTGGTGGTAGAAAAATAATCATAAAGATCATCTTCCGTTAGTTTCAAGTATGCCTCAACCAGAGGATGATTCGATGGTACAAAATTGCTAAGTCTCTTGAACCTAGGTGGCCCATTAGATCTAGTGTACACTGATGTACTATCAGTGTTGTCATGAAATATCAATTTGAGCATCACGTTACGACAAAACAACCTCATATCTACAACGGTATCAGTAAAGTTACTGTGTGCACTGGGTATAAAACTAAGACCTTTATTCAACAAATTATTATCACACTCCGTTAACTTATATCCTGAGATATTATGTACCATAGAATCTACTGGCACTGGAGTGTTACCTACATCTAGTTCAATTTGTTCCTCCACATCTTCTTTAATGTCTGATGTGGTACAAACTCTTCTGATAGTTTGCGTTTTTGTCTCCCCCTGCTCATAGAGCATCCCCTCTTTATTCCTTTGTCTTTTCGGACAGGGAGGGGAAAAGGGAGCTCACTCACTACATCTGTTGTAGTAGAAGTGATTATCTTATGTGTTTGCTTTGATCTCACAGTACCATCATCTACTGGCAGCCCTTTATTAACTGTTCCACTGACAATACGAACTGCAGGATATAAATTAATTTTGTCTGATGCAGTACTCACGTGTAGTTCGACTAGCATCTTTACTGACTGTCCTAATAGGGCTAACATTACTATCACCAATTGCATACAAAACAGTGATTCACATAAAAATGAGGTACAAACTGTTGTTAATATTGATAATAATAACACCTCCAATGATACAGATGATGTTATCACTATTTTACATACTGATAGTAATGTTAGCCCTATTAGGGCAGTCAGTAAAGATGCTAGTCGAACTACACGTGAGTACTGCATCAGACAAAATTAATTTATATCCTGCAGTTCGTATTGTCAATGGAACAGTTAATAAAGGGCTGCCAGTAGATGATGGTACTGTGAGATCAAAGCAAACACATAAGATAATCACTTCTACTACAACAGATGTAGTGAGTGAGCTCCCTTTTCCCCTCACTGTCCGAAAAGACAAAGGAATAAAGAGGGGATGCTCTATGAGCAGGGGGAGACAAAAACGAAAACTATCAGAAGAGTTTGTACCACATCAGACATTAAAGAAGATGTGGAGGAACAAATTGAACTAGATGTAGGTAACACTCCAGTGCCAGTAGATTCTATGGTACATAATATCTCAGGATATAAGTTAACGGAGTGTGATAATAATTTGTTGAATAAAGGTCTTAGTTTTATACCCAGTGCACACAGTAACTTTACTGATACCGTTGTAGATATGAGGTTGTTTTGTCGTAACGTGATGCTCAAATTGATATTTCATGACAACACTGATAGTACATCAGTGTGCACTAGATCTAATGGGCCACCTAGGTTCAAGAGACTTAGCAATTTTGTACCATCGAATCATCCTCTGGTTGAGGCATACTTGAAACTAACGGAAGATGATCTTTATGATTATTTTTCTACCACCAAATATAGGAAGAAGGGTAATTTGAGTCCAGCAGAACAGGCTAGTCTACGTAAACTTCAATCCTTACATTCTATCACCATTAAACCAGCTGACAAAGGGGGCCGAATAGTGGTAATGGACACCAACAAATACCATGATGCTATGATTGAACTATTGAGTGATGATTTCTATCTAGCAGCTAGTGAACAAACAGTCAGAGCTACTATTGCTCATGTTAGTAATACGCTATCAGACATGTTTAAAGGTGGTATTTTAGATCAGGAATTATTTGATTACCTTTTTATCAAAACCCCCCTTGTACCGATAATACAAGGACTACCTAAGATTCATAAAAACCCCATTGATCCACCGATGAGACCAGTAGTGGCGGGGCAAGGCTGGATCACTGAACACTTATCTGTTTATGTTGAGAAACATCTATGTCCTGTGTTGAATGAGAACAAGGTTGTGCTTAAAGACTCTAAACAATTTTTAACTGATTTATATGACTGTCTAGGTGAAATGGGCGACCTCAATAGTTTGATTTTTGTAACATTTGATATCCAGTCTCTTTTTACTGTGCTTCCAAATAATGTTGGTCTGTCCTATGTTACTAATTATCTTCTGTTACATAGTGAGTATACATCAGCTAAGGTGGACCTTGTAGTACACTTTCTTGAACTTGTTCTAGAGAATAACTTCTTTACATTTGATAATAAATTTTATCAGCAACGGGGTGGTGTAGCTATGGGCACACCCTGCGCCAACAGCTACGCTAATATGTTTTTGGCGCATTGGGAATTTGAGAACCTCTTCAATTTAGACACGTTCCAACAACAGGTGGCCTTTTATAGACGTTTCGTAGATGATGTCTTTATTTTATGGAGAGGTAATGAGGAAGATTTGACTGTATTCCACACTATGGTAAACCAGCTTACTGAATATTTGAATTTCACTATGAATTACTCCAGAGACAGGATTGAATTCCTTGACTTATATGTAGAGAAGTTAATGTGTGGTTTAATTAACACAGGAGTCTATAGGAAACCCTGTCATTATAATACCCTTTTACAGTGTGATAGTATGCATCCACAACACATTTTTAGAAACATTATTAGAGGTCAGGGAATGAGAACTTCCCGGCTAAATGCCACTGAAGAAGGTTTTATAACAGAAGTGAGTGACTTAAAATTGAGATTAGAGGAACGTGGCTATGGTTCACAAGAGATTGACTCTAATCTCTTGGATGTCAATGAACTTAGACTCAGCAGAGCCGCTCCTTATTTCGGACCAGCCCTTAATGACATGAGTAACATTGTGGATAGTGATAGAAATAGAGGAACAGCTCGTGTAAGAGTTTCCTTACCATATAGTACTGATTGTCCAGCAATTAGAAACATCATTATGAAACATTGGCCCATTCTTTGCACTGATGACACCATTGGCAAACTTGTGGGCACTAAACCCTCTTTCCTATATAGGAATAAATTGAATTTGAGGAGAATGCTGTGCTATTCAAAAAGAGATGAATGGTCCACGAGCTCTAAATCCACTAAACCCTGTGGACATTGTAATTTTTGCAGCTCTCTTGACCCCACCCCCTCTTTTCAACATCCTGATTTACACACCAACTTTAGCATAAATGCGGATGCTACTTGTGAGACTATCCACATAATCTACTTAGCAGTTTGTCAAATATGCAATGCATTTTATGTTGGCAAAACCAATTGTCGTTTTAGGGATAGAATACGTGAACATCTTTATCACATTAGGAAAGCTTCACCACATAACGCTCTAGCTAAACATGTGGTTCAGGCTGGAAGCGAACATCACTTTTTATTTAGAGCACTTGAGACTATTAAACCTAATATACGAGGGGGTGACATCAGGAACCATACTGAAAGGAGAGAGAGTGGATGGATAGTTAGATTGAGAGCAGATAGGGGTTCTGGCCTTAATGAGAGAGCATCGATTAAGCCCATGTTAAATAAACGCAGGAATGTGAAAATAACCTAACTGTGTATATTTTGAATGTTCATGCATATATATGTCTTTGTAGATTTTTCAGGACATGCATTCTTTATATAAGTGACAATTTTATATAGCTTTTGTTATGTATTGTTTTTTGCATTTGTTTTTTATATATGTTTTTATATATGTTTTTCACATTGCTTTTATCAGGTTTTATACATTTTCTTATGAATATATAAGCGAGTAGATGCATCTGATAGGCTACTAGAGTTCTTGGCTTCTGTATAAATACATCTTAGCTTCTGTATAAATACAGCTTGCATCAATTAAGGTCCTTATCACATGATCTGATGAAGCTCTATTGAATGGGTGAAAGCGCTTATCTGACCTGCAGTGGAATAAAAGTTTGGATTTTAACTTGAGACTTGACCAGCTTCTATTTTGTGTGCCATAGTTAAACCATAGTTAAAAAATTGGGGATTTCGCCCAAATCATATTACTTCGTAAATGAACATCTCTCCCTATCACATTTATTAAATTTAAAATACTAAAAAATTGAGGTACAAGTCGGTCTGTCTATGTTATCCACGAATAAACTGGCCATTTGATGTTAACATTTAGACCGCTAACACTCTATCAAAAATTATTTATTAATCTGGTAGCCCAAATATTCTATTTTACAAGCATAAATCATCCAACCTATTATGTTATAGCGACTTGGAAACCAAATAACATATATTACATATTATAAAACATGTAAATCAGTCGATGTAATGCTATTCTAATATTAAATAACACATATTATCAGTTCATAACTAGACTAATGAGTTCTAAATAGTTAAACTATAAATAATTTATATGAATCTAGATGTAAGGTGTTACAACATATGTTGAAAGCAATGATAAATTGTAAAAAATATATAAATGTATAAGACTCTATTGTCTAAATTCGAAAATTTAATTGAATGCTACTCAGGGCTAGGGTCATACCTGCCTGGGCTACAAGATCAGAGAGCTCCTCCATGTCTCTTTTCATGTAGTCCAGGGAGGTACGTCTCAGGTCATTCACACCAACATGGACAATGACAGAGTCATATTTGTACTTGTGGAGTGAACTGAGTGCTTGCGTTTTGTGGCGGATCCTGGTACCCGACAGGCAGCTGACAGTAACTTTCGCCTTGTTTAGCCTGGTGAGTGGAACTTCAGTGTGCCTGACTATAGAGTCACCTATGACTAGAGTGTTGGGTACGTTATTATGCCGTATGGGATGTGGTTGAGTGGCACACTGAGTTTGTGGGCTGTGTGTCATTTGGGTTGTGTTGGGGGTGGAGGTTGCTTGTGTTTCTGCTTTGGTGGTCACTTTTGCTTGAGCAGATTTTTATTGATAGCCTCCGCGAATGTAGGTGTGTGTTTTGTGCTTCTGTGTGTGTGCTTTGGTGGTGTAGGCTTTGAGGGACTATGTGATGAGTGTGGTGCAAATGTTTACCTTCCCCTCTTGACTGTCTAGTCCAGTCTTGGGTGAAGAGAGTTTTGCTTCCAGTTTGGATGTATAAGTGCATCTCTCACAGGTTGTAGTGTTGGGTGGTAGGAGGAGAGGGTTGTCTGTGTACATGAGGCAATTGCTGCATTGTCCCAAGATACCCAGATTCATCAGGTAGACAGGAGAAAATACCGGGTGCTGACCCTTAGACATGCCTGGATATGTGCTTTATTTAGTACTAAAAACTGTTTCCCTCTAGACAAGTGAGAAAAGTTGAATGCTGTAGTAATTTGTAGCTTATTTAGTGCTTACAATGAATTCTGAACAAGTGCTGAGCTCAAAGAAACAGATTTGAGTGCAAAAACTTGCTTGTTCTAAGGCAAAATTTGAAGAGCAGACTTTATGGCGCCAAGAAGAATTTAATCCTAGCTAAGCGGCGATGCATAAAGTATATATTTTTTTTAATATAACAGCAAAGAAGCAAACTGATTTAAACAATACAACCAATTAACCAATAAAAAGCTAAAAACTGAGCCCCATTCCAGCAGTCTTCGATCTGACAAGTTCTAACTGCACACTCTTTCCACTAGGGTGCAGAGGAACCTTCTCCAAAAAAAAAGATGGCCTGGATTAGTGCTCAAGTTATACAAACAAAGATAGATTCAGCAGGTCTGAATCTAGTCTATGCTACAGCCAACAAGGCGTACCAATTTCAGAAAGAAACAGTTCAAATAAGCAGGCACAGTAAGCCTTTAATCGGAACCTCCCAGCTCAGAAGGGTAGAATCTACCCTCTCCTCCCACAAGAGTGCAGACCACACCTTCTTAATGTAAAATAACTGACCCGAAGCCCAAGTGCTTAAATCAGAACTAATACACTTTTAGAATAACAGACAGTAAGCCTTCAGTCAGCAACTCCCAACTTAGAAGGATGTAAGCTACCTGTCCTGCCACAGCAGTGCAGACCCACAAACCTTCTTAATGTAAAACAACTGGTCTGAAGCCCAAGTGCTTAAACCAAAAGCTTAGAATAACAGTTACAATTTTATCAGGCTACTAACAAGCAGTAATAAATGCAGCAGAATAAATGCAATTAAGTACTCAAGTTATACAAACAAAGCTAGATTCAGCAGGCCTGAATCTAGTCTATGCTACAGCAAACTAGGCGCACCAATTTCAGAAAGAAGCAGTTCAAATAAGCAGGCACAGTAAGCCTTTAAAAAGAAATTCCCAGCTCAGAAGGGCAGAATCTACCCTCTCCTCCCACAAGAGTTCAGACCACAAACCTTCTTAATGTAAAACAACTGGTCTGTAGCCCAAGTGCTTAAACCAAAAAGCTTAGAGTAACAGTTACAGTTAAATCAATCTACTACCAAGCAGTAATAAATGCAGCAGAATAAATACAATTTAGTACTTTTAAGAAGAGGCAATAGCAAAATAAAGTAGGAAGAAACACAAATACAGTAAAAGGTGAATACAGTGCATTTTTTGTTAGTAAAGTGCAAGGAGAGAGGAAGGAGGAGAAGAAGATAATTCAAGGATAAGAACCTAAGTGGGTTGGCCTTCTCAAATGTTCTCTCTGTATTAAGTAGAGTGAACAGTAGACTGGGATGGGTGTCCCAGATCGAATTATATGTGTATAGACTTACATGTGTACGTATGGTTGTGTATGTGTACACACACTCATATATATGTATGTATAGCTGCATGTATTTTAGTGTTTAGTTCTTATACACTTTTATGTGTACTGCTATAACGTACCCGGGTAGGTCCTGTGTTTCCTTTTTGCTCATGTTCTCTAGTATACTTTAAAGTTGATGAAGCTAGGGGTTTAAGAACTTAAAATAGTACAGATTGTTGTGTTCCCTTTTCAATGGAGTTTCTAACTGATGTCCTTGATCTGGGACATAACCTTTTTCCTAGTCATGTGACATCTGACTTTTAAAGTCTGGCTAGAAAACTGACTTCTGTCTGTAGCTGTCCTCCATGTGTTATGAACTACAGTAATAATCCTGTTAGTTGAACACCTGTTGTTATGGTGAGTATTCTCCCACATCTGTAGTTTACTAGGTTAAGTGCTAAAAGCAAACTATTTTTCTTCAGTATGACAGTAAGCTTCAGTTTCTTTATTGAAAAACTACTATTGTTTGTATAGCATTTGAAATGTTGCTCATATTCTGCTTGTTTTCTTAATCTTTTGCAGAGGACTTCCCAAGTGGCACATGGCTTGGGGATGAGAATAACCCAGAAATGCGAGTTCGCTGCCCTATTACCCCTGCAGATATGATACATATCAGTACTAACTGCAGAACAGCTGAGAAGATGGCACTAACCCTCTTGGATTATCTTTTTCATCGAGAAGTTCAAGCAGTTTCCAACCTATCTGGACAGGGGAAGCATGGAAAGAAGCAGCTTGACCCTCTTATGATCTATGGTATTAGATGTAAGTACTTATCTGATAATTTAGTGTTGGCCAAGTCTTTAAGGGGCTGTCTACAATGAGAAAAACTCTTGGATTCTTAAAAATCTCAGACTTCTACTTGTAGAGCATGTGTGCACCCTGACATATCAAGGTCATTAAAAAGCGAAGAACAAAAATGCTTACCTGTTATTTTATTAAAGCCTGTCTTTATTTCTGATTGTCTTCATCTAATTTTAGTTGCTATTTAACACGGAGATTTGTTTGTTTCATATTTACTGATGTAAGCAAACACCACATACGAGGAAGACTGAATACCATTTTAGATGTGGGAAAAATGTTGGACATCTTCCTCTGCTTGCTTAAACAACTGCTATCTGAAATGTTTCAATGGAGAGTTCCTCATTCAGTCTGTGGTGACTTCCAGAAAAAACAGTTTATACCTGCATCCATAATCTGCAGAGTGCTTGTTTTGTTATATCTTCAGGAGGAGGTTGGGAATTTGTTTTCACACAGCTAGACAACAGTGGAAAGCAGAAGCATGGCCTTTATTTAATAGTTAGATCACCTTCTCTCCTCATTTGGTTCCTCAATGTGCTACAGATGTTCATTGAGCAGTGCTGCATTAATAGAAGGTATTTTTTCCAGAAATGGTGATTCTCCAGCTTTAACTAGATTGGTTAAGTGTCAGAAATTTCTATAAGTATTGTGCTCCCTTGCATTTGTGATGACGAAGCTATAACTCGTGTTTTAAAGGGATCACTTGGTATTTTGTGGTACCCTGTTATTTAGCTCTCAAAATTGGTATTTTCTGAAAAGTGTTGAAAATTGGAGAGGTATACATACACTGGTCCATTGTTTTGTTTCTAATTATTGCAGGAGGTGCTCTGTCTTACTGAAAATGGCATAGCTGTGACATTAATGCTGCCTGCCACTCTCTTGTATATTATTTTTTGCAGCATATGTAGTCTTATTTGAACTTACAGTAACATACTTTTTTGAGTGACTACTTGGTACAAATGAGTATAGCATGAGTCCTCATATCTGTTAAGGTTCTGTGGGGTGGCAGTAGGGATGTATTGAAAGTTATAGTGAAATATTTATGTGGGTCGCCAAGTAGTCCTGATTAGTATCAATATGTATGGTAAAGGAGAGAGCTGTAATGCACACTATTGCTGTAGCAGTATGGTGCCAGTGAACTGAAGTCTCATTATATTGTCAGATGCCTGTCTGTAATCTAAAGGTGAATTCCATTTTACATTTCAGTTTATATATCTTTACTTGGCTATTATTTGCTTCTGATTATTTTGGATCTCTGTGGTTGAAGATATGTGACTGAAGTTCCATGACCAGCGGGACTTCACTCAGCAATAAGCCCACCCTTCCTCTTTTCTCACAATGCCGTGTTTTTCAGGACCCTTCTGCAGATCTTTTCAACTGCATGTCAAGTCACCTTGCTTTAGAGAATGACTCTAAGCTTCCACTTTTGAAATCTCCTTGTATTGTGTTTTTTTTTTCCCTGTTCTCACTATTTTATTTCTGTAGCTTGTAAGAATGTTCATTTTTGATCCTTTTTTGAGAATTGGAGCTGTCCCCCTCCCCGATTTAGCACCATTTTTCATAATTTGTCATGCAGCTCTTTCTGTCTTCGTGCATTTTTGTGTGCTCCACTTCCCCCTATCAGCCATGTCAATGCATTCCTCCATCCTGAGTATTCCCTAGTGAGGATGAGTGCTGGAAAAGGGAGGCCTTCATAGAAGTAGCTTCACAGCGGTTTTTACCCTTGCTGGCATTTTGTCAGTGAGGGTCTATTACTGGTAGGCTTAACCCCTACTGTTGGGGGGGGGGGACAATTGACCTGTGTCACTGGGGCTGTTATGGACTTCTGATGAGAGCTACTGCCTAAGCAGCTTGATAGGTGAACACCCATCTCTTTGGATGACTTCTTTCAGTGCCACCTGCCCTCCTCCAGTGGATTAAGACATTGGATGTTTCCAAATGCCCCCTCCCTGGATCGGCATGCCCACCCACCCCTGCCAGCACATCAAGTTTGCAAGTAGCTAATTAATCTCTGTTCACTTGGGTTGCAGATTGGGCTTTAACCCTCTACACCTTTGGAGTTCACCACACTTCCCTTTTTTGACTAATTGTCATAGCTTTTTTTACTCCAGTTAATAGTGCATGTTGTTTACTGCTGCCTTCAGTTTTATAAAGCAAGTTTAGATTCTTGCCTTTCTGTGCAGTCATATTAACATTTGATGTTATTTAGTCTAATCTCGCCTACATTCTTACCCGTGGGTTTGGAGCCGAACCTCAGCTCCGACTCGGCCATACTCTAGCTCAAAGTCTTTCAGTTGGCTAGGCTAATTGGTATCCCATGCTGCACTGCTCCCTTTCCCCAGATCTCGTTTGCTGCTCGTAAAGCTCAGATGTGGTCTCGCTCTTGGCTGTGGCTAAGTATAAATTTTTATCTTCTTGACTAAATTTTTGACTAAAAATTTGATCCAAAAGCTATTTTCATAGCTAGCTGTGTGTGTTGTTGCTTTGTGGAAGTGTTTTTTGTATGGCCTTTGTGGCATTTGTCTACTTTTTGTCTGGTATCCCATCAGCTATCTCCCAACGGGCTAGGCCCGTTTTAGTTAGAGGACCTAGTCCTCCCTTGGTTATCTGTTTTCCCCTTCTATGCTCATTTTTGTTTGTTTACCTACCCCCTCCGGGCTAGGACCATTTAAATTAGAGGACCTAGTCCTTTCCCTTGTTTTTCTGTCAGGACCGTTTGAGGTCCTTGTGTAGTTTCTGTAGTTATTAGTTTACTTCCCGCGCTTGTTGCTGGTGTCTTTTACTGTTGTGTTGTGCTAGTATCCTGCCGACCATGTCTAAGGATGCAAAAGAACATAAGCCTTCGGGCTTTAAGAAATGTAGTAAATGTGGGTACAAGATGTCCATTACTGATGGGCACTCTGTGTGTGTTTATTGTCTGGGGGCTATACACCTTCAGGAGTCTTGTGCTTTCTGTCACGCATTCAGACCTCGTGTTCTTCAAGAAAGGAAGAACAAACTAATTCTGAAGGGACTACTGAAACCCTCTTTCGAGGAAGATTTAGAGAGGTTTTCTAGTGCTAAGTCCTCTCCCTCTAAAAGAGACAAAACATCTAAAGCAAAAGAACAATCTCCGGCTCCGTCTGTGTTATCGGAGCCTTCGGAGGAAGTTACTAAGTCTACTGTGGCATCCTCGGCTCCACTGTCTTCGGCGCCGAAGGAAGCTTGTCAACCAACAGAATTTACATCAGCTCCCAGCCTGTTGGAGCTGGTCCCCAGATTTTAGACAGGTTTCTCCTCCTCGTAGGTCTCCTTCAGAGAGGAGGTCTAGATCTCCTACCTTGTCCTCTAGGTCCACCAGGACACACTCTGATGTGGATGTGGATAGAGTGGTATAGAGACTGCTTCAATCACCGGTGCTGGCTAAATTGCTTTCGGCTCCAACCCACTCTGCTCCGGAGCCCATCACCCATCCATCGTCGATACCTCCTCCTTCGAGCAAATCTCTACCTTCGGAGCCAGAGTGGTCAGCGCCATTTGATGCTTCTAGGTCGGCTCCGACCCCATCGGCTCTGTCCACGGGATCCAGGACTCATGGTTCCTCGGTCGGACCCGAGGGGGAGGTCTCGGGATGCTTTTCGGCTCCTAGCCTTCCTCTCGGTGCTTCAGCTCAGGTGAGCCTAACCCTTGCTTTGGCTTTGGACCTTGTCCCTTCTGCTCCGAAGTCTTCCACGGTTGGTCGATCCTCTGAGCCGGGGGGACCAGCTTTGGAGGTCATGATGAGCGTGCTGGCCAGGTCCTCAGCTGCATCATATACAGCACTGACACACTACCCCCTCCAGCTCCAGTATCAGTCTCTGATCGCCCTCTATCCTTGGACAGTGGAGACCCAAGGCCTCAGGATACCTCCATGAGTGGTCCCCAAATTTCTGAGGGCCCCCCAGAGTTTTTGCCTGAGGAGCCACCCAGAAAAAGAACTTGCAAGAGGAAGCACATGGACTCCCAGGAAGAGTCTCTCACATCGGACACTGACCTCAAGGAATTAGAGGGGTCCCCCAAGTCGTCCTCTGAGGATATCTCTTTCTCTGACATCCTAGAGATCTTGAAACAGAGAGGCGACTGGCCCTCTAAACCCCCCTCTGAGGAGGAGTTGGTGTTCATGAAGGCCTTTGGGGCTCAGCCCTCCACCTCCTGGGTCTCTCCACCCTTCGATGAACTCCTGGATCTAGTTTATCGGAGGGTGTGGGAAACCCCTGACACTGTGAAACCAGTTCCCAGGAGACCCAACAAATTACTGTCTGCCCCCCCTGACAAAGAGTTTCTCACGAAGGGCGTCCCAGTAGATGCCATGGTGGTGGCAGCGGCCACCAAGAAGGAACTGGCTGAGACTTCATCTACCGTCCATCCCCCTAACAAGGAGCCCAGGACCATGACCGGTATGGGAAGCGTATGTTTTCTTCAGTGGCCTTTACACTGCGGTCGCTGAATTACTTGTCACATTTTACACGGCTCCAAAGCGATCTCCTGAAAGAGCTGGGAGATGCTCTGCAGGGTAACGTTTCTGACACAGTGGCTCAGAAAGTCAACGCTCAGATGTCTACCCTAAATTCTATTGCTAACTCCTCCATGAGGCTGATCTCTTACGCAACCGAAGGAGCGAGTAGGGCAGCGAGTTCCGGAGTTTCTCTCAGAAGGCACTCCTGGATGCGCCTCTGTAATTTCGCGGAGGCCTTCAAGTCTACATTCACCAACACCCCATTTGATGATTCCTCGTTGTTCGGAAACAAGGTGAAAGACACTCTCACTAAGTGTGAACAAGAAGGAAAAACTCTGTCTGCCGTGGGAGTCCGTTTTTCCATGCCTTCTAGACCTTATCCCAAGGTCCAGAAGAGTGGGAAAATGTGGCTGAAGAAATCGCAGAGGTTTTCTCATGATGTACAAAGTGATTCCCCCTCCAGAGGCAGGGTGGAGTTAGTAACTCAGGTAGACGCCACCCTAGAGACAGAGGAGGCCCGCGTAACCAGGGAGACCGTGATTCCTTCCATGGTTCTCCCAACCAGCGCTCCTGATGGGAGGCCCGACTGCGCGTTTCCGGAGCCAGTCGGGGCTCGCATTTCATTATACCCAGAAGCCTGGCAAGACATCACCCAGGACCAGTGGGTATTAAAAATAATTTCCGGAGGATATCACATTCCCTTCTCTTCTCCACCCCACCGATCAAAAGAATCCCAGATGTTCCACCCAATCAAAGTGATTCCGCAGCTTCAGAGGTTATAAAGCTGCTAGAAAAAGGAGCCATCCAGCATGCCCCCTCAGACCAGATCGGATTAGGGACTTACTCCAGATTCTTTTTGGTGCCGAATGGAACAGGGGACCTGAGACCCATCTTGGATCTCAGCCGCTTGAACCTCCACGTGAAGAAGTCCAAGTTCCGAATGGTCACATTGCAATCTATTCTCCTATTGTTGCTAAACAAAGTGTGGATGTGCTCCATCGATCTCAAGGATGCTTACTACCACATAAAGATGGACAGGGCACCAGAAGTCATCTACGCTTCCGGCTGGGAGCCACTCATTTTCAGTTTTGTGCCCTGCCCTTTGGTCTCACCACAGCCCCCAGGGTGTTCACCAAATGTATGGCAGTGGTGACGGCTCACTTGTGACATCAGGGATTCCAAGAGTTTCCGTAACTGGACGACTGGCTCCTTTCTGCCACCACCAGGCATCTGCTACTTCAGACCATTATCAAGCTGTGTCAACAATTGGTTATCACTCTAAACTGGGAAAAGTCTGCCTTGTTGCCCTCGCAGCATGTCACCTTTATAGGCGCAAATTTAAACACTGTGCTCATGAGGACGTTTTTACCACAAGAAAGGATTCAAGTTTTGCAACAAGTATACGCGTTGCTCCCTCAAAAAAGAGTGAAAACAAAAACGGTTTTCAAATTGTTCGGGACTATGGCTGCAACAAATATGCTGCTTCCTCTTGCGAGGCTTCATATGAAGGCTCCTTCAGTGGATGCTCTTCGCCCAGTGGTCGCTACAGCATCTTCCGCTTTCTCATCTCATAATGATGACAGACAGGTGCAAGCAAGATCTACGCTGGTGGCTTCACTCCAGCAACCTCAATGCAGGAAAACCCTTCGCCCCATCCCCTCCTGTTGCCACAGTGACCACGGATGCCTCCCAGATGGGGTGGGGGGCATTATCTTGGCAGGACGGCCCAAGGCACGTGGCAGGAACACAAGATGCATCTGCATATCAATATCTTGGAGATGAGAGCAGTGCTACTAGCGTTGCAAGCACTTCAGAGCTTTCTTCCTCTTGGGACAATTGCGGTCCAGTCAGACAATTTGTCGGTGGTATGGTATCTGAACAAACAGGGAGGAATCAAGTCATATCCCCTTTGCAGAGAGGCCGTTCGAGTGTGGCAGTGGGCAGTGTCTTCCCAACGTTTTCTTGTAGCAACACACATTCCGGGGAAGTCCAACGTGATTGCCGACAGGTTGAGCAGAGCTATTCTGATGCCTCACAAGTGGTCCCTGACCAGTCAAGTTGTGGAGCAGATTTTCCGCAGATGGGGTCAGTCTTGCTGTGATCTATTTGCCAGTCCCCTCAATACCAAGTGCAGCAGCTACTTCACCCTTATCCTCCCTCCGGGGGAGTCACCCGGGGACTCTCTAGTTCACGATTGGCCCTCCGGTCTACTTTATACCTTCCCTCCTATTCCTCTTTTGACAAAGGTTATTCAGAAAGCACAATTCTTGGGAAGCAGAATAATTCTGATAGCTCCACACTGGCCTCGTCAAATTTGGTTCCCCCTTCTCCATCCCTATCTCATGGATGCCCCCTGGATTCTGGACCCACAGCCAGATCTTCTGACTCATATGTCAGGGCAGTTCCATCCTTCTCTTCACACCCTCCGGTTGACAGCCTGGCTACTCCACTTCCATCACTAGTCATGCTTCATAATTTTCCTCCGGAAGTGATTCATATTCTATCTTCTTCCAATAAGCCTTTGACTAGAAAGATTTATTCTAGTAAATGGAAAAGATTCTCCATGTGGGCTCAGGTGAGACAAATTGATCCTTATACAGCTCCAGTTTCTTCAGTTCTGCAGTTTCTCTCCATGCTGTTCAATCTGGGGTCAGCAGCCGAGACCATTAAAGTACAGTTGGCCGCTATTTCCACTTTTCACATCGCTAATGATCCCAGCCTAATGTCGCATAGACTATGTAAGGCATTCTTGAAAGGCACTATGCTGCTTCACCCTCCAGTCTTCGACCCAGTCATGCCTTGGGATCTAACTTTTGTGCTACAATGTCTCACCACTTCCCCCTTTGAGCCTGCAGCTATTTGTGAACTAAAATTTTTGACTTGAAAAACTATCTTTTTGGTAGCGATCACTTCAGCTAGAAGTGTCTCAGAGCTCCAAGCTTTGTCTATCAGACCACCTTACTTGATTTTTCACAGGGACAGGGTTTCTCTCAGACAAAACCCTTCCTTTATGCCAAAGGTGGCTTCGGTTAGTAATCTCAACCAATCCATTGAACTGCCCGTATTTTTTCCAGAGTTCTCTAATAGGGCAGAATTTAAATTTCACCAACTGGATGTTCACAGGCAGTTGTGTTTTTATCTGCATAGAACGAGGGATCTTAGAAAATTGGATCAGATATTTGTCTCATTTTCAGAAAATAAGATTGGGTCTCCTGTTTCCAAAGTGACCTTGTCTAGATGGATCTCTAGTTGTATTTCCTTCATTTCTGCCTCAGGTGGTAAGGATTTACCATTTAGAGTGAAGGCTCATTCTACCCGATCTATGTCTACCTCTACAGCATTTCAGGCCAGGATGTCTATGGATGATATTTGTGGTGCGGCTACATGGGCATCTGCTCACACCTTTATTACTCACTACAAATTGGATTTGGTATCCAGAGGCAGATCTTCCTTTGGTTCCACAGTGCTCAGGAGTATTTTCCACTGAGCCTCCCAGGGTTCAGGTGCTAGGGACACTGTCCCACGGGTAAGAATGTAGGCGAGATTGGACTACATAACATCAAGAAGTTATGTACGCACCATAATGTTCGATGTATGTAGTCCATCTCGCCTCACATTCTTACTTACCCTCCCGCCTTCCCCCATCCCGGAGGACCTAGAGGTCAGTTCTGGTTTCAGTACTCCTTTTATTATTGGAATGTTGTTTCTTTCTCTATGTGTTATGTGTATGGGGGGAGAGTGATAGAGTGATTGAGCTTGCAGCAAACAAGATGTGGGGAAAGGGAGCAGTGCAGCATGAGATACCTCTTAGCCCAGACAGTTGAAAGACTTTGAGCCGAGCTGGAGCTGAGGTTCGGCTCCGAACCCACGAGTAAGAATGTGAGGTGAGATGGACTACATACATCGAACGTTATGGTGAGTACATAACTTCTTGTTTATAATTTTGAATGCTCATTTTCCTTGATATGTTTCTGTCAGACTTGTTGCTATTTGATTTCCTTGAATGATATAGACAAAAAGGTAGGCAAAGAATATGTGGAGCTGTGGTTCTGCTACAAGATAAGTATGAAAAATATAACAGATGCTTGGGGAGGTGCACTTCACTGAGTTGGTGAAATATCACTTCACTGAGTTTTTTATCTGGAATAATAGATGTTCATCATATTGATCACTGCTACAGTAACCTTAGCTATATGGGTTCTATCCCTCCAAGGATATAACAGTTGGCCAGCTTCCAAAGCTTCAGGGCACCTTCCAGACATCCAAACTGTCAGGCCTCTCGAGCTGTGCTGACTAAAAGACAAATTTAGGTTTTAAGTCCTTCAGATCTTTACTGCTGCTCAAGACTACGTTCCTCTGAGGCTTTTGAAGATTTACTAGTGGTTTGTGGTATTCCTTTGCTGGGCAGATGAGTTCCCTTTGGGGAAAAAACTTTGGTTTTCTTATTTGTGTTGATTTTTTATCACTTTCCTGTTAATAAAAGTTATTTTAAAGCTAGGAGTGTTGTGTTTTAATGGATTGTCACCATTCATCTTTTACCCTGGACCCCTCTGGTGTAGCACCTACAGCCACTATGGACCAGGTGTAAGCTACATCTTCTGCAACGGGTGGGGTCCCCTCAGTTTGCAAGGGAGAACCACTCTTGTCAGTTTGCAAGGGAGAGCCACTCTCGTTGGTCCTGGAAGAGGGAACAGGGAGAGTATGCTATACCCATCCCCTTGGGAGGTGCTTTTGCCATTAATAAAATGGTTGACCCCATTTTTCATGTCAAAAAGAAAGAAAACCCAAGCATGTGTCTACTCCTACTCAAATTTATTTGGATAGGAGTTGTTTACTGAGTCTGGTTCATGGTTTATTTCGGGCTGTTGATTCTTCTTGTAAAGTAATTTCTGGTAAAAGAAAGAGGGATACCTCCTTTCTTGAAGAAATTCAAGATGCCGAATCTCAACTGGAAGATGGCAGAGATGGATGCAGTTTATTTTTTCATCAAATTTCTGATTCAGACTCAGAGTAGAGCTCACTTTCTGATTCTCCCTGTGGGGGTTTCTCTTTCTGTATAACTGCTGTTAGAATGTGTCAGTGTTTTCAGTGGGAGAATACTGAGGTTTCTCAGTCCCTCAGAAAATGCTGAGATGTTAGAGAAGGATTTTCAAGGTTCTACACCAATTCCCTGTGTTTTGTTGGTTTTAGAGGATGTGTGCATTACTGCCCACAGTTTTCTTGATAGTCACCTGTCTCTAAAAAGACAGAATATTCTATAAAGTTCCTCAGTCTTTTAATTTTTTATACACTATTCCCAGTCCTGACCCAGCAGCTATAGCTGTAGTTGATCCCACTGATGCTAAATATGTAGTCATTCCAAAAAAAAATCCTACTCTTTCTGATAATGATGGGAAATTGGTATGGGAAAAATTGTTTACATCTGCAACTTTGATTTTCAGAATTTTGAATTGTTGGGCTCATGTGTTAAAGTTTATTCTGATTATTGTGAAATATGAGGATGTTTTAACTGCAGTTTCTTATTGTGAAGAAAAATTTGCTTTAAATAACCTAGTTTCTTCTGTTGCACAGCTCATTGTTTACAGTATATGTATGAGTCTGTTGACACTTCTTCCAGGACTTTGGCCACTGGTACTGTTTTAAGGAGGCTTGCATGGCTGCATTCTCAGAACCTCTCAGATAATGTTAAAATGAAATTTTAAATTCACCTTTGGAGAGAGATTTAATGTTTGGTTATTCTGCTGCAGATGTGATGAAAAAATGTGATGGGAATCTTTAAGATTTTTCAATCCTCCATTTCCAAATTTTCAAGGGATTTTCTATCTCCTCATGCAGTTTTGACACGAAGCAGAATAAACAGTTTCAACAAAATACAGGTAAACAGACTTTTAAGAAAAATTGTAAGGGGGTTCCAAAAAGACATCTTGAACCTCGCAAAAACCAAGGAAAGTCCAACAAGACTGACTTACTGTTCAAGAGACTTTGTGTGACCCCCTGTTTAACTGATACCTTTTTTTCTTCCAGAAAGTCTGAATATCCATTTTTCTCTGGCAACAGATAGATTCAGACAAACAGGTTCTGAGAGTCATTCATCAAGGTTACAGAAGGCAGTGGGAGGAAATTCCTTCTTTCTAGGGGTCATTCCTCATCATTCAGATCAGAGACTTTTGTTTCCACTAGTTCATCATCATATGCTGTTCCAGGGAGTAATAGAACCATTTCCTTTTTCCCAGGTGGGGAAGGATTTTTGTTTCCCAGGTGGGGAAGGATTTTTGTTCAAGAATGCTCCTAGTGGTAAAGAAATAAAAATGCGTGGGGACCATTTCTGGATCTTTCTTCCTAAACCTGTTTGTGATAGTGCCCATATTCAAAACTATATAATTTCACAACCTTCTATCCCTCCTTCCTCTTTCACATTTCCTGGTATCACAAGACTTAAAAGATGCCTGTCATCACAACCAAATTCATCCAAATTTCAGATGTTTCTTAAGGTTTTGTATCTCTGGATCACTTTATCAGTTATGTGTCTTACCCTTTGGACTGTCTACTGCACCAGTATTGTTCACAAAGTGTCTAGCTCCAGTTGTGCCAATTGCAGGCTGAAGATTATATACATTTTTATCTTTGCAGAGTCTTTTTCAAGTGTCAGGAATCTCTCTGTCCTAGGTGAGAGATCTCTTACACAAACTGTGATTTTAAAATAACATTCAAAAGTCTTTCATGACTCCTCCACACAGGATTATATTCCTGGGATGTCAACTGGACACCTCAGTTCAAAAATCTTTTCTTCCACAGGAAAAAAAAATAGATCTAGATCTTTTTCTAAGGTTTTCTATTCAGACTTCAGTCTCTGCGAGGGAATGCCAAAGGAATTTGGGTCTTATGGTATCTGTGATTCTCATGACACTCCTGGCAAGACTCCACATGAGAAAGATGCATTAATACCCTTTATCTTTTCAAATCCCAATGCTGGGGTTTGTCAGAAGAGAAATTATTGGGTGGAGAGAATGGATATCTGTAAATCCAGGTCTCCCCTTCTCCATCACTGCTCCAAGGCAGTCCATCACAGATGCCCGGGATATTACTTGGGGAGCAGTTTCAGGAGGAATAAAAGTGCAGGGAGTGTGAGACACCAAGGACATAAACCTCCACATAAATATCAAGGACATGGTTTACTCTGATCAAGGCACATGACTCTCATTGGTCCCCAGGATCTCTTCAAGTGGTTACAAACAATACTATAGTTGTGTAGCACATCAATTAGCAAGGGGGGACCAAGGACTTACCTCCCTTACAGACTGGCCATTTTAGCTTGGGATATAGCTTTACAGCAGAAATTCACTGTACAGGCATCCTACATTTTGTCCGAGCAAAATTGTGTTGCAGTAAAGCTGAGCAGGACAAGGGCAGACCCTCACAAATGGAAACTAGATCAGGGGGTCTTCATGATTTCATCCATTTATGGGGATATGAGTACACCTCTGCCTCTACTCAGAATGATCAGCTGGCAAGATTATGTTCCAGGGCTGCATGCAAGAAGGCCTGGAAAATGGATGTATTTTCTTTTACTTGGACAGCAGTGTCCCTGTATGCCTTTCCACTAATGTCCAGGGTACTTCCGAAGATTCAGAAGGAATCTCCCAATGTCATTGTGGTGACTCCCTTTTGGTGGCAACTGTGGATCTGATGTTTGCTCCATCTGGTTCATCTTGTGTTATGCAGTTAGTTTAGTTTTCTGTGTGTTAGGTAGGTAGGTTTGTTGAATGTTTTTTTTTAATGGTTTTTGTTGTCCATTAGAACTTTCCACCTTCTGGTGGGCTTGTTTATTTTCCTTAGTTTTAGCTAGTGTGTATTAAGTTTTTTACCTGTTGTTGTTGGGATAGAATATTGGACAGTATGTTTTCTTTTCTGTCTCTTTAACCTGCTTTTTCAGGAGAAGGGTCAGGTTTCTCCAGCCGGTGTCCCTTCCCTTTTCTCATCTAAGCCTATGACCAGCATCAGTCTGCTTCTCTTCTGAATCCCTTTCTACTTAAAGTGCTAATAGACAACAAAAACAGTTAACAAAAAAGCAGTCAACAAACCTACTTGTATATCTACGTAATGCACACAAAACTAAATTAACTGTATAACATAGATTGAACCAGATGGAGACAGTCAACACTGATCTATTGTTATGGTAAGTACATAACCTTAATTTCTCTCTCCTCTTGGAAATTGGTAGGGCAATTACCACAAGCTTCTTCACAGACTGGATCTACTGACAGAAGGACAAGGGTGTTTGCTATACCTCAGCATTTTTATGCTAGGGTGTGGACATTTATTTTTTGTTGTTTCTAGCTTTGTCCTTTCAGTGCTCAGCCTCCCTCTATCTTGTTGGCAGGAAAGCTCTGAAGGAGTTTGCACCCAAACTTGTATTTTAGACAGCTCAGCTTAAACTGTCTGGCAGGCTGGGCTCATGGAAGGTGCCCTGAAGCTTTGGAAACTAGTTGGCTGTTATTTCCTCGACATGGTATAACCCATATAGCTAAGGCTACTGCAGCAATGATCATTTGAACATGTTTACTTACAGAACTGCACTTTTCTTCTTGGCACCACAGACGTTGCTTATAATACAGTGGATGGTTCATTGAGAATGATGAGCATTGGCTTAACTGTCAGACATTATGCCAGTGTCCACCGCACAGAATTTATCAAGGACACTTTGCTTTTTAATGATCCCTTTATTTGTAGTTTGCTTTTCAGATGGACAGTAAAAGCAAAATTATAGAAGCAATAATGAGGGCAAAACTCTCACTGCAGTTGAGATTGTTTCAACCTCCACAAATGCCCTTTTCATGGGCAGAGTGTAACCTACATCATTTGTAATTTAGAAGTAGCCAACAGCATTATGATAAATTATATCTGGAAGAGGATACAGAGATCTTTGCAAATTTCAAAATGGTTGACAACCAGGAGGTGGGCAGAATAGTCAGGGGTGTCATATTCCTTAAGTGGGGGTTGGAGCACAGTCTCCTTCCTGTGGACTTGGCTGACTTTTCTACTCTGGAAACATTTGAGATGAGATCACCGATTGCCATCACAATAGACACATGGGTGAGGATAATGTTCATAGATTATATACTCCTCTTCCACACAGCAGTCACTTCTCCTTCCAGATGTCTGACTCATCAGAACACTGTGGCATGAAAGGAGGTTTTAAGCATAATCAAAAAAGAGAAATCCAAGAGGTCCCACCAGATCAGCAGGGGCAAGGCCTTAAGGCTTTTGTTACCTAAGAAAACAAAGGACCTTAGGCCTCTCCTTGATATGTGCGGTGTAAACCAGTTTGTTCTAAATGAGTCTGTCTGTATGTTTACTGCACAGTCCATTCTTGCTGACTTCAAGACAAAGATTGGCTGTGCTCATTGGATCTCCACAGTTCTTACCTAACATCAAAAGAGTCTCAGAGAGTCTTGCACTTCTGCATAGGAGCCAGTCATTTTCAGTTTTGGACTCTTCCATCTGGCCTCACCTCATCCCCCATGGTGTTCACTAAATGTTTAGCAGTACATCTAAGGTTGCAGGGCACTAGGATGTTCCTGCAACTGACACCTGGTGGCCACCTTTATGGAATGTCCATTAACCTCCAGCGACTATCTCCTTCAGACAGAATTCTCTCTATACATGTACATCTCTTGGATTATGCAGAACTTCAGTGGTAGGATGTTTAAAAGAAAACCAGAGACTACAGAAAAGAAAGAGAAAGCTGTGTAGTCCATTTTTGTCTGGGTTGCTATTGATTCAGTGCATTACAAGGACTTCCACAGACTTCCTAGTCCCAGGTCTGCAGTGTTCCAGCCACTGCTGAAACTAGAAGGTTCCACATTACAGCTACCTGAGTAAAGGTTTGAGTGAAGGATTAGAAAGCGTGTTTGATTGACCAGCCTCTGTTGGGTCTCAGATGGATTCTGATTTGCTGCCTGCTACAGGGGATGAGCTTTACTGACTTTAAATACCAGGACGTTTGCTCAGTTTAGTGCTCTTTATTGTTGGATTGCACTGAAAACAATGGTATACTACAGAAAAAAGGAAAAGATCTCAAAGCCCTTTCCTAATGATTTAATACACTCCAAAGATTTCAGCAGCTTCCTAGAACTAGGCCTGAAGTGTTCTAGGCACTGGTGAGAGAAGAGGCTTCTACATGACAGCTACCTGAGCTTGGGTTCCAGTGAAGGATCCAAGTGCTTGTTTTTGATCAGCCAGCTTCTGTGGGGTTTTGTCTGGGTTCTGATTGCTTATCAAGCAAAGCTTTATAGACTGTAAGTATCTGAAGGCTTGCTCAGTTTGGCATGCTCCTGCAGAAGCATATTTTATCCTATTGGATAACCAACACGTGAGCCTAGTCTACAACAGATAAGATAACCTTTTCATCACTATTGTAGATCATACAAATTTCACTGCTTTCTCTGCCTCAGGTTTTTTGCACTGTTATGGTTCTGTTATTGCCTTGATGTTCATCATGCATACAGCTGCAGTCATAACAGATGGGTTATCCGGCCGTCAGGCGGGACCTCAGTTGGCTGAATTCCAAAGTCTAGGTCCGGTGTCGGTTGTTGTCGCTTCTTCCCTGATGTCAGTGCGGCAGAGGTATAAAAGAGCCAGCCGACGCCATTTTCTTCAGTCTTTCTTGCTGCGCAGTGCCCGAAGCAGAAGCAGTTTGCAAGTGCCAGTCGGCCAGCTCCTGAGATTTACGAAAATATTTCAGCCGAATTCTTCTTGAAAGCTAAGTACCCCATTGGGGAAACTTTTCTTGCCTCAGACCGATGTCAGACAAAGTTAATTGCATTTCATGTGGGAAGCAAATACCGCATAAGGATTTCCACTCTTTCTGTATTCCTTGCTTAGGCCCAGACCACGACGTCTCGGCCTGCTGTTTTTGTGCTAGATTCAACAAACACACTATTAAGCGTCGGGCGGAGTTCGCCCATCACTATTTTGGTAAAAAATTTAATTATATTATGTCGTCGGATACTCTGACTCCAGTTTTGAGTAAAAGACGCAAAGATAAGGACCGACATACGAGGTCCGCGACTTCTACTGACACCACACTAAGGCCGACTACCCGTTCTCCGGTTCTCAGCGAGGCACCTACGCAGCCCCTGAGTACCGATGACACTTCATTACCGGTGTCTTCTGTGCCCGAGGTCGCAGGCTCCTCGGCCCCCATTCTGACTACAGATACCGATGCCACTTTTGGTGGGGAAACCCAGAGTTTAGACAGACCTGCCATTTCTCAAGGTGTCTTCAGGCCTTCCTCCTTCTCAATTAAGGCTGTCACAAAATCTAAAGCAGCCATGAAAACTAAAAAACAAGGCCCACAGACCCCCTCTCAAGGCCCCATACCTAAAAAACAGATGCTCAAAATGGCTGAGGATTTGATTACTCTTATCAGGGGTTCTCAACCCCCCTCGGACAAAAGGCCCAGATTAGAGGAAGGGACTACCCTTCCTCAGATCAAGCCTCTATTACCTCTGAACATTCTGAGGACCAGGAATATACATATTCTCCTTTTGAAGACTCTGATGCAGAGGAGTCTATTCCCTCGGTCTCCCCCCCCAAGGACTACTATTTTGGGGAAACCCTACATACTTTGAGGGAACTCTTTCACTGGGAAGGCCAAGATTACTCAGATTCCAAGAAAAGGCTCAGGGATTTTCTCTTGCTCCCCCAGCATAGGCCTCTGGCTATCCCTCCTGTCTTAGATGTATTAGATGATGTGTACACAGAAGCCAGCCTCAACCCAGATTCTTTACCTCCACCTCCTGTTAAACCAGACAGGTATTACCGGGTTCCTGATTCACACCAGTTCCTATACAAAAGCCATACTGCTGACCCAGAAACTATTTCACAGGGTCCCAAGGGAATTAAGGCTAAAAACCCATTACCTTCAGAGAGAGAGATTCTAGAGCTTTAGAAAGGTGGGGGAAAAAGGTGTATACCTCGGCCACTTTAACCATGAGGGCATTAAACTGTCAGTTCCATATGTTAAAGTATCAACAGTTTTTATTATCCGAGTTGAAAAGCAAAATGACACAACCTGAGCAACCAGATTTAAAAGAGTTGCAGGATTTGTTGCATAGTGCAGAGCAAGTGGGTAAACATACTTTGCAGTGTGGTTTTGATGCTTTAGAGGCCTCATGTAGAGCTGCTGTTACAGGGTCTGTCATATGTAGACATGCTTGGCTCAAAGAACAAGCCTTACCAGATCATGTCAAAGCTAAATTACTAGATGCACCTCTTCAAAAAGATGTATTGTTTGGTGTTAAAGCTGAGGAGGTACTAAAGAAAATGGAGGAAAAGGCGAGATCAATTCAAACAGTGAAAGATTTCCTGCAGGTACAACCTCCACGTTTCAGCAGAAACTGGCCTTCAGAAAATTGGTCCTTTCCAGCCACGGACAGACCTCAAAGAGGCAGATACAGGCGCCTGAGAGGTAGAGGGCAATCTCAAGGATCATTCAGAGCCAGGCAATGGCAAGCACCAACCCCAAGAGGTGGAGAATATAGATCACAGTCATTCAGAAAGCAGACACAATGACTTTCCCCTTTACCTGCCAAGCAAAGCTTTAATGGCAGCACCTTTAGGCGGAAAACTGGCATTATTCTCACAAAATTGGCATATTGTCACAAAAGACAAATGGATCCTGGACATTATAGACAGAGGCTACAGATTCCACTTTCACACCCTTCCAAAAATGAGAGGCATGCCAAACCTGCCACAAAATCAAAGGGCAGAGGCACAAAAACAAATTTCATCTCTCATGGACATGAAAGCTATTCAAGAGGTGCCTGCAAAAGAACAAGGTCAAGGGTTTTATTCCAGACTATTCCTGGTACCAAGGAAAGACAAAGATTGGAGACCTATTTTAGATCTATTCATCCTAAACACATATTTACAGGTACCAAAATTCAAGATGCTCACATTACAGCAGCTTCTTCCCATGCTGGGCAAGGAGTCTTGGCTGGTAACATTGGACCTCAAGGAGGCATACCTGCATGTCCCTATCAGACAAGATTGCAGAAGATACCTCAGATTTCTTGCAGGTTCAACCCATTATCAATTCTCTGCATTGCCCTTTGGCTTATCTACTGCGCCCAGAGTGTTTACGAAATGCCTGGCATCAGTAATTGCCTTCTGCAGACTTCAAGGAATACAAATATACCCATATCTGGACGACTGCCTGATCCAAGCGGACAGCAAGGACATACTTCTGAAACACCTGGCATTTGTAATAAGACTGCTGAACTTTCTGGGATACACAGTCAACAAAAAGAAATCAAAACTAATACCCTCTCAAACAATAATTTTTCTGGGTGCCAGCTTGAATACAAACACCCAGATGGCCTACCTCATGCCAGACAAACAAGGGCAACTATCTCAATACTTCAGCAAAATGGCAACCTTCACCAGGCTGACTGCAAGGAAAGTCCTGCAGGCTCTGGGATTCATGGCATCTTGCATCCTGCTGATCCCATGTGCAAAGCTGCATATGAGGAAGCTTCAGTGGTACCTAAAAAACTTATGGTCTCAACACAGCCACAGTTTGGAAACAATTATACCACTCATTCCATGTCTTCAAAAGGAATTTCTGTGGTGGGCTCAAGCATGCCAAAGAAACAAAGGTCTCCCTTTCTGCATACCTCAAGCAAATCAAATCATCACAACAGACGCCTCGGACTACGCCTGGGGGGCACACATGAAAGATCAGTGCATTCAGGGAAAATGGTCCCAAAAAGAGAAGCACCTACACATCAACCAAAAGGAAATGCTAGCAGTGCAAAATGCTATTATGGCCTTCAAAGACCTACTGCATCCAGGCCAGCTATTGATAAGGACAGACAACACCACAGTGATGTGGTACATAAACAAACAGGGGGGGAACTCATTCATACCCCATGTGCAGACTAGCCATGACCCTTTGGAACACAGCTCTGGAATTGCAAATCCAACTTCAGGCACAATTCCTGCCAGGGAAGGAAAACACACTGGCAGACAGCCTTAAGCAGAAATATGACAGATCCACACGAATGGAAGTTGCATCCTCAAGTTTTCGCAAAGATAACTCAGGCATGGGGACAGCCAGACATAGATCTCTTTGCTACCCACAGAAATTACCAACTGAAAAAATTTTGCTCAAGGACCTATCATCCACAGGCCTGGAAAGTGGACGCACTTTCCTTCAATTGGACAACATTGACAGTCTATGCCTTTCCGCCTCTCCCTCTGCTGCCCAAAGTTCTATTAAAAGCCAGAGCAGAGAGGCCGAAAATGATTCTCATTGCTCCAGACTGGCCAAGACAACACTGGTATCCACTCCTGAAGAGCCTAACGCATTCCCCACCATGGATCCTACCTCTAGTGCCTCTTCTGTTGTCCCAGCACAACTTTAAAACTCTTCACAGCTAGCTCAAAACCCTAAATCTAGCCGCATGGAGAATCCCTTGATTTCACAACAGACCCTCCTCTCCAAGGAGGTGCAGGATGTCATCTTGGAGGCCAGAAGACCTTCTACTAGAAAAGCCTACTCCGCCAAATGGAAGCGGTTTTGTGCCTGGAATCAGAAAAAGGGCCAGAATCCTTGGGTAATAAATATACCTCAAATATTACAGTACCTAGCTGAGATGTTAAACAGTGGACTTTCCTTCTCCTCCATCAAAATCCATGCTTCAGCCATTTCTGCACAATACAACACAGATCCTCCTTTATTCTCTCATCCTCTCTTAAGACAGTTCCTCAGAGGGGTTAAGAATATAAACCCCCCAAGGAAACCACCAGTCCCTGCTTGGGACCTCAACTTCATATTGGAAAAACTGACCCTTCCTCCATTTGAGCCAGCTGCTTCCAACAGAACTACAATATTTGTCATGGAAAACAGCCTTCCTTCTGGCTATCACCTCAGCATGCAGGGTTTCAGAACTACAGGCCCTTATGGCTGTGCAACCTTTCATCATTTTCCATCAGGACAGAGTTTCCTTACGCACCAACCCTACCTTTATGCCAAAGGTAGTATCCAGTGTAGCCTTGAATCAGACTATCCACTTACCTACCTTTTACCCTAACCCACAAAACAAAGGGGAAAGACTACTGCATTCCTTGGACATTCACAGACAACTACGTTATTATTTGGACAGGACAAAGCCATTCAGAAAATCCAAGCAACTCTTTGTGCCCTATGCTACAGGTGCTCAAGGAAAGGCTATCTCCAAACAGACAATCTCAAAATGGATAGCCCACTGCATATGCTTTTGTTACTCATTTCATGGAAAAGCTGTGCCTTCAAGCATCAGGTCCCACTCCACAAGGGCCACAGCTACCTCTGCAGCTTTCCTCAGGGGGGTTCCTACCAAGGATATTTTGGAAGCAGCCACTTGGAGTTCAGTGCACACTTTCTCCAAACACTATCACCTTCCACTTTACTCAAAATCTAGAGCGGGATTTGCCACAGCTGTCTTGCAGGGCATCCTTGCTCCTCCTAGTTCCACTTAGTGCCTGCCACCCCTACTTAGCTTTGGGATTCTACCCATCTGTTATGACTGCAGCTGTATGCACGATGAACATAGTACAGTTTTGTACCTACCATAAATGTAGATGTTCGAGTGCTCATACAGCTGCAGTCCAGGTTTCCCTCCCTCCATCCCCTCTTAGGACAGGCCTTATGGCAAACACCTTCTCATACAACCTATTTGGGGTATTCTTTTATGGTGTATTTGCTTGCAAACTACTGTTTTTTGATTATTCTATATTGCATGACTACATAAGTTTATGTTTTGCCTTCCTTCTGGGGTCACCTGACATCTGGGGCAAGAAAAACTGAAGAAGATGGCGTCGGCTGGCTCTTTTATACCCCTGCCACACTGACGTCAGGGAAGAAGCGACGACAACCGACGCCGGACCTAGACTTTGGAATTCGGCCGACCGAGGACCCGCCTGACGGAAGGATAACCCATCTGTTATGACTGCAGCTGTATGAGCACTCGAACATCTACATTTATGGTAGGTACAAAACTGTACTTTACACACTGTGAAACTGTTGTCTGAAGGTATCAACTTACTGCACTTCATCTGGTGGCATCCTTTAGCGCATTACAGCTGAGTGCACCTCCAAGCATTTCTGCAGTTACCTTCTACTGCTTCTTAAGGCATCAAATATTGCTTGTTCATATTTGCATTAATAAGTCCAATGCCATGCTATATACAATGTATCAGAATATTTTATCTTGAAGCAAAACAAAAATATTCCTTGTACTTAGATTACGTTTTTTTTCTTTATGCTCCATTGGCGGGCTGTAAGGTGTTACTATGGATGATCGGTACATTTTTTCTGATATACTATTGGTGTCCGGTACATTTTTCTTCTATTGGATTGGGTGAACCTATGAGGGTGGGTTTTTTTACAATGTTTTTTATACTAAATTTTGTTTTCTGCATTGGTGGGCTGTAAGCTTTTACTACACACGATTGATATACTTTTTTGATATATTATTCATCCTCAGTGCACTGTTCTTTTACTGGATTGGGTGAATTGATGGGGTGTGGTCTTTACAATGCTTTTTACTGGTTGTTTGAATTTTGTAAGTCAGTCAGTGGTTCTGATGATGTCTCCAATAACGAAAGTGCTTAACAGTGGTTTTAACTTCGCACATTAAAAATATTCTTTGCAAGTTTTGTGCTACCTGGTCATTTTTGTATTTTATCCTGAAGCACACATGATAGCAAACACGGCTATATTGATATTTGACCTTTGTCAATGAGTATTTGTTAAAATTGTAAGGTGATAACTTCATTTTTAAAGGCTCAAGCCACACACACAGGGAGTTAAAGGTACATACTCAAAAGAGCTGTACTGGAGGGAGGGAGTTAAGTTAGCACTGCTGTAGTGATGTGCATTATTGCACTGCTACACTTTGTTACTTCCCACTGTCAGTATGGAAGATGATACTGTAGTGTTGCTAGTACCATTTCAGGTCATTTTCCACTACTACCCTTTACTGATACCAGAGTAAGTTATGTCAGTTATTGGTTGCACTGTTTTGATGAGTGGTGGTGGTGGTGCATTTCTGCTTGTTACTGATTGTTGTACTGTCAGTATTTAAAGCTACTGCTCTGTATTATTGTACTAGAGACTATTGTGTTACCCTGTCTTATATAATTGTGCTGATTGCCCCACTGTTACTGCTTCACAGCTGATTGCTGTACAGTTACTGCAATTGGGAACAGGGAACTATTTGTTAGACTATATGAAGCTATTGCTGTACAGTTACTGCACCTAGATCCATTGGGTAAGGCTACCTGTTGCTCATTGCTGCAACTAGTTAGGTGGAGACCAGATTTGCCAGTTTACTTTTGATACTTTGTGCAGTTAAATTGCTGTTTATAGTAATAGTTTCATTATTAATGAATTTGAACCTGTTACTGTTGGCTACTGTACTTTAAATGATTGGGTAAGACATTTAAATTGGCTATTTTATTAATCACTTTACTGTTTTCTACATATTGCTGTTATTTTTATTTTTTTTTTACATTTGCAAGGACTACCACTATTCATTGTGTAAAGAGTCTATAGTAATCACTTCTCATATTCTTCTATCCTTAAGGTACATCCCATATCTTTGCCATTTTTGAATTGTCTATTTTCACCTTCTTATACCAAGAGTAGGTAATTAAGCATTCTATTTTCTCATACCTCTTCATCTGCAGTGACTGTTATGGAATCTTGCTCAGCTTTTGCCTTTTCTGTCACCCCATCCAGATGTCAGTAGGTATTTTGAGACAGTTTAGTGGTTTTCTCGTGATTATGAAAAAAAACGTATTTCTCCTTCAGAATGATTCAGTATGTGAAAGGTATTATTTGAAGTTATTGGCTACCTTCTCACATCAGAACACATTCAACAAGTACAAAACAAACACTCATCTGCAGCACAGAGCACCTCCACTACACCAGCTTATGCTGAAGTTGTTTGGAGAACACTTCCTAATCCTCCACAGCTTATGACTAGCAACCCTCCAGCTATTAGTTCACACAGCAACATGTCTCCCTTCACCCCCACAACCCCATAGGCAGTACACATACTTCTAAGTCACAAGTGTGCATAATCCATTCCGTTATGGTCCATTGAGACTGCATCCACCCACAGTAATGTTTAATAATAGGTAATTCTATTGTTAGGCATAAGGGCATCACCCTCACCAGGCTAGATATATGTAGGGTGACATTTAGCTGCCTTTCCAGAGCCAGGATCTGAGATGTAACAAGGGCTGCTAGACACTTTCATTTTTACAAACACAATTATGACCTGTTAGTGGTCCATGTGGGAGTGAATTATTCCAGGCCCTCTATCCAGAGAGACATACAGAAAGATATGATCAAGCTTGCTTTGTATTTGTCTTGGAGAGGATATACATTGGTCTTGGATGATATTTTCTTATTGCCCAGAATGATGCTGAGATTCAAAGACAAGATAATTGGCTTTAATAACTAAATATGTTGCTGTTGTCATTTTGGTGGGACAAGGTGGCTGATAAGTCTTCTTGCTTTGTCAGGAGTAGTCTGTACCTCTTTCACTATGGCTTTCACATTGTGTCTAAGCCTATGCTGACCCCATAATGTCTTACTTTTAGAGTCTGTTTACTGGATATTGCAACCTAATAAAGTCTGATTTGGAGCACTTTAAAGTGGCTGTTCTCAACACCAGGAATTTTATCAAAAATGCCTTCAACGAATCCCCTCCCGCAACTTGAACACATTCATATATGTTTAATTATAGAGGCATGCTTTCGGGCAGCCATGGTGGTGCAGCAGTTAACGTTGTCACCTCACAGCAAGAGGTTCTCCGGTTTGATCCTCAGCTGGGGTGCCTTCTGTGCGGAGTTTGCATGTCCTCCCTGTGGTCTTGTGGGTTTCCTCCCACATCCCAAATACATGCTGTAGGTGAATTGGACATTCTAAAATTGGCCCTAGGTGTGAGTGCTTGCATGTGTGTGCTTTTTGTGGAAGGTTGGGTGCTGGGCTGGCAACTCGACACCGTAAAACTCTACTGCCAATCAAGAGCGGACAAGTGATCTGCTGTGGCGACCACTATCTGGGAAAAGCCGAAAGAAGAAGATAGAGGCATGCTTTCAAAGCAATGAATGCATTCCCTCTCTTCTTGGGTTTTTAGTACCTATTGTGTCTTCAGACTTGCTGGCAGTTTTGGAGAAGTATAAGTATTTGTCAGAAGCACTGTCACCTTACCTTAGATTACCCTGTACCTTAACTTAGCGCTCCTAAATATCCATATCACCTTTAACAAATCTAACTTTTACTCCATTGCTTGATACAGATTCCTATCATTATCCCCCGATATCAGGACATTTCCTTAACATTGAGGAGTTAAACATCAAACCAAATACCTTTATGCACTGATCAGCACACTTGTATCTCTAAAAATGGATATGCTCAGTGTTTCTTAGAATTTTTTGATCCGGTGCATTGGTATTAAATTATAAAATTATCCACATAAGGCTCTAATATTTTTGTCCAGATCTTCTCAGCCATTTAAACCTGACCATAAGTCAGAGTTAGGCCTAGTGGTACCACCCTAACGCCAAATGAGAGCATCTTGACTACGTGTAGAAGACCTAGGCAAAGTTCCAGCAATCCCCTGCAAGTGGACCCAAGTGAGAGGGCTGCCACATTCACTTTTGACATGTACTAGCACCTACACAGCTGCACTGAAAAATCTGTACCCATCTGTTTCAAATATAATAGCAAATTCAGGAATGTACTTCTTTAGTGAAACTCCTGTATTGGTAAACTATATAAAATAAGAAAGAAAAATAATGAAAAGTTTTAAGAAATCCTCATTAACTTTCCTCAGGACAGCACTGAAATATACCATCAAGGAATCTGACTACTGTTATAAAATGTAAAAGGAAGTACAAGATTAAAGTCGCTACAGATAACAAAGGAAGCTGTAAATCATTTCTTCATTTATGTCAGGAAATTCTTAATGTCCGACAGTGCACTGGGCTCATCCATAATATTACACATTCTGAACCCAAGGATGTAGTCAATACATTGGCAGATTTATTTAGTGCTAACTTTATCCCACCCGACCACGTTTTACCCCCGCTGTCCCCTGAATATTTTATTTCCCCTGAAATCACTTTAGAACAAGTCTCAGAATCCCAGTTAAAGGCTAAAATAATTCTCCCATGAGAACAGACAATGTACCAGGCTACATTTTCATCAGTGTCAAGTGTCCATTATCTTGATCCTGTACTTCAACTTTTGAATTTGTGCCTAACGAGGGTTATGTTGCGTAACGTTTGGGGAATTGCAACTGTGACTTTCACACACAATGGCAGCCCTTGTACAGACCTAGGTATTTATAGGTCTGCCACCCTCACTAGCTTTATATGCAAAATCATGGCACACGCCATAGCTGAACTCATGTATGTGGTCATAGGCAACATAGCTGAACACTCTAGTCCACATTGATTTCAGTTTTGTAAAGGGCAAATCCTGTCTGTTGAACCTTGGTAGTCTTCTTTGAAATGGCTACAGAGATTGAAGAGTGGGCAGTAAGTGTTCAAAATGGTGGCAAGAATTTTGCATCTTGACCTTGCCAAGGCTTATGACACTCTACTGAAAAATTAGACAAACGTATTATCAACCCTTACATTTTCCATTACATTGTAAACTGGCTATCCAACAGATCCCAAATTGTGAAAGCTTATGGTCCCATTTCTCAATGTAAAATTGTAATTAATGGAGTAACACGGGGGTTAATTTCCGAGCCCTCTTCTCTTCAGCATTTATCTTGCTGACATCCATTCCAGTATCCCAAAAGTGTGGTTAACTAAATTTTTTGAAGACTGCAAGCTAAACTGATATTTGCTAATCCAGTGATGCTAAACAACTCCAGCAAGGGTTTGGAATATGCACATATCTGATGTAATGAAAACTGTCTCAAACTAAATACACAACAGTGCAAGGTAGTACCATTCAACATAAAGCTCATATCTTAAAAATGGTACTTCTCTACAGACCGACAGAGAGAGACACAGTTATAGCAGACCTACCTACCTCCAGCAAGGGTTGGAATATGCACATACCTATTGTACTAAAAATGGTCTGAAGCCGAATGCAAAAAAGGTCATACCTTAAAAATGGTAGTCCTTTTCAGACATATATGATCGTAAGAGGCCTGTGCACTTATCTGGACAACTATGTCTCATTCTGATCATCATGTTGCCACCATATTCAAGAAGTCATACCTGGCTCAGTTAGTTTCTACGA
The DNA here is from genome assembly GCF_019279795.1 of Protopterus annectens. Taxonomy (NCBI): domain Eukaryota; kingdom Metazoa; phylum Chordata; order Ceratodontiformes; family Protopteridae; genus Protopterus; species Protopterus annectens. Next base: position 1,991,713,292 of record NC_056741.1, read on the forward strand.
GAATTTCATCAAGATTCCTAGTGTTGTACTCTTCCTTTTCAGACCCATTCTTGAATATATTGCTTCATTTGATGTGTACAGATCCAAGAATATTATTCACCTTGAAGGGCCCCAATGATTTCTGACCAAAAGAATTAAAGGCCTTAAGTCCTTCAACTATCCTGATAGATTAGCACAGTTCTCCAGCTGCTCTGAGGTGACTTAAGTCTCGCTTTTCAAGCCATGAATGACTCTTCCTTTTTGACCTCCTTTCCTTCTCTGAACCATTGTCTACAGAAACTCACACTAGAGACCTAACCCTACACCAACACATAAACAGGACTCTCTGGAGAGATGGGCTTCTAACCCAGTGTACTCCCAGCCTCTAAAATAAGTTAGCATTATAGGTCAAACAAACCACTTCTTTGGCTATCTTTAAGGCTAGTCTTGATGATTGCATGGGTAGACACAAATTTACCTGATGCTTATTATGTATGACCATGATTGATTTGGAAGGTGAACACTATTAAGTGTTCAAAAAGGTGGCAAGAACTTTTAAGTGTGTATTCTTAAAGCTGTACATGGCTAAGCATCTTATAATACTCTTAATAACTTGCATGTGTTCATGTTGACTTTTTTGTCAAGGTGCTAAGGCTAATGGCATTTTGCACAAGTCTTACAGTGGACTCCAAATTCAGTGAGATCAATTATTAGATCCTCTAAACTTGGCAAAAGGAAGTGCAAGACTCACATTAGGTGTTGATTTCATGATTCCGACTTGCTGACCCTTCCAAGCTACTATCCTAGCTACAATAGTTGCCATAGAGTCTGCTTTCCTGGGATAGGAAGGTATTATCAGGAGCAGCCACTGCACATCAGTATCCTAGAAACAAGGAGTAGCCTTTCTGACCTTGCAAGGATTTCAAGACTGGTTCCCCCAAAGTGCTGCTGCTACTGCCATCAGTCCAGCAGTATGACTTTGATAAAGCAAGGGGAACCCATTCCAAACCCCTGTGCCAGGAAGTCATAAGAGTTTGGGTATGGGCCTTGCAACAGTTTGCTGTCTTATTGCCAGCTTCAGAAACGCATCCTTGGCTAATTGTGCAGCAGCTATGTGGGCATTACTGAATACTTTTTAAATATGCTTCAAGCTGGGTTTGATCAAAATCCTGGCTTTTTTTTTTTGTGCCACCATTATTTCTGGCATTCTTTCATGACGTTGTACCCATGAGGTTTAGCGTAGGACTGCTGGTAATAAGCCTGGAATTCTGATACTAGATGGGAAAGTTATGTACTTGCTTATAACCCTGTGGATTGGCATTTCCATTCTCGGTACCATTCCCACTCGTCTTCTCTGAGCCTAGCCCTATAACCAGCTTGACAGTGGTTCTTAAAGTGCTGTTTGTCTTGTATGTGGTTCTTATGGTTCTTGGTGCTTCTGGTATGTACAGGCTTCTGTGATCTGGAAAAGGTCCTGAGGAGCACACCATTGTGAGTAAAAGAGAAGAAGCTCTTGGTAGTTTGGGAAAGCTTCTTTTGCTATGCTGAATCCTGCCGGTGATGAGGATGGAAATGCCATTTCAGTTCTGTTGTGTTATGATAAGTATGCGGCGCATGCTTTGGTTATAAATACTCACAGGCTTCAAATAAAAGGGGGAAGTAAGAAGCTGTAGCAGCCAAGTTCACTTTATATCAGAACAAGAAGACAATTTGTACAACGTGGATGGTACTTTAATGTGTAGGACTGATAGACTGGTCTAGTGGCTACTTTAGCCATAACTCAAGCCTTAATATGTGATTTTTCAAAATTGTAAATACATAAAATGTACTGTACAAGATGTAAATGTAAATGTTACGGTCTTTGGGAACTTCTAATTTGTTACAGCTTTGTATAATGCTGAGATGAATTACAGCACCTGTATGTTGCATAATAAATACAAATAAATGTATGCAAGATTTGCAACATTTACAAAGATGTTGAGAGTCCCAAGCTTTGTAAGTTCAGGGTGGTTGGTGTATTTAATATGCTAGTTGTTAATCTTGCTGATTTATCAGGTAGCAACATTACTGTGGCAACTTATTCAAGAATTTATTTACCCAAGTGTGGTTTTTAGGCAAGTGCCATGTATCTTATAGGTTTATAGGAGGTTACTAGGCTAATGACCCTTCTTCTTCTTTCGTCTGCTCCCATTAGGGGTCGCCACAGCAGATCAACCGTTTCCATTTCTTCCTGTCCTCTGCATCTTGCTCTGTCACACCAACCACCTGTATGTCTTCTCTCACCACATCCATAAACCTTATCTTAGGCCTTCTTCTTTTCATGTTACTTGGCAGCTTCATCCTTAGCATCTTTTTCCCATATACTCTGCATCCCTCCTCAGCACATGTCCAAACCAACGTAATCTTGCCTCTCTGGCTTTGTTTCCAAACCTTCCAACCTGGGCTGACCCTCTAATATATTTATTCCTCATCCTTTCCATCCTTGTCACACCCAGTGCAAATCTTAACATTTTCAGCTCTGCCACGTCAAGCTCTGACTCCTGCCTTTTTGTCAATGCCACTGTCTCCAACCCATATAACATAGCTGGTCTCACTACCTTCTTGTAGACCTTCCCTTTCACTCTTACTGGTACTCATCTGTCACAAATCACTCTTGACACTCTTCTCCACCCACTCCATCCTGCCTGTACTCTCTTCTTCACCTCTCTTCCACACTCACCATTATGCTGAACTGTTGATCTCAAGTACTTAAACTCATTCACCTTTGCCACCTCTACTCCCTGCATCCTCACCATTCCTCTATCCTCCCTCTCATTCACACACATATATTCTGTCTTAGTCCTGCTGACCTTCATTTCTCTTCTCTCTAGAGCATATCTCCACTTCTCCAGGGTCTCCTCCACCTGTTCCCTACTCTCACTGCAGATCACAATGTCATCTGCAAACGTCATAGTCCACTGGGACTCCTGTCTGATCTCGTCTATCAACCTGTCCATTACCATTGCAAATAAGAAAGGGCTCAGAGCTGATCCTTGATGTAATCCCACCTCCACCCTAAACGCATCCGTCACTCCCACCGCAGACCTCACCGCTGTCACACTACCCTCGTACATATCCTGTACCACTCTTACATACTTCTCTGACACTCCCGACGTCCTCATACAATACCACAACTCCTCTCTAGGCACCCTGTCATATGCTTTCTCTAAATCCACAAAGACACAATGCAACTCCTTCTGACCTTCACTGTACTTTTCCATCAGCACTCTCAGAGCAAACATTGCATCTATAGTGCTCTTTCCTGGCATGAAACCATACTGCTGATCACTAATCATCACCTCCCTTCTTAACCTACCTTCCACTCCTCTTTCCCATAACTTCATGCTGTGACTAAACAGTTTAATCCCTCTGTAGTTACTACAGCTCTGCACATCACCCTTATTCTTAAAAATCGGTGCCAAAACACTTTTTCTCCATTCCTCAGGCATTCTGTCACTTTCCAAGATTTCATTAAACAATCTAGTTAAAAACTCCACTGCCATTTCACCTAAACACCTCCATGCTTCCACAGCTATGTCATCTGGACCAACAGCCTTTCCGTTCTTCATCCTCTTCATAGCTATCCTTACTTCCTCCTTGCTAATCCACTGCACTTCATGATTCACTATCCGCACATCATCCAACCTTCTCTCCCTCTCATTCTCTTCATTCATCAACCCCTCAAAGTACTCTTTCCATCTGCTCAACACACTCTCCTCGCTTGTGAGTACGTTTCTCTCATTTTCCTTAATCACCCTTACCTGTTGCACATCTTTACTAGCTCGGTCCCTCTCTCTAGCCATTCGGTACAGGTCCTTTTCTCCCTCCTTAGGGTCCAACCTGTTATGCAACTCTTCATACGTCTTATCCTTAGCCTTCGCCACCTCTCTCTTTGCCATGCACCTCATCTCCTTATACTCTTGCCTACTTTCTTCATCTCTTTGACAATCCCACTTCTTCGCCAGCCTCTTTCTCTGTATACTCTCCTGTACTTCTTCATTTCATCACCAGGTCTCCTTATCTTTCTTCCTCTTTCCAGATGTCACACCAAGCACCTTTCTATCCATCTCTCTTACTAGCTCTTAATGACCCTAGAGCCCTTAAAAGCTTAGCCATTTTATACCAGAGTTACCCTTTCAAGCCTAATCATGTTATACCTGTGTTGCCCTAATTGACTTTGGTTAGATGGGCATTATTCTCAGAGTGAGTCTGTGATCAGCACCAACAACCCCTGTCCATGAGGGACTTGGGAACTCCCCAGTGTGAATTTGCAGTCTCCCATCCACTTCTCCAGATTGCAGTTGAATAGGGGTCAGTGAGGAGCTCTGCTTCATGTGAATTGGGAGTCTGTTCCAGTGGAGTGGTAATCTCTGGGAGCTATATCTGCCCCTCCAGAATGTTCTGTTAATGTCACAGGCTAGGTTAAGATCTCTGAAGTGAGTGACTCTTGTCCCGTTTGCTTTGTGGATGGGCAGCATTTCCATTAGATCAAAGTCAGAAACTGCCCTGTAGGCAAGACACAAGTCACCTCTCAGCAACCTATAAGATACAGAGTACAGTGACAGTGCTTTCAGTCTGTCCTCATAACTCACAATTTGGCGGCCCTGAATTTTCCTGGTGAGAAACCATCTGTGGTATTGCCAGCTCTTAGACAGAAAAAATATGCTAAGTAACATTATGGAGGGGCCAAATTAACAATATTTAATTCTACTTGCAACAGAAAATATATATAGAAAAATTAGGCATTCGGGTGTTGGTCTGTTAGTGCAACAGTGACTTTAACAGTTTGTGTGAACCAAATACTCCACAATAAAACCACTGTTATATTGATGCTGTAGAAAATGCTGGTTGTCCACAAAGTAAAGCAAAAAAGTTTATTGTAAGACAATAGAAAGCTGGTAAGTGCTTTCGTCCTCAACAAAAGAACTTCATCAGACAAATTAAAATCAAACACAGAACACATTTTAAAGACTCCCTTTGTGTTTCACATAATAGTAGCCACTCCCCCTAAGTAAAAAAAATTTAAAAGGGCAATACATACTGTGTGTCAATGACAAATGTTAAATAAATACATGTTAATAGATATAACAAAATATAGAAAATATATAAAAAAGCTCATCCACTTCACAATTTTTTAAAAGAGCAATGAATAAATATATAAATAAATATATGAATAAATAATCATCTGTTTAAAGCTCTCAATTTTAAAAGGGAATTCATGGAGAGGGATTCATTTATACCTGGCCAGTTGTTCGCATTTAATAACAACTGCCAGTATAATTCTCTCTTTTCTAGTAAGGCAGACCATGCACCTCCCCTGATAACCATTGTGACACCATCAATAACAAAAAAATTAAAAGTGTGGACACTGTTCTCTGAGGTATGTTTATACAAAGCATTTGTCTCTTTGCGTGTTCTTGTTTCATATGAAGAACAGGCAAAGAGACAAATGCTTTGTATAAACATACCTCAGTGAACAGTGACCACACTTTTAAGTTTTTTGTTATTGATGATTATTATACTGGCAGTTGTTATTAAATGCGAACTGGCCAGGTTTAAATTAATTCCTCTCCATTAATTCCCTTTTAAAACTGAGAGCTTTAAACAGATGATTATTTATTTATATATATATTTATTTATTTATTCATTGCTCTTTTAAAAAATTGTGAAGATGCCATGAGAATTATACTCTCATATCAGATTTTGAAAAATAAACAAACAGCTGCAATGAAGATTCTGTTCTCCAGCTGTGGCACGCAGTGACATCAAATCTAGGTCAGCTGACTCTGGCATAATATGCATTCAAAATTCTCTTTTCAAAGAACATGTACATTTAGTCAGCCAGAAGAATGCTGTTTGACATTCAAACATCTTGCATAGATCAGAGTGATAATCAAACAACATAAACTTATTTACAAAATTATAGCTAACCATGCTGACGTATGTAACACAGGGTAAGTTACAATTATTTACAAAGCTTCAGCCAGTCATGCTAGCACAAATAACAATATCAAATATTCTCACAGCAGTATTTAAAATGCTTTACAAGATAACACCCTGGAGGCCAAAAGAAACCAGTTGAACACTGTCATGAATGCAAACAAACTTTTATTCCCAAATAAGATTTACAATCAGAAACTTTTTGCCTGTTGGGCATTACTTTGTGCTTGGGACCCATTCCTCTTTTTGTTTATTTAAACTGTGTTCTTATTTTAGAGCCTTTGTCCCCCCATAATTTTTTTAGGCGTTGTCCAGATTTCTTCCATTAAATGGTTGAGAGACATGCATGTTAACGCATTTGTGAACATGTACACTGTGCAGTAGCATGGCAAAATACTGTTTTCCACGGCACTATTTGCTGTGCTGCATATACCGCAGGTACATAGGAGTAATGGAGCTGCCTAAGAATGTGAAAATTGTACCTCAGGCTGCTGCGCATGTGTATAGGCATACACAGAGCCCCTGTAGCATGATTGACAGATGATATTGTGCTGTGGTATGTGCTTAGTTTAGAAACATTTCAGCAAAATTATCTCAGCTTAGTTGTAGTGCTATAAGCCTTTAAATAGTACAGTAAAAGCCATGATCATAATTGTGGTGTGTATTGCATTATCAGTACTGTAATAGCGTAGCAAGCATCTGTTACAACAGATGATGTTGGTATATTACACATAGATAAAAACCTGTACTACAGTAACTGTGGTAAAGGGCTAGAGACCAATAACAGGTGGGAAGCAGACTACATATAGTTATCATCTTGGGAGGGGGGTCAATAACAGCCTGCAGAGAGTGGGACTAACAACACAGGGGGCTGGGAAAGGGGACTGAGAGCCCACAATGCAAAGGTCCAGCTGTTGCCCACCTGTCAGATGGACTGATGAGTGAAAAGAAGTCTTGGAATGGCCATGTTCATCAGCAATGCAGACAGAGAGGGATGTGATGGATGGCATTCCTTTTGCGACAGGAGGCAGCTGACATTCAAGAGAAGGAAGGGAGTACACACTCCCGCTAAATGACTTGGGCTTTAAAAGTGGGGCACACCTTGGTGTTCAATGGTAGGTACTAGGTTATTGGCCCTAGGGTCTATATAAGCCTAGCCAAAAAATGTACCCTGGCTTTCACCACCCAAGAAAATTATTTTCCTGTGCCCCTATCGAGCAGAGCCACAGAAGTGATCCCTGAGGTGAATTTCCCATTTTCCATCCAATCATCAAGATTTTTCTTGAAGAGTGCTAATGAGTAACTCTGTTTGACATAGATAGGTAGTCTGTTCCAGAGTATGGGAAGTCTCTGGGACAGGAATATATCCCTCCAGCATGTTCTGTTTATTGTGGTGACAAGGTTTAGGTCCCTAGAGCGTGTAGCTCGGAGGGATTGGGATTTCTTTATGTGGAGCATGTCCAACAGCTCTGGGTTTGACATAGCTTTGTATGTTAGGCAGAGATCGCCTCTGAGTAGGCGATATGCGATGGAGTAAAGCTGTAGTTTTTTGAGACGGTCTGCGTACGGCATCTGTTTGAGGCCAGTAATCCTCTTTGTGAGGTATTTCTGTGGTCTTTCCATTTGTTGTAGATGTCTTCTGAGGTACATACCAAAAGGGGCGTTGTACTCTATAATGGGTCTAATGAGTGATGAGTAGAGGGGAACAATAACCTCTTTTTTTCCTGGATGAGAATCCTTTTGTGATGAGATGAGCCACATAGAAGGATTTCCTGACCACTGTGGCGATGTGATTATCAAAGGAGAGACTACTGTCCACCTGTGTCCCAAGGTCTCATCACATTTTCGGCATTAAGTAGACTACCAGCTATGTGGTAATTTATGGGTACAGAGTTTTTACCAAAGGGAATGACAGTACACTTTTTGGCATTGAGCTTCGGGCCATGGCTTTGACACCAGGTATCTGTCTCAGTGAGGCCCTTTTGTAGTTTGTCCACATCGTTAGGAGTTTCGATTGTGGCTCCTAGTTTGCAGTCATCTGCAAACTTTGTTAGCCAAAGACCTTCCGTGTTAGCCTGCACTTCAGAGAAGTAGATACCAAACAGGAGAGGACCTAGGACTGTACCCTGTGGTACTCCACTTGTCACTGGTCTGAAGTCAGATTTGGAATCCGCTACTTTCACAGTGTGGGTTCTGTCAGTGAGCCAGTTGGCAACCAATCTTGTGACATAGGGATATATACCTAGTTTAGTGAGCTTATCTATAATTCCAGAGTGGAGGATGGTGTTGAAAGCCTTGGCGAGATCTAGATAAGCTGTGTGAACCATTTTACCCTCATCTATGGCTTTGGTGACTGCTTCAAAGAAGTCAATCAGGTTTAGGAGACATGATCTGCCTTTTACAAATCCAAACTGGGTAGGGTCCAGAGTTTGGAGATTACCAATGTCTTTGTTTATGAGTTCCACGATGATACGTTCCATGGCCTTGCAGACCAGGCTCGTCAGGCTAATGGGGCGGTAGTTCCCCAGGGTCCGTCGTGGCTCCCCCTTTGTGGAGTGGGATAACCGTTGTGGTGCACCATTCAGTGGGTACAAAGCCTGAGGTGAGGCTATGATTGAGCATGGTACTTAGGTAGGGTGCCAGTTCATTCTGTAGTTCGTGTAGAACGCAGCCTGGGATATTGTCAGGTCCCATGGATGCTGTGTTCTTGGTTTTGGAGAATGTGTTTTTTTACTTGTGCAGCCGTGATTATAGGAACTTTGCATTCTTCTGGTATAGAGATGGGCCCTTTAGGGGGTGAGATGGGGGTAAGGTTAGCACTGAACCTGTCTTTTAGGATGTTGGCAATATCAGTTGGTTCTGTGTATGTAGTGCCATTGTGCTGTAACTCAGAGCAGATCTGAGTGTTCCCATTGAGATTCTTGACATAGCTATAGAATGCTTTGTGGTTGTCTTTAGAGTCAGTGGCAATTTTGTTTTCATAACTAGCTTTGGAGGATTTTATGAGGGATCTCAGCTTCTTACTGAGGTTGACCAGGGAGTTCCTCAAGTCATGGGATTTTACTCTTTTTTGCAACAGTTTCTTTCTTCTGTTGTAGAGTTTGTTTATGGCAGAGGACCCACCAGATTGGCTTCCTTTTTTTGGAGGATAACATCTTGGTTCTATTAGGGATAGCATGATCCATGCACTCGTGTAAATGCTTATAAAGTGCATTTGTGTAGGATTCAGCAGTCATACCTCTATTGTCCGTCTGCATGGGTGTCATGAAGTTTGCCACTTCTGTCTTAAGAAGTGTGAAGTTGGCTTTGGCGAAGTTTTTTTACAATGGTTTCCGTAATTGGGGGTGGGGGTGGGATGCGGATGTCTAGGCTGATTAGCTTGTGGTTGGATCTGACCAACGAGGAATTGACCTCTGGTGTAGAACACTGGTTTCCCATGTTGGTAATGACCAGGTCTAGGATATTGCTGCCCCCTGGTGGGGGTGTGAATAAGTTGATCCAAGGCATTGGAATTTATGAATTCTAGAAAACGTTGAGCAAAAGAGTTGGTACATGAGTAGTTTTCCCAGTTAATGGTGGGGTAGTTGAAATCGCCCATTATTAGGGTGTTGGGTTGTACCCTAATACTTTCCAGTGTATCAAGAAATGAGGAGTGGGAATCCTGGGGCATGGTGGGGGGTCTGTAGCAAGCTACAAATTGGATTGCGGTCTTGCCCAGAGTTAGTTGCACTTGGATAATCTCGGCTGCATTATGCTGTGCAACTAGCCTTGAGGTGTGGATATCCTTAATGAATATGGACACGCCTCCGCCTTTATTGCTTCGTTCTGGGTTAGGTGGTCGAAAGGTGTGGTATGAATTGTAGCCTGGTAATGCAGGGGTGCTCTCTGGAGCTTTGAACCAGGTCTCTGTCACTGCACAGATGTCATGTTCTCCATTTTAAGGAGTGCCTCGAGTGAGTGCATTTTGAGGTTTAGACTTCTAGCATTGAGTAGCATTACCCTCAGATTTTGCTTGTTTGTACCTGTTATGGTGGTGAATTTGTCATTTGAACCTTGCCTAAAAAAAGGCACTATAGGGGGTGGCAAGAGCCTTAGCCAGTATCCGGAATCCTAAGGGCAACAGGTGCAGGCCATCCCTAGCAAAGCATCATGGTTTGTCGATCATGTCGTCCCAGGCAGACAAATACTGGATCCCCTTAGAATGACACCAGAAGCTTAGCCAATTGTTGAAGTCAATCATTTTGTCCTTGTACTGTGGTATCATTCTGGGTGATGGCAGGATGCTACTCAGGGTTAGGGTCATACCTGCCTGGGATACAAGATCGGAGAGCTCCTCCATGTCTCTTTTCCTGTAGTCCAGGGAGGTACGTCTCAGGTCATTCACACCAACATGGACAATGACAGTGTCATATTTGTACTTATTGTGGAGTGACCTGAGTGCATGCGTTATGTGACGGATCCTGGCACCTGACAGTAACTTTCAACTTGTTTAGTCTAGTGAGTGGAACATCAGTGTGCCTGTCTATAGAGTCACCTATGACTAGAGTGTTTGGTACGTTGTTATGCCTTATGGGCTGTGGTTGAGTGGCACACTGAGTTTGTGGGCTATGTGTCATTTGGGTTGTGTTGGGGGGTGGAGTTTGCTTGCATTTATGCTTTGGATGTCCCTGATGCTTGGGCAGGTTTGTATTGAGAGCCTCCGCTAATGTAGGCATGTGTTTTGTGTTTCTATGTGTGTGTTTTGGTGGTGTAGGTTTTGAGGGGACTATGTGATGAGTGTGGTGTGGTGCAAGTGTTTACCTTCTCCTCTCGACTTTCTAGTCCAGTCTTGGGTGAAGAGAGCTTTGTTCCAGTTTGGCTATATAAGTGCATCTCTCACAGGTTGTAGTGTTGGGTGGTAGTGGGAGAGGGTTGTCTGTGTACATGAGGCAATTGCTGCATTGTCCCAAGATGCCCAGATTCATCAGGTAGACAGGAGAAATCACTAGGAGCTGACACTTAGACATGCCTGGATAGGTGCTTATTTATCAAGTACTAAAAACTGCTTTCCTCTAGACAAGTGAGGAGAGTTGAGTGCTGTAGTAATTTGCAGCTTATGTAGTGCTTACAATGAGTTCTGAACAAGTGCTGAGTTCAAAGAAACAGATTTGAGTGCTGAAACTAGTGGCTAGTTATATGAAACAAAACTAAGCTAGAAGGCTTACCTCCAACACAGAAGGGCTTGGGGACTCAGAAACCTGCAAACAGTCTAGACCACGTAACAGGAAAGGCAGGAAACAAGCTTAAATTTTTTTTGTTCTCTTTCCCAGATGCTCTCTTTGTACACAGTAGGAGTGCCTGAAATCAGAATATGATCTCACTGCACTCAGTTGAGTGAGCAAATGAGATGGGCCCAGAAGGAGTATAAAAACACAAATTTACAAGAGGGGTGGGCAGTTTCAAAGCCACTAAGATTAACACCAAAACAGAAACACGGAGGGTGAGTGGGGAAACTAACTGAAGAACAGAGTCAAAACTTCCACTTCAGTTAATATTCATGCAACACAATTAAATCAATTTAAATACTGTATTATTTGAAAAAAGTGCAGATAAAACGTACTTAAATTTTCTTTTAATCCAGTTGAATACAGCTAGATCTTAGCCGGCCAAAGCTGAGGTTTTTAAGCAGAAAATATTTCAAACTGTACCACTTAAATAGGCAGTGACAGGAAATCAAAGAATGTGGCTACCACCACACCTGCAATTACTAACAGACAAAATTCAAGCAAGCACTAACTGAAGAACAGAGTCAAAACTTCCACTTCAGTTAATATTCATGCAACACATTTAAATAAATTTAAATACTGTATTATTTGAAAAAAGTGCAGATAAAGGTACTTAAATTCTCTTATACGTCCAGTTGAATACAGCTAGATCTTAGCCGGCCAAAGCTGAGGTTTTTAAGCAGAAAATATTTCAAACTGTACTACTTAAATAGGCAGTGACAGGAAATCCAAGAATGTGGCTACCTCCACACCTGCAATTACTAACAGACAATAAAATTCAAGCAAGCACTAACTGAAGAACAGAGTCAAAACTTCCACTTCAGTTAATATTCATGCAACACAATTAAATCAATTTAAATACTGTATTATTTGTAAAAAGTGCAGATAAAAGGTACTTAAATTCTGTTATACATCCAGTTGAATACAGCTAGATCTTAGCCGGCCAAAGCTGAGGTTTTTAAGCAGAAAATATTTCAAACTGTACCACTTAAATAGGCAGTGACAGGAAATGAAAGAATGTGGCTACCCCCACACCTGCAATTGCTAACAGACAATACAATTCAAGCAAGCACTAACTGAAGAACAGAGTCAAAACTTCCACTTCAGTTAATATTCATGCAACACAATTAAATCAATTTAAATACTGTACCACATAAATAGGCAGTGACAGGAAATCAAAGAATGTGGCTACCCCCACACCTGCAATTACTAACAGACAATAAAATTCAAGCAAGCACTAACTGAAGAACAGAGTCAAAACTTCCACTTCAGTTAATATTCATGCAACACAATTAAATCAATTTAAATACTGTACCACTTAAATAGGCAGTGAGAGGAAATCAAAGAATGTGGCTACCCCAACACCTGCAATTACTAACAGACAATAACATTAAAGCAAACACTAACTGAAGAACAAAATCAAAACTTCCACTTCAGTTAATATTCATGCAACACAATTAAATCAATTTAAATACTGTATTATTTGAAAAAAGTGCAGATAAAAGGTACTTAAATTCTCTTATACATCCAGTTGAATACAGCTAGATCTTATATAATGTAAAGAAACCGCTTGTAGGGAGTTAATGCTCTGTTGTAACAGCCAAAATAAATACACTATAAAAACAAAACTACAGAGCAAAACAATGAAGGGGCTCAAAGTGCTCACGCAAAGTCCCATATAACACCAAGCAGCAGTCACAGGCAAAAAAAATGCTCCAACGTTGTAAAAGAGTAAAAAATAGGAGTTTATTATAAGACAGGGTAGCGCTTTCGCTAAATAGCTTCTTCAGCCCTATATAACAACAACCAACACCTAATCCATTTAAATACCTAAAAAGGCGCCATTCTGATAAAAGTTATTTAAAGGTATACATACCCTAACGGCAGAATACCATAATCACATAGAAATATATATAATCTAGTAAAAACAAGACCCTGCTTCAATGTTCACTATACAAAAATTGTATATGCAGGGGCTATAGGCATTAAGACAGCAGAAGTATAAATATATCCGGTCATAAATACATAATCAAAAAATACATACATAATGGGACAGGAAATTATGGCTGTCTTAGAATTCTTCAACTATGTCTAAATTTCCTCATTTTTAAAAGTGGACGTAATGGAACTTTACCATTAAGCCCTGGGCTAGCATCAGCTCGAAACCTGATTATCCAATGTGTCTCCCTTGCTTCTGTATAGTTCTTCACATCACCCCTCCTACATGTCCTGTATATCTGTTCCAAAACCCTAAATTTAAAATGATGTTGCAGACCCTGTTCAGAAGTATGCTTAGCAAGTGCATTGTGTAGATGTACCTTTCTGGTATGGTATACGTGCTCGCGAATCCTGTCCCTTAAACAGCGATTCGTCTTACCGACGTAAAACGCTGGACAGGCTATACAGGTAGCTAAATACACCACGTCTTTGGACATACAATTCCCATGGACACGTATAGTGTATGGATCAAGGAAAGTGGGATGTACAAATACTGGATCTAACAGGATATATGAGCAAAAATTACAACTGTTGCACGGTGACATATAATATTCCTGGATAGATGAAGTGTGATGTCTAGACTGCGGATAACAAAGTAACCGTTTAAGGTTCCTCTTGTTACGATAAATAAACTTAGGTCTGTCACCAGTGATCTCCTTGATCTTAGGATCCACTGACAAGACATGCCAGTGTTTGACAAAAATATCCTTGATAGGACCAATGTCCTTTGTAAAGGAAACTGGAAAGGCAATACGTTGGCATTGCCCAGTCAAATCAGTAGAAATATTACTTGCTGGGTCACTGTCGTCATAACAAGCAACCGCCCTATCTGAAAAATATGGCATAGCTCTAGTCATTCTTAAACTGGTGGCATTATTCATACCCTCCTCAATGTCCAATGTGCTATAACCCCGTTCTTTAAACCTATCTTTTAGATCACTAAGATCCAAATTGTAGGTGAACTCACTGGGTGTATACCTAGAAGTACGCATGGATTGACCACGAACAATGTTTTTATAAACAAACCCAGGGTGCATACTGTGACGATGCAAGAAGGTGTTCCTATGACAGGGCTTGCGATATAACCCAGTGTTGATCATACCGCATGCTAACTTCTCAACATAGATGTCCAAGAATGGAATTCGGATATCAGACCACTCCATAGTAAAATTCAAGAACTCTACAGCTGCATTAACCTCTCCATAGAATTGTGTAAGTTGTGCAGGTGTCCCCTTCCAAATCAGGAAGAGATCATCCACAAAACGCCTTTAGAATGGTACACAATCCTGATACATCTTATTGCGGAACAGAAATCTGTACTCCCACTCAGCCATGACCAGATTGGCGTAGCTATTGGCACAAGATGTGCCCATAGCTACGCCACCCCTCTGAAGATAAAGTTGTCCCTGGAAGCAGAATACATTAGAATTCAAAACTGTCTCCAACAAACATAAGATGAGATTAATCTCTAAGCTAGGTGCTGTCATTGTTCTCCTCAAATATGTACCAACCATTTCTATGCCTAGGGCATTAGGTATCACCGTAAAAAGTGATTGGACGTCCATAGTGACCCATATGATGTCACTAATACTCATATCAGTCTTAACATATTGGTATAAATCCAGCAAAAACTGTTTCGTATCTCTAAGAATATGGATGTTACTTTCTACCATGGGTCTAAGTTTACTCTCTACATAAATGGAGAGAGGTTCAGTGGACCACCCTCTCCCTGCCACTATAGGTCTCATCGGTGGATGGGTATGATTCTTATGAATCTTTGGAAGGCCTTGTATCATTGGTAACAGAGGATGTATAACAAAGAGGAACTCAAAAAGAGTCTGATCTATAACCTCATTGGTTAGCAGATCTTTCAACAAAGACTGTATCCTAAGTATAATACCGTCAACTCTATCATCAGTAACAAGCTCATAACACTTCTCATCTCCCAGCATATGCTTCATATCATATTGATATCTATCGGTGTCAAAAATAACAATCCCTCCTCCCTTGTCCGCTGGACGTATAGTAATATCACTATTATGACGTAGCAAATCTAGTGCTCTCCTTTGATTAAAGGTAAGATTATACTTATATTTATGTTGAGTAGAATTATAGTCCTTGAACTTGTATAGCTCATCCTCAACCAACTTGCTATAGGCTGCAACTAAGGGATGTATAGGTGGTATGAATGTACTAGGTTTCCTTAGAGAATGAGTAGGTAAAGTATCCATGCCATTAAACTGTACCTTCAACGAAAGATTTCTAATAAATAACTTAAAATCCTTTAACGTATCTGCATAACTACTAAACGTAGTAGGTATAAAGGTAAGACCCCTTGATAAAACTTGTAATTCATCTGGGTTCAACACATAACTAGAAAGATTAAACACTAAGTTAGATGTTTCCCCTCCCACATTTTCTTGATATTCCGGTTGGGCTGTGTATCCGGAGAAAATTTCCTTTTCTGACGCCCTCTGAGAGATTCCAGCTGGGATTAGGCCTCATTCCACTAGGGCTACTGCCACTTCAACAGCATTTCTGTTTTGAAAACTACAAGGTTCTTTCAACTCTCCTCAACAAGTTTTAAATGTGATTTGGACCAGAAGACCTAGTACAAAGTGTACTAGAAAAATGGAAGATTTTATTTTGGAGCAGCAACAATTTGAGATTTCTGAGCCCACTTGAGTGTGGCTCTTCAAGGTCTTTACTGGAGTTATTGACAAAGGTTTGTCTTTCTTCCATTAAGATTCATGCTGCAATTTCAGCCACTATAGCCAGGACCCACCATTGTTTTCTCATCCTTTGTTCAAGCAATTTCTGGGAGGCAGAATATAAGATCCCCACGCAGAGCTCCTACCCTGCTTGGGACCCTCAATTTCGTGTTGAGAAACTCACTTACAACCTGAGCCCTGCAGCTAATGTTGAATTAAATACTTGTCAGGAAGACTGTTTTTATATTACTTGCAAAGGTTTCTGAATTGTAGGCCCTTATGGCAGTGGAGCCTTTTTGATTTTTCATAAGGATAGGGTATCATTCTTATAATCCTTCCTTTATGCCTAAGGTGGTTTCTAGTGTGGCTTTAAACCAAACTATTATTGCCTATTGTTACAGTCTCACAAAATAAAGGTGAAAAGATTTTGCACACTTTAGATGTCACAGGCAATTGCGTTCTTATTTAGCTATAGGATTTTAGGCAGTCTCAGCAGTTGTTTATTTCTTTCGCTTTGTTCGAGTGCAACCTGTGTCAAAACAAACTATTCTAGGTGGATTTGTTAGCATTGCATTTTGTTATTCCCATCATGGCAAGGAATTCCAACTGGGATTGGGCTCATTCCACTAGGGCTATGCCATTCAGCAGCATTTCTAGGTTTCCTAGCAATGATATTTGAGCAGCTATTGAAGATTCAGCATACTTTCTTAAGCATTATCCCCTTTTACTCTCTATAATCTAGGGCTGGTTTGCAGGCTATGTTAAGGCATGTTGTAATCTTGGGTCCTTATGATTTGCCAGCCTCCTTACCCTGCTTTGGGATTCTACCCTATAGTTAGGACTGCAGCAATGTGGAAAAAACATAGTACAGTTTGTGTACTACCTACTCTTGAGTGTTCGAGGATCCACAGTGTTGCATCAAGATCTTTGCTCCTTGTGTTAGTGTTTAGGTGAGTTAAATTTGCCATTTGGTTATATTGGTATTTTCTACTAATTGGTTCAGGTTGTTACCTTTTCTTTTGGTTAACTTACTTTTCAGGTTTTGGCATCTGGGGCAAGAAAGTGTGGTGACGGTCATGCCATTAGTACTGACTTAAATTTTTACAATGCCTGACCACAACACTTTATATTCGGCAGGCAGCGACTACCGCAATGTTAGGATGAGAAATTTTGGGTCCTATCTAGTTTTGGTAGGTACAAATGTACTTTTCGGCACTATGGATGAGTTGGTGTGGTGCAAGTGTTTACCTTTTCTTGCCCTCTTCTAGTCCAGTCTTGGGTGAAGAGCTTTTCCAGTTTGGCTATATAAGTGCATCTTACAGGTTGTAGTGTTGGGTGAGTGGGAGAGGGTCTGTGTACATGGCATTTCATTGCCCAAGATGCCCAGATTCATCAGGTAGACAGGAGAAATCACTAGGAGCTGACACTTAGACATGCCTGGATAGGTGCTTATTTATCAAGTACTAAAATGCTTTCCTCTAGACAAGTGAGGAGAGTTGAGTGCTGTAGTAATTTGCAGCTTATGTAGTGCTTACAATGAGTTCTGAACAAGTGCTGGTTCAAAGAAACAGATTTGAGTGCTGAAACTAGTGGCTAGTTATATGAAACAAAACTAAGCTAGAAGGCTTACCTCCAACACAGCGGGTGGACTAGAACCTTCTACAGCAGACCAGCGGATTGTATTCAGGCAAGCAGTCAACCATGCTTACAATCTGTTGACATCACCGGTTCCTCCTGCGATCACGTGTAAGGTAGCTCAATCTGTTGCTAATCCATGCCATTAAACTGTACCTTCAACGAAAGATTTCTAATAAATAACTTAAAATCCTTTAACGTATCTGCATAACTACTAAACGTAGTAGGTATAAAGGTAAGACCCCTTGATAAAACTTGTAATTCATCTGGGTTCAACACATAACTAGAAAGATTAAACACTAAGTTAGATGTTTCCCCTCCCACATTTTCTTGATATTCCGGTTGGGCTGTGTATCCGGAGAAAATTTCCTTTTCTGACGCCCTCTGCTGATAGACCGCGTCCTCACCTCTTTGGTGAAGGACCGAATTGGAAAAGGGTGTTTGCTATCAAACAGATGCATTGGGGTAGAGAGAGGGGATGCATTCCCAGTATCAATATCATTACTGTTAGAATTAGAGGAACCAACCTTGGTTACATTGGTAGTTTTCCTCCTAACTACAGGTTCAAGTTGAGTACACCTTATTTCATCCAATACATTGGTATTAACATCAACTTTATCACTGTTAACTGGAACAACATCACCCACTGCTAAGTTGTCAGTGACTCCATTAGACCCACTAGGAATGACATTATTAACATTTTTAACAATGCTTGCTGTAGCCAAAACACTAATATCAGGTGCAGTCACATTATCAGAGCCAGTCACTTTCCCCGAAGGGGTTGAAATATTATGTCCAGTATCAGTTTGTGTATGCATACGGCCAATGGTTACATTATTCCTCGGCCACATAAAAATCTGGCCCATTTTAAAATCATTGCTGTCCCTTTGTAACTTGGCCCTCTTCTGATTAAGGATACGTCGCTCATACTGCAATACGTTATCTAGTAACAGTTCAAAAGCATTATCAACAGCTGAGGCAGGAAACTTAGCGTAAATTGCTACTTGTTGACTCTGTATTTCTTGCCTCAATGCTTCCTCTATAGGTGTAAAAAACCTATTCATCAACCTCATATAATTGAGGCTTACCTCAATATTTAGCTGCTGCCATTCAAAAAGCAGTTCAGGGTATAAGGTTGCTGTGGTCGGCATCTTTAAAACCCTGAGACCTCTTGGGACCAAACGGCGTTGTATGCAGACCTCGAAATGCTGGCGTTGTGTCTGCATACGTTTCATTTTAAAAAGATCAAATTCCAACTTCTCAACTGCCAGGCGCAAGTCTTCTCTATTAAAAACTGCACTGTCCGTAATAGGCATAGAGTTCTCTTCTACAGAAAACGCATCCAGCGGATTGTATTCCGCTCGCAAGCAGTCAACCATGCGAACAGAAACCGGACGTGACATCACCGGTTCCTCCTGACGATCACGTATCGTGTAAGGTAGCTCAATCTGTTGCTGTGCCCCCTCAATCATGCCTCCGTCCAAGCCGAACAAGCCAAAAGATAAATAATGTAAAGAAACCGCTTGTAGGGAGTTAATGCTCTGTTGTAACAGCCAAAATAAATACACTATAAAAACGAAACTACAGAGCAAAACAATGAAGGGGCTCAAAGTGCTCACGCAAAGTCCCATATAACACCAAGCAGCAGTCACAGGCAAAAAAAAATGCTCCAACGTTGTAAAAGAGTAAAAAATAGGAGTTTATTATAAGACAGGGTAGCGCTTTCGCTAAATAGCTTCTTCAGCCCTATATAACAACAACCAACACCTAATCCATTTAAATACCTAAAAAGGCGCCATTCTGATAAAAGTTATTTAAAGGTATACATACCCTAACGGCAGAATACCATAATCACATAGAAATATATATAATCTAGTAAAAACAAGACCCTGCTTCAATGTTCACTATACAAAAATTGTATATGCAGGGGCTATAGGCATTAAGACAGCAGAAGTATAAATATATCCGGTCATAAATACATAATCAAAAAATACATACATAATGGGACAGGAAATTATGGCTGTCTTAGAATTCTTCAACTATGTCTAAATTTCCTCATTTTTAAAAGTGGACGTAATGGAACTTTACCATTAAGCCCTGGGCTAGCATCAGCTCGAAACCTGATTATCCAATGTGTCTCCCTTGCTTCTGTATAGTTCTTCACATCACCCCTCCTACATGTCCTGTATATCTGTTCCAAAACCCTAAATTTAAAATGATGTTGCAGACCCTGTTCAGAAGTATGCTTAGCAAGTGCATTGTGTAGATGTTCCTTTCTGGTATGGTATACGTGCTCGTGAATCCTGTCCCTTAAACAGCGGAATAGAGGAAGCATTGAGGCAAGAAATACAGAGTCAACAAGTAGCAATTTACGCTGTTTCCTGCCTCAGCTGTTGATAATGCTTTTGAACTGTTACTAGATAACGTATTGCAGTATGAGCGACGTATCCTTAATCAGAAGAGGGCCAAGTTACAAAGGGACAGCAATGATTTTAAAATGGGCCAGATTTTTATGTGGCCGAGGAATAATGTAACCATTGGCCGTATGCATACACAAACTGATACTGGACATAATATTTCAACCCCTTCGGGGAAAGTGACTGGCTCTGATAATGTGACTGCACCTGATATTAGTGTTTTGGCTACAGCAAGCATTGTTAAAAATGTTAATAATGTCATTCCTAGTGGGTCTAATGGAGTCACTGACAACTTAGCAGTGGGTGATGTTGTTCCAGTTAACAGTGATAAAGTTGATGTTAATACCAATGTATTGGATGAAATAAGGTGTACTCAACTTGTACCTGTAGTTAGGAGGAAAACTACCAATGTAACCAAGGTTGGTTCCTCTAATTCTAACAGTAATGATATTGATACTGGGAATGCATCCCCTCTCTCTACCCCAATGCATCTGTTTGATAGCAAACACCCTTTTCCAATTCGGTCCTTCACCAAAGAGGTGAGGACGCGGTCTATCAGCAGAGGGCGTCAGAAAAGGAAATTTTCTCCGGATACACAGCCCAACCGGAATATCAAGAAAATGTGGGAGGGGAAACATCTAACTTAGTGTTTAATCTTTCTAGTTATGTGTTGAACCCAGATGAATTACAAGTTTTATCAAGGGGTCTTACCTTTATACCTACTACGTTTAGTAGTTATGCAGATACGTTAAAGGATTTTAAGTTATTTATTAGAAATCTTTCGTTGAAGGTACAGTTTAATGGCATGGATACTTTACCTACTCATTCTCTAAGGAAACCTAGTACATTCATACCACACCTATACATCCCTTAGTTGCAGCCTATAGCAAGTTGGTTGAGGATGAGCTATACAAGTTCAAGGACTATAATTCTACTCAACATAAATATAAGTATAATCTTACCTTTAATCAAAGGAGAGCACTAGATTTGCTACGTCATAATAGTGATATTACTATACGTCCAGCGGACAAGGGAGGAGGGATTGTTATTTTTGACACCGATAGATATCAATATGATATGAAGCATATGCTGGGAGATGAGAAGTGTTATGAGCTTGTTACTGATGATAGAGTTGACGGTATTATACTTAGGATACAGTCTTTGTTGAAAGACCTGCTAACCAATGAGGTTATAGATCAGACTCTTTTTGAGTTCCTCTTTGTTATACATCCTCTGTTACCAATGATACAAGGCCTTCCAAAGATTCATAAGAATCATACCCATCCACCGATGAGACCTATAGTGGCAGGGAGAGGGTGGTCCACTGAACCTCTCTCCATTTATGTAGAGAGTAAACTTAGACCCATGGTAGAAAGTAACATCCATATTCTTAGAGATACGAATCAGTTTTTGCTGGATTTATACCAATATGTTAAGACTGATATGAGTATTAGTGACATCATATGGGTCACTATGGACGTCCAATCACTTTTTACGGTGATACCTAATGCCCTAGGCATAGAAATGGTTGGTACATATTTGAGGAGAACAATGACAGCACCTAGCTTAGAGATTGATCTCATCTTATGTTTGTTGGAGACAGTTTTGAATTCTAATGTATTCTGCTTCCAGGGACAACTTTATCTTCAGAGGGATGGCGTAGCTATGGGCACATCTTGTGCCAATAGCTACGCCAATCTGGTCATGGCTGAGTGGGAGTACAGATTTCTGTTCCGCAATAAGATGTATCAGGATTGTGTACCATTCTATAGGCGTTTTGTGGATGATCTCTTCCTGATTTGGAAGGGGACACCTGCACAACTTACACAATTCTATGGAGAGGTTAATGCAGCTGTAGAGTTCTTGAATTTTACTATGGAGTGGTCTGATATCCGAATTCCATTCTTGGACATCTATGTTGAGAAGTTAGCATGCGGTATGATCAACACTGGGTTATATCGCAAGCCCTGTCATAGGAACACCTTCTTGCATCGTCACAGTATGCACCCTGGGTTTGTTTATAAAAACATTGTTCGTGGTCAATCTATGCGTACTTCTAGGTATACACCCAGTGAGTTCACCTACAATTTGGATCTTAGTGATCTGAAAGATAGGTTTAAAGAACGGGGTTATAGCACATTGGACATTGAGGAGGGTATGAATAATGCCACCAGTTTAAGAATGACTAGAGCTATGCCATATTTTTCAGATAGGGCGGTTGCTTGTTATGACGACAGTGACCCAGCAAGTAATATTTCTACTGATTTGACTGGGCAATGCCAACGTATTGCCTTTCCAGTTTCCTTTACAAAGGACATTGGTCCTATCAAGGATATTTTTGTCAAACACTGGCATGTCTTGTCAGTGGATCCTAAGATCAAGGAGATCACTGGTGACAGACCTAAGTTTATTTATCGTAACAAGAGGAACCGTAAACGGTTACTTTGTTATCCACAGTCTAGACATCACACTTCATCTATCCAGGAATATTATATGTCACCGTGCAACAGTTGTAATTTTTGCTCATATATCCTGTTAGATCCAGTATTTGTACATCCCACTTTCCTTGATCCATACACTATACGTGTCCATGGGAATTGTATGTCCAAAGACGTGGTGTATTTAGCTACCTGTATAGCCTGTCCAGCGTTTTACGTCGGTAAGACGAATCGCTGTTTAAGGGACAGGATTCGCGAGCACGTATACCATACCAGAAAGGTACATCTACACAATGCACTTGCTAAGCATACTTCTGAACAGGGTCTGCAACATCATTTTAAATTTAGGGTTTTGGAACAGATATACAGGACATGTAGGAGGGGTGATGCGAAGAACTATACAGAAGCAAGGGAGACACATTGGATAATCAGGTTTCGAGCTGATGCTAGCCCAGGGCTTAATGGTAAAGTTCCATTACGTCCACTTTTAAAAATGAGGAAATTTAGACATAGTTGAAGAATTCTAAGACAGCCATAATTTCCTGTCCCATTATGTATGTATTTTTTGATTATGTATTTATGACCGGATATATTTATACTTCTGCTGTCTTAATGCCTATAGCCCCTGCATATACAATTTTTGTATAGTGA
This sequence comes from Protopterus annectens, assembly GCF_019279795.1. Lineage (NCBI taxonomy): Eukaryota > Metazoa > Chordata > Ceratodontiformes > Protopteridae > Protopterus > Protopterus annectens. The sequence continues at coordinate 1,991,736,364 of NC_056741.1, forward strand.
ACATTGAAGCAGGGTCTTGTTTTTACTAGATTATATATATTTCTATGTGATTATGGTATTCTGCCGTTAGGGTATGTATACCTTTAAATAACTTTTATCAGAATGGCGCCTTTTTAGGTATTTAAATGGATTAGGTGTTGGTTGTTGTTATATAGGGCTGAAGAAGCTATTTAGCGAAAGCGCTACCCTGTCTTATAATAAACTCCTATTTTTTACTCTTTTACAACGTTGGAGCAGCTTTTTTGCCTGTGACTGCTGCTTGGTGTTATATGGGACTTTGCGTGAGCACTTTGAGCCCCTTCATTGTTTTGCTCTGTAGTTTCGTTTTTATACAGCTAGATCTTAGCCGGCCAAAGCTGTGGTTTTTAAGCAGAAAATATTTCAAACTGTACCACTTAAATAGGCAGTGACAGGATATCAAAGAATGTGGCTACCCCCACACCTGCAATTACTAACAGACAATAAAATTCAAGCAAGCACTAACTGAAGAACAGAGTCAAAACTTCCACTTCAGTTAATATTCATGCAACACAATTAAATCAATTTAAATACTGTATTATTTGAAAAAAGTGCAGATAAAAGGTACTTAAATTCTCTTATACGTCCAGTTGAATACAGCTAGATCTAAGCCAGCCAAGGCTGCGGTTGCCTGTGGGGGCACAAGTCTTTATAGACAGATCACAGGCTGCAAGTTACAACATACACCAACTCCATTCTGTTCTCATTGGATGGATGTAGGAATGTGGTCTGTGTAAATAAAGTAGGCCAGCTATGCCTGTTGTTGCAGCCAACAATGTCATGAAGGAAGAGGAGAGGAGAGTGCTTTAGTTACAGAGAGGTAGAACAGAATGGAAGAACAGTAGGTGGTAACCAAGGTAGAGGAGAAGGAAGTAGAAAAGGACATGATTGCCATATGGAAGGATAAACACAGGAAACTGTCTTCCTGGATCTTTAGGAATCTGGCTAGTGTACTGGTGGATTTCCCTTATGGAGATGTTCAGCTCACTGACCAGTAGAGAAATTGTTGAAGAGTCAGAAATGACAAATGTGGTACCTTTTTGAGGTGGGGGGGGTGGCTTGTCTTGTGGGGTTGTTGGCAAAAAAAATCAAAGGTCTGTTAGCCTTGTACCAGAAGCAGGGAACTGTTTTTTTCCCTTCCTGGAAGAAGACAGTTTAAACAACCAACCGTCATGGTTTTGTGATCAAAAGGAGCTGTCAGTTGAATCTGATCTAGTTTTAAAAGTAGGTTGCAGATTGCATAATATGATAAGGAATTACTGTTGGATTGTACCTTGGATTTGCCAAGACCTTTGACTTATTCCCACATAGAAATTGGATGTGTTGGGAGAAGGGCTGAGGCTGCAGAAATGGCTTGCTCTATGATTTGAAGGGTAGAGTGCAGAGGGTTGGTGTGAGGTGGGTGATAATGATAGGAATAGGGGAAAAGATTATTTGAGTATGAAAGGGTAAGTTCTGGGTCCTGTACTTTTTGTTTCAGACATACCTAAGGGAATAATGAAAAGGATCTGCCTGTTTGTGACGCACAGTTGTATCAGTGGAAGATTATTTCTGGGGTCCAGGGAAGTATTTGGAAAGTATGACCATGTTGCCAGAAGAAGTTCAGATGAGATCCAGTGCACACAGTGATGCAACGTACTGCACTTGGGGTAGGGGTTGAATGGAAGCAACAGAGGCAGAGCTGAATGAGGGTTTCAGAGTACTGATAATATGTGAACACCACCCCCAGAAGCAGACTGAGGGCAGCACCAGCAGCCAATAGAATGCTGAGTTTTGTATACTCAGAGTGTTGGACCCCAGAACCACAGGGGTAGTATTCACTTGCTGCTGTCCCTTTGTAACACCATACCTTGAGTACTGTGTATGGTTTTGAAGACAATACAGAGATGAAGGGCATCTAGAAGTAATTCAGAAGAAAGCAGTCAGAAGGGTTTATGCACTAGAGAAGGTAGTATATGACCAAATATTTGAAGAACTGGAGCCCTTCATAGTAGAGATCAGAAAAGACATAGAATATGATATGACTACTCAGAGTCATGTCAGGGGGATGTGAAGGGGCCACCTTGAACCAGTGGAACAAAGTGAGGAGGAGGAGGAGACACAAGAAACAGTCTGAATCAACTTACTATTTGATCTGTGAAGGTGTTTCTTCTTAACTATTTGATCTGTGAAGGTGCTTCTTCTTACCTTCTAGAATGGATAATAGAGAGGTGAACCTGCTAAGATATCCAGGAGGGCTTGATACTGGAATGAGGACAAAGGGAGGGATGAAAGGAACTTGAACAGTTAAATGTAGTTGATGAGCAAATTAAGGTAATGGTTTTCTTCTACATTCATGCAAATGTGATGTGTTCAGAACACTGAGTGTGCAAGGAGCAAATTCTGTGACTTAATTTTTTTTACTGAATGTCCAGTGTGCTTAATCGGAGTAATATTTTAAAGATGAAAATGTTTGCCCTGTTTGCATTATAAATAGGAAACCCATTTTAGAACACTTCTGCATCAAATACTTTTTCATAGAAAAAAGGCATTGTATAATACTTCATTATAATATTTTTAAATGTCATTGAGTTTTGAATCTTTTTATGAAAACAGATTAGCATTTTTGAAATATTGGCTCCCTATGTAATACTTTAGGTAACTACTATTTCCTGTGATTGTTAGTTGCTTGTACTCCAAGCCAGCAGTCTTAGTAAACCAACTGTATAGTCTGACTAATTCTGCCATCTGGGCATGGCACAGCATTTAATCATTCTACTAGTTCGTCATGGAGGGCACTTAACCCATTTTAAGTGGTACTAGTCAAAGTGAACAGATCAAATAACCATGGAACAATAAACAATCCATGCATTGTAACGGCGATTTCACATAAAACAGTATCATGTGTTTAAGCAGAGCAAAGTATTCTTAACATAAATGCAGAAATATTTTAAATTGTTATTGTACTGCACCAATCAGTAAGCAAAATGCTGTAATGACTCTGCCACTAGATGGCAGTAGAACACTTTTGGTTGTTAATATGTAAGTGTGTATTTTTTTCTTGTGGATTGAGGGGTCTTGTTCAGAGAATTATGATATAGCATTCAAGTTCTTTCCCTCCTTATTTAATGGAAGCAGAGGTGTACAATAAAGGCAGTGTGTGATGTCCTCTGATCAGATGTACTCATATGTGCACATTTTAGTTACAATGTTAAGCACACCGTGGGCAGATTCATGCCTCCTCCCTCCACCTCAGGAATGGAAGACTTCCACTGTGTATTCTGTTCATTTCTTTTTTGCTTGGCCCTTCAGTGCCATGATACATTTTCAAACTAGGTTTTTGAAATGCTGATTAGGAATCCAGAAATCCAACCCTTGCACTGACAGACTAGATAAATGTGCTTAAAAAAGCACAATGATTTTCTAGAAAAAAACTCTATGAATGAGTGTAACCCTACTGATTTGTGAGTTTGAAGACAGTAGTGAGAAAGCCAATGGGACCCGCGGTGGTGGTGCTGCGGTAGCATTGTCACCTCACAGTAAGACGCTGTCCGGTTCGATTCTCAGCTAGAGCGTCTTCTGCGTGGAGACATGCATGAATGGACGTACCTTCGTTGAAGGTTGTGCGTCAGGGCTGGTAACTCAGCACGTAAAAATCAACTACCAATCATTAGCAGACCGGAGTTTCGCTGTGGCGACCTTTAACCGGGAAAAGCTGAAAGAAGACTACTAGTGAGAAAGCCGATGGCATGCAGGTTGCATCTGTGCATAGAAGGGAGTTACTGTTTACGTTTAATTTGCCATTTCATGAATTGTCAACTCTGAAACCTACTTATTCAGGTTGTGATACCAAAGGGCCTACATCCTTCAAGTTCAAGCTGAAATTACACATTCTTTCTAAAGACATTCAGCAGTTTAATTGCCAAACACTAGTTGTACTATCACTAGCTAGACAATACAACCCCCCCTCCCCTACAACCCACACCTTCACCCAGTAATCTCTCCACAGTCTTCTCATTTTCTCCCATTCCTACCTCCAACATAAGAAAACTCTTAACCAAACTTAAACCCACAAAGTTAGCAGTACACAACCTCTCAAGTGAATTCCTACAAATTGCAGCTGATGCCCTAGCCTACCCAGTGTCAATCTTGATTAACCAATCTCTGTCAGAATGCTACGTCCCTACACTTTGGGAAAATATCACACATAATTCCCCTTCACAAAGGCGGCCCCTCAACAGAACTAACCAACTACTGCCCCATAGTGATTCTGTCTCCACTCTCCAAAATACTAGAGAGATGCATTCACTCTCAAATCTCAGACTACCTCCTTACTAACAACCTCCTTTCTAATACTCAACATGGTTTCCGACCAAACCATAGCACCACCACTGCCTTACTCTCTTTTACTAACACTGTCCTTCATCATAAAAACAATGGCCATCTCTCCTCTGCTACTTTCCTAGACCTATCTAAAGCATTTGACACGGTCCCACACAAACAACGCATCTCTGTACTCAATAACCTATCCTTCTTTCAGTCAGTCACCAACTGGTTTCAAAGTTACCTGTATGACCGCCAGCAATCTGTTGTATGGCAAAATGGCATATATCCCCAACTACCTGTCTCTGTTGGTGATGTTCATCATGTTTCACTGTTGCAGTCATTACTCTTGGGTTATCCTGCTGGCAGGCTACCCGCAGTCGGCCTGAATTCCAAAGTCTTGGTCCTGCGTCGGTTGCTGTCGCCTCTTCCCTGACGTCAGTGCGCCAGGGGTATAAAAAATGCAGCCGACACCATTTTCTCCAGTCTTTCTTGCCGTGCGGTGCCCGAAGCAGAAGCAGTTCACTGCCGGTCGGCCGACTCCTGAGATTTCCGTGTTCGAATTTCAGATCGGAAGTCTTCATTTAAAGGTAAGTACCCCGTTGGGGAAACTTTTTTCTTGCTCCAGACCGAAGTCAGAAAAAGTTAATAATTGTATTTCTTGTGGGAAGCAAATACCTCATAAGGACTTCCATTCTTATTGTATTCCTTGCCTAGGCCCTGATCACGACGTAGCTAATTGCAGATTTTGTGCTAGATTTAAACAACGCACTATTAAGCGTCGGTACTATTTTGCATTTTGGCCGAAGATTTAATTACACAATGTCGTCGGATAGCCATCCGACTACTGCAATTCACAAGAAACGCAAGGAAAAGGAGAGGGACAGGCATCCGAGGTCCAAAACTGACAATGAGGCTTCTTCTAGGCCAGTCGCCGGTTTGCCGGTTCTCAGTGAGGCACTTTGGCAGCCCCTGACACCCGCTACCTCAGAGCCGCAGGCCGCTTCCGACTCCCACGTGGAGCAGACTAGGCCTCTGGAAACTCAAGGTATTGGACACTTGGAAAATATTCCCTCAGATGGGTCTGGAGCCGCTGAGCAGGCATCAGCTTCTGAGGGGTGTTTTCAGGCCTACACAGTTATATATAAAACCGACTACAGCTTCAAAGGCAAAGACTAAAGCACCACTAAAGACAAAGAAACAAGTGCAGCAAGCCCATGGACAGGCCTCCATGCCTAAAAAACAGATGCTCAAAATGGCCGAAGACCTAATTACTTTGATCAGGGGTTCCCATCCCCCCTCCTGAGAAGAGGCCTAGACAAGAGACAGAATATGAATCTTCAGATCAGGTTTCCATTTCCTCTGACTTCTCTTCTGACCAAGAATACTCTCTCCCTCCTTATGAGAATTCCGATGCTGGAGAATGTATCCCTTCAGCCTCCCCTCCTGAGGATTATTCTTTTGGGGAAACCCTGCATACCATGAGGGAGCACTTCCACTGGGAGAGCCAAGACTACTCAGAATCTAAGAAAAGGCTTAGAGATTGTCTTTTACTACCGCAGCACAGGCCTCTTGCTATCCCTCCTGTTTTAGACATTGTAGATGATGTATTTTCAGAGTCCGGCCTGTCCCCTGACTCTTTACCCCCTGCACCTGTTAAGCCAGACAGATATTACAGGGTTCCAGATTCACATAAATTTCTTTATAAAAACCCTGCTGCTGACCCAGAAACTATTTCTCAGGGTCCCAAAGGGGTCAAGGCTTCCACTGCAAAAAACCTTATCCCCTCTGATAGGGATTCAAGGGCACTGGACAGATGAGGGAAAAAAGTTTACACTTCTGCTACCTTGACTGTGAGGGCTTTAAATTGTCAATGTCATATGCTTAAATATCAGCAATACTTATTGTCACTGCTTAAACAGAAAATGTTAACAAATCCTGAAGGTGCAGAAAACAAAGAAATGCAGGATTTATTGCATGCAACTGAACAAGTGGGAAAGCATACTTTGCAATGTGGTTTTGATTTTCTGGAGGCCTCTTGCAGGGCTGCTGTTACGGGTTCTGTCATTAGGCGACATGCTTGGTTAAAGGAACAGAACCTGCCGGATCATGTTAAAGCAAATTATTAGATGCTCCATTACAGCATGATACTTTGTTTGGTGTTAAAGCAGAAGAGGTGTTGAAGAAAATGGAGGACAAAGCGAAATCTATGCACACAGTTAAGGATTTCTTACAGGTACAGCCACCCAGATTTAGCAGGAACTGGCCTACAAAGAATTGGTCCTTTCCAGTGTCAGACAGGCGACAAAGAGGCAGATACAGATGCCCCAGAGGCAGATCCCAGCCCCAAGTCTCATACAGGCCTAAACAATGGGGTGCTTCTACCTCCAAAAGCAGAGAAAACAAATCACAGCCATACAATAGTCCCAATGACTTTCCTCTGCCAGAACCAAGCACATATCTTTTGGCTGCCCCCTTAGGGGGAAAACTAGCACTTTTTTCACAAAATTGGCACATGATCACCCAGGACAAATGGGTCTTGAACATAATGTCTCAGGGCTACAGGTTCCACTTTCACACCCTGCCAAGGGCAAAAGGTATGCCAGACCTGCCACACAATCAATGGGCAGAGGCACAAAAGCAAGTTTCATCCCTCATGGACATGAGGGCCATTCAGCGAGTACCACAGCAAGAGCAGGGACAAGGATTTTACTCGAGACTTTTCTTGGTACCCAGAAAGGACAAAGCCTGGAGACCAATACTGGACCTGTCTATTCTAAACACATTTCTGGACGTTCCAAAATTCAAAATGTTGACTCTGCAGCAGCTACTGCCCATGCTGGGCAAGAAGGCTTGGTTTGTAACTTTGGACCTAAAAGAGGCATACCTGCATGTCCCAGTCAGACAATCTTACAGAAGAAACCTCATATTCATAGCTGGCTCAATGCACTACCAATTCTCTGCACTGCCCTTTTCTACTGCGCCCAGGGTCTTCACAAAATGCCTGGCACCAGTAATTGCATTTTGCAGACAAAGAGGAATTCAAATATATCCTTACTTGGATGACTGCCTTATTCAAGCAGAGAACAAGGACATTCTACTAAAGCATCTGGCGTTTGTAAAAAAAGATTACTAATTTGCCTAGTGTACACAGTAAGCGAAAAGAAATCAAAACTAGTACCCTCTCAAGAGATAATATTCCTGGGTGCGAGCTTAAATACAATTGCCCAGATGGCTTATCTCACGCCAGACAAACAAAGGCAACTGACTTCTTACTTCAAAATATTGGCAACAAAGACGCAGTTATCTGCAAGAAAAATTCTGCAGGCTTTGGGCTTCATGGCATCCTGCATTCTGCTAATTCCATATGCCAAACTGCATATGAGGAAACTACAATGGTATCTAAAAAGTGTTTGGACTCAACATTGCCACAGCCTGGAAACATTAATTGCCCTCATTCCCTGCCTGCAACAGGAGTTTTAATGGTGGGCACAGGCCTGTCACCACAACAAGGTACAGTCATTCACTTTACCCACAGCCAGGCAGACACTAACAACGGATGCATCAGATTATGTCTGGGGGGTCCACATGGCAGGAAAATGTATTCAGGGCACATGGCCCGCAAGCCAGATGCATCTTTATATCAATCAAAAAGAGATGCTAGCTGTACAGAATGCCCTGACAGCTTTCAAGGATCTACTTCATCCAGGACAACTACTGATAAAGACGGACAATACTACAGTCATGGTACATAAACAAGCAGGGAGGCAGACATTCCTACCCCCTCTGCAGACAAGCCATGACTTTGTGGGACACAGCATTGACTTATCAAGTTCACCTGCAAGCACAATTCCTGCCAGGAAAAATAAATACTCTGGCAGACGAACTAAGCAGAAACCTCATGGATCCCCATGAGTGGAAACTGGATCCACAAGTCATAAGCATGATAACAAGGAAATGGGGATGCCCAGACATAGATCTATTTGTCTCCCCTCACAACTGCTAACTACAGAGATTCTGCACAAGGGCTTATCACAAGCAAGCATGGAAAGTGGATGCCTTATCCTTCAGATGGAAAAACCTAACAGTATATGCCTTTCCTCCACTGCCTGTCCTCCCCAAGGTACTCCTAAAGGTCAGACAAGAGAAGACAAAAATGATACTGATTGCCCAAGACTGGCCATGCCAGCACTGGTACCCAATCCTAAAGAACTTGTCTCAAGGTCCAGCCTGGGCATTGCCTCAAATTTCTCACTTACTGACCCAACAAAACAATCAGATCCTGCACAGCCAACTCAGGACCTTAAATCTGGCAGCATGGCGGATAATGTAGCCATTCAGAACACTCCTCTCTCCAAAGCTGTGATGGATGTTATTTTGGAGGCCAGGAGGTCCAGTACCAGAAAATCTTATGCAGAAAAATGGAAGAGATTCTGTGCTTAGAACCAGGCACAAGGAATTGACACGTTTGTACTAAATATTCCTCAGATTTTACAATACTTAACTGAGATGCTGGACAAAGGCCTATCCTTTTCATCAATTAAAATTCATGCCTCTGCCATTTCTGCCCATTACAATACGGAACCACCTATCTTTTCTCATCCTTTAATAAGGCAGTACCTCAGCGGGGCCAAAAACATAAGACCTCCAAGGAGAGCACCAATACCTGCATGGGACCTCAGTTATGGTTTGGAAAAACTCAACACTGCCTCCTTTTGAGCCAGCCTCAACAACTGATATAAAAGTTTTTATACTGGAAAACAGCTCTGCTCCTAGCAATAACCTCTGCAAGACGAGTCTCGGAGTTACAGGCACTCATGGCTGTGGAACCATTTATCATTTTCCATCCAGACAGGGTTTCTCTGAGGGTGAACCCGACATTTATGCCTAAGGTGGTGTCCAGTGTGGCCCTTAACCAAACCATTCACTTGTCTACCTTTTATCCAAACCCACAGAACAAGGGTGAGAGACTTCTGCATTCTTTGGACATACACAGACAGCTACGCTTCTACTTGAACAGAACTAAAGCTTTCAGAAAGACTGAGCAACTTTTAGTGGCATATGCTGCAGGATCACAAGGAAAGGCTATCTCAAAACAGAGTTTCAAAATGGATAGGCCATTGCATTCGTTTCTGCTACTCACAGCATGGCAAATCAGTGCCTTTGGGCATTAGGCCACATTCAACCAGAGCAGCAGCCACTTCAGCAGCTTTCCTCAGAGGAGTACCAACCAAAGACATCTTAGAGGCTGCAACTTGGAGTTCAGTGCACTTTTACAAAGCACTACCACTTACCTCTGTACTCTAAATCCAGAGCAGGCTTTGCCACTGCAGTTCTGCAGGGCCTCGTAGCCTCTCCTAATACTATTTAGCCCAGCCACCCATCCTCAGCTTTGGGATTCAACCCAAGAGTAATGACTGCAACAGTGAAACACGATGAACATAGTACAGTTGTGTACCTACCATAAATGTAGATGTTTGAGTGTATTCACTGTTGCAGTCCAGGTTACCCTCCCACCATCCCCCTTTCTTTTGCTGGGTCTTATCTGTAATTTTCTATTCTATACAACCTGTGTGGTGTATTTGCTTGTAGATTAAGGAAATGTAGTGCATGCATGTTTATTGGCATAATTTATTTAGCCTACCCTTTTGGGGGCACCTGACATCTGGGGCAAGAAAAACTGAAGAAAACGGCGTCAGCTGCATCTTTTATACCCCTGGCGCACGGACGTCAGGGAAGAGGCGACAGCAACCGATATCGGACCAAGACTTTGGAATTCAGGCCAACTGCGAGTAGCCTGCCAGCCGGATAACCCAAGAGTAAGAGTAATGACTGCAATAGTGAATACACTCGAACATCTACATTTATGGTAGGTACACAAATGTACTTTCCCCAAGGATCTATCCTTGGACCCCTACTCTTCTCTGTTTTCACCAATATTCTAGCCTCTGCCACCAAACATGGCGCACTCATACAATATGCAGATGACTCAACCATAATCTGCTCAGCCCAGTCCCTACCCGAACTACAAAATATCACACACAATGCCTTTTCCTCTGTTGAAACTTGGCTATCCGATGCCCAGTTAATACTCAACCCAAACAAAACTAAACTCCTCATCCTCGAACCCACCAAACATACTCAAAACAACTCTCACTTTAACATCACAGCAAAAGACAAGACCACTATCCATCCAACAGATCACACCAAATTGCTAGGAGTTGAAATAGACAGCAATCTCAAATTTGACATTCACATATCCATGACCATAAAAAAGTCCACAAAAAATTAGGAGCCTTATACAGAAATAAGCAACTCCTCACCAAAGCAGCTAGGATTTCAGTTGCAAATTCGCACCTTATCTCCACCCTACTTTATGCCTCTCCAATATATACAACCTAAGGCAATGTGATCTAAATAAACTCGAGACCTGCTACAACAAAATCGCCAAATTCTCCACCGGGGCATCCTACTCCAGTCACCACTGTCTCTCACTTACTGAACTAGGCTGGCTAGAACTCCCTCACCTCCTTCAATAGTATCAACACGCACTCGCCCACAAACTAGTAAACCATCCTCTAAAGGTCCCATCCCTCCAGTATCTTCTCCAACCCTGTCTCACCACCAGACCACTACGATCCAGCAACAAAAATCAATTACAGGTTACTAGAGCCAGTAACACTACTGGAGAAGCACTATTCTCCAGCACTATAGCCAAATTATGGAACCCCCCCCCCCCCACAATAACCTCTGTACCATCATGCACTCACTTCAACGCTTTACTTAAAGCGCACCTAAAAACATGCTGGTTATGCCCTTGTAACTCTCCCCTCTAACCTCTCCCACTCCATCTACCTCTCTTCCACCCCACAAACTACCTTTGATGACAGCAAGCTGTGATACTTCCATGCCTATCTATTTATTATACGGCAGTAACTTCTTATTGTAACAATTGTTAATATCTGCTATGACTTTGTGATGGAACAGATGCTAGTTATCTGCTGAATGTACTATGTTCTTCATCTGTAACTATGTTTGTAATATTTTAATTGCTAGGATTCTTTATCTGTAACTATGTCTGTGATATTTTAATTTGTTGAGCTTTTCTCCCCAGGCCTCCACTGAAAATGGACCTGTGTCCAGTCGGACATTCCCGGTCAACAAATGTAAATAAATAAATAAACTAAATACAAAGTAACTATTATTTAAAAGTTATACTAAATACAACATAACTGTTTTATAATGTTTCCTTTTTTACTTTGGTATTCAGGAAAAATACAATGTAGACTGCTGGAGAACATAATGTTTTTGAGATGTTTCATTCTATTTTGTTCTTTATTTTAGGTCACCTTTTCTACAAGTTTGCTATCACAGAATCTGACTGGTACAGGATTAAACAGAGCATAGATTCAAAATGTCGGACAGCGTGGCGCAGAAAACAGAGAGGGCAGAGCCTGGCAGTCAAGAGTTTTTCCAAGCGCACACCATCCTCTTCGTCTTACAGTGGGTCAGGTAAGTTCATTCCTGGATCAGTTTTTAATGGTCCAGAAGAAGTTGATTCTTTGCTTACAGTGGTATTATGGAAGTGACATATCTGTGATGCGGTTAAATTTCTTCTGTAATTTATTTTGTGGTGATTTGGACCCACTTGTCCGATGATGGGCCAACACAGTGGCTCAATAGTTGAGATATTCCACTCATTACCACAGACCAGGGATCAGTCTTCATCTGGACCTGTTGCTTTTTTCTTTGTGGAGTTTTGTGTGAGTTCATTCTGTTTGCTGTTTTTTCCCCACCACCTTCCAAAAAACCTGCTAGTTTGCTGGATACTGCAGACTTGTCTACATGTATATTTCCGTTACGCTTAACACCCTTGTTGCCCATGTTGCTTGTCATGGCTGAAAAGGTTCTGAGAAACACTGCTTCACTTACCTGGAAAGCAGATATTTATTTATTTTATTTTACATTTGTTAACCGGGGGTGTCAGACTGAGACGAAAAGACCCTTTTTCAGCAGAGGCCCGGGGAGAATAGCTCCACAAAGAAAAATTACAGATATATTTAGTTAGACATGATCAGTATACACACAAATTACAAAAGACATGTTTTTACAGTGGTATGCGGCACATCAACAGTTACAGTAGAGAGAACAAGCAAAAAATATTAATTTAAAAATAAAGGTAATTAATAGATTTGTGGTGTACAGCTGAAGTTTGGAACATAGGTAGAATACATACATAGTACACAAGTACAGTACATACATTGTAGATTAGCCAGTGTTTGTGAGTAAGATGGAAAACTATTACCATGTACTCTAGTATGTATATATGCAAAATTTCATGTGTGTGTGTGTGTGTATATATATATATATATATATATATATATATATATATATATATATATATATATATGTAGATGTGTATATATGTGTGTATGTGTGCGTGTGTGTATATATATATATATATATATATATATATATACATATATATATATTTATATATTTATAGTTAATGATAACACTTCTCCTTTTTTGTAAATAATAACTGCTTGATGTAGCAGTTTGTTTTTTTTCTGATGTGTCACTTTTCTGAGAACTGTGCAATGACTAATACAAACCCAAACGCTGGTTGTCATGCTTAAAAAAAATAGTTTGAGCAGGTTGTTATGCTAGCTCATGACTAGCCTGTTATGGATTTCATTACATAGTTATATGACGCATAGTACCCAATCATTATATTAAGGACATATTGCCACTTGGTCAGTCTTTTAATAGGATGTAACCACCCTCTGGTTATCCTGTTTGTATTTTTTTTTTTTTTTTTTGCTTTTGATTGTAGTTTTCTCTCCTGACATTTATCAGTTGTTGGTTTCTTGTTCCTCTTTAATGGAGTAATCCATCAGAAAGCAGTAGTTGTGCGCTTGTGGTGGTACCATACCTTAACTTCTTAGCTCAAGAAGTCTGGACAAAGCCCCAAAATATGGACAGATTTTGAATATTGCTCTTACAAACGTACAAAATTGCAAGATTAACAGGATTTTTGTTAGCATTCATTTTTTTGAAGGATATGAAGTCTGAAGTTGAAATGTATGTTATTATTTAGTTATTTCAGTCCTCGGTGATTTGCCAGAAAACCAAGCATTTTATCAGGATTAGACCAAAAATATTAGGCAAAAATGTGGACATTCTGAGAAAAACTTGACAGTTGAGAGGTGAGGGGTTTTATGTCTTCCACCTCCATTTGTTTCTATTTGTTAACTGTGAGCATATTAGCCCAGGGACCAGGAAAAAGTAAAAGCATAGAATCATTGCAAAATACACAGATTATCCAGAATGTGAAAGTTCATCTTAACTTCACTGTAGCAAAGTAATCTTAAGTTGAGCATGTTCAAACAGCTGTAAAAAGTAGGACGGGATCTGGGCTGTCATTTGCTGTATAACTCTATATTAATACGACGAGAAGTTGTCCACAAGCTTTTACTATAAGTTATGTGGTCTGGTAGTGCTGGAAATTGGGTGGAAGTTGATTTTGTCAACAGCAGAGATTTTACCCCTACGTAACACAGGAGACAGCACCAGCTCTCTTCAAAGGCTGCTCTTCACACTCAGCTGCACAGAAAGGGCTTTCCATAAGTTATTTAAGCTGTATGGAACACCGTCCTCTTTCTACCTGTTCCTAAAAATCCTACAATTTTGGTATAATAAGATGGCATTGCTTTGACTAGACCCCCATAATTAATATGAGTCCAGATGTTTGCTCTGTTCAGATAATCTAGGTTGTGTAGAACAATGTTTATTAATTCTCTGCTACTTATTTTTAGATATTTACTTTATTTCTCACTTGCTTCTTAAATTCCTTACCTTTAGAATCATTGCTGTCCTGTATGCATTTATTCATCCAGCCAATTCAGCATGGTCTATTTTATGTCATGTGCTGCTCTAGTCATAGTCATACTTTGTCTTCTGTTATGTCCGTACTTTACATATTCTGTACCTATGTTATAAATACACCTTACAGTATGTGTGTTTTGCACTTTTTTAACCCAGGTGATGGCTAAAAGTCATTCAACAAGTCCACCTACTCAGTAAACAAATGTTAAATAGATATTTCACTTATTTTGCCCTAGGTAGAAATAATGATCTCTGAGTTGAGTCAAGTTTAATTTGTCAAAACTGTAATGCTAATATTATTGAATAAGGTGCAAGAAGGAAGGCAAACTCTCCACTGAAAGGATTTCTCACCAAAAAACGGAGAAATTATAGTGAGATAGTGAGATAACCAACCACGATGTATAAATCCTTCTCTTGACACAGACAATCCAAATGGCAGACACTGTATAAAACGAACTCCAATTTATTAAAAGAAATGTTGAGCGCTTTCGCGTAGTGCAGGGCTACGCTTCTTCAGATAACTTTCTTACATATAAAAGCACATTTAAATACTAAAAAAGGCGGGATATAAATTAATTAATTACATTAATTAAACAATCAGGTTGTTGATGTATTAACATATTCACTGCTAAACTCATAGAATATATATGCAGCAAATATTGTTCATCAATCAAAAGTGTTGGCTTACATTAGAAACATTAACACTAAAACAAAAAGCAACACATTAAAATTTTAAAATAAACATTGTATAAATGTGTCGCTAACTAAATAGGTAAAACATATATAGCTCTCCTTTGTATATATGGTTCTAACCCTTGAACATATGATTTAATAAATAATAATAATACGTATCAAATGCTCAGCATCAAAAAAGTCATATATACAATTGTCATATGTGTAGGCTACCATTCATAGTAACACCCAATTCTTGCCAATGTTAATAGTGTAGCTATTTGATACATAAAAAAATGTTTTCTTTTGTTGGCTTCATATGATGCATTCATAAACTAAATATAGCATCTTAAAAAACGCATATGTATATGCATATATAAACAAAATAAAATATTTACAATAATATATATGGATATGTATTTCAATTTATATATAGTATTAAATATAAATGTTCATATGAGAGTGAGACACAAAATATGTGTACCACTCCGTTGGCAAAGGTTTAATACACTATTTAAATATAAACATTAAGAAGCTCATAGCCTCACAAATACTAAACATTAAAGCCAAAACCAAGCTTCCATGGTAACATCATACATATGCATGCCGAATATGACATCAAAGTGGAAGGTATTATTACATGTCCACCAAATGACTAAAGCTCTACTCTAATATAAGATATAAAATGTATATATTACTATCATTGTTAGGTCATTAGTAGATTACTAAATATATGGATAAAGGAAATTAATCCTGGTCTCTTTAGACACAGAAATGAATAGCCTAACCATTATATAAAATATACAAGAAAAAGCATACTAAGTGTTCCTATTTGACAAACAGCAAAAATAGTATATATATATAGGGTGCATGATTAAAAATAAAATGAAAATATGTATATAAATTTTTTTTTCCCACATGTTTCATGTAAAACTATATAAATGAAATATTAATTCATTTCCTCCCCACTAGTATTGGTTTGATAGAAATATAGTTATTTATACCAGGGGGTAGATATGCTGCTAACTTCATTATCCAATGTAGTTCAGCAAGGGCTAATTCATTGTCTGCATTACCCCCTCGTTTATTGTATTGAACCAATTGCAGTACTCTAAAACTAAAACTATGAGTCGGACAATCCATAATATGTCTTGCTAACGCATTACTATCATCTCTCTTACGAATGTCATAGAGATGATTGTATATGCAATCACGTAGTCTCCTTTTCGTGAGACCTACGTAGAATGCTGGACATATCATACAATTAGCTAAATAAACTAAGTTGGTACTATTACAGTTGGCATAAAAGCCAGGGTGAAAGGTATAGTCCATACAAGGATGTATGAACATCTGTGATTTAGAAATATAGTTACATCTATTACAACGATGACACGGGTAAGTACCTTGTGTCGACAACTTACTCATTAGTATTTTGCTGTTATCAATAGAGACACCATGGTCTTTACATAAAATCAATTTTAAGTTATCACTATTCCTGTATTGAAATCTGGGTTTGCTACCTATAATGTCTTTTATATGTGTATGCATGGTGAGAATATGCCAGTTATTAGAAATAACCTGCCGTATATTATTAACGTCACTAGTGTATCTCATTATATAGTTAATCTTGTCTTCTCTATTCCTGGTCCTATCAACTCCTAGGTGTGTTGTTGCTCTCTGAACATGTACTTTTGGACCCGCATGTACAGGATGTATGTCACCCAAGACATCTTTCCTCATATCCCTAACCATCTTGGAACAATATCCTCTGCTCATAAACAGAGTTTCCAAGAAGTCAGCTTCCTTTCTTAAAACATCAGGTTCATCACATAGCCTAGAAATCCTAATAAATTGACTTCTCACTATACCTTGGAAAGTATGCCTGGGATGCATACTATCGTATGTCAATAAAGCATTCTTCCAGACAGGTTTCCTGTATAGTGAGGACGTAACGGTCCCACTATCTTTTAACCTAAGGGTAACGTCCAAGAAGTGTATCTCCTTGGGTGAATACTCTTTAGTGAACCTAAGGAAATTAGTAGTGGTTTGCAAATACTCTTAAAAAAGTATCAAACATGTCAATGGGTCCCTCCCAGATGATAAGTATATCATCCACAAAACGCTTATAGTATCTTACTGACTTAAACTGTTCGTGATTAAATAGATATAATTTCTCCCACCAATACACTACAAGGTTGGCGTATGTATTGGCACAGGGGGTGCCCATGGCTACCCCCCCATTGTTGCAAATAGTACATATCGCCAAAGGAGAAAACATTATTTGTCAGAATGATATCCAATAACTGACAGATCAGTATGTTCCTAGCGTTAGTGAATGATGTTTCCTTTGTTAGTAGCTCTCTAATATATTGTACACCAACCTCATTGGGAATCGAGGTAAATAAGCTTTCTACATCAAGTGTAATAAGAAAGTATTGTGAGGTTGGAATGTTGAGTTGTATAGACTGCAAAGTATCCAGCAAGCGATGTGTATCCTTTAAAATGGATGAAAATTTATTCACTACTGGTCGCAGGATGCTTTCTAGGAAGACAGATATGTGTGAGGTTACCCAACCATCTCCCGATACAATCGGTCTCATGGGTATGGGGTGGACCTGTTTGTGAATTTTGGGTATTCCTTTAATAATGGGTATCACAGGATGTTGTATAGATAAATATTCAAAGGTCTCTACACTTATCTGTCGACATATCAGAAGGTCTTGCAGAGTGTCATTTACAGTCTGTACTATATGTAATATTTCATGATGATCTATATTTTTATATGTAGTGCTATCAGATAGCATGTTGTTCATGTTATCAATATATTCAGAAGTATTCAAAATCACAACACCCCCCCCCCCCTTGTCTGCCGGTTTTACAACTATTGATGAATTAGTTTTTAAACTGGTCAGAGACCTAGACTCTGAGTAGGTAAGTTTATAAAATCTCCCTTTCTTACTTCTGAGAACAGAGAATAATAATCTTTTTCACAGAGTTTAAGGAAACACTCCACTGGTGGAGGCACAGGCGGTAAAAAGGTGCTTTTATTCCTGAAGGGTATAGATGAGATGTCAACACTGGAGCTGCCATTCATGTCTGAAACATATAGTTTCAAACATAATTGTCGACAAAAAAGTCTCAGGTCGATCAGAGTCTCTGTAAGAACAGCCGGAGAGGCAGGAATAAAGTTAAGTCCCCTGTTTAGGAGAGTAATAGTCGAATTGTCCAACACAAAATCAGAACGGTTGAAAACCAGAGAAGTCAATACCTGGTTCTCCTGTTCTGTGCAGTCCTTTCTTCGGAAAGCTTCCTCTTCCGATACCCTCGGCTGTTGGAACGCCCTCGCTCCCATTGTGTCAACTTCTTGTGATAAGGTAAAAAAGGTACCGCTGCATTATTTGCCGATACAATGGTTTTAGGCACAGCTCCTAGTGCACGAATGGCTTGATTATGCTGTAGTGCCTCCTGGTTAGGAGGAGGTGTGTCAGTATTAAGACAATCATGATTATCTGAATCTATGACACTGGCCAATGGAATCTCAATCTGACCAGAGGTAGCTGCACTGTTAGGAGGCATCAAGGATGAATAGGTCGGAGGCGTAACTTCATTAACATTGCTAACAGTGCTACGTTGTCTAGGTAACTGATTGGAAGTGGATACTTGAGTTAATTGGGACCTCGGCCAAACGAACACTTGGCCTTTTAGAACGTCATTATGATCCCTAATCAGCTTGCGCTGTTTGGTAACTTTAAGTCTGTCACTAAACGCTTTAACTTGTTCGAAAACATGACATACCTTATTAACACAATATTCAGAGTTAAAACGTTCTGTTATGTCTTCATAGATGGCATCGGTTTTATCTCGTAACTCGGTTTCCAAAGGTTGAAAATATTTAAGCATTAGTCTTGCATAACTAAAACCAAGTTCAATGTTGAGATCTTGCCACTGCTTCAGTAGCAAGGGATGTGAGTCCCCATATGTGGGCATGCAAAATATCCGCATGCCTCTGGGGACAACTCTGAAATGCAGACACGCATCTAAGTGTAATCTCTGCCATGAGTAATGCTGTATTTGGTACATATTATTTTCTAAGTTTTTCAATAAGGCATAAAAATCAGTCAAATTCTCACCAGATTCTTGAGGTTGAGCCAATCCCAGTGCATTACTAAGATCTAGAGACAATAAAGGGTTAGACTCCTGTACTAAGAGCCCAGTCCAAAGTGCTGATGCATCCCTCGACTCCAGATGAATATTAGATGGTGTAGCAGCAATTTCCATCGTGTGCGGAGAGTAGCCAACAAAAAAAGGAGAAACCGAATGTGCAAGAAGGAAGGCAAACTCTCCACTGAAAGGATTTCTCACCAAAAAAACGGAGAAATGATAGTGAGATAGTGAGATAACCAACCACGATGTATAAATCCTTCTCTTGACACAGACAATCCAAATGGCAGACACTGTATAAAACGAACTCCAATTTATTAAAAAAAATGATGAGCGCTTTCGCGTAGTGCAGGGCTACGCTTCTTCAGATAACTTTCTTACATATAAAAGCACATTTAAATACTAAAAAAGGCGGGATATAAATTAATTAATTACATTAATTAAAACAAAAAGCAACACATTAAAATTTTAAAATAAACATTGTATAAATGTGTCGCTAACTAAATAGGTAAAACATATATAGCTCTCCTTTGTATATATGGTTCTAACCCTTGAACATATGATTTAATAAATAATAATACGTATCAAATGCTCAGCATCAAAAAAGTCATATATACAATTGTCATATGTGTAGGCTACCATTCATAGTAACACCCAATTCTTGCCAATATTAATAGTGTAGCTATTTGATATATAAAAATTGTTTTTCTTTTGTTGGCTTCATATGATGCATTCATAAACTAAATATAGCATCTTAAAAAACGCATATGTATATGCATATATAAACAAAATAAAATATTTACAATAATATATATGAATATGTATTATTGAATAAGGACTAAATAAGAAAAAAAATATTTGTCTGGAATTGTTACCTTTTTGTGTGTGTGTGTGTGTGTGTGTGTGTGTGTGTGTGTGTGTGTGTGTGTGTGTGTGTGTGTGTGTGTGTGTGTGTGTGGCCTGCCTAAATCAGTTGTGATCATACCTCTCAACCTCTTAGTGCAAGAAATCAGGGCTACAGCTACTTCATCAGCCTTTCTCAGAGGAGTACCAACCAAGGACATTCTAGAGGTTGCCTTTCTACTCTAAGTCCAAAGCAGGCTTTGCCACTGCAGTGCTGCAGGGCCTTATAGCCTCACCTAATGCTGTTTAGCTCCAGCCTCCCAACCATAGCTGTGGGATTCTACCCAAATATAATGACTGCAACAGTGAAACACGAAGAACATAGTACAGTTGTGTACCTTTACCATAAATGTAGATGTTCGAGTGTATTCACTGTTGCAGTCCAGGTTACCCTCCCGCCATCCCCCTGTCATTCTACAGTTTATATATCCTTCTCTATCTTCTACAACCTATGTGGTGTATTTGCTTGTAGATGAAGGTAAAGTTTATATTGATGCATGTATATATGTGTGTGTGTGTATATATATATATATATATATATATATATATATATATATATATATTTAGAATATTGCTACCTTTTTGGGGGCACCTGGCATCGGGGGCAAGAAAAACTGAAGAAAATGGTGTCGGCTGCATGTTTTATACCCCTGACGACCTGACGTCATGGAATAGGAGACAGCAACCAACACAGGACCCAAGACTTTGGAATTCAGGCCGACTGAGGGCAACCTGCCAGCAGATTACCCAAATGTAATGACTGAAACAGTGAATACATTCGAACATCTACATTTATGATAAGTGTACACAACTTTACTTTCTCTAAATTCCAATAAGTCCTTCCATGGACCTCCACAGGGTTTTTTCTACTGTGTCCACTCCAAAAAATAAAATAATTGCCAATACATGAAGACATCTATGAAGAACCTATCATTAACTTTTATTTGTTTCTAACACTGGTGTCTATAATTTAGCTGCTTAGACTTTGTTTTCTTGACTTTTGCATGTTTTAATGAGACTTTTGAACTTTTATTCTACTGACTGCAGCACTCCTTAAGGGATTTATTACAATATCAGATGCTTTTGTGTTGTGAGTGGATGCCATTTTGCATGTGATATCAACTGTGTCATTTTTAAACATCTTGTTTGTAAGTTCTTTTCATTCTGACAAAGTTTTTTGTTATATGCTGACGAAAACGCTTAAATTTTTGTATTTTATTAAAGTGAGTCATCCTACTTAATGCCATGTGCTGGTTTGGATGTGGAGCAGTATTTGTGAAATTGTTGGTGTGTGCTGTGTCACTTTAATAATTCATAGAAGTCATCCACATTCACTGTGAATCAGTATTGTGCACAGAGAGCATCCATCCTGTGCACACCATCATTTATCAACAATCTCTCAATCCCCTTCCACACCATTATGGTGGATACCGCACCCAGTCTGTCTGCATCTTGTCTCTTATTCTGTAAGGTTCAAGATACCAGCTGTGGAAGACAGCTGACAAGGTGTATACCATACATGTTGTTGTGGTGCTGTTGTTTCATCTGTAGTAATTTCCCAAGGCTAGTCCCTTATACACATTTTATTTGTAGTAAATGTACTTTGTAGTGGGTGTGTATAGGCACTAATTATTCCAATTCCGAAGACTTAGCAGATATCCTGATTGACAAATTTTGCTCATTATTTATTTATTTATTTATTTATTTCCAGTTTGATAACCGGGGAAGTCCACTGGGCCCGAAAGCCCGTTTTCAGTGGAGGCCCGGGGAGAAAAGCTCCATGATAATACATTACACACAAAAACACAGCAGAAAAGCTCTAAACTAATACATTACACACAAAAACACACTCTGTTCTAATAGCATAATACTTTAACAATTTCCAAATAAGAATGAGGTGCATTGGGCACTATACATAAGGAAATGATATATTAATGCAACTGTAATGTTAGTAAAGTAAGAAAGGAAAAGGAAATTGTAGATAGAGTTTGAATGCAAGAGCAGGGAAGCATGGGAGAAACGAAGAAGAAGCAAAGAAATTAAAGGGGCGGTGTCCAAAAGAGGATAGAAAAAGAACAGATAAACTAGTGTTCATTTTGTGATTTTTTTTCCTCCTTCACACCCCACTGTCTCTCCTTGAATATTTTAATACTACTCCTTATCTTGTCACTACGGTTCAAGTCTTGGAAGCTGTTACCAAAAGTAAAAATAACATCATCAAAATTGTGGGCAGTATACCAGGCTGTTCTGCTACTTTGTTATTAGCACAAAATGTGCTAATGCTGATCTCATCCTTATGCTTTTGAATCTCAGCCTCACTATAAGATGCATACCCAACTTCTGGGGGGCAGAGTATTTGTTGCCTCTACGCAAGGACCTTGTTGTAACCTACCCTGGAAATTATCTGTTGTGTCATTGAGTGGATCTTCACTAATCTCATTAGCAATAAAACTGGTAATTTACAAATGCTTAATCCTATAAATTATTATGTTTGAAGGGTAGGTCTCTGCTTGCTTGCTTAAGTTGGGTGAGTTTTTTGAAGGTGTGACTGATGCATTGATAGGGGTCAGTCTCTCCATACCACTTATCTCAAACTTGCTAAAGAATTCAGTACAGTCCTCAATACTGACATTGTTGGTAAACTTACCAGCTCAAATATTAATCTCTGTATTACTCAATGGATTGCTTATCGACTCTCATGTAGTACAGACAGAGTATGAAATAGTTGCACTTTCTTATCTAATAGATTGTTCTCTTGTGGGGTACCTCAGGGCGATGTACTGGGTCACTTTTTCTTCAGTATCTGATGTGAAAACAGATGCCCTTGGTGTGTAGATGACTGCAAATTGGGTGGTTTTACTGATTCTACACTGACTTTAGTATTCTGAGAAAGTACTGGGTAGAGACATCACCTGCTGCTTTGACTATGACTTAATGCAAGTAAATGTAGTTGCATTTGAGAAATGCATGTTTCTCTACTGGTTATCTGTTAACTGGAACTCTACTTAAGGTCATTAAGATATTCGAGATACAGGCACTTAAGTCAACAATGAACTGTCCTTTGATCATCATATATCAGTTATAGTAAGGAAATCTTTTTTTTTCATTGACCTGTTAAGTGTCACACATGCATCCTCAAGATCCAGAAAGGGTTTTAGTCCCCCAGTGCTGCTGATGACCAAGATGATTCATACATTTCTTGCATGAAACAGAGGAGGGAAGAATAACAGTGACTTGGGACTTAATTTGCTGGAAATAGACTAGAATAATATTGATTCAGAAATATTAGTAAGGAAATTATTCACGACATCTGCTCATGAACAGCAATTTGCTTCATATTGTAAAAAAATAACTACCAGGGAACAGAACATACTAGACATTGGTTATATTCCTAAGGAAATTACTGTTATTTCCTGTCAAACTTTACCACCGTTGATATGCAGTGAACATAATGTTATAAAGGTTAATTTGTTGCTAGATAATTCTGCCAAATTGAATTCTCAACCATTGCACTAAAGATTAATATCAGATTATATAGAATGAAAACAGTCAATATGTAAAACTAACTGGAGTGATGCATTCAGTGGAAAAACTGCAGAAGGAATGTGGAAAGTTTTGAAAGAGAAATTGAATGCAAAAAAATAAAAAAAAAATGTTTAATATCAGGATCTAGGCACACAACATCAGGAGGATATCTTGCCTTAAGGACAAGATACCTGATTAAGGTGACAGAAAAAAATAAGAAATGGAAAAGAGTCCAAACTACAGCTTTGAAAACTGAAGTAAACAAGACAAATTAAACATAGTGTGAGACAAGATCGAGAAAATTTATATAAAGATATTGAGCATAATAGGAAAACATTTTATAGATATATAAGATGTGAAAGGAGAAAAGGCATGCAAATTGATAAACTGTTTGTAGATTCCAAAGTTTATTCTCAGACACAATGGACTATAGATATATTTACAAAATCTTATGCAAAGCAGTTTAGCTGCATGAAGGGGGGTGATAAATTGTCCTAGTAACATTCAGGAAACCTCAGATATTGAAATCAAATTAGATTATATTGAAAAAGAACTATGCAAACTGAGTCCAAAGAAAGCACAGAGAAGGAAAGCTTTGAAGGATTCCACCTCGCTTTTGAGGAGTGTGAAATTTGCTTTAGAATTTTGCTTTAGAAATTTGTTTTCCTATTATGCTCAATATCTTTATATAAATTTTCTCGATCTTGTCTCACACTATGTTTAATTTGTCTTGTTTACTTCAGTTTTCAAAGCTGTAGTTTAGACTCTTTTCCATTTCTTATATTTTTTTCTCTATGCTACCCACACCTCCAGGTTGGTGGCAAAGCATGAAGCATCAGAGACTATCCATGTGCAACTAACAGTGGGTAAAACTGCCTTCCAGTTTATAGCCTGCTACAGACCACCCTCCCAAACCCAGGAACCCCACTCGGCCTTCCTGAGAACACTTGAAAATATGAAGGTCTCTCCGAACACCATTATATTGGGCGACTTCAACTACCCAAACATAGATTGGGAGCATTACTCTAGCTCCAACACCCTTGCCCAAAGGTTCCTAGAATTCATAAACTCAAATGCTATGGAACAACTTGTTACCACTCCCACAAGAGGGGAAAACATACTGGACCTGATCATCACCAACATGGGGACTCTATGATCCAGACCAGAAGTGTATCCCTCACTGGTAAGATCAGACCATAAACTGATCTCACTGGATATTCACATCCTGACCCCACCCCCTGCCCAGAAAACCACAGTGAAAAACTTCTCTAAAGCAAATTTCACACTCCTCAAAACCGAGGTGGAATCCTTCAAAGCTCCCGGGCCTGTGGAAAATACGGCCCAGACCGCAGAATCCTTTATAAATGCATTCTATGAACACCTTCAGGAATGCATGGATCATGCAATCCCAAATAAAACCAAGACCCAATCCTCCAAAGGCAGACGACCTGTCTGGTGGACCCCAGCCATAAACAAACTATACAATAGAAGGAGGAAGCTACTACATGATAGAGCAAAATCCCAAAAAGGGAAGGCATCTCTGATCAGTATTAGCAAAAAATTAAGGGCACTCATAAAATCGTCAAAGGCCAGCTTTGAGAGAAAAATTGCACAGGACACTAAGGATAATCACAAGGCTTTCTTTAGTTATGTTAGGAACCTGGGTGGGAATTCCCAGATATGCTCATAATTAGCCCAAAATGACAAAAAATACACTGATCCCACAGACATTGCCAACATCCTAGCTGATGCTCAGTCGTGGGACCTCTCTTGTTTGGTATATATTTCTTGGAGGTACAGGCCAACACGGAAGGACTGTGGCTGACCAAGTTCGCAGATGACTGCAAATTGGGCGCCATAATCGACTCTCCAGCTGACACAAGCATCCTCCAAAAGGGCCTCATAGAAACAGACAACTGGTGCCAGAGCCATGGCCCCAAGCTAAACGCCAAAAAGTGTATAGTCATCCCCTTTGGCAAAAACAAAGTGCCCACAAATTACCACATAGGTGGTAATCCATTAAGTACAGAAGAAGTTATTAGGGACCTGGGGACCCAAGTTGATAGCAATCTCTCATTTGACAACCACGTGGCCAAAGTGGTTAGAAAAACAGTTTATATAGCCCACCTAATCATGAAGGGATTCACATCTAGATTAGGGGAGGTCATCGTGCCTCTTTACTCATCCCTCATCAGGCCCATAATAGAGTACAATGCCCCTTTTGGGATGTACCTTACCAAACACCTGCAGCAACTGGAAAGACCCCAATAGTACCTCACCAAGAGGATTAAAGGGCTCAAACAGATGCCATATGCTGCCCGGTTAAAGAAACTCCAGCTCTACTCAGTGGCATACCGCCTGCTCAGAAGTGACCTGTGCCTGACGTATAAGGCCATGTCCAACCCGGAATTAATGGACATGCTGCACCTCAAAAAATCCAAATCCCATCGAGCTACACGCTCGAGAGACTTGAACCTCAGCACTGAAATAAATAGGACATGCTGGAGGGACAGATTCATAACCCAGAGGCTCCCTTCACTCTGGAATAAAATCCCAGTCCAGGTTAGGCAGAGTCCCTCATTGACTCTCTTCAAGAGGAATCTTGATGAGTGGATGGGAGATTGTAGGTTTATCCCGGGTATCACTTCTGTGTCACTGTTAGACAGAGGCACAGTATACTAACCTCGAAAAAGGGCATAGCAAAATTAATTTAAAATGGGTGGCGAAAGCCAAACACACTCTGGCTAGGCTTATAAATGCTCTAGGGCAGATAGCCTAGTATGAACCTATGAACCTATAAGAGACAGAATTAGTAATAATGACCTGGGAACATGTCAACAAGAACTTGTAGTGCCGTTATAGCTGTTATTTACTCTAAGTCTTACAGATATGGGAGGGTTCCTTAAGACTGGAGATGTATACTTGTTAAACCTATCTTTAAGGGAAAGGGGAGTAGGACAAACCCACTCATACAGACCCTTAAATTTACTTTCATGTTATGGAAAAGTAATGGAGAAGGTAATATCGGATAAGTTTTTGTCAGAACTGGATAGGTTGGGGCTTGATACCATAAGTCAGCATGCATATGTTGAAAATAGATCTGTTACCACCTGTAACATGATGTTCTATAATAATACAATAACAGCTATGAATGAAAAAATGTGCTGCGATGTACGTTATATAGATTTAACTTCAGCATTTGACAGGGTCACACACAAAACACTGATCAATAAATTAAAACCACTAGGTACCAATATACTTGATAAGATGAATAGCTGCATGGCTTACAAATAGGACATAGCAAGCATCATACAGCAATTGGACAGGTGAAATTTGAGGTTACCTCAGGGTGTCCCACAGGGCTCTCTTGTCCTAGGCTCATACTTGTTCAGATTTTATCTTTCAGATCGATCTTTTTCATCTGAGGTGTTCTACAGTCTGTCTGCTGTTGACTTGAAATTAGGTAAACTGATTACATGTGTTACAGATGGGGCATGTCTGCAAAAGAACTTGACTAAATTGACCATTTGGGCACGAAGAATAATATGCTGATAAATGCATCAAAAACTAAGCATATGAGATTTGGGAGACATAAATTGAAAGGTGAATATTTAATTCAGCACATAGTGATTAAAACCGAAGATGTGAAGTTGTTCTATCTCGCCGTTCATTCTTACAGATGGGTTCGGAGCTGATCCTCAGCTCCGAGTCGGCCTACTGCAAAGCACGAGGTCTTCAGACAGCTCGAGGCCAAGTCCCTATCCCATGATACACCTTGAATTACCCCAGATCTAGTTTGCCGCTGCAATAGATCAGAGGTTCCTTGCACAGCTCGGGCTAGTATAGTTTTTTTTTTCTGATATTATAATATTGTTATTTCTCTATATATTTGGAGTTAGTCTTGAATACATATAGCTTTTATAGCTTATAAGTAATATTCCCTTTCCCTTTGGTGTGCCTTTTCATTATTATATACAACTCTTTTTGGCCTCCGTTGTTTCTGTTAGGCCTGTTATATTTAGAGTAGTTTAAATAAATAATTAGCGTATGTTTGTGTGTTTTTGAACAGTGACAGTTTAGTCACAGTATATTGTATTATATATATAGCTTATTTAGAGTAGTTTGAATAAGTAGTTAGTTTGTGTGTGTGTCTTTGAATAATGACAGTTTAGTCACAGTATATTCAGCCCATCATTGTTTAGGGCTTATTTAACTTGTTTAACTTTTCTAATTGCTGGGTGTGTCTAATCTTTTTTATAGTACAGTTAATTTTTTCTAGATACTGTATATTTGATTATGGCTGACCAGGAGAGAGTTAAGCATCCCAAGTCGGGCTTTAAAAAGTGTCCGAAATGTGGACAGAAGATGTCTGTGACAGATAGTCATATTAACTCATAGCCGGCCTTAGGCATAGGCCAACTAGGCGGTGGCCTAGGGCGCCGGTCTAGCAGGGGCACTTTTTCAGTATTTATTTGGTGTAGGTAAATGAGGATGGGGGCACCAGGTAGTGTTGTGGGGGGCACCATGGAGCCCTTTTGCCTAGGGCACCAGTTGACCTAGGGCCGCTATTGTCTTGGAGCCCTGCACTTACAGGAAAGCTGCTCCATTTGCCATTCTTTTTCCTCCAGAGTTCTTCAGGAGGGAAAAAGAAAGCTCATAGATAGAGGACTTCTGAAACCATACTTTCCGGAAGCTTTGAGTGACCAGGATAAGTCTAGTAAGTCTTCAAAGTTGTCTTCTTCTTCAGAAATAAAAAAAAATCCAAGAAACCATCGACGTTGGCTCCACAGCCCTCGGAGCCGAGCGTCTTGTCTTTTTGTAGCTGGTCCCCAGTCCTGGAACTGGTGTCTGAGGTACTTAAGTCTCCGATTCTTCAGTTAGTGCTTCCATCCATTATTTCATCTCGGTCCTCGATCAGCCTATCTGATTTGGATGTGGATCGTGTGGTGCAGAAGTTGCTACAGGCACTGGAATTTGTGAAATTTTTATCGGCTCTGACCCAAGCAGTTTCGGAACCGAAGACTGTAATGCCATTAACTTCCTTTCCTCCTCCAAGCCCATACCGGTTCTTCGTAGTCAGAGGAGTTGGACCTGATGATTGTTGAGCCTTTGGAGCCAAAGCCTGTTCCAGTGCCATCGGTTCTGTTTATTCGGACTTCCTCGGTACCTATTGAGGAGTCTAGGAGCCGACACTCTCTGGTCGGGTCCGGGGAGGATAGTCGGACTGATTTGTCAGTTCCGACTTTGCCTCTCGGGGCTTTGGCTCAGATGAGCTCGGCTGCTACCTCTGGTTTGGAGCCCATTGTCAAGGGGATCGATGGTTTCCTCAGATCAAGCGGTCCTTTCTCATCGGAGCAGAGGTGCCTTTGAAGCCATGAGGAGAGTGATGTCTCCCAAAACATCTACAACTTCAGGTCCAACTATCTCCTCCCCAAAAGAGCCTGTGTCCACTTCTGCCTCACAGATCCTGTCGAAGCATAGAGACCCTGAGCCTCAGGAAGCCCCATTGTGTGACCCTTGCTCTTCCGAGACTTCACCAGAAGTTCCCACTGATGAGGTTCCCAGGAAGAAAATTTGCAAGAGGAAGCATCTAGACTCCCCACAGGAGTCTCTCACATCCAACACCAACTTAGATGAATCAGAAGGGTCCCCACAGTCCCCCTCTGAAGGTACCTCATTTGCTGAGATTTTAGAAATCATTAGGTAGAGGGGCGGCTGGAAGGCCACCAGCCTTACTGAAGAGGAGTTGGATGTTCTTTGTGTTTCACTGTTGCAGTCATCACATTTGGGTTATCTACCTGCAGGTAGCCCTCAGCCGGCCTGAATACCATAGTCTTCAGATTTCTGCGTCAGATGCTGTTGCCTCTTCCATGACGTCAGGTCATCAGGGGTATAAAACATGCAGCCAATGCCATTACATCAGTCTTTTTTGCCGTGCAGTGCCCGAAGCAGAAGCAGTTTGCAAGTGCCGGTCAGCTGTCTCCTGAAATTTTTGTTTTCGAGTTTCAGACCCGAAGTTTTCAAAAAAGATAATTCCCCCTTTGGGGATCCTTTTTCTTGCTCTAACTGATGCCAGTAAAAGTTAACAATTGTCTTGCCTGTGGAAAGCAAATACCGCATAGAGATTTTCATAATTACTGTATTCCCTGTTTAGGCCCAGACCATGACGTCCCTCCCTGTTGGTTTTGTGCCTTGTTCAACCCCCGAACTTTTCATCGTCGGGCTATTTTTGCAGCCAATTACTTTCGTACTCTATATCAGTACTCCAAAATGGCTTCATTAAGCCATCCGACTACCGATCTTCCGAAAAAATGTAAGGATAAAGGCAGAGACAGACCGCATAGGTCCAAAACCACCAACGATGCTTCCGTTAAGCTAGTCGCCAGTCCACCGGTACTCAGTGAGACGCTTTCACAGCCCCTGATACCTGCTACTTCAGATTCGCAGGCCTCTACTGAGACCCATTCGGAGTCCGGTATGCCGCGAGATGCTTTTTCGACTGTGGAACCTGCAGATGTCTCTACCTTGGAAGGGTCCAGAGCCACTGTGCAGGCACTGGCTTCTGAGGATGTATTCAGGCCTACAGGCATTCATATTAAACCAACGCCATCGTTTCCATCCAGGAGTTCCGAATTCCTCAGGCCAAAAACTCGCACTACACCTAGAAAACCGACGACCAAACCTCAGGCTCAGGCCCATATGCCTCAAAAACAAATGCTTAGAATGGCTGAAGACCTTATTAACTTAATTAGGGGAAGCCAGCCTTCCCCCTCTAAGAGACCTTGAACTGAATTTCTTTCTGATTCTTCTGATCAGGAATCTGCTATTCCTGCTCCTTCTGATTACCAGGATTTGCTCTTATCTACTTATGAGGATTCTGATGCAGAGGATTCCATTCCCACTGCTTTCCCTCCAGAAGATTTTTCTTTCGGTGAAACCTTGCTTACTCTTAGGGAGCATCTCCACTGGGAAAGCCAGGATTACTCTGAGTCCAAAATGAGACTTGGGGAATTCTTACTCCTGCCTCAACACAGGCCTTTAGCTATCTCTTCTGTTCTGGACATTGTATATGATGCTTTCTTGGAATCTAGCCTTACCCCAGACACTTTACCTCCATCTTCCAGAAAACCTGACAAGATACCACAGAGTACCTGACTCTCACAAGTTCCTCTTCAAGAATCCTGTGACTCCAGAGACCATTTCCCAAGGACCAAAAGGCATTAAGGCTACTGCTGCCAAAAATCCGACCTCTTCTGATAGAGATTCTAGAGCCTTATACAGATGGGGTAAGAAGGTATACACTTCTGCTACTTTGACCATTAGGGCTTTAAATTGCCAGTTTCATATGTTAAAGTATCAGCAGCATATTATGGGACTACTTAAACAGAAAATTATGTTGATTCCTGACTGTGCTGAACACAAAGAATTGCAAGATTTAATGCATTCTGCAGAACAAGTTGGTAAACATACTTTGCAATGTGGTTTTGATGCTTTAGAAGCATCTTGCAGGGCTGCTGTCACTGGGTCTGTACTTAGAAGGCATGCTTGACTTAAGCAATGCCAGATCATGTTAAAGCTAAATTACTGGATGCTCCCTTAAACCAAAACCGCCTTTTTGGCAACAAAGCAGAAGTCCTCAAAAAGATGGAGGAAAAAGCTAAATCTATGCAAACTGTTAAAGATTTCCAACAAGTACAGCCTCCCAGATTCAGCAGGCATTGGCCTTCAAAGAACTGGTCCTTTCCAGTCCCTTCCAGGCCTTTTCAGTCCAAACCCAGGAATAGCAGACCACCTAGGCTACAGTCTCAGGCTACTCACAGATCTAAGCAGTGGGGGGCTCCCACTTCCAAAGCAGGAAGTAGTAAGCCACCCCCCCGCCACGGAAAAATGGCACAGTGACTTAACCTTAACCCTTCCAAGCCCTGCTCAACTACCTGCTCCCTTAGGAGGAAAGCTCATCCTGCATGCAAAAAACTGGGAACTCATTACCCAGGACAAATGGCTTTTGAACATAGTTTCCCAAGGATACAGATTCCACTTCCACATACTACCAACCCCAAATGGTTGGCCAAACTTACCCCCAAGTCAGTGGATGGAGGCCCAACAGCAGGTTATCTCTCTTCTCAGTATCAGGGCTATTCAACCTGTCCCAGCAGAACAAAGGGGGCAAGGTTTTTATTCAAGACTTTTTCTGGTACCCAGAAAAGACAACTCCTGGCGTCCTATCCTGGACTCTCTATTCTCAACACCTTTCTGGTAGTTTCAAAATTCAAAATTGTAACTCTTCAACAGCTTCTTCCTATGCTAGCCAAGGATGTGCCTGACTGGCACTCCTAGACTTAAAGGAAGTTACCTGAAAATCCCAATAAGAGGATTTTGCAAACAATACCTACGTTTCAGGGTGGGCTCCATGCACTTTCAGTTCTCTGAACTTCCCTTTGGCTTATCTACTGTGCCTAGGGTGTTCACAAAGTG
This sequence comes from Protopterus annectens, assembly GCF_019279795.1. NCBI lineage: Eukaryota > Metazoa > Chordata > Ceratodontiformes > Protopteridae > Protopterus > Protopterus annectens. The sequence continues at coordinate 1,991,768,308 of NC_056741.1, forward strand.
TCTAGCTCCAGCCATTGATTTTGCAGGCAGAGAAATATTCAAATTTACCCATACTTGGACGATTGTCTGATTCAGGCAGAAAGCCAGGACTTGCTATTACAACAACTGGCATTCATAAAGAAACTTCTAACCTCACTGGGGTACACCATCAACAAAAAGAAATCTCACCTAGTACCCTGCCAACAGATTGTATTCCTGGGAGCAAACTTGAACACAACTTCCCAGATGGCATTCCTCACTCCAGAGAAACAAGTTTATTTGACAACCTACTTCAAACTGTTGGCCACAAAACCCCAGCTTTCTGCAAGGAAAATATTGCAAGTTCTGGGGTTCATGGCCTCTTGCATTCTACTAATTCCATATGCAAGACTGCATATGAGGAAACTCCAATGGTATCTAAAAAGCCTATGGTGTCAACATTCTCAGGACCTGGAAACAATGAATCTGAAGTAGCCGACTTCATTTGTGTAGCAACCTATGGGTATCCGATCCGAGCCGGCAGTTTTCAACAGCTTAGATCCGAGCTCCTAGCTCCTCCCCCTACCCATAAACCCCTGCCAACCCTGACTGACCTCAGATCTAGTTTGCCGTGCTTGTTGTCAGCAGCTGGGTTTTCGAGCTCCAGGCTTGGTCATTTAGTTTGTGAGAAAAACAAAAACAATTTATTTCTTTTCTATCCCTTTAGTGTGAGTGTGCTGTGTTTAGATCCCTTTGGTCTGTAAACCCTAGTGTTAACTCTTACTTTAGTTATAATTTTCCCTCCCTCTCCCTCGCTGGTTCGTCAGGGTCAGTGTGCGTCTGTTGGGGCCTAACGAGTGTGTCCTCCTTAGCTTAAAATGTCTGAGGCCCCAAAACCAATCTTCTCCAAATGCACCAAGTGTGGCAATAAGCTTTCACTGGCTGATGGCCACACTCAGTGTGTTCTGTGCCTTGGGGTTGGACATCTTTCCTCTGGGTGTTCCATCTGTGCGGTGTTCAACCCCAGGGCACTTAAGGACTGGAGATCCAAGCTGATCCTGGCAGGTCTCTTGCCCCCGGATTCGGCTTCGGCCTCCGGTCCTACCTTGGCTTACACAGCGGCCACTCCTGCCTCTCTCCCACCGGCCGGGACTCAACTCCTGCTGTAGGCCCGGAGGAGAGGGAGGCCAGGAAAGACAAAAGGAGGGAGAAGCACCACAAGCGGAGGGCTGAGGCCTCCGTGTCGGCCCCCCCGCTAAGCGGTCTTCTCCCTCCAGGGCTTCCCGGTCTCCTCCCTCTCTGATCGGGTCTCCCTGTTTTTCACCGAGCCCTGAGGAGGAGGAGACCCGATCTCCTTTGAGGTCATGGAGGCGGCACTCCCGTCCTGCCTCGGTGGCCTCATCGAGATCCACTCGCAGCCTTTCCGATGCGGATTTGGACCGGATGATGCAAAGGTTCCTCCAGGCCCAACTGCAGATGGGAGTGCTCCTGCCCCCCCCTCCGGGGGGGAGCTCAACCCCTTTCTTTGCCCCGATAGCTCCTTCTCCATCACGCTTCCCGGGTTTGGAGCCTTCGAAGCCTGGCAGCCTTGGAACCGGGGGTGGGTCGGCGCCGACAGTCTGGGGTACTTCGGCGCCGACCCTTCCCATGAGTCTGTCGGGTCCATTTTTGTTGGATCCAAGCTCTCGGAGCTGAGGGCTGAGCTTTGGATCCGAGGGTTTCAGTATGCCTTTGGCGCCGTCCAGGTCGGAGCATACTGGTCCGTCGGATCCAATCGCTTCGGCGCCGGCCCCGGTCCGCCTGTTGGATCCGAGTGAGGGTCTGCTCTCGGATCCCAGAGAGAGTGGCTCTCCCTTGGGGTTCGACGTGGTGGAGAGGGCTCTGTCGACTGCTTCCAAGGTCCTTGCCACGGCTCCACCCTGCACTCCTCCTCTGTTGAGTCCGACTTCCATCACCCGGCCCCAGGGACAGCCTGCTTCAATGTCCCATGTCGTTCCCTTGGAACAGGATGTTGCTGGTGAGGCCTCCTCGGACAGCCCCCCCGAGGAGATCCCCCACAAGCGGAAGTGCAAAAGGAGGCACGTGGACTCCCCTGAGTCCTTGACTGAAGACACGGATTTGGAGGAAGGGGAAGGCTCCCCAAGGTCACCCATCGAGGATGTCTCCTTTGGAGACATCATGGAAATGCTCAGGATCAGAGGCGGGTGGTCTGCCCCAAAGCTGACCTCAGACGAGTCCGTATTCCTGGAGGTGTTTGAAGCAGGCCCTTCTACCTCTTGGGTGTCCCCTCCGGCCGACCCCCTGGTGGACCTGATTACCACCAGTGCGTGGAAGGAGCCAGAAACTGTGGAGCCAGTCCCGAAGCGCCCTGACAGGATCCTCAGTCCCACTGTGGATAGGCCCCATTGGAGCAAGGGTCCCCCGGTAGATGCCATGTTGGTGGCGGCGGCCACTAAGAGGGAACTAGCTCAAGAGAGCCCCTCGGTCCACCCCCTGGGCAAGGAGTCCCGATCGCTGGACCGCTTAGGGAAGCGGGTGTTTAGTTCAGCGTCCTTCTCGGTTAGTTCTCTGAACTATATGGCACACGTTATTCGACTGCAGAGGGATCTCATTAAGGAATATGCTGCATCGCCCCCGGAGTCCATGTCGGCGGAGGACAAACAGCTGTACTCCACCCGTATGGCCACTCTTAGGTCCATTCCAATACCTCTATGCGGCTACTATCCCATGTCATGGAGGGAGCCGCTAGAGCCAGTGGAGCAGGCCTCGTCATGAGGCGTCAGGCCTGGCTCCGGCATTGTGATTTTGTGGAACCCTTTAAGGCGTTGTTCACAAATGCCCCTTTTGATGGTCCTACCCTATTTGGGTAGACCGTTTGCGACACCTTGGTCCAGAGCGAAAAGGACGGGAAGACGTTATCTGCCGTCAGAGTCTGCTTCTCTGCTCCCCAGAGGTCCTTCTCCAGGAACCAAAAGGGACAGAAGAAGATGTGGTTCCAGAAGTCGCAACAGTCCCAGTCCGCTCCGGATCCCCAGTCCTTCCGAGGCAGAGGAGGACAGGGAGGACGCCGCCCTAGAGGCAGAGGGGGCCCGAAGAACTTTGGTTCCAGAGAACCCTTCTCTGATCGGCCCACGCAGCAGCCCTGAGGGGTTGCCCGACTGTTCCACTCTGGAGGCAGTCGGGGGACGTTTCTCGAGGCACCTGGCAGCTTGGTAGTCCATCACAGCAGACCGCTGGGTGCTTTGCATCATATCCAGAGGTTACCAGATTCCCTTCTCTTACCCCCCTCTCTTCCCCAAGCACCTCCCCGATGTCCCACCCGATCAGAGGGAGGCAGCAGCTGAGGATATTCAGCAGCTCCTAGAAAAAAGAGCCATCCAACACATCCCCCCAGACCAGCTCGGATCGGGTTATTACTCCAGGTTCTTTTTGGTGCCAAAAAAGACGGGGGACTTGAGGCCAATCCTCGATCTGTCCCTCTTGAACCTGTCAGTATCCAAAGAGAAGTTCCGGATGGTCACTCTTCAATCCATTCTCCCCCTTTTACGGGAGAACGATTGGATGTGCTCTATAGACCTCAAGGATGCGTACTACCACATTCTCATGGACAGACTATCCAGGAGGTTTCTCCGCTTCCGGCTAGGAGCCAGTCATTACCAATTCAGGGCTCTCCCCTTTGGTCTCACCTCAGCACCCAGGGTGCTCACCAAAGTGTTAGCAGTGATAGCAGCCCACCTGAGGCTCCAGGGAATTCAGGTTTTTCCGTACCTGGACGACTGGCTCCTGACCGCCCCCACAAGGCGGACGACTGGCTCCTGACCGCCCCGACAAGGCATCTACTCTGCACAGCCAGGAACTATTTTCTTCGCATTGCTCCCTGGCTAGGGATCACAATAAATATGGACAAATCTTCTCTCACCCCGACTCGGGTCATAGATTTTATCGGGGCCAGGTTAAACCCAATCAATCTTGTAGCCTTCTTAACCCCAGAACGACTTTGAACCCTGAGGCTTCATGTGCGGGCCATCCTTCTATCTTCAGCTCCTCCTGCGGAATTGGTCTTGAGGGCTCTAGGCTCAATGGCAGCGGCAATCAACTTATTGCCAATGGCACGTCTGAACATGAGGGTCTTGCAATGGACCCTCCAAGTTCAGTGGTCTTTTCGTCACTACCGTCTGAGTCATCCCATTCCCCTCAGCAGGGCTTACAAGAGGGCTCTCGTATGGTGGCTGCAATCTCCGGACCTCCACATGGGACGCCCCTTCTCTATGGCCCTTCCCCTTGCCACGGTGACCACGGACGCCTCTCGCCTCGGGTGGGGGGGGGCACTCTTCGGGCAGGACTGTCCAAGGCACGTGGAACAACATGGAGACCTCTTTGCATATCAATGTCCTAGAAATGAGGGCAGTGCTGTTAGCGTTGCAAGCACTTCAGGACCTTCTTCCTGTAGGGACGATTGCGATCCAGACGGACATGTCGGTTGTCTGGTACATCAACAAACGGGGGAACCAGGTCTTACCCACTCTGTCGAGAGGCCATGAGAGTGTGGGAATGGGCGATCTCCACCAACCGTTTTCTTATTGCAACACACATTCCAAGATGGTCCAACATCCTGGCGGACAGACTCAGTCACACCATCCTTTCCCCTTACAAGTGGTCTCTCAATCCGCAGGTAGCGAATCAGATTTTTGCCAAGTGGGGGCAGCCCTGTTGCGATCTTTTCACCTCTCCTTCAAACACCAAATGCAACAGCTATTTCGCTTTAATTCCCCAAGTCGGGGAATCCCCAAGAGACGCTCTGGTGCATGCTTGGCCTCCCGGTCTGCTTTATGCTTATCCACCTCTTCCCCTGATGCTAAAGTTTCTACAGAAAGCCAGTCGGTTGGGGAGAAGGATTATCCTCATTGCCCCATTCTGGCCTCATCAAACCTGGTTTCCTTACCTTTGGTCTCATCTGGTGAATCCTGCTTGGATTCTAGATCCCCTCCCGGATCTGATTTCCCACCCTCTGGGTCTCCCAACCCCGAACCTGGTCAGTCTTAAGCTCACAGCTTGGCTGCTCCAGTTCCACTCATAGCTAGAACTCCCGCCATCTCTTCCCCAGTCAAAGCCATTCTAGTAGCAGCCCACAAGCCTTCTACTAGGAAGATTTACAGTAGCAAATGGAAACGTTTCTCGATTTGGACGGAACGTCAAAACTTGGATCCCTTCACAGCTCCCTTACCTGCTGTGTTAGACTTCTTATCAGGACTGTTTCACCAAGGGGCTAGCTGTTCCACCGTCAAAGTTCAACTAGCAGCTATCTCTCACTACCATGTCGGACATGATCTGCGTCCCTTGATCACTTCAAAACTGTGCAAGACCTTTCTGAAGGGCACCTTCCTGCTCAGACCTCCGGTAAAGGAAGTGGTACCTCCGTGGGATTTGACGTTAGTGCTTCAGGCCTTGACAGCTTCCCCCTTTGAGCCTGCAGCTTCAGTGGATCTCAAGTATTTGTCTTGGAAGATGGCCTTTCTCGTCGCCATCACTTCGGCTAGAAGAGTTTCTGAAATTCAAGCCCTTTGTGTGAAACCCCCGTATCTAACCTTCCACAAGGATAGAGTTTACCTCAGGACCAATCCCTCTTTTCTCCCTAAGGTTGATTCCGAGTCAAATATCAATCAGTCTATTAACCTGCCAGTTTTCTTTCCCAATTATCAGAACAAAGGGGAGTACAAACTACACCTTTTGGATGTGCATAGACCACTTTGATTTTATATTCACAGGACATCTGGTCATAGGCAATCCGACCAGTTGTTCGTCTCCTTTGCCAAAATGAATTTGGGTAAATCGGTATCTAAAGTCACATTGTCTCGATGGATCTCGCAATGTATTCTTTTGGCTTATGAAAGTTCTGGTAGGCCCGCACCTCAGGGAGTTCGTGCCCACTCTACCCGATCTGTGTCCACCTCTGCTGCCTTTAGATCCAGGGTATCCTTAGATGATATTTGTTTGGCTACCATTTGGGCCTCATCTCATACCTTTATCAACCATTATAAGCTGGATATTATCTCCAGAGGGAGAGCATCCTTTGGCTCTGCAGTGCTCCGGAACATCCTTCCATGATGGCCGCCCAAGGTTCAGGTAGCTGGGGACTCTGTCCCATAGGTTGCTACACAAATGAAGTTAGCTACTTCAGATTAAAAAGTTATGTACTCACCATAACGTTCCATCTGAGTAGATAAACATCATTTGTCAGCAACCGCCCCCCCCCCTCCTTCTCCCTGACCTTTGATTGTTCACATTTGTTGTCTTCAGAGATGGTCTTTGAAATTGATCTATCTTTAGCAGTTGCTGTTTTGGGGGCAAACTTGATCTGAGGTCAGTCAGGGTTGGCAGGGGTTTATGGGTAGGGGGAGGAGCTAGGAGCTCGGATCTAAGCTGTTGAAAACTGCCGGCTCGGATCCGAAGTCGGATCCGATACCCATAGGTTGCTGACAAATTAAGTTTATCTACTCAGATAGAACGTTATGGTGAGTACATAACTTCTTATTTCTATCATTCCTTGTATGAAGACAGAGTTCCTTTGGTGGGCAGAGGCCTGCTACCACAACAAGGGACTCCCTTTCACTCTACGCCCTGCTGCCCAAACCCTAACAACAGACGCATCAGACTATGCATGGAGGGCTTACATGGCAGGGCAGTGCATTCAGGGCAAATGGAACCCGAGACGGATGCACCTGCATATCAATCAAAAAGAAATGTTAGCCGTACAGAATGCTCTGACAGCTTTCAAAGACCGTATTCTTCCAGGACAACTATTGGTAAAGAGAGACAACACCACAGTTATGTGGTACATAAACAAGCAGGGGGGAACCCGCTCGTACCCTCTCTGCAGACTAGCCATGGCTGTGTGTGGATCACAGCCTTGAGCTACCATGTACACCTACAAGCACAATTCCTGCCAGGCAAACTAAATTCACTGGCAGACGACTTAAGCAGAAATCTCATGGACCCACAAGAATGGAAACTAGAACCCAAAATATTCAACCTCTTGAGGAACAAATGGGGGTCTCCAGAGGTAGACCTGTTTGCCTCCCCTCAGAACTACCAATTGAACAAATTCTGCACAAGAACTCCCCACAGTCAAGCTTGGAAATTGGATGCCCTGTCCTTTACCTGGGAAAGCCTCTCGGTTTATGCCTTTCCCCCTCTGCCTCTCTTCTCGAAGGTTCTACTAAAGATCAAACAGGACAAGCCAAGGACAATACTGATTGCACCAGACTGGCCACGCCAGCACTGGTACCCCTCTTGTGCAGTATGACACTGCTACAACCATGGCACCTGCCTCAGACCCCCTTCCCTGCTGTCCCAGCAGGCGGGCCAGATTCTGCACCCTCAGCTTCAAGTCCTGAACCTTGCAGCCTGGCTAATTCCTTGAGCTGTTCTCTAGCATCCCTCAGTAAGCAGGTGCCAGATGTCATTCTGGAGGCAAGGAGGCCTAGTACTAGAAAATCCTATGCTGAAAAGTGGAAAAGATACTGTTCCTGGAGCCAGGCTCAGGGGATGAGCACAACGATGCCCAGCTTACCTCATATTGTAGAGTACTTAACAGAAATGCTCCACAAGGGCCTATCCTTCTCGTCAATTAAAATTCATGCCTCTGCCATTTCAGCATATTATAATACTGAGCCACCCCTCTTCTCTCACCCCTTGCTGAAACAATTCCGTAGAGTAGCCAAAAATTTAAGACCCCCCCAGGAGAGCTCCCACTCTAGCCTGGGACATTAACTTTGTATTGGAAAAGCTCACTCTTTCCCCCTTTGAGCCAGCTGCAACAGCAGAGTTGAAATTCCTTTCTTGGAAAACAGCCTTCCTTCTAGTCATCACGTCAGCAAGAAGAGTATCTGAATTACAGGCCCTCATGGCAGTGGAACCCTTCATTATCTTCCATGCGGACATGACTAATCCTTCTTTTATGCCCAAGGTGGTGTCTAGTGTGGCCCTATATCAGTTCATTCATTTGCCTACTTTTTCCCTAATCCACAAAACAAAGGGGAAACAAATACTGCACTGTCTGGACATGCACAGACAACTTAGATTATATTTGGACAGGACTAAGCCTCTCAGAAAATCTGAACAGCTGCTAGTTGGCTTTGCTGCAGGGGCTGAGGGGAAGGCCATTTCAAAGCAAACCATTTCCAAATGGATAGCCCATTGCATTCATTTCTGCTACAAGCACCATGGAAAACCTACCCCACAGGGGATAAGACCACATTCCACCAGGGCTGCATCTACCTTCCCTATCAGGGACATCCTAGAAGCTGCTACCTGGAGCTCTGTACATACCTTTACCAAGCATTACCACATGCCTATCTTCTCTAATTTCAGAGCTGGATTTGCCACTGCAGTCTTGCAGGGCTTAATAACTTCCCCTAATGCTCTTCAACTTCCTCCTCCCTTCCTTAGCTTTGAGAATCAACCCAAATATGATGACTGCAACAGTGAAACATGAAGAACGTAGTACACTTACCATAAATGTAGATGTTTGAGTGTATTCACTGTTGCAGTTCTGGTTACCATCCCTCCAGCCCCCTGACTTCTGTTGGCTCTACCTTTCTTTCTTGTTGGTATATTTATTTTTTCTTGTGTATTTGCTTTTTGATGAGGGTGTACTATACCATATAATTGCTTCCTATTGTGGGGGCACCTGGCAAGAAAAACTGATGTAATGGCATTGGCTGCATGTTTTATACCCCTGACGTCATGGAAGAGGTGACAGCATCCGATGCAGAAATCTGAATAGACTGGTATTCAGGCCGGCTGAGGACTACCTGCAGGTAGATGTGATTACTGCAACAGTGAATACTCTCGAACATCTACATCTATGCTAAGTGTACAAAACTGTACTTTCTCCTGAAGGCTTTCAGGTCTCAACCCTCCACCTCTTGGGTGTCTCCGCTCTTCGATGAGCTCATGGAGCTGGTGTCATGAAGGGCATGGGAGTCTCCTGACACCATGGAGCCTTACCCTAGCAGGCCCAATAAATTTATTTCTGCCCCCCCCAGGAAAAGTCTTTCCTCACCAAGGGAGTGCCAGTTGATGCCATGCTGGTGGCGGCAGCCACCAAAAAGGAGATGTCAGAAACTTCTTCCTATATCCATCCTCCTAACAGAGAGTGTAGGATCATGGCCAGATACGGGAAGCGCACATACAGTTCAGCAACTTTTGCCATGTGTTCACTGAACTTTCTCAACTCATTTTATGAGACTACAAAGAGACCTCCTTAAGGAGCTCGGAGATACTCTTCAGGGTACAGAAGCTGCAGGAGCTTCAGACAAAGTCACCTCCCAGCTTGCTACCCTCAATTCCATAGTGACCTTGTCCATGCTTCTTATTTCGCATGCAGCTGATGGAGCGAGTAGGGCAGCAGGTACAGGAATTGCTCTAAGGAGACATTCCTGGATGCGCTTGTGTTCCTTCGCGGAGCCCTTTAAGTCATCCTTTGTTGACACCCCTTTTGATGGCTCGTCCCTTTTCGGGCCCAAAGTTAAGGAAACGTTGACTAGGTGTGAGCAGGAAGGAAAGACTCTGTCTGCCATCGGAGTCCGTTTTTCCACCCCTACCAAACCCTACCCCAAGGGTCAAAAGGGAGGAAAGATGTGGTTCCGAAAAGTCCAAGGAGCCTTTCTGGAAACATGTGGTGAACCCCCTTCCAGAGACAGAGGAGGGGGCAATAATGGAAGACGTGCTCTCGTGGCAGAGGAGATCCGCAAAAATCAGGGCGACAGAGACCAGTTCTTTGGGAAGGCCTACCAGCGCTCCTGACAGGAGGCCCAACTATCCTGCTCTGGAGGCAGTCGGGGGTCGCTTATGTTTGTATCCAGATGCCTGGCTCAAAATAACAAACGACAACTGTGTACAAAGTACAGTTTCCAGAGGATATTTCATTCCTTTCGCCATTCCCCCTCCATTGACAACAAAAGTCACGGACGTTCCACCCAGTTACAGGGAACAAGCAACAGTAGAAGTCCAAACGTTGGTAAGAAAGAGTCATCCAACCAGTCCCAGCAGACCAGACAGGATCCGGAACTAACTCGATTCTTTTTAGTTCCAAAAAAGACAGGGGAATGGAGACCTATTTTGGACATCAGCAGACTAAACAGATCTGTCAAGAAAGAGAAGTTCTGGATGGTCACGCTTCAGTCGATTCTTCCCTTTTTAGGGAGACACAATTGGATGTGCTCGATAGATCTACAGGATGTGTACTACCATATAAAAATGGCCAGACCATCCAGGGATCAGTTGCGCTTCTGGCTGGGAGCCAATCATTACCAGTTTCGAGCCTTGCCCTTTGGTCTCACTACAGTCCCCAGAGTGTTCACCAAATGTATGGCAGTGGTCACGGCTCACCTGAGGCATTTAGGATTCCAGGTGTTTCCATACTTAGATGATTGGTTCCTCACTGCAACCACCAGGCATCAGCTAATAGAAGCTAAGGACACAACTGTTAACTCTCTGCAATCATCTGAACATTACAATAAATTCAGAAAAATCTGCCTTGTTGCCATCGCAACATATTGTTTTTATTGGAGACGAACTGGATACCACCACCACCACTTTGAGACTTCTAGCAGAAAGAGTTTTACTACTTCATTAGCAGGTCCACAACATCATATCCAGAGACAAGGCTCCAGCATCAGAAGTGCTAAAATTGTTAGGCTTGATGGCAGTTGCAGTATTAGTGATAACATTGGGTCACATGCACATGCGGATTCTACAATGGCTGTTATTCACTCAGTGGTCTTACCAAGAGCTCCCAATGCCTCCTCACATAATAATTACAAACGCATGCAAAAAGGATCTTCAGTGGTGGCTGACCTCTCTTCATGTAACAATAGGTCGTCCTTTTATCCTACCCTCACCAGCGGCCACAGTGACCACGGACACTTCCCTGATAAGATGGGGGGAGGGCATTTTCAGGGAAGAACAGCCCAAGGCACATGGACCGAACAGGAGACACATCTGCATATCAATATCCTGGAGATGAGAGTGGTACTTTTGGCATTGCAGGACTTCCAGGACTCTCTTCCTCTGAGAACAATTGCGATTCAGACAGACAGCATGTCTTTGTCTCAAGGCCCTAAGAGTATGGCAGTGGGCTACATCCACCCAGTGCTTTCTGATAGCAACGCACATCCCAGGGAAATCCAGCGTGATAGCAGACAAACTGAGCAGGGCAATTTTGTTGCCTCACGAGTGGTCCTTCAAGAAAGAAATAGTGGAGAGAATTTTCCGCAGGTGGGGCCAGCCTTGCTGCGACTTTTTTGCCAACCACATGAAGACAAAATGCAGAAGATACTTTGCCCTGATTCCCCGTCCGGGAGAAGCCCCAAGGGATGCACTCATACACGATTGGCCTCTGGGTCTCCTCTATGCGTTCCCACCAATTCCCTTGATACCCAAAGTATTGCAGAAAGCAAAAGCCCTGGGAAGGACCATCATTCTAATAGCCCCTCATTGGCCTCGTCATATTTGGTTCCCCTGCCTTCGACTTCATCTGTTGGAAGAGCCTTGGATTCTGGACCCAGTTCCAGATATTCTGCTGCATCCCTCTCTTCAATCCCTGAAATTGACAGCTTGACTGCTCCAATTACCAACATAGCCAGGTTCCATAACCTCTCAAATGAAACACAACATATATTGCTATCTTCTCATAAGTCCTCTACTAGGAAGCTATACCCAGCAAATGGAGAAGATTTTCTGTATGGGCTTCTCAAAATAACATTGATCCCTACCAAGCCCCTATTTCCTCCATATTAGAGTTTTTGACTATGCTTTTCAATAAAGGAGCTGCGGCAGCAACAGTTTGGGTACAACTTGCCGCTGTCTCTAATTTTCACCTTAGATCTGAAGGATTAAACATAATGTCACACAAGCTATCCAAAGCCTTTCTCAAAGGGACCTTTCATCTCAGTCCACCTGTGAAATCCCCTTATACCCCATGGAATCTATATTTTATGCTTTCATGCATTATTCTCCCACCTTTCAAACCAGCTTTCTCATGTGATTTGAAATATTTGTCATGGGAGACTATCTTACTTCTGCCCGTTGAGTGTCAGAGCTATAGACCTTAACCATAAAGCCTCCTTATTTGATTTTCCATGCTGACAGAGTGTCCCTGTGAACAAATCCCTCATTTTTACCCAAAGTTTGTACTGAAGCTAACCTTAACCAAATCATAGATTTACCAGTGTTCTTCCCCAAACACACTAACAACTTAGAGTATGTGCTGCACAAGCTTGATGTTCATAGACAACTCAGATTTTGCCTGGATAGAACAAAAGAGTTCAGAAAATCAGAACAGATTTTCGTTTCCTTTTCAGATTCCAGAAAATGTGTGCCAGCGGCAAAAATAACACTGTCTAGATGGTTATCTGATTGTATCACATTTATTTAATTAGCTGCTAATTTACCTTTACAACACAAAATTAAGGCTCATTCTACCAGAGCAGTGTCCACATCTTCTGCCTTTTCTGCTAGGCTTCCTATAGATAACATTTGTGCAGCAGCCAGTTGGTCAAGACCTCATACCTTTATTACTCATTACAAAGTTGACAAGGCCTCCAGGGACAGGGCCTACTTTGGTTCTACTGTCCTGAAAAACATGCTCCCATGAGCCACCCAAGAAAGATGTTGCTTGGGACGCTACCCTTCTGTAAGAATGAATGGCGAGATAGAACAACTTCACATAAAGAAGTTATGTACTCACCATAATCTTCCATGTGAGTTCTTCTCGCCTTCATTCTTCCTTTCCATCCTCCTGCTCCCTCCAAGGTTTTTCGAGCACCGAGATAATAGTTTTATCCTGGTTGCTCAGGCTTTCTATGGGTTTTCTCAAATAGAGTGGTAGAATGGCACATTATTATTAGACACAGCAAACAAGATCTGAGGTAACTCAATGTGCATCATGGGATAGGGACTTGGCCTCAAGCTGTCTGAAGACCTCGAGCTTTGTAGTAGACCAACTCGGAGCCGAGGATCAGCTCCGAACCCATCTGTAAGAATGAAGGCGAGATGAACAACTCACATGGAACGTTATGGTGAGAACATAACTTCTTTATTCATTTGAAGGAGAACCACACCCACAGACTGTAAAACATGTTTATTTCATGTCTTTATGTCCTACCTTTTAACACCAGTTTTGGACTCTATATACATTTTTTATATTTTTAAATGTAATTCCAGAGCCTGCCCACATGGGGTCTGGCATCTTGATTTTTTTAGTCCACCTCTAGGTATCCCACATTGCAGTGTTTGGCTTTAAAATATTACATCATAGCCCCTCAGCTCCTGTCAATGCATTGATTTTACATGTGTTTTCATGTATAGCCTAGTTTATTTTAGTCAGTCAGATTTAATTACCATTTCTTGCTTTTCAGAGACTAATTAAAAGACAAACAGGGATAATCACACACAACAGTATTCTCAGTGCCTGTTACTACATTTTCTTTCTGAAGTGGCCAGTTTTCATTCGTTTGTTATGCCTGAGTTGTAGCACTTAAACTAATCTCCCCTCCCCCTAAACACTTTCCCTTAATATCTGTCAAAGTTGCAAATTTAAGCTGTTTGCTGCTGTGATTAACAGCTCACAGCAGGAGACTAAGTTCATGTGCTGAGAATAATGATGTTCATCGTGTTTCACTGTTGCAGTCATTACTCTAGGGTTATCCTGCTGGCAGGCTACCCTCAGTCGTCCAGAATTCGAATGTCTAGGTCCGGCGTTGGTTGCTGTCTCCTCTTCCCTGATGTCAGAAGTCTTCATTAAAGCTAAGTACCCCATTGAGGAAACTTTTTTCTTGCTCCAGACCGATGTCAGAAAAAGTTAACAATTGTATTTCTTGTGGGGAGCAAATACCTCATAAGGATTTTCACTCTTAATATATTCCTTGCCTAGGCCCTGATCACAACGTTGCTAGCTGTCGGTTTTGTGCTAGATTTAACCAATGCACTATCAAGCATTGGTTCGATTTTGCATTTCATTACTTTGGTCGAAGATTTAATTATATAATGCCGTCGGACCAGCCGACAACCGGAGTTTCCAAAAAACGCAAGGATAAGGATAGGCATCCGAGGTCCAAAACCAACAACAAAGCCTCTACTAGGCCAGTCGCCGGTTCTCAGTGAGGCGCTTTCGCAGCCCCTGGCACCCGCTACCAACTTCCATGTGGAGCTGACTGGGCCTCTGGATACTCAAGGTATTGGACACTCGGAAATCATACCCTCAGATGGGTCCGGAGCCGCTGAGCAGGCATCGGCTTCTGAGGGTGTCTTCAGACCTACACAACTATTTATTAAGCCATCTTCAGCTTCAAAGACTAAAGCAGCTCTAAAGACAGAGAAACAAGTACAGCATTCTCCTACTCAGACTTCCATGCCTAAAAAACGGATGCTCAAAATGGCAGAAGACCTAATTACTTTGATCAGGGGCTCCCATCCCCCTCCTGATAAGAGGCCTAGGCAAGAGACAGAGTATGATTCTTCTGATAAGGTATCTATTTCCTCTGATTCCTCTTCTGAACAGGATTACTCCATGCTTCCCTATGAGGATTCTGATGCTGAAGAATCCATTCCTTCAGCCTCTCCTCCTGAGGATTATTCTTTTGGGGAAACCCTGCATACTGTGAGGGAGCATTTCCACTGGGAGAGCCAAGATTATTCTGAATCTAAGAAAAGGCTCAGAGACTTTCTGCTTCTTCTTCAGCATAGACCCCTTGCTATTCCACCTGTTCTAGACATTGTAGATGATGTATTTTCAGAGTCCGGCCTGTCCCCTGACTCTTTACCCCCTGCACCTGCTAAGCCAGACAGATACTACAGGGTCCCAGATTATCATAAATTCCTATATAAAAACCCCCGCTGCTGACCCAGAAACTATATCTCAGGGTCCCAAGGGGGTTAAAGCTTCCACTGCAAAAAACCCTGTCCCCTCTGATAGGGATTCTAGGGCTCTAGAGAGATGGTGGAAGAAAGTCCACACTTCTGCTACCCTGGCTGTAAGGGCTTTAAATTGTCAGTTTCATATGCTTAAATATCAGCAATATTTAATGTCAGTGCTTAAACAGAAAATGTTGACAAATACTGAATGTTCAGAGAACAAGGAATTGCAGGATTTATTGCATGCAACTGAACAAGTGGGAAAGCATAATTTGCAATGTGGTTATGATTCACTGGAGGCCTCTTGCAGGGCCGCTGTTACAGGTTCTGTTATTAGAAGGCATGCTTGGTTAAAGGAACAGAATCTGCCTGATCATGTTAAAGCAAAATTATTAGATGTACCATTACAGCATGATACTTTGTTTGGTAATAAAGCAGGAGAGGTGTTGAAAAAAATGGAGGATAAAGCAAAATCCATGCACACAGTCAAGGATTTCTTACAGGTACAGCCACCCAGGTTTAGCAGGAACTGGCCTTCTAAAAATTGGTCCTTTCCAATGTCAGACAGAACACAAAGAGGCAGATACAGGTATCCCAGAGGCAGATCTCAGCCCCAAGGCTCATACAGGCCTAAACAATGGGGTGCTCCTTCCTCCAAAAGTGGTGAAGACAAATCACAGCCTTACAGGAAACAGTCCCACTTACTTTCTTCTACCAGTTCCAAGCAGTTTTCTTTTGACAGCCCCCTTAGGGGGAAAAGTAGCACCTTTTTCATCAAATTGGCAAATTGGTCCTGAACATAGTGTCCCAAGGCTACAGGTTCCATTTTTCACACTCTACCAAGGTTAAAGGGCATGCCAGACCTGCCACACAATCAATGGGCAAAGGCAGAAAAGCAAATTACAGCCCTCATGGACATGAGGGCCATTCAGCAAGTACCACAACAAGAGCAGGGGCAAGGATTTTGCTCCAGACTTTTCCTAGTACCCAGGAAGGACAAAAACCTGGAGACCAATACTGGACCTGTCTATACTAAATACGTTTCTGGAAGTTCCAAAATTCAAGATGTTGACTCTACAGCAGCTACTGCTCATGCTGGGCAAGAGAGCTTGGCTCGTAACTTTGGACCTAAAAGAAGCATACCTGCATGTCCCAATCAGACAATCTTGCAGAAGATACCTCAGATTCATAGCTGCCTCAATGCATTACCAATTCTCTGCACTGCCTTTTGGCTTATCTACTGCACCCAGGGTCTTCACAAAATGCCTGGCATAAGTAATTGCATTTTGCAGACAAAAAGGAATTCAAATATATCCCTACTTAGACGATTGCCTAATTCAAGCAGAGAAAAAAATTATTTTTACTACTGTTTTTGCTACTTTTCTGAAGAAGAAAAAAAAAATGTTCTGCTTTTACTGTATTTGTGTTTCTTCCTACTTTATTTTGCATTTGCGTCATCTTAAAAGTACTCAGTTGTATTTATTACTGCTTGGTGTAACTCATTCTAAGCCTTTTAATTTAAGCACTTGGGCTTCAGACCAGTTGTTTTACATTAAGAAGGTTTGTGGTCTGCACTGTAGTTTCAGAACAGGTAGCTTACATCCTTCTAAGTTGGGAACTGCTGATTGAGGGCTCAGTGTCTGTTATTCTAAAAGTGTATTAATTCTGGTTTAAGCACTTGGGCTTCAGGCCAGTTATTTTACATTAAAAGGGTTCGTGGTCTGCACTCTTGTGGGAGGAGAGGTTGGACTCTGCCCTTCTGAGCTGGGAATTTCTGGTTAAAGGCTTATAGTGCCTGCATATTTGAACTGCGTCTTACTGAAATTGGTACACCTTGTTTGCTGTAGCGTAGACTAGATCCAGGCCTGCTGAATCTAGCTTTGTTTGTATGTTTGTTTGCTTGTTATTTCCCTGAAACGCTAATACCACCTAAAACACGGCTTTTCAGCGCTTCTGTGGATCCCTAGTGATATCTGCATTGCTTACTGTACTTATTTCCTTGTTTCACTTAAAAGAAAGTTACTGTTTGTCATTTTTGCATTTAAGTTACCTGTAACACATTGCATTTAAGTTACCTGGCACTTGCTCACTAAAGCAATTATATAAGTCAGCACTAAAAATTTAAAAGCACTACACCCTCACAAACTCCCCTTGAGTACCTTGTTCCCCATTGGCCCTTTTTTCAATTATAAAGGAATTCCCAATACTATTCTAGCATGTCCAAAGGTCAGTTGTCAATCTCCTGTCCGGTCCAGCTGGTGAATCTGGGAATCTTGAGGCAATGTTACATCTGCCTCATGTACACAGACAACCCTCCTCCCAACAAATTCCAACACATGTGAGAGATGCATCCATATAGCCAAAATAGAGGCTAAGCTCTCTCAACTCAGTACTGGCGTAACCAGTCAGGAGAAGAAGGAAACCACACTCACTATAATTCCAGTCTCACATAGACCTACCACGACAGCAAACCAAACACATAAACACACAAAAACATACTCGGAGGCTCTAAATAAAAATCTGCCTAAGCAGCAGAGACCTCCAAAGCAGACACCCAAGCAACCGCTACCCCAAAACAAAACACGTGCAACACATAGCTCACAAAGCCAGTGTGCCGAACAGTCACAGCCCTTAAGGCTAAACAACACACCTGATACACTTGTAATAGATGACTCTATCGTCAGGCACACTGACGTCCCGCTCACCAGGCTGAACAAGGAGAAGGTCACGGTGAGCTGCCTGTCGGGCACTAGGATCCGCCAGGTCACTCCAAGGCAAGTACAAATATGACTCAGTCATTGTCCATGCTGGTGTGAATGACCTGAGACGTACCTCCCTGGACTACATGAAAAGAGACATAGAGGAGCTCTCTGGGCATGTGGCCCAGGCCGGTATGACCCTGACCTTGAGTAGCATCTTACCCTCACCAAGAATAATGACACAATATGAAGACAAGATGATCAATTGGCTTAAGTATTGGTGTCATTCAAAGGGGATCCAATGCCTGTCAGCCTGGGATGACATGATCAACAAGCCACGATGCTTCGCTAGGGACAGCTTGCACCTGTCACCCCTGGGCTTTCGGATATTGGCAAAGGCTCTTGCTACCCCTATAGTGCCTTTTTTAGGCAAGGCTCAAAAGACAAACCCACCTCCATAGGTATCACAAGGGATAAGAAACTAAGAGTAATGCTACTCAACGCCAGAAGTCTAAACCTCAAGATGCACGCACTCGAAACTCTCCTTAGCATGGAGAACATCGATATCTGTACAGTAACAGAAACCTGGTTCAAGGCTCCCGAGAGCACCCCAGCACTACCAGGTTATACCTCATACCATGCTTTTCGGCCCCAAAACTTGGACCGAACCACAAAAGGAGGGGGAGTATCAATATTCGTTAAAGATACCCACACCTCCAGGTTGGTGGCACAGCACGAAGCATCAGAGACTATCCATGTGCAACTAACAGTGGATAAAACTGCCTTCCAGTTTATAGCCTGCTACAGACCACCCTCCCAAACCCAGGAACCCGACTCGGCCTTCCTGAGAACACTGGAAAATATGAAGGTCTCTCCAAACACCATTATATTGGGCGACTTCAACTACCCAAACATAGACTGGGAGCATTACTCTAGCTCCAACACCCTAGCCCAAAGGTTCCTAGAATTTATAAACTCAAATGCTATGGAACAACTTGTTACCACTCCCACAAGAGGGGAAAACATACTGGACCTGATCATCACCAACATGGGGACTCTATGCTCCAGACCAGAAGCGTATCCCTCACTGGTAAGATCAGACCATAAACTAATCTCACTGGATATTCACATCCCGACCCCACCTCCTGCCCAGAAAACCACAGTGAAAAACTTCTCTAAAGCAAATTTCACACTCCTCAAAACCAAGGTGGAATCCTTCAAAGCCCCCGGGCCTGTGGAAAATACGGCCCAGACCGCAGAATCCTTTATAAATGCATTCTATGAACACCTTCAGGAATGCATGGATCATGCAATCTCATATAAAACCAAGACCCAATCCTCCAAAGGCAGACGTCCTGTCTGGTGGACCCCAGCCATAAACAAACTATACAATAGAAGGAGGAAGCTACTAAATGATAGAGCAAACTCCCAAAAAGGGAAGGCATCTCTGATCAGTATTAGCAAAAAACTATGTGCACTCATAAAATTGTCTAAGGCCAGCTTCGAGAGAAAAATTGCACAGGACACTAAGGATAATCACAAGGCTTTCTTTAGTTTTGTTAGGAACCTGGGTGGGAATTCCCAGATATGCTCAGAATTAGTCCAAAATGACAAAAAATACACCAAACCCACAGATATTGCCAACATCCTAGCTGACTGGTTCAGTGCAAACCCCCCCCCCCACTCCCCACCAAAAGGGCAAATATCTATCCCCCCTGACATCTCAGATGCTCAGGTAAGAGCCGCCCTCTCCAAAGCAAAAAACACAGCATCAATGGGACCAGACTGTGTCCCGGGCTGCGTCCTACATGAATTCCAAGAAGAGCTAAACCCAAACATAAAACTGCTGTTCAATCTCAGCCTTACTACAGGATATGTACCCAAAGAGTGGCGTACAGCAACAGTGGTCCCTCTCCACAAAGGTGGTGCCTCAACTGATCCTGGAAACTATCGCCCCATAAGCCTGACTAGCTTGGTCTGCAAAGCTATGGAAAGGATCATCATGGACCTCAAAAATGAAGATATTGGGGACCTACAGACACTGGATCCTACCCAGTTCGGCTTTGTTAAGGGCAGATCCTGCATCTTAAACCTGGTTGATTTCTTTGAAACAGTCACCAAGGCCATTGATGAGGGGAAGGTGGTCCACACAGCCTACCTGGACCTCGCAAAAGCCTTTGATACAATACCCCACTCGGCATTAGAGAGAAGCTCACCAGCTTAAATATAAACCCCTCCCTATGTCACTAGATGGGTTGCAAACTGGCTTAAGGACAGAACCCACATGGTTAGAATTGCTGGAGCCATGTCAGACTTCAAACCAGTTACAAGTGGCTTCCCACAAGTCTCAGTCCTGGGACCTCTCTTGTTCGGTGTATATTTCTCTGAGGTAGAGGCCAACACGGAAGGACTGTGGCTGACCAAGTTTGCAGATGACTGCAAACTGGGCGCCATAATAGACTCTTCAGCCGACACAAGCATCCTCCAAAAGGGCCTCATAGAAACAGACAACTGGTGCCAGAACCAGGGCCTCAAGCTAAATGCCAAAAACTGTATAGTCATCCCCTTTGGCAAAAACAAAGTGCCCACAAATTACCACATAGGTGGTAATCCATTAAGTACAGAAGAAGTAATTAGGGACCTGGGGACCCAAGTTGATAGCAGTCTCTCATTTGACAGCCACGTGGCCAAAGTGGTTAGAAAAACATTTTATATAGCCCACCTAATCATGAAGGGATTCACATCTAGATCAGGGGAGGTCATCGTGCCTCTTTACTCATCCCTCCTCAGGCCCATAATTGAGTACAATGCCCCTTTTGGGATGTACCTTACCAGACACCTGCAGCAACTGGAAAGACCCCAAAAGTACCTCACCAAGAGGATCAAAGGGCTCAAACAGATGCCATATGCTGCCCAGTTAAAGAAACTCCAGCTTTACTCAGTGGCATACCACCTGTTCAGGGGCGATCTGTGCCTGACGTATAAAGCCATGTCCAACCCGGAATTAATGGACATGCTGCACCTCAGAAAATCCAAATCCCATCGAGCTATGCACTCGAGAGACTTGAACCTCAGCACTGAAATAAATAGGACATGCTGGAGGGACAGATTCATAACCCAGAGGCTCCCTTCACTCTGGAATAAAATCCCAGTCCAGGTTAGGCAGAGTCCCTCATTGACTCTCTTCAAGAGGAATCTTGATGAGTGGATGGGAGATCGTAGGTTTAACCCGGGTATCACTTCTGTGTCACTGTTAGACAGAGGCACAGTATACTAACCTCGAAAAAGGGCATAGCAAAATTAATTTAAAATGGGTGGCGAAAGCCAAACACATTCTGGCTAGGCTTATAAATGCCCTAGGGCAGATAGCCTAGTATGAACCTATGAACCTAAGAAGAAAGACACTGTTCTAAAGCATCTGGCATTTGTAAAAAGATTACTAATTGGCCTAGGGTACACAGTAAACGAAAAGAAATCAAAACTAGTGCCCTCTCAAGAGATAATATTCCTGGGTGCAAGCTTAAATACAACTGCCCAGATGGCTTATCTCACGCCAGACAAGCAAAAGCAACTGACTACTTACTTCAAGAAGTTGGCAACAAAAACCCACTTATCTGCAAGGAAAATCCTGTAGGTCTTGGGTTTCATGGCATCCTGCATTCTACTAATTCCATATGCCAGACTGCATATGAGGAAACTACAATGGTATCTGAAAAGTGTTTGGACTCAGCATTGCCACAGCCTGGAGACAGTAATTGCACTCATTCCCTGCCTACAACAGGAGTTTCGATGGTGGGCAGAAGCCTATCACCACAACAACGGTCTGCCATTCAGTTTACCCACAGCCAGTCAGACACTGACAACGGATGCATCAGATTATGCCTGGGGGGACCATATGGCAGAAAAATGTATTCAGGGCACATGGCCTGCAAACCAGGTGCATATTCACATCAATCAAAAAGAGATGCTAGCTGTTCAAAATGCCCTGACAGCTTTCAAGGACCTGCTTCATCCAGGACAGTTACTGATAAAGACAGACAACACTACAGTCATGTGGTACATAAACAAGCAGGGAGGTACACATTCCTACCCCCTCTGCAGACAAGCAATGACCTTATGGGATACAGCATTGGCTTTTCAAGTTCACCTGCAAGCACAATTCCTGCCAGGAAAAACAAATACTCTGGCAGACGAACTAAGCAGAAACCTCATGGATCCACATGAATGGAAACTGGATCCACAAGTCTTCATCATGATAATAAGGAAATGGGGATGCCCAGACATAGATCTATTTGCCTCCGCTCACAAGTGTCAATTGCAGAGATTTTGCACAAGGATTTATCACAAGCAAGCATGGAAAGTGGACACGCTATCATTCAGCTGGAAAAATATAACAGCATATGCTTTTCCCCAATGCCTCTCCTTCCCAGAGTACTCCTAAAGGTCAGACAAGAGAAGCCAAAAATGATACTGATTGCACCAGATTGGCCATGCCAGCACTGGTACCCAATCCTAAAGAGCTTGTCTCAAGGCCCAGCATGGATATTGCCTCAAACTTCTCACTTGCTCACCCAACAAAACAATCAGATCCTGCACAGCCAACTCAGAACCTTAAATCTGGCAGCATGGCGGATAATATAGCCATTCAGAACACTCCTCTTTCAAAAGCTGTTATGGATGTTATCTTGGAGGCCAGGAGGCCCAGTACCAGAAAATCTTATGCAGAAAAATGGAAGAGATTCTGTGCTTGGAACCAGGAACAAGGCATTGACATGTCTGTACCAAATATACCTCAGATTTTACAATACCTAACTGAGATGCTGAAAAAAGGCCTTTCTTTCTCATCAATTAAGATTCATGCCTCTGCCATTTCAGCCCATTACAATACGGAACCACTTATCTTTTCTCATCCTTTAATAAGGCAGTACCTCAGAGGGGCCAAAAACATTAGGCCTCCAAGGAGAGCACCAATTCCGGCCTGGGACCTCAATTATGTTTTGGAAAAACTCACACTGCCTCCTTTCGAGCCAGCATCAACAGCAGATATAAAATTCTTATCCTGGAAAGCAGCTCTGCTCCTAGCAATAATCTCTGCAAGGCGGGTCTCGGAGTTATAAGCACTCATGGCTGTGGAACCTTTCATCATTTTTCATCCAGACAGGGTTTCTCTGAGGACAAACCCTACATTTATGCCTAAGGCAGTGTCCAGTGTGGCCCTCAACCAAACCATTCACTTGCCTACCTTTTACCCAAATCCACAGAACAAGGGTGAGAAAATTCTGCATTCTTTGGACATACAGAGGCAATTACGCTTCTACTTGGACAGAACTAAAGCTTTCAGAAAGACTGAGCAACTTTTAGTGTCATATGCTGCAGGATGACAAGGAAAGGCTATCTCAAAACAGACTATTTCTAAATGGATAGGCAATTGCATCCGTTTCTGCTATTTTCGACGTGGCAAATCAGTGCCTAAGGGTATTAGGCTTCATTCCACCAGAGCAGCAGCCACTTCAGCAGCCTTCCTCAGAGGAGTACCAACCAAAGATATCTTAGAGGCTGCAACTTGGAGTTCAGTGCACACCTTTACAAAGCACTACCACTTGCCTCTCTACTCTTAAGTCCAGAGCAGGCTTTGCCACTGCAGTTCTGCAGGGCCTCATAGCCTCTCCTAATCCTATTTAGCCCAGCCACCCATCCTCAGTTTTGGGATTCTACCCAAGAGTAATGACTGCAATAGTGAAACACGATGAACATAGTACAATTGTGTACCTACCATAAATGTAGATGTTCGAGTGTATTCACTGTTGCAGTCCAGGTTACCCACCCACCATCGCCCTTCTCTTTGCTGGGACTTATCTGCACTTCGCTATCCTATACAACCTTTTTGGTGTATTTGCTTGTAGATGAAGGAAATGTTATTTTTGTGCATGCATTTCTTATTGGCATATTTTTCAGCCTACCAGTTTGGGGCACCTGACATCTGGGGCATGAAAAACTGAAGAAAATGACGTCGGCTGCATATTTTATACCCCGGCGCACTGATGTCAGGGAAGAGGCGACAGCAACCAACGCCAGACCTAGACTTTGGAATTCTGTCCGACTGAGGGTAGCCTGCCAGCAGGATAACCCAAGAGTAATGACTGCAACAGTGAATACACTCGAACATCTGCATTTATGGCAGGTACACAACTGTACTTTTTGTGTGATTATTTCTGTTTTTTCTTTTAAGTAGTCATTAGTAGTATTAGCCTATGAACCTACTGCAATGTGTGCAGCATTTGCAGTATGGACAGCTATAGTGGCTTAGGGAGATGGCAGAGTTCAAAGACATTTGCCCACACCATGGACATGACATGAAGAAATTTATTCAACTTTCTGCTTAATTTGCTATGCCTGTGTAACAGGGATACTTAAGAGTATTATCAGCAAAAATGTAGAGAATGGTGTAGTTAAAAAAAAAAAAAAAAAAAAAAAAAGCACTATAAGAGGTAATGCAGCCTGCTTTGTAGTATAGATGAATAAATTTCCACCTGTGACTAAGCATCATGAGTTTGAATGACAGCCTGGATGACTGAGGAGCTGGTTGGAGGTTGGGGAGGAGTGACAAGGTAGCTGTCTGCCTACTTCCTTCTGGAAGGGACAGATGTGGGTATGTGTCCAGAGGGCATTCTATATCAGTGATCCTTGGTAGAGAGTGGAGGAGGGCGGAGGCTCTTAAACCTACAAGGGGGTAGGAATGCTCTCCCTTTGTATGACTGTGGGCATTTATAGGGGAAACATTACTGTTAAATCACAAAAAAATCCTTTAGCTGCCTGTAGGGTAGTAGTATCTGCATAACTGCATTCATAGATAGGTACTAGGCTATTGACCCCAGAACCTATAGAAGCCTAGCCAAAAAGGTACCCTGGCTTTCACCACCCAAGAAAATTATTTTCCTGTGCTCCTGTCGAGCAGAGCTACAGAGGTGATTCCCGGGGTGAATTTCCTATTTCCCATCCAATCATCAAGATTTTTCTTGAAGAGTGCTAATGAGGAGCTTTGTTTGATATAGATAGGTAGTTTGTTCCCGAGTATGGGAAGTCTCTGGGACAGGAATCTATCCCTCCACCATGTTCTGTTTATTGTGGTGACAAGGTTTAGGTCCCTAGAGCATGTAGCTCGGAGGGATTGGGATTTCTTTAAGTGGAGCATGTCCAACAGCTCTGGGTTTGACATAGCTTTGTATGTTAGGCAGAGATCGCCTCTGAGTAGGCAATATGCGACGGAGTAAAGCTGGAGTTTTTTGAGACAGTCTGCGTAGGGCATCTGTTAGAGGCCGGTAATCCTCTTTGTGAGCTATTTCTGCAGCCTTTCCAGTTGTTGTAGATGTCTTTTGAGGTACATACCAAAAGGGGTGTTGTACTCTATAATGGGTCTAATGAGTGACGAGTAGAGGGGAACAATTACCTCTTTTTTTCCTGGATGAGGAAACTTTTGTGATGAGGTGTGCCACGTAGAAGGATTTCCTGACTACTGTGGTGATTTGATTATCAAAGGAGAGACTACTGTCCACCTATATCCCAAGGTTTCTTATCATACTTTCAGTGTTAAGTGGACTACCACCTATGTGGTAGCTCATGGGAACAGAGTTTTTATCAAAGGGGGTGACAATGCACTTTTTCGCATTGAGCTTGAGGCCATGGCTTTGACACCAGGCATCTGTCTCCGTGAGGCCCTTTTGTAGGATGTCCACATCATTAGGAGTTTAAATTATGGCTCCTAGTTTGCAGTCATCTACGAACTTTGTTAGTCAAAGACCTTCTGTGTTAGCCTGTACTTCAGAAAAGTAGATACCAAACAGGAGAGGACCCAGGACTGAACACTGTGGTACTCCACTTGTCACTGGTCTGAAGTCGGATTTGGAATCTGCTACTTTCACAGTGTGGGTTCTGTCAGTGATCCAATTGGTAACCCATCTTGTGCCATAGGGATTTATACCTAGTTTAGTGAGTTTATCTATAATTCCAGAGTGGGGGATGGTGTCAAAAGCCTTGGCGAGATCTAGATAGGCTGTGTGAGCCACCTTACCCTTGTCTACGGCTTTGGTGACTGCTTCCAAGAAGTCTATCAGGTTTAGGAGACATGATCTGCCTTTTACAAACCCGAACTGGGTGGGGTCCAGAGTTTGTCGATTACCAATGTCTTTGTGTATAAGATCCATGATGATACATTCCATGGCCTTGCAGACCAGGCTCATTAGGCTAATGGGGCGGTAGTTCCCAGGGTCCGTGGTGGCTTTCCCTTTGTGGAGTGGGATAACCGTTGCTGTGCACCATTCAGTGGGCACAAAGCATGAGGTGAGGCTATGATTGAACATGGCGCTTAGGTGGGGTGTCAGTTCATTCTGCAGTTCATGTAGAATGCAGCCTGGGATGTTGTCGGGTCCCATGGATGCTGTGTTCTTGGCTTTGGCGAGGGTGTTTTTTCCCTGTGCAGCCGTGATTACAGGAACTTTGCATTCTACCGGTATAGAGATGAGCCCTTTAGGGGTGAGGGAGGGGTAAAGTTAGCACTGAACCTATCTGCCAGGATGTTAGCAATATCAGTTGGTGCTGTATATTTAATGCCATTGTGCTGTAACTCAGAGCAAATCTGAGTGTTCCCATTGAGATTCTTGACATAGCTATAGAATGCTTTGTGGTTGTCTTTAGAATCAGTAGCGATTTTGTTTTCATAACTAGCTTTGGAGGATTTTATGAGGGATCTCAGCTTCTTACTGAGGCTAACCAGGGAGTTCCTCCAATCATGGCATTTTATTCTTTTTTGCAACAGTTTCTTTCTTCTGTTGTAGAGTTTGTTTATGGCAAGGGACCACCAGATTGCCTTTCTTTTTTTGGAGGATAGCATCTTGGTTCTGGTAGGGACAGCATGATCCATGCACTCGTGTAAGTGCATATAAAGTGCATTTTTGTAGGATTCAGCAGTCATACCTCTATTGTCCGTCTGCATGGGTGTCGTGAAGTTTGCCACTTCTGTCTTAAGAAGTGTGAAGAGGGCTTTGGAGAAATCTTTTACGGTGGTTTCCGTAATGGGGGGTGGGGGCGGGATGTGGATGTCTAGGGTAATTAGCTTGCAGTTGGATCTGACCAATGAGGAATTGACCTCTGGTGTGGAACACCAGTCACCCATATTGGTAACAACCAGGTTTGGGTTATTGCTGCCCCTTGTGGGGGTGTGGATACGTTGATCCAAGGCATTGGAATTTATGAATTCCAGAAAATGTTGAGCAAAAGAGTTGGTACATGAGTAGTTTTCCCAGTTAATGGTGGGGTAGTTGAAATTGCCCATTATTAGGGTTTTGGGTTGTACCCTAATATTTTCCAGTGTATCAAGAAATGAGGAGTGGGAATACTGGGGCATAGTGGGGGATCTGTAGCAAGTTACAATTTGGATTGCGGTCTTGCCCAGAGTTAGTTGCACTTGGATAATCTCGGATGCATTACACTGAGCAACTAGCATGGAGGTGTGGATATGGACATGCCTCCGCCTTTAGTGTTTCAGTCCAGGTTAGGTGGCCGAAAGGTGTTGTATGAATTATAGCCTGGTAATGCAGGGGTGCTCTCTGGAGCCTTGAACCAGGTCTCTGTCACTGCACAGATGTTGATGATCTCCATTTTAAGGAGTCCCTCGAGTGAATGCATTTTGAGGTTTAGACTTCTAGCATTGAGTAGCATTACCCTCAGATTTTGCTTGCTTGTACCTGTTAAGTTGGTGAATTTGTCATTTGAACCTTGCCTAAAAAAGGGACTATAGGGGTGGCAAGAGCTTTAGCCAGTATCCGGAATCCCAAGTGCGACAGGTGCAGGCCATCTCTGGCAAAGCATCATGGTCTGTCGATCATGTCATCCCAGGCAGACAGATACTGGATCCCCTTAGAATGACACCAGAAGCTTAGCCAATTGTTGGTCAATAATTTTGTCCTTGTTCTGTGGTATCATTCTGGGTGATGGCAGGATGCTACTCGGGTCTAGGTTCATACCTGCCTGGGCTATAAGATCAGAGAGCTCCTACTCCATTACAGGAAATGAATGTGTGATTTAGTGGCATGGGGATTGGCTATAATGTGTGACAGATGCCAAGCAGTAAACAATACTTTCAAAAAGGATGGAACAGAGTTTGTAGGTGATATTTTTTCAGGGCTGGGTAGGGGGATTAGAGTGATTTAAATGGAAATAAATGTTAAGGGAAATCAAACTAAAAGGCTGTTTGGTAATCTGTAGAGTTGATTGCTGCCTAGTATGGTAAATGTGAGAATATATATTGCAAAATTCTAAAATACTGACATTTTCTTCATGCAGTATTGCTGACTTGGAAAGTACATTAAAATACAGTAAAAGAGTTTATGATACAGAAGCAATATTTTGGGAGAAATGTAAAACTACAGGAAATACTCATTTTCATTTCACTTTTGGCTGTGTTATGACTGACTACTGCTCCTTATGGAATTTGATGGAAAAGTTGCACTGAATTTTGGAACATGATTTATTTTTGGGAGAGAAGATGACAGAAATTTAAAGAAACATTTTAAACCTCCCTTAGGCTTTAAAATATTTTTCTTTTGATCTTGTCAGGCATGCAGAACAGATTCTGTATTTATTTTTCTTTAAACTTAGCTGAAGTTTTATTTCTTTTTTAAGTTAGTGGAACAAATGGCTTCATTTCTGTATTCCTTAATGTTATGCTTGAAGTCAGTACTTTTAATGGGCGATTATAAAATGTATTGAGCTGTATCACATCTCTTATCCTTGAAATAGTAATAGGTACTAAATAATGATGAGCTCTGACCAAAAATGAATGCTTATTTCCCACATTCATTTTGGAAGAGAAAAACATTCACCTACTTCCTATCATACTTGCATTATATTGATCTCCGGTGGTCATTATATATGGGTGCTTGAAGAATTGCCTTGTATTCTGGGAAATGGATAATTAATGCTAAATTCAAATAATACAGTATGGTGGCTAGATACCCAGTAAAGACATCCAACTAGAAGTTTAGGTGTGCATCACTCACCCCAATGTTTCTGTGTCTTCATTCATTTCCTGTTGCCTCCTTTCTGTTTTAAAAAACACACCTTTCAGTAGTACTGTCCAAGATGAAAAGAGAGAATTTGAACTAATGCCACTATCTGCAACAGAACATTTTGGGATGTGTTCTGGAAACTGGGGCAGTACACATGGAAGATGGGCCGATAATTTCTTAAGAATTATTGTGTGTTTGAGACATAGATGCCAAGAAATTCACCTTGAGAGCAAAGCTCGAGAACTGAATATTGACACCCACGGCAAGAAAACATAATTTAGGGTTATGACTGAAGATCTGATCATTATTCTTTGTAGTGCATGGAGCTTTCTCTGCTCCATGTACTACTGATTACAGAGGAAAAATTTGTGAAGCTTTTTGCCGGCTTTCAAAGCCATAAAACACTTCTCGGATGCTGTCAGAAAGATAGTGTAATGCAGTCCATTATGTTTACCCTCACTTCTGTGATTCTGTCAACAGCCGAGATTTCCGCAGAATGCCCAGATTATTGCTTCATATTTTTCATCCGTTCCTCATAAAGCTTTGATTTTTAGACAAAGCACTAAGGTCTGCACTAAGTAAATAATGAGATTCATTTGTATTTCAGAGGTAGTGTGCTTCAGAAAATGAATCCTGTTCTAGCAGCTAATTTTGAGGAAGTTGGGGACACGTTTGGTCCAAACAACAGGTGAAACAAATCTTTTATTTCTTTAGTACATAAAAATCCAACTGGTAAGCGCTTTCATTCCCTTCATGGAACTTCTTCAGTTGGATTTTTACGTAATAAAGTTATTTTGTGTTTTTAGACATTTGTTTTTTATTATCTTGCCTTTTTACGGCTATTTTCATTTGTTTGTTTAGAGTTTTGTGAATTATAAATCTTTTATTTCTGCCTCTGTCATTTACTGGTGAGTATTGGTGGATTTGCCTGGCACCCGACCTTAACTTAAGCGCTACTCTGCCACCTAAATGGTTTGCCCTCTTCTGAATATTTGAGTGGAATCACCACAGTCTATGCACTGCAACTGTATTAATGTATGTGTTAGCCTTGTATAGCAGATAAATATTTGTGATTATAATTAACTTTCAGTAAAATGCACAACAAAATAAGTGAAAATATTTCTTTAAAAGTGCAATGTTTTCTTTAGTGTTGCACTGTGTGTCTTTTTCCATTCTGTCAGTATTGTCAATATTGAATGGAGAGTTTGAATATTGTGCTATTGTACTAAGTAGCTATAAGACTTACCCTGTCATTAGATCAGTTAAATTTCATTTTAAAAGAAGAAGCTGTTGGATTTAAGTGGTCTTAACAAAAAATCGATAGGGGATAGTCAGCAGAAGAGAAATCAGTAATGTTGCAACTTTCCTTTCTCAGTGGATATATTCTGACACTGCAAAATGAAATAAAACTTGATTGTTTCAGTATGCAGTTTTGCTGAAATTGCTTAGAAGTGTACTTTTGCTGAAATAGATATGAAGAAACTGTACTTAGCACCTGAATGGAGAACAGGTTAAGGTTGCTAAAAGCCCTTTAGACTGTATTGTCCAGGGCAAGGAT
Organism: Protopterus annectens; assembly: GCF_019279795.1. Taxonomy (NCBI): domain Eukaryota; kingdom Metazoa; phylum Chordata; order Ceratodontiformes; family Protopteridae; genus Protopterus; species Protopterus annectens. The sequence continues at coordinate 1,991,798,502 of NC_056741.1, forward strand.
CAAGTGTACAAGAGTGTAGATTGATGGCTTACATGCTTGTGTTCTTAATACCAGTGTTGGAGAGGTGGTTACCTTATCCTAATTAAAGGAATGTAAGGACCTTGTTGAGCAAAACTACTATCGTCACAAATGTCCATATGCTGTGAATGATATTCTTTTTGTTATTTGTGTAAGAATGTTGATCCACAGATATCAATTTTTTGTACTTCTTTCTGGCTGTAAACTAGGTATAAACAGAGACTATAGTTTCCTGACAGGGATAGCTTGACCAAACAAAAAAAGTCTTTCTTACTAAGAAAGCGCAATCTTATTATATGTCATGAGACATGTGAAGACACTGCACTGAGAAAATGTGCATCTAGGAGTATAAAATTAACCTGCTTTGCAGCCACCTTCAGTTTGTAACACATTGTAAACAAAGTGGTGCTGGTGCTTTCAGATGTCATTAAGGACATGCTTACATATTAAATAGAAAAATGGCTAAGGGGTAATCTGGAGGACATGTGTTGCTGAGGTTCTAATTACTTTTAATTGGTCAGTCAGTGGTCTTTTAGTTATTTTAAGGATTCTTGTGGTGTGAATATCGTTATACGTTTATGCAAGATATTAGGAGTCCTAGTTAAAATGTTTGTGTTTTTATAATAGTTAAAAGGGTTGCTGACACAGAAATTTGAGTGAGGGCTGGGGCGAAACAGGCAAGAGCTTGTGAATGCAGATGGATTTGAAGCAGAGAGGAGGGCTTGGCCACTTCAAAGGACAGTGACAGTACAAGAAAATGCATCTTCAAGTATCCCAAGGTTCTACCATGGAAGATAGCTTTGGTTCTGTTGCCGAGAGTTGAACGTGGCTTTTGTATTCAAAGCTGTGGGTGAGGATAAAGTGTCAACTGTGATGGACTAATGTCCTTTTTTTGCTAGGTTATTTAGGAGACTTCAACTAAGATGTCCAGGAAGTCTTTTGAAAAAACATAAGCAGTTTTTATAGTTCAAATCTTGTCATTTATTAATTTTTAACTGGGTTAGCCTTAATGTACAGTGCTCATTCACTGAGGGATTTGGAGAAAATGTCCTATCGTATAAAATGCAAATGGAATTATGTAAAGTACTATAATAAGCATAAAACAGTGAAACATCCATCATACAGAGGATTATGACCGTGTCTCCAATCATAACTAGTTTTGAAATAAAATGACTCTCGAGGTGAATCTTAATGTCCACATCAAAAACACATAACATGTCAGTTACGATTGGAGAAACACAATCATAATTGTATTGTGTGGAGCTTTAGCTTTCCTGAAGTACTACTAATTATAGAAAAAAAAAGTAGAAGCAGAAAGTGTTTTACAGTTTTGAAAAATGTAATACACTTAGCTGTGCCTTGCAGACTGTTGCCAGAATGGAAGTGTATCTTTGATCCTGTGAAACACTGTTTGCTCACAAAAAAGCATGGCAGGCCAAAGTGCTTTATAGTTTTTAAAGTTGTTTTAATGTCTTGTTGCTATTCTGTGGTGGCCTCTGTTTATGCTTGATGTTGAGCCTAGAGCTTAACAGTGCTGAAAGCTGCTAAATAATCCTTTGCTAAGACCCTTTCTTACATCACAAAGGTACTTAACTTAAGTTGCCTTTTTTTGCAAATTAGGACTGTAATCATAACTCTGCATGTACTAAATGTACATTGTCACAGTATTTGCATATTTGTTCAGGACTTGTTTATTCTAAAAGATAATTGACTAATGCAGTTTGCATGTTGAGCAAGAAGACTCCTGCTGTGCTGCAACATTTAGATTTTTGAGCAGTTGGTGTATAATGTAACCATGGGTACATTTCTAGAAAACAGGAGGAACCAAGAGCACTTGTGGACTGCAAAAAAAAAAATGTGGTCAGAAGTTTACTAAATCAGGACGATAATGATTAACTTGCAGTTATTCAAAATGTCTGAGTCTATTTGAAAACCAGTAAATTTATTCCAGGTTGCAGGTGGGCTATGACTCGGTGACTTTTTGTTATCGTGGAGTTAAGTTTTGGAGTGTGATGTAGGTCTTGATAAGAGGATGTCCTTTACCTATTAGCTTCATGTCAAGTAATTAGTCTAGTTATGTTCTGGCAGTGGTGTCAATGTAGCACTTTGTACATGGGCACCTTTTGTTTAGCCAGCATTCTATTTTTGAGAGTCATTGCATTTCTCTTGCATAGGACAGTACAGTGTTGTGTTACGGAAGGAAGGTTGGCTGCAAATGTGACAACTCTTATAGGTGCTGCACATTGTCTGATAACTATTAAGATTCCATGTAGTAAGGGTTCTGCTCTTGATTTTTGGTAAGAGAAGAGCCTGTGCTAATGTTTGCTTGGTTTCATTTTTAGTAAATTTTATTGTGTACAGTGCACCTATTTTGTAATTAGTTTCTTTTGCAACTGTTTTAATATGTTCTCTGAAAGAAAGGTATAGGTTGAAGATGATCCCTTGGAATTTTTAACATTCTTTGAGCTCAACTGTGCCTTTTTTCTTGTAAGATGTTTTGGATTTCATGTGGAATTACTACTTGAACTTGCTTTCCAAAGTTGATTACTTTAATTTCATGTTGATTGGATGACCAGCAACAGGCTAATTCACAGTCTGTGTGAGAGTTTAAACCCATTTGTACTTTATGTACATGTTTAGCATGGAGTTAGCACAGGGAATCAGTATAGCATCACTTTATTACTGGATTAGTTGTGCTCTTTGTGATGATGTGAGGTATTGCCATCTATGTCAGAAGTAGGGCAAAGGATGTGTAACATATGCCATGACAGGTAGCTGGAATTTTGTAAAGCATTATGTCATTTCTATATCAAACTGATTTGTACAGATGCTTATGTTGAAAAATGTATTTGTAAAGCTGCTTGTGTTAAAAATGTGCCAACGGTGTACCCTGCTGGAAAGAAACATGTATTATTGTAACTATTTAAGTGTATATGTTTTAACAGAGGATACTGTAAGAGAAGGGGTTAATCTCAATCCACCTATATTTGAAAATAGTTTGAAATTAAATTACCTGGTTTAGGCCTTAAAGATTGCATCTTAACAGTTCTCAATGTAGCCAGAGACAAAAAGTCTGTACTAGGAAGATTTCTGCATTGTATTTGGGGTGAACAAATTGCTACTTTAGATGGGTGGAGGTTTGAAATTGTTTTATAACTTCCAGGAGCTGCAGCAGATCTTAGCAAGGCTGTGTGTATTATTGACACACATGGCTAAATCCTGTCAGCTTCTAGCCAAGAGAGGATAGCATGGGAACCAGATGTCAGATAACCAGATGTATGTGATGACATTCTGTAATCCAGGACAAAAAAGATGTTTAATACTAGATGAGACTGAAGTCTCATTGTACTCTGTTTTTGGAACCTGACAGAGAAGACCCCCTCACTTACTTCATCTTGCCTTGCTATAGTAAGTGAAGCAGGGAATAGTAATTCTTTAGATCAGTCAGGAAAATATAGTGAGATTAGTGAAGTACTGTTTTTCTGTATCTGTGTGGATCTATTCTTCTGTGTTACTTTAATATTTCCTATGATTGAAACTCCGGTGTTTACTGTAAATAGATATTTAGTATTTTCATGTTCATTTCTTATTTATTGCGAAATATATTTAAACTTTTCATTGTGGCTGTTCCTTTAGAGAATGTTTCAATCTCTGAGAGTACTTGTATATATTTGGTGACACTTCTGGCTGCTCCTGAAAACCTTGCTGTTGGTCAGACTACCATTTGTATTAATATTAATTTCACTCAGTATAATTGGGAACCCTTGCAAGAGCCTCAGAGTAGCTGGCTTTGGAGTGTCTGGTGGTGGTGTAACTATCTTATAGTCTGGGTAGAAGGGGGCATAGGTAGTAAATCTCTGCCATCCTTTCCCAGATGTGTGTGTGTGTGTGTGTGTGTGTGTGTGTGTGTGTGTGTGTGTGTGTGTGAGAAAATCAAATCTCAAAGTGTGTGTCATCTGTTTGGAGCAAGGACATAAAGCATTGGTTTCACAGGGAGGGAGCTGGAGAACTTGTCTTGGACACTCTGCTGAGGTCTCAACTCTATAGCTGTGCCAGTGGGGAGTCTTATTGGGGACCTTGAGGGAGACAGAAAAATCCAGACCCCGGACTGATTGTGTCCCTTGTGTGCTCTTAAGGGAAATTGTGCTTGACTCAGAGACCTGCATCTGGAAATACTGGGTGTATCCATTTTTGTTCCAAGTGAAGGTCCTTCTCCAGTGCTAGTGGTGAGGATTCAGGCTCCTTGACTACTGGCTCAGAGTGGGGACGTCACACTGTTTTTATGTATAGAAGAAGGCTATTTATATATTTTGAGAAGAGGAGGAGCCTGGGAGAGGATCCTTGTGAAATGCCTTCAATTGTCTCTTGTGGCAGTGAGGAAGTAATTTTGCCATGCCACTGCTTGCATTTTTTCATGATAGATTGAGAACTGTTTTGGTACTAGTAATTTGCATCCCTTTTCTTTTAATTGTTCAGTCATCAGTTTGTGCCCAACATGATCAAAGCCTTTGAAGACATGTTGGAACAGGAGTGCTGTATGAAAACATTTTTCTGTGTTTTTAGAGACATGTTAATGAGCCCAGTAATGGCTGTACGAGTATTATGAATAGTTCTGAAATCCTGATAGTTTGTGTATGTTCTGCAGGTTGTTGATAAACTACTTTCCTTTGTGTCTTAGCTAGTGAACTTAGTGTACTGAGTATCACCGGTGTGTTGGTATTGTATTTGCTTTCTTGCATGTTTGTGACATTACATCTTTACAGTAATGTTTATTAGGAAAGTTACAGGTTCTGCAGTAGATCACACAGTTTGTTTCCAGAGGGTTGGAGGAAGATTGTTTGCAGTGGTGGCAAATTCCCCGCCTGTGCTTGGGTCCTACGGCCCAGCTGAGTAGATCAGAATGAAGTAGCTTCTGGATTGGATTAAGGTGGTGCTGATCAGGTCATCTCCAGAGAGAGAGAGAGAGAAATAGCATGAGGACAGTGCTGACGTACGGTGGCCGTAGTTGTCTGTGTTTAGTGCTAACAGATTTGCTTACAGCCTAGGTGGGTAGATTTGCTCCTGGGGGGCATTGGTGTAGTACATAGGGCTGAAGATGGTTACAGTGCAAAGTCAGAAGACTGCAACACTGCGATCTGCAGCTGTCTGTGCTGCTGGCATAGAGTACATCTTCCCTTAATAGTGTGTGTGTGTGTGTGTGTGTGTGTTTGGGGGGCACCTCCTAGTGATTCCTTTTGTACCACTGCAACCTTGTCTGGAGGTATTTATTATAAAGAATACTCCGTAAGAGAAAGGGAATCTTCTGGAGACTATTACATGGTTCTTGCATTGCAGCCTGCAGTCAGCATCCGAGCTTGATTTTTTTCCTGTGTGATATCACACTTTGTTTTATGAATTTCAGCTGGCTGCAGAGAAGAAGCATTGCGGTTTTTGCAGGTAGAAAAGAGTATAAGTAGATTAGGCTTCCATGTGCTTGATTTCATTCTCATATCCAGACACTCTTTGCAAAGAAAAAGGAGTAGTGGGCAGCCAGAAATGCTCACTGAGATTGGGTATTTCATTTCATAGTACAGAGGCCGCTCATTGGGGATGCTGATGCCATAGTGTAGGGGGTTAGGGTAATTTGTTGTAAAGATATTGGCATATCCAGCAGACATAGGTCTGAACATGCCCTCTGGCTATATCTTTGTAATTTGTGATACTGAACATGTCAGTTTTACTCCCAGCAGAACTTGCTGGTGAACCCTGAAGAAATGCATTTGCAACTTAATTTTGTTAGTTTAACTACATAAGTGAACTCTAGTTTATTGATCCTTTTCAGTCATGACCTAGGCCAGAAGGTCCGGAGTAGCTGTAATATTTTCTTTATGGAAGGTCATTGTAATACTAAACCAATATTTAGGGTTTACCACCTTCTTTACCCCATTTATTGATGATGTTGTGGCTGCCTTCCCTGGGTGGTAGCAGGGCAGGTTTTGCATCAAGCAAAATACTGGCATTGGAGGTGTGAGGCTCTCTTATATATCTTAAAGCGTTATTTATTTTCAGTTTTCACCATCCATGAATGCATTTGGTCCCTTTATTCTTATGAGGAAATTTGGCCACGTAGCATTTTACTTTAATAGAGTTCATTTTTTATTTTTTTTTGCCTCACTGGATCTCCTCCATCAGTTCTTAGGAAAAGACTACATTATTGTGTCAAAGGGCTGTTGTATTAGACAAATAACACCTAAAACTTCCGAATGAAGTACGTACTTTATTTAGGCTAGAAAGTAATGTAGAACAGTGTGTGAATTTTAAATGGGTTACAAAATTGAGAACACCCATGGCTATTAATTTGTAGCCGACTAAAACTTAAAAAAAAAAAAAAAAAAAGTAGAAAAGTCTAGAAAGGAGTATTTTTCAAAATGCACAGTATCGGCCAAGTTATCCAGAAAAGAGCTGAGCCTTTCTACAAGAAAAGTAAACCCAGTACTCCTCCTCATAATACAAATCCTTCCACCAGTATGTTTGCTGTTGGCATATCATTATTGGCAGCTGAAGCCTGCTCCACCATTGCTGCCACAAAAATACAGAGTTAGACATGCCCCAAGTCTGGAGGTAAAATATAATAGCCTTGGACAGCATCCTTGTAGAGTTGCATCCCATTTCAGCTTTGACTAAGGAGAAACTCTCCACTTACCTGAGTATCATGGACATGTGTTTTTATCATACAAAGGGAACACCCTTCTAAGTTTAGAATCCTGAGCTGTCTTTGATTCAGAGAAGGGTTCAGGAGATACAGAAAAAGGGAAAATGGAGGCCTTCTCTTGCGTCTTATGGTGATGAGGAAATCTTTTAGTGCTTACAGCGATATTCTCTTTAGTATTGTCCTTTGGGGCTTGAGGCTGCTTCTTCCCAATCTTCAGATCCCCCACTTCAGGGTGTCACTTTTAATGAAGGAGTAAATGCCAATTTTTGTTTAATTGGCCAGCTACAGAAGTGTCCTCCCCAAAACACAGATTTATGGGATTATATGGGGAAGTATTATTCTTACAGTCAGAACATGTGATGCTCTAGTAAAACAAAGTAGCATACATCCAGACACGCAGGCACTGTGTCATAAGCTTACAGATCTTTTACGCAAGTTCACTAAGGACAGATCAGAGCTAAACATCATAATCTGAAGGCCAACCTAGACGGATGTTCTTCGTGTTTCACTGTTGCAGTGATCACACTTGGGTTATCTGCCTGCAGGTAGCCCTCAGTCGGCCAGTATACCAGAGTCTTGGGATTTCTGCATCGGATGCTGTCGCCTCTTCCATGACGTCAGGGGTATAAAACATGCAGCCGATGCAATTACATCAACTTTTCTTGCCGCGTGGGAGCCCGAAGCAGAAGCAGTTCGCAAGTGCCAGTCGGCCGCTACCTGAAATTTTCGTTGTTCGAGTTTCAGACCTGAAGTCTTCTAAAGTGAAGTACCCCATTGGGGATCCTTTTTTCTTGCTCTAACCGATGTCAGAAAAAGTTAACAACTGTCTTGCCTGTGGAAAGCAAATACCTCACAAAGATTTTCACTCTTACTGTGTCACCTGTTTAGGCCCAGACCACGAAGTTCCTCGCTGTAGGTTTTGTGCCCTGTTTAACGACCGAACTATTCGTCGTCGGGCTATCTTTGTTGCTAAATTCTTTTGCTGTCTGTATTCCGAAATGGCTTCGACAAGCCATCTGACTACCGATCTTCCGAAAAAATGTAAGGATAAAGACGGAGATAGACCGCAAAGGCCGGTACTCAATGAGGTGCCTTTGGAGCCCCTGATACCTGCTTCTCCAGATTTGCAGGCCTCTGCTGAGACCCATTCAGAGACCCATGCCGCGAGATGCTTCTTCGACTATGGAACCTGTGAATGTCTCTACCTTGGATGGGTCTGGAGCCGCTGTGCAGGCACCGGCTTCTGAGGGTGTACTCCGACCTTCGATGTTCGTATTAAACTGGCTTCTTCATTTGTGACTAAAACTACCGAGTTTCTCAGGCCCAGAGTTTGCACTACGCCTAGAAAACCGACAACTAAAGCACATGCTCAAGCCCCCATGCCACATAAATGCTTAGAAAGGCTGAAGACTTTATAACTTTAATTAGGGGAAGCCAGCCTTCCCCCTCTGTAAGACAAAGGATTGATTTTCCTTCTGATTCTACAGACCGTGAGTCAGATGGCTGTGATCCCTCTGATTACCAGGACATTCCCTTATCTACCTATGAGGATTCAGATGCTGAGGATTCCATTCCCTCCGCCTCCTCTCCAGAGGACTTTTCTTTTGGTGAAACCTTGCATACCTTAAGAGAGCATTTCCGCTGGGAATGCCAGGACTACCCACAGTCCAAAAAGAGACTCAGAGAATTTTTAGACTTGCCTCAGCACAGGCCTCTAGCTATACCCCCTGTCTTGGATATTGTAGATGATGTCTTCATGGAATCCAGTCTTACTCCTGATACTTTACCACCAGTTCCTAGAAAGCCTAACAGGTACCACAGAGTACCTGACTCACACAAATTTCTTTTTAAGAATCCCACTGTGGATCCAGAGACCTTTTCCCAGGGACCTAAAGGTATTAAGGCTACTACAGCCAAAAACCCTACCCCTTCAGACAGGGATTCTATAGCTTTAGACAGATGGGGTAAGAAGGTGTATACCTCTGCAACACTTGCCATAAGGGCTTTAAATTGCCAGTTTCACATGTTGAAGTACCAGCAGCATATTATGGAACTAATTAAACAGAAAATGTTGTTGCTTCCAGATTGTGCAGAGAATAAAGATTCACAAGAGTTAAGGCATTCTGCAAACCAAGTTAGTAAACATACTTTGCAGTGTGGCTTTCATGCCTTAGAAGCATCTTGCAGGGCTGCTGTCACTGGGTCTGTACTGAGAAGGCATGCTTGGCTGAAGGAACAACCCTTGCCAGACCATGTCAAAGCAAAATTACTAGATGCTCCATTAAACCAGGAACGTTTGTTTGGCACAAAAAAAGAAGTTGTTCTTAAAAAGATGGAGGAAAAAGGTAAATCTATGCAAACTGTTAAAGATTTCTTACAGGTACAGCCACCTAGATTCAGTAGGCATTGGCCTTCAAAAAACTGGTCCTTTTCAGACCGTCTCATGCCTTCTCAGTCCTAGCCCAGGGCCAGTGTTCCATCAAGACTACAGTGCCAGGTTATGCAGAGATCTAAGCAATGGAGTGCTCCCACTTCAACAACAGGGAGTGGTAAGCCACCCCCTTATGGGATAAGTTCACAATGACTTGCCTATCATCTTTCCCAGCCATGCCCAAGTACTGGCGCCTCTAGGAGGAAAACTCGCCCTGAATGCAAAGAATGAGATGTCCATTGCCGTAAGCATTGTATCCCAGGGATACAGATTCTATTTCCTCTTACTGCCAGCCCCAAGCGGGTTGCCAGACCTTCCTTCAAACAAGTGGCAGAGGCTCGAAAGCAAGTACTTTCTCTTCTCAGTATCAGGGCTTTTCAACCTGTTCCAATACAGCAAAGGGGACAGGGTTTCTATTCCAGACTGTTCCTGGTGCCCAGAAAAGAGAGTTCATGGCACCCTATCCTGGATCTGTCCATTCTCAACATCTCCCAGGTGGTCCCACAATTCAAAATGCTTACACTTCTACAGCTGCTTCCTTAGACTTAAAAGACGTTTATCAGCACATCCCCATAAGGGAATCTTTCAGGAAAAAAATCTACATTTCAGGGCAGACTCTATGCACTATCAGTTCTCTGCATTTCCCTTTGGCTTATCTACTGCACCCAAGGTATTCACAAAGTGCCTGCCTCCAACAATTGCATACTGCAGGCAAAGAAATATTAAAATTGACCTATTCTTAGACGATTGCCTGATCCAGGCGGACATTCAGGAATTGCTGCTTCAGCACCTGGCATTTGTTAAGAGACTTCTAACTTCTCTGGGGTACACCATCAGCGAAAAGAAATCACATCTGGTGCCCAGCCAACAGATTGCATTCCTGGGTGCAAGCTTGAACACAACTTCCCAGATGGCATTCCTCAATCCAGAAAAGCAGGTTCATTTGACAAACTACTTCAAACTAATGGCCACCAAGACCCAGCTATCTGAAAAGAAAAATACTGCAAGCCCTAGGGTTCATGGCCTCATGCATTCTACTATTTCCATATGCAAAACTGCATATGAGGAAACTTCAATGGTACTTGAAAAGTCTCTGGTGTCAACACTCTCAGGACTTGGAAACACTGATTCCTATCATTCCTTCTCTAAGGGCAGAGTTCCTTTGGTGGGCAGAGGCTTGCAACCACAACAAGGGACTTCCTTTCACTCAACCCCTCGCCGCCCAAATCCTGACAACAGGCACATCAGTCTGTGCATGGGGGCTCACATGGCAGGCAAATGGAGCCCAGGACAAACTCACCTGCACATCAATCAAAAAGAAATGTTAGCTGTACAGAATGCTCTGACAGCCTTCAAATACCTTATCCTTCCAGGACAACTCTTGATAAAGACAAACAGCACCACAGTTATGTGGTACATAAACAAGCAGGGGGGATCTCATTCCTACCCACTATGCAGGTTAGCCATGGCCTTGTAGAACACAGCCTTGAGCAACCAAGTGCACCTGCAAGCTCAATTCCTGACAGGCAAACAAAATTCACTGACTTAAGCAGAAATCTACTGGAACCACACAAGTGGAAACTGGAACCCAACTCATTCAAACGTCTAATCAACAGCTGGGGACCACCAGAGCTGGACCTCTTTGCCTCCCCCAAAGTCATCAATTGAGCAAATTTTGCACCAGAAATCCCCATAGCCAAGCATGGTGAGTGGATGCCCTATCCTTTACATGGGAAAACCTCTCAATTTAGATTTTCCCCCTACTGTCAAAAGTTCTACTCAAGATCAAGCAGGACAGACCAAGGGCAATCCTTATTGCACCAGACTGGCCATGCCAGCACTGGTACCTACTCCTACGCAGTTTGACAGGAGTGCCACCCTGGCACCTACATCAGACACCCTCCCTGCTGTCCCAGCAGGAGGGACAGATTTTGCATCCTCAGCTGCAAACTATGAACCTTGCAGCCTGGCTTATTCCCTGAACACACCACCAGCAACCCTCAGCAAACAGGTGCTGAACGTCACCCTTGAGGCCAGAAGGCTTAGTATTAGGAAATCCTATTCAGAAAAATGGAAAATATATTGTTCTTGGAGCCAGTCTCTAGGAAAGAACACTGCCGTGCCCTTCTTACCTCTAATTCTAGATTACCTAGCAGAGCTGCTCCACAAAGGTTCATAGGTTCATAGGTAGGTACTAGGCTATCGGCCCTGGGGCCTATACAAGCCCAGTCAAAAAGGTACCCTGGCTTTTGCCACCCAAGAAAATTATTTTCCTGTGCCACTGTCGAGCAGAGCTACAGAGGTGATCCCCGGGGTGAATTTCCTATTTCCCATCCAGTCATTATGATTTTTCTTGAAGAGTGCTAATGAGAAGCTTTGTTTGATATAGATAGGTAGTTTATTCCAGAGTATGGGAAGTCTCTGGGACAGGAATCTATCTCTCCAGCATGTTCTGTTTATTGTGGTGACAAGGTTTAGGTCCCTAGAGCATGTAGCTTGGAGGGATTGGGATTTCTTTAAGTGGAGCATGTCCAACAGCTCTGGGTTTGACATAGCTTTGTATGTTAGGCAGAGATCACCTCTGAGCAGGCGATATGCTATGGAGTAAAGCTGGAGTTTTTTTTGAGACGGTCTGCGTAGGGCATCTGTTTGAGGCCGGTAATCCTCTTTGTGAAGTATTTCTGCGGCCTATCCAGTTGTTGTAGATGTCTTGTGAGGTACATACCAAAAGAGGCATTGTACTCTATAATGGGTCTAATGAGTGATGAGTAGAGGGGAACAATGATCTCTTTTTTTCTGGATGAGAAACCTTTTGTGATGAGGTGTGCCACATAGAAGGATTTCCTGACTACTGTGGCGATGTGATTATCAAAGGAGAGACTACTGTCCACCTGTGTCCTAAGGTCTCTTATCACACTTTTGGTGTTAAATATACTAACACCTATAAAGAATGAAATAACCAAGTAACTAGTAAAATCCACAAGTGTAGTACCAGAACACCAGCACAATAAGAGACACCAAGTTGTTTACTTGAATTGTTAACTACACCACTACATTGGTCACAGTTCTCTTCAATAACTAATATGGTGTCACCAGCCTCACTGCAATGTGTAGGCTTTGAATTAAAACGTTGCAAGTTCTTATCTGCAATAGTAACACTTTGATTGTTGTTGTTATAGTTCTTAACTCGATTGTTGTCTGTGTCAAAATTCTTTACCAAGCTATAAGCTGTGTTATTAGCATAAGCCATAATATCTCAGTTTTTTTTGTTTCCTTTGTATAATCGTCACTCTTTGCCTATCTGCCCTTGCTGTAATACCAGCATATAAGTTCGACAGAGCAGAAAAACAAGAAAAGTTTTTAATTTTACTATCCAGTTCTGTCATTGCTGTCTTTAAACAATTAAGCTGTTTGGTGTAGTGATTGATTAAAAAAACCATCAACCTCACACCAAAATCATTGAACAGTTCTGTCAATTCTTTATAAAAGGCATCCTCAGCAGTCACAGAGTTAGGGTATTTGTTGTAACGTAAACCTTGCGGAACACATTTACGCTGTACACATTCAGAAAGATAACATATTTCTAGATTCGACAGTCACAAATTTGAAAGTGAGCTTTTCCAACTCGTAAATGTTAGATTTACAGATTTTTTGATTGTAATAGTCAGAATTTGTAGCGTTACTTACTGAATCAATTATTTCCACTTCTTGAATGTTAGAAAACGGATTCTCCGTAGTTTTAGCGATATAATCCACCACACTGCTCGGACCCACAAAAGGAACGTCTGTCGACTCAGCTCCACTCCCGTTATCCTGTGTGCTGGCGAAATTCGCTAATACATGCGTGTTCACAATTTGGCTTCTCCCACCAAGTGGAATAGTACCTGGTTTAGTAACACTGTCGATGCCCTTCTTAATTGCTGCAGTGCTCACTTCAGTAAGCTGCTCAGAAAATTGAGCGAACCCTTCAGGAACTGGATGGATGGACATTTCCATAAGCGTGTCTTGTGACATAATTGTAGCTGACGAAAAGAACCACAAACTTGTAGAACCAAAGGCTTAAAAGCTTGAACACACAAAGAACGAAATAACCAAGTAGCTAGTAAAATCCACAAGTGTAGTACCAGAACACCAGCACAATAAGAGACACCAAGTTGTTTACTTGAATTGTTAACTACACCACTACATTGGTCACAATTCTCTTCAATAACTAATATGGTGTCACCAGCCTCACTGCAATGTGTAGGCTTTGAATTAAAACGTTGCAAGTTCTTATCTGCAATAGTAACACTTTGACTGTTGTTGTTATAGTTCTTAACTCGATTGTTGTCTGTGTCAAAATTCTTTACCAAGCTAATAAGCTGTGTTATTAGCATAAGCCATAATATCTCTTTTCAGTTTTTTTTGTTTCCTTTGTATAATCGTCGCTCTTTGCCTATCTGCCCTTGCTGTAATACCAGCATATAAGTTCGATAGAGCAGAAAAACAAGAAAAGTTTTTAATTTTACTGTCCAGTTCTGTCATTGCTGTCTTTAAACAATTAAGCTGTTTGGTGTAGTGATTGATTAAAGAAACCATCAACCTCACTCCAAAATCGTTGAACAGTTCTGTCAATTCTTTATAAAAGGCGTCCTCAGCAGTCACAGAGTTAGGGTATTTGTTGTAATGTAAACCTTGCGGAACACATTTACGCTGTACACATTCAGAAAGATAACATATTTCTAGATCGACAGTCACAAATTTGAAAGTGAGCTTTTCCAACTCGTAAATGTTAGATTTACAGATTTTTTGATTGTAACAGTCACATTGCAGTGAGGCTGGTGACACCATATTAGTTATTGAAGAGAATTGTGACCAATGTAGTGGTGTAGTTAACAATTCAAGTAAACAACTTGGTGTCTCTTATTGTGCTGGTGTTCTGATACTAACACCTATGTTGTAGTTCATGGGTGCAGAGTTTTTTACCAAAGGGGATGACAATGCACTTTTTGGCATTGAGCTTCAGGCCATGGCTTTGACACCAGGCATCTGTCTCAGTGAGGCCCTTTTGTAGGATGTCCACATCGTTAGGAGTTTCGATTATGGCTCCTAGTTTGCAGTCATCTGCAAACTTCGTTAGCCAAAGACCTTCCGTGTTAGCCTGTACTTCAGAGAAGTAGATACCAAACAGGAGACGACGCAGGACTGAACCCTGTGGTACTCCACTTGTCACTGGTCTGAAGTCAGATTTGGAGTCTGCTACTTTCAGTGTGGGTTCTGTCAGTGAGCCAGTTTGCAACCTATCTTGTGACATAGGGATTTATACCTAGTTTAGTGAGTTTATCTATAATTCCAGAGTGGGGGATGGTGTTGAAAGCCTTGGCAAGATCTAGATCGGCTGTGTGAACCACCTTACCCTTGTCTACGGCTTTGGTGACTGCTTCAAAGAAGTCTATCAGGTTTAGGAGACATGATTTTGCCTTTTACAAACCCGAACTGGGTGGGATCCAAAGTTTGGAGATTACCAATGTCTTTGTTTATAAGTTCCATGGCCTTGCAGACCATGTTCGTCAGGCTAATGGGGTGGTAGTGGTAATGCTTGGTGAAGGAGTGTACACAACTCCAGGTTGCAGCTTCCAGGATGTCCCTGGTAGGGACTCCCCTGAGAAATGCTATAGAAGTTGAGGTAGCCCTAGTGGAATGAATCCCAGGTCTTTCCTTCTCATTAATTAAGATTCAGGCTTTGGCCTTCTCAGCTCATTACAATACGGAGCCATCTATCTTTTCTCACCCTCTGATCCCATAGTTCCTGAGAGGAGCTAACTATTTAAGACCCCCCCCGAGGAGAGCTCCCACCCCTGCCTGGGACCTTAACTTTGCACTAGAGAAGCTCATGCTTCCTCCTTTTGAACCTGCTGCTACAGCAGAGTTAAAATTCCTCTTTTGGAAAGCAGCCTTACTTCTAGCCATCACTTCAGCAAGAAGAGTGTCTGAGTTGCAGGCACTAATGGCTGTGGAACCCTTCCTTATTTTCCAGGCTGACAGGGTCTCCATCAGGACTAACCCATCATTTATGCCCAAGGTGATATCCAGTGGGGCTTTAAACCAATCCATCCATTTACCAACCTTTTTCCCTAATCCTCATAATAAAATAGGAGAAGATACTGCACTCCTTGGATGTGCGTAGACAGCTCAAGCTCTACCTTGACAGGACTAGGCCTTTCAGAAGATCTGACCAGCTGCTAGTCAGCTTTGCTACAGGGGCAGAGTGCAAGGCCATTTCAAAGCAAACCATTTCCAAATGGATAGCACTCTGCATCCATTTCTGCTATGAACACCATGGAAACCTACCCCACAGGAGATCAGAACTCATTCCACTAGGGCTACCTCAACATCTACAGCATTTCTCAGGGGAGTCCCTACCAGGGACATCCTGGAAGCTGCAACCTGGAGTTCTGTACACTCCTTCACCAAGCATTACCACTTACTGGACTTTTCTAAATCCAGAGCTGGATTTGACTCCGCAGTCTTACAAGGCCTGCTAGCCGGCCCTAATTCTTCTTGACTGCCTAAACCCTTACTCAGCTTTGGGAATCAACCCAAGTGTAATGACTGCAACAATGAAACATGAAGAACATAGTACAGTTGTATACACTTAGCATAAATGTAGATGTTTGCGTGTATTCACTGTTGCAGTCCTGGTTACCCTCCCTCCGGCCCCCTAACTTTTCTAGACTTTCTACCTGTCCTCTTTTTGGCCATTTCTTATGGCCCTGGTATTTACTTTTTACTGGAGGTGTTCCACACCATTTAATTTCTTTTTATTTTGGGGGCTCCTGACATCTGGGGCAAGAAAAACTGATGTAATGGCATCGGCTGCATGTTTTATACCCCTGACGTCATGGAATAGGCAACAGCATCCGACGCAGAAATCCCAAGACTCTGGTATTTGGGCCGACTGAGGACTACCTGCAGGCAGATAACCCAAGTGTGATGACTGCAACAGTGAATACACTCGAACATCTACATTTATGGTAAGTGTACACAACTGTACTTTTTAGTTGTCCCTTCAGCCTCATCTGACACTTTTTCTGTTGACACTGTTTCAAAGATTTATGATGTTGCAGGATGGATCTGGAGAAAAGGTATATAAATCCAGAACATTAACTTTAAAAGCAATTATTCAGCAAAGCTTAGTCCTGGGTTACCTCAGTCTTTAAAAAAAAAAAAGGACTAATTTCAGCATCTGACAAAGGAGACATAAAGAATTAGTGTATTCTTGCAGGTCTTCATACAGCTCCCAAAAAAATGGTGGAGCTTAATTATGATACCTACTGTTGAACACACATTTTCCAACAAGATGTTATCATACAAGGAGAATTTGTCAACAAGTCTGTGACTTCACAGCAGCATATTAAGCCACTGTGAAGCAAATATGGAAAAAGACAGCTTCCATATTGATGTTCTTCGTGTTTCACTGTTGCAGTCATTACATTTGGGTAATTTGCTGGCAGGTTGCCCTCAGTCGGCCTGAATATCAAACTCTTGGATCCTGCGTCAGTTTACTGTCTCCGCTTCGATGACGTCAGGTCATCAGGGGTATAAAACATGCAGCCGATGCCATTTTATTCAGTTTTTCTTGCCGCGCGGTGCCCAAAGCAGAAGCAGTTCGCAAGTGCCGGTCGTCCGACTCCTGAAATTTTCGCATTCAAGTTTCAGAACCGAAGTCTTCAATTAAAGCTAAGTACCCCGTTGGGGAAACTTTTTCTTGCTCCTTACCGATGTCAGTAAAAGTTAATAATTGCATTACTTGTGGGAAGCAAATACCTCATAAGGATTTTCATTTGTACTGAATTCCTTGCCTAGGCCCAGATCATAACGTGCCTTGCTGTCGGTTTTGTGCTAGATTTAAGCAACGCACTATTAAGCGTCAGTATACTGTTGCTTCAGAATATTTTGGATCCAGATTTAAATACCGTGAAATGTCGTCGGATAGCAATCCGACTACTGGAGTTCACACAGAGACAGACCATCAAGGTCCAAAATCGACGATGAAGCTTCTCCTAAGCCAGTCGCCGGTAGTCAGTGGAGCACTTTCGCAGCCTCTGATGCCCGCTACTTTTGAGTCGCAGGCCTCTACCGAGACCCATGCAGAGTCCGGTATGCCGCAAGATTCTCAGAGTATTGAACCTGCGGATGTCTCTACCTCGGATGGGTCCGGAACCACTGAGCAGGCAACCGGCTTCTGAGGGTGTTTTCAGGCCTCAACATTTCTATATAAAACCGACCCCAGCTTCAAAAATGAAAACAACTTCTAAGTCTAAAAAACTGACTCATGAGCCACGTGCTCAGGCCACTATGCCTAAAAAACAGATGATCAAAATTGCTGAGGACTTAATTACCTTGATCAGGGGTTCCCAAATCCCCCCCCTGCTAAGAGGCCTAGGCAAGACACTGATTATGAATCTTCAGATCAGGTTTCTATTTCTTCTGATTCCTTTTCTGATCAGGAATTTTCTATACCACCTTATGAGGATTCAGATGCAGAAGAATCCATCCCATGTGCATCTCCTCCTGAGGATTATTGTTTTGGAGAAACCTTGCATACTTTAAGGGAACATTTTCTTTGGGAAAGTCAGGATTTCTCTGAATCAAAAAAGTGGCTTAGGGATTTCCTTCTTCCTCGGCATAGGCCTTTGGCTATACCTCCTGTATTAGATATTGTTGATGATGTGTTTCCGATATCAAGCATGGCTCCTGATTCAGCTCCCAGTAAGCCAGACAGATATTACAGGGTTCCTGACTCCCACAAATTTTTATTCAAAAATCCTGCTGCTGATCCCAAAACTATTTCACAGGGTCCCAAAGGTATAAAGGCCTCTGCAGCCAAAAATCCTCCCCCCTCTGATAGAGATTCCAGGGCGCTGGATAGATGGGGAAAGAAGGTTTATACGTCAGCAACCTTGGCAATTAGGGCCTTAAACTGCCAGTTTCATATGCTTAAATATCAACAACATGTTATGGGCTTCTTGAAACAGAAAATGATGTTGATTTCTGATTGTGTGGAAAATAAAGAATTACAGGAATTATTGCATTAAGCAGAACAGGTTGGAAAGCATACTTTGCAATGTGGATGTCCTTCAAGGATGCATCTGCAGTCCTTACAAATGGGTTGTCCTGTCGTCAGGCAGCCCTTCGGTCGGCCGGATTCCAAAGTCTGGGTCTGGCCTCGGCTGGTGTTGCACTTCACCCAACGTCACAGCTGCAGTTATTCGGGTATAAAGGCATCAGCCGACGCCATTTTCCTCAGTCTTTATTGCCGCGTGGCGCCCGAAGCAGAAGCTGTTCGCAAGTGCCGGTTGGTCAGAACCAGAGATTACTACTACCGAATACTTCTACTACTACCGAAGACTTCTAAAAAGCTAAGTACCCCGTTGGGGACTCTTTCTTGCCTCAGCCGATGTCAGAAAAAGTGAATAACTGTTTAACTTGTGGGAAACAAATACCTCATAAAGATTTCCACTCTTACTGCTTACCTTGTTTAGGCCCAGACCACGACGTAGCAGCTTGTCTAGCCTGTGCTTCTTTTAACCGACGGACGCTTAGACGTCGGTCGGAATTTGCTGAGGAGTTTTTCAGCTCCGATTTTGCTGACATTATGCCGTCGGATCCCCCGACTACGCAAATATCAAAAAAGCGCAAGGAAAAGGACCGACACTCGCGGTCTGCGGTTTCAGCCGAAACCGCGGTTAAGCCAACCGCGAGTGTCTCGGTTTCGGCTGAAACCGAGCAAGCGGTTCTTCCTTCAGCTGAAAACTTACCTCCTACCGGGGCCTCTTCCAACCTCGTGGAATCGGCTTCTGATATCCCTCCTGCTCTTGCAGTTGCTCAGGAATTATCTGACACTATCCCCTTGGATATCTCCACCCCTGCACGTGGAGCTGCTAGGCCACCTGCATCCATGTCCATTAAGGCTTTTGCCAGGGCTAAAGCAGCTAAAACTCCTAAATCTGTGCCTGCTAAGACCCCCTCTCACAGGCCTAGCTGTAGTTCACAAATGCTTAGTCTAGCAGAGGATCTCATTTCTTTAATCCGGGGATCCCAATCTCACACAGACAGGGCCTCTCACCCACCTCCAGAGAAGAGGCCTAGAGCAGAGGCCCCTGAACCAGTTTCTACAGATGATTCCTCTGACGATTCAGATAATTCAAACCCTCCAGAGGCTTCTTTCTCCCCTTATGAAGACTCTGATGCTGAAGAGTCCATCCCTTCTGCCTCTCCGCCTGAGGAATTTTCCTTTGGGGAAACCTTGCATGCTATGAGGGAACAATTTCAGTGGCAGGGCCAGGATTTTTCAGACTCTAGAAAGAGGCTTAGAACCTTTCTGCATTTACCACAACATAGGCCTTTAGCCATTCCTCCAGTTCTCTCTGTTGTAGATGATGCATTTAATGATGCTTGTACTGCTCCTGATTCACTTCCACCGGCCCCTGCTAAGCCCGATAGGTACTACAGGGTTCGGATACTCATCACCATTTGTATAAGGCTCCTTTTGCAGATCCCGAGACTATCTCCCAGGGTCCTAAGGCTGTAGCAGCTACCTCTACCAAAAACCCCCTCCCCTCTGAAAGGGAATCCAGGTCCTTAGAGAGATGGGGTAAAAAAGTTTACACTTCTGCTACTCTTTCAGCTAGAGCATTGAACTGTCAATTCCACATGATCCAGTATCAAGAATTTATGCTAGACCAGTTAACCAAAAAGTTGGCCTCAGATGAACCATTAGACAAAAAAATCAGTTCAGGAAATGGTACATAACATTCAGCAGGTCAGTAACCATTCCTTAAAATGCGGCTATGATGCACTGGAGGCTTCCTTTAGATCAGCCATGACTGGCACAGTTATCAGAAGGCATGCATGGTTAAAAGAGCATGCCTTACCAGACCATGTGAAATCCAAATTACTTGATGCTCCCATGGACAAGATCAATTTGTTTGGCTCTCCTGCACAACAGGTGCTGAAGAAGATGGAAGAGAAGGCAAAATCTGTCCAAACAGTGAAAGATTTCTTACAGGTCCAACCTCCAAGGTTTAGCAGGAATTGGCCCTCCAAGAATTGGTCCTTTCCAGACTCCTCCAGAGCCCAGAGAGGCAGGAATAGGCGTTCGAGAGGCCGAAGTCAATCCAGGGGTGCCTATAGGGGACGCCAGTGGCAGGGTAACAACCAGCGAGGTGCAGCCACAGACACAGCCACCACCACTACTACAGGACAATCACAGTGACTTGGCTCTAGCACCGCCTACCAGGGAACAACTAGAAGCACCCTTGGGCGGGAAGCTAGCTTTATTTTCAGAAAACTGGCATTACAGCACAAGAGACAAGTGGATTTTGCAGACAATAGACCAAGGTTACAGGTTTCACTTCCATACTCTACCAGGGAAGAGAGGAATGCCAAACCTACCTCCAAATCAAAAGGCAGAAGCTCTAAAACAAATATCTCTATTATTAAAAATGAGAGCTGTGGAAAAGGTACCGTCTATGGAGCAAGGACAGGGATTTTACTCCAGACTCTTCCTGGTACCAAGAAAAGAAAGCAAATGGAGACCTATTCTCGACCTGTCCGCTTTAAACACATTCATCATTGTTCCAAAATTCAAAATGCTGACCCTACAGCAGCTTCTTCCCATGCTGGGCAAGGAGTCTTGGCTGGTAACTCTAGATCTCAAGGAGGCATACCTGCACGTCCCCATACGACCAAATTGCAGAAGATACCTCAGATTTCTTGCAGGATCAGAGCATTATCAATTCTCAGCATTGCCTTTGGCTTATCTACTGTGCCCAGAGTGTTCACGAAATGCCTGGCATCAGTAATTGCTCATTGCAGGCTCCAGGGAATCCAAATCTACCCTTACCTGGACGACTGCCTAATACAAGCGGACAACAAAATCAAGTTAGCAGAAGACTTGCAAAGGGTCATTTACCTACTACAAGCCTTGGGATACACAGTCAATATAAACAAGTCAAGGCTGATACCATCCCAAAGGATAACCTTCTTGGGTGCAGAGCTGGACACATCGAAGCAAATGGCATCCCTAACAGTAGAAAAACAGGAGCAACTCCCTCTATACTTCTTGGCATTAACAAAACAGAACCATCTAACAGCAAGAAAAGTCCTGCAAGCCTTGGGTTTCATGGCATCCTGCATAATTTTGGTTCCACATGCCAGACTGCATATGAGAAAGTTACAGTGGTACCCAAGGAATTTATGGTCTCAGCACAAGCACAGCCTAGAAACCCAAATTCCAATAATTCCATGCCTGAAGCAAGAATTCCAATGGTGGGCTCAGGCCTGTCAATCAAACAAAGGATTGCCCTTCCACAACACTCAACCAAGCCAAACCATCACCACGGACGCCTTAGACCTCGGTTGGGGGTCCCACATGCTGGACAAGTGCATACAAGGCTTATGGACGCAAGACCAGCTGCACCTACACATAAATCAAAAGGAAATGCTGGCAGTAAAACTGGCAATTCAGACATTCAGACCGTTTCTTCTGCAAGGTCAACTGTTGATAAGGACAGACAACACCACAGTTATGTGGTACATCAACAAACAGGGAGGCACACATTCGTACCCTCTATGCCGGATGGCAATGGACCTCTGGAATGTGGCCCTGAGTTACAACGTTCAGTTACAAGCAATTTTTGTACCAGGAAAAGAAAACATTCTAGCAGACATACTAAGCAGGACTACCACGGATGCCCACGAATGGATGCTGCATCCGGGCATCTTCAAAACCATTACAAGAAAATGGGGACTCCCACAAATAGATTTATTTGCATCCCCACACAATCACCAACTAAAGAAATTCTGCACAAGGATGTACCACCCTCTTGCTTGGAAGGTGGACTCCCTATCTTTCAGTTGGAAAAACCTGACAGCATATGCATTCCCACCACTTCCTTTGATGCACAAGGTGCTATTGAAGATCAAAGAGGACCGTCCAAGGATCATCCTGATAGCTCCAGACTGGCCAAGACAACATTGGTACCCATTACTGAGGAGCATGTCTCGGGAACAAATATGGCACCTACCCCTTGTTCCCTTGCTGTTAACACAGAACAACTACAACACCCTGCATCCAAACCTGAAAACACTGCAGCTAACTGCCTGGAACATTGCATAAGAACAAATAACCCAAATTTATCCCAAAGGGTTAAAGACATTATCTTGGAGTCTCACAGACCTTCAACAAGGAAAAATTATTCTGCAAAATGGAAAAGATATTCCATTTGGAGTACTGAAAAAGGAGAGAATGTGTCACTGGTAAACATAGCCAACATCCTGGAATACTTGGCAGAGCTCTTCCACAAAGGACTGTCCTATTCTTCCATTAAGATTCATGCATCAGCTATTTCAGCAGAATACAACTTGGATCCTCCAGTCTTCTCACATCCTCTGCTCAGGCAGTTTCTGAGAGGAATTAAAAATGTAAAACCTCCTAGGAAGCCACCATTGCCAGCATGGGACTTGAACTTTGTACTAGAAAAATTGACACTCCCTCCATTTGAACCAGCAGCAACAGCAGAATTACAATACTTATCATGGAAAACTGCTTTCCTACTGGCAATCACTTCAGCAAGAAGGGTGTCTGAGCTACAGGCATTAATGGCAGTACAGCCCTTCCTGATCTTCCATCAAGATAGAGTGTCCATGAGAACAAATCCTTCTTTTATGCCTAAGGTGGTCTCCAAAGTATCTTTGAATCAGGCTATCCACCTACCTACATTCTTCCCCAACCCACAGAACAGGCGAGAAAGACTGCTGCATACCTTGGATGTGCATAGACAATTACGCTACTACCTGGACAGGACCAAGAGCAATAGAAAAACTGACCAGCTACTGGTAGCATATGCAACAGGAATGGAAGGAAAAGCAATTTCAAAACAGACAATCTCTAAGTGGATAGGAAATTGCATTAGATTTTGTTACTCCTACCATGGGAAGAAAACTCCAGAAAACATCAGGCCTCACTCTACAAGGGCTACAGCCACTACCACAGCTTTTCTTCGAGGAGTGGCTACCAAAGACATTTTAGAGGCTGCTACTTGGAGCTCCGTGCATACATTTGCCAAGCATTATAATTTACCTTTATACTCTAGATCCCGAGCAGGTTTTGCCACTGCTGTTTTGCAAGGGATCTTAACTACACCATAATTTAATTTCTCCACCTCCCCCAGTTTGGCTATGGTATTCTACCCATTTGTAAGGACTGCAGATGCATCCTTGAAGGACATAGTACAGTTTTGTACCTACCATAAATGTAGATGTCCGATAGGAATGCATCTGCAGTCAGGATTACCCACCCTCCTTCCCCTCTGTGGTACTCCTAGGGTATTTGCCCATCTTGTAGCTGGCTGGGGGAATCTATTATGGTGTATTTGTTTGTGTATATATGTACATACATGCTTATTTTTTGATTTGCTCTCTACTATTTGGAATCATTTGCATTTATCCAAATTTAGCCTTCCTAGAGGGCACCTGGCATCTGGGGCAAGAAACACTGAGGAAAATGGCGTCGGCTGATGCCTTTATACCAGAATAACTGCAGCTGTGACGTCGGGTGAAGTGCGACACCAGCCGAGGCCAGACCCAGACTTTGGAATCCGGCTGACCGAAGGGCTGCCTGACGACAGGACAACCCATTTGTAAGGACTGCAGATGCATTCCTATCGGACATCTACATTTATGGTAGGTACAAAACTGTACTTTTTGATTCCTTGGAGGCCTCTTGCAGGGCCGCAGTTGCTGGATCTGTGATTAGAAGGCATGCCTTGTTCAAGGAGCAAAATCTGCCTGATCATGTTAAAGCTAAATTGTTGGATGCACCTTTACAGCATGATACTCTGTTTGGTAATAAGGCAGAAGAGGTTTTAAAGAAAATGGAAGACAAAGCTAAATCTATGCAAACTGTAAAAGATTTCTTACAAGTGCAGCCACCCAGATTCAGTAGGCACTGGCCTACTAAAAATTGGTCCTTTCCTGTGTCCAACAGAGCCTCACAAGGCAAATCTAGGTGCTCAAAAGGCTCTAGATACCAATCACAGGGTTCTTACAGGTCAAAGCAATGGGGTGCCTCTACCTCCAAATCTGGAGGAAACAAAGCACAACCCTACAGTAAGCAGTCTCAATGACTTCCCTCTACCATCACCAAGCACTTATCTTTTGACAGCCCCCTTGGGGGGACAATTTGCACTTCATGGCAGTTAATTACCCAGGACAAGTGGGTATTAAACATAGTATCCCAGGAGTACAGATTTTATTTCCATTACGCAGTGGTGCAGCGGTAGCATTGTTGCCTCACAGCAAGAGGTTCTCCGGTTCGATTCTTGGCTTGGGTTGGGAGTGCCTTCTGTGTGGAGTCTGCATGTCCTCCCCGTGGTCGAGTGGGTGTTTGAAAGACATGCGTTGAATGGGCGTGCCTTCTTTGAAGGTTGGGCTTCGGGCTGGCAACTCGGCACTATAAAAAAACAACTGCCAATCATTAGCATACTGGAGTTTCGCTGTGGCGACCCCTAACCGGGAAAAGCCAAAAGACAAACAACAACAACTTTGCCAATTCCAAATGGTTGGCCATATCTGCCACAAAATCAATGGGCAGAGGCTCAGAAACAAGTTACGTCCCTCATGGATATGGGTGCTATTCAACCAGTACCAAAACAGGAAAAAGGACAAGGTTTTTCTTCAAGACTGTTCCTGGTACCCAGAAAAGACGATGCCTGGCGTCTAATACTGGACTTATCGATTTTGAACACATTCTTGGACATTCCAAAATTCAAAATGCTGACTTTACAACAGCTACTGCCGATGCTGGGCAAGAACGCTTGGTTAGTGACTCTAGACTTAAAAGAGGCATACCTGCGTATCCCAATAAGGGAATCGTGCAGAAGGTACCTCCGCTTCAAGGCAGGTTTTATGCATTACCAATTCTCTGCACTGCCCTTTGGCTTATCTACTGCGCCCAGGGTCTTTACAAAGTGCCTGGCACCATTAATTGCATTTTGCAGACAAAGAAGCATACAAATCTATCCTTACTTGGACGACTGTCTCAATCAAGCAGAAAACAAGGACATTCTTCTTCAACATTTGGCGTTTGTAAAAAGGCTTCTAACATGCCTAGGGTACACAATAAACAAAAAGAAATCACAACTGGTACCCTCTCAAAAAATTACATTCCTGGGTGCAAGCTTGAATACAACTGCCCAGATAGCTTACCTTACTCCAGACAAACAAAGGCAACTGACTATATACTTCAAACAGATGACAACAAAAACCCAGTTATCTGCAAGACAAATTCTGCAGGCCTTGGGGTTCATGGCATCCTGCATTCTACTAATTCCATATGCAAGACTACATATGAGGAAACTTCAATGGTATCTAAAAAGTTTATGGAGTCAACATTGTCACAGCCTGGAAACAATGATTCCTCTCATTCCCTGCCTACAACAAGAGTTTCTTGAGACATGTCACCAAAACAAGGGACGATCTTTCACTCTACCCCCTGCCACCCAAACCCTAACTACAGACGCATCAGATTATGCTTGGGGGGCCCACCTGGCGGGGAGATGCATTCAGGGCATATGGAACCCAAAACAAATGCATCTGCATATCAACCAGAAAGAGATGCCAGCTGTTCAGAATGCCCTGACAGCCTTCAAGGACTTGCGTTATCCAGGACAACTAATGATAAAGATGGACAACACCACGGTTATGGGGTACATAAACAAGCGGGGGGGTAAACATTCCTATCCCCTTTGCAGACTAGCCATGGCATTGTGGGACACAGCTTTGACTTACCAAGTACATCTTCAAGCACAATTCCTGCCAGGAAAACAAAATACTTTGGCAGACGACCTAAGCAGAAATCTTATGGACCCTCATGAGTGGAAACTGGATCCACAAGTCTTCAGCATGGTAACACAGAAATGGGGGAGCCCAGACATAGAACTATTTGCCTATCCCCAAAATTATCAGCTGGACAAATTTTGCACAAGGACTTATCACAGACAAGCATGGAAAGTGGATGCCCTATCCTTCAGTTGGAAAAACCTATCAGTCTACGCCTTTCCTCCTCTGCCTCTTCTCTCCAAGGTCTTACTAAAGGTCAGACAGGAAAAAACAACAATGATCCTAATTGCCCCCGACTGGCCTTGCCAGCACTGGTACCCAATTCTAAGGAATATGTCTCAACTCCCTCCTTGGTACTTGCCTCAGATACCTCATCTACTGTCTCAGCAGAGCAATCAAATTCTGCACACTCAGCTCCAAACTCTGAACCTGGCAGCATGGCTGATCATGTAATTATTTAAATAACACATTTCAGTAAATCTGTGATGGATGTCATTTTGGAAGCCAGAAGGCCTAGTACTAGAAAATCTTATGCTGATAAATGGAAGAGATTCTGTGCTTGGAACCAAGCACAAGGAACAGACACAGCAAAACCAAATATTCCTCAGATTTTACAATACTTGACTGAGATGCTTGACAAGGGCCTATCTTTTTCTTCAATAAAAATCCATGCCTCTGCCATCTCGGCTCATTACAACATGGAGCCTCCCATTTTTTCTCATCGTCTGCTAAAACAGTATCTTAGAGGGGCAAAATGCATGGGACCTCAATTTTGTGCTGGAAAAACTCACCCTGCCTCCTTTTGAACCAGCAGCTACTGCGGATATAAAGTTTTTATCTTGGAAAACAGCTTTCATTTTGGCAATCGCTTCGGCAAGAAGGGTTTCAGAACTACAGGCCCTCATGGCTGTGGAGCCTTTTATTACATTTTACCCGGACAGGGTGTCCCTCAGGACCAATCCTTCCTTTATGCCTAAGGTGGTATCCAGTGTGGTTCTTAACCAAACTATTCACCTGCCAACATTTTACCCAAATCCGCAGAACAAGGGGGAGTGGATTCTGTATTCATTGGACGTACACAGACAACTAAGATTCTACTTAGACAGGACCAAATCTCTAAGAAAGTCTGAGTAACTACTGGTGGCATTTGCTGCAGGATCAGAGGGGAAGGCTATATCAAAGCAGACTATTTCTAAGTGGATAAGCCACTGCATTCGTTTCTGCTACTTGCATCATGGTAAACCAGTGCCCAAGGGAATCGGGTCACATTTCACCAGGGCTGCCTCTACCTCAGCAGCCTTTCTCAGAGGAGTTTCAACCAAAGACATTCTAGAAGCTGCTACTTGGAGCTCTGTTCATACTTTTACAAAGCATTATCATTTGCCTCTCTTCTCTATGTCCAGGGCAGGCTTTGCCACTGCAGTTCTGCAGGGCCTTATAGCCGCTCCTAATGCTATTTAGTTCCATCCTCCCATCCATAGCTTTGGGATTCTACCAAAATGTAATGACTGCAACAGTGAAACACGAAAAACATAGTACAGTTGTGTACACTTATAAATGTAGATGTTCAAGTGTATTCACTGTTGCAGTCTGGGTTACCCACCCGCCTTCCCCCTCCTTTCTAGAACTTCTCTTTCCTTTACTATATTCTAAAGCCTTTGTGGTGTATTTGCTTTCAGATGAAGGTAAAGTTTATGTTGCTAAAAGTGCATTTACATATATATTGCTGTTTATTTATATATACATACACACACACACACACACATATATATATATATATATATATATATATATTTTTTTTTTTTTTTTTTTGCTCCCCATTTGGGGGCACCTTACATCTGGGGCAAGAAAAACTGAATAAAATGGCGTCGGCTTCATGTTTTATACCCCTGATGACCTGACGTCATGGAAGAGGAGACAGGAACCAACGCAGGACCCAAGACTCGGATATTCAGGCCGACTGAGGGCAACCTGCCAGCAGATTACCCAAATGTAATGACTGCAACAGTGAATACACTTGAACATCTACATTTATGGTAAGTGTACACAACTGTACTTTTTCACATGCTAAATATGCATGTTTAGTGAGAATCAGTTAAGAAAAGTAACTGCCATGGCAGTTACAAGGAGCTGCCATTTTATCTACCCAGAATTATCTGCACACCTGTGTTTGTGAGGATGGAAAAATAACTCAAGACAAAGGCAGGTGACTACAACAGGAAGGGGTGTGTGTGTGTGTGTGTGTGTGTGTGTGTGTGTGTGTGTGTGTGTGTGTCTGTGTGTGTCTGTGTATTATTATTTATTTACATTTGTTTACCAGGAAAGTCTGACTGGGCCAGAAGCCCATTTTCAGAGGCGGCCCAGGGAGAAAAGCTCCACAGAAATAAGCAAAATACAATAATTAGACAGTACAATAGTTTACATATAGTAAGATGCAGAACACACATCATCTAGTTAGACCATACAAAAAAAGTATTCAATACAATTTTCTAGTAGATGTGAATTCAGAAAGAAAAACACACAAGCATTTCAGTAAAGATCACTGTGAGAAAAATAAAATTAGTACTGTGTATGTATGTATGTATATATATATATATGTGTGTGTATACAGTATATGTGTATATATATATATATATATATATATATATATATAATCTAGGAAATGTTATTTGTTATTAACTACTATATATATATATTTTTTTTTTTTTTTTGAGTAATAACATTGAGGAGAGGGAGAAAATGAGGTAAGGAGTGGACAGTGTGTTCAGAGAGTTATAGATATCTTGTTTGTCAGGTTTGGTGCAGGAGCAATGCCAGTTTTGGATAGATGTTTTGGATAGATAGTTCACTGTAAGAACTGTTCCACATTGAGAGACTGTTCTATATTTTGGTGATGGAAGGTTGACAGTTATGTTTTATTCATATAATTTTTAATTTAATATAATGTGTTATAATGATGAATACAATGATTAAATAACACTACCCGTGGATCGCGAGTAAATGCATTCAAAACTGTTTTTGTACATTCATAACTTTTTAAATGTTTAAATGTACAATATTTTAAAATTCAACATTGAAGACTAAAACAAGAGAAGATGCAATTAATATTTATTATGTCCCCTGACATGACACGATTGATATTAATACAGTTTGTGTTACTTGATGTCAGTGGCCAGTGAGTATGGGGTTGTGGGTGCGGTATAGGCGGGGCTTGTAACTACACATTCTGGGGTGAGACTTCACTACTGCCAGTATATGAGCCAGCTAACATTTTACTATCTGATGCATGTACATCATACGAGTTATCCCTCTGTCGGAAACTGTTTCATAAGCAAGATTATGTAACTACTGCTGTAATTGTGAGCAATGATCATTTGTTAAACAAGTGCCTTCACTGTGTCAAAAGGACTACTGATGTTCTTCGTGTTTCACTGTTGCAGTCATCACATTTGGGTTATCCCTGCTAGGGTAGCCCTCGGCCAGCCCGAATACCAGAGGCTTAGCATTTCTGCATCGGTTGCTGTCGCTTCAGGACTGATGTCAGGTTGTCAGTAGTATAAAGTAAGGCAGCCGATGCCATTACATCTGTCCTTCTTGCCACATAGTCCAAAGCAGAAGCAGTTCGCACAAGTGCCGGTTGGCCGCTACCGGATTTTCGTCTTCCGAACTGAAGCTGAAGTCTTCTAAAGCTAAGTACCCCATTGGGGATCCTTTTTTCTTGCACTAACTGATGTCAGAAAACGCTAACAATTGTCTTGCCTGTGGAAAGCAAATACCACATCAAGATTTTCATTCTTTCTTTGTCACTTGCTTAGGCCCAGACCATGACGTCCCCCGCTGTCGCATCTGTGCTTTGTTCAGTGCTAGAACTATGCATCTTCGGGCCCTTATTGAAGCTAGATATTTTTGCTTACAGTCCTCGAATTCCGATATGGCTTCGGTAAGGCATCCAATAGCAGATCTTCCAAAAACCATAAAGAAAAAGACAGAGACATACTGCACAGGTCCAAACCTACCGACGACACTTCCATTAAGCTAGTAGTCAGTTCTCCGGTCCTCAGGTGCTTTCGCAGGCCCTGATGCCCACTTCTGTGGATTCGCAGGCCGCTACCGTGACCCTTTCAGAGTCCAGTATGCCGCAAAACTCTTCTTCGACTCAGGATCCTGTGGTTGTCTCTCCCTTGGATGGGTCCGGAGCTGCTGAGCAGGAACCAGCTTCTGAGGAAATCCTTTGCACTACCAATTCTCAACACAAACTGACGACTTCTTTCGCGTCTACAGTTCTTTCAAAATCTACCGAGTTTCTTAGGCCCAGGGTACAAACCACACCCAAGAAACTGATGACCCAGTCTCAGGCACCTGCTTCCTTGCCTCAGTCTCAAATGCTTAAAATGGTGGAAGACCTTATCTTGCTGATCAGGGAAAGCCAAACTATCCCTTCCAAATGAAAGAGATTTGACTCTTATGACTCTGATGCATCTGAATATGAAGACATGCAACCCCTCTCTGCTTATGAGGATTCTGATGCAGAGGATTCCATTCCTTCAGCCTCTTCCCCAGAGGACTTTTCCTTTGGGGAAACCCTTCATAACTTAAGGGACCATTTCCAATGGGAAAGTCAGGACTACCCTCAGTCTGAAAAGAGACTCAGGGAATTCTTAGATCTTCCACAGCACAGACCCTTGGCCATTCCCCCAGTCCTGGATGTTGTGGAGGATGTTTTCCTGGAATCCAGTTTGACTCCTGACACCCTCCCTCCTGCACCCAGAAAACCAGACAGGTATTACAGAGATCCTGACTCGCACAAATTTCTTTTTAAAAATCCTACTGCTGACCATGAGGTAATTTCTCAAGGGCTTAAAGGAGTTAAAGCAACCTCTGCTAAGAATCCCATCCCTTCAGATAGGGATTCCCGAGCAGTAGACAGATGGGATAAGAAAATGTACACCTCTGCTACTGTGGCTATCAGAGCACTAAATTGCCAGTTCCATATGCTAACATTTCAGCAACATACCCTGGAACTCCTCAAACAAAAAAGTCTTCCTTTCCTGCTTGTGCAGAATCTAAAGAGTTACAAGAGTTAATGCATTCTGCAAGTCAAGTAACTAAACACACCTTGCACTGTGGTTTTGACGCCCTAGAAGCTTCTTGCAGGGCAGCAGTCACTGGTTCTGTGCTTAGAAGGCATGCATGGCTTAAGGAACAGCCCTTGCCAGACCATGTTAAATCTAAATTGTCGGATGCCCCCTTGCACAAAGACAACTTATTTGGCACCAAGGCAGAAGAGGTCTTAAAAAAGATGGAAGAAAAAGCAAAATCTATGCAGACAGTTAAGGATTTCTTACAGGTCCAGCCACCCAGGTTCAGCAGGCATTGTCCCTCCAAGCACTGGTCCTTTCCTGCTCCCACTAGGTCAGTTCAGCCCAGACCCTGGGGAAGCAGACCCCCCCAGACAGCAACCACATGGAATGCAGAGAGCTAAAGAGTGGACTTCCTCCACCTCAAAAACAGGGAGTTCTAAGCCACCCCCTTATGGTAAGAACTCACAATGACTCTCCTCCATCACCCCCTCCCTCTGCTTACCTTCACTTACCCCTAGGAGGAAAACTCTCCTTTCACGCAAGCACCTGGATCACCATTACCAACAACCATTGGCTTCTCAACATAGTGTCCCAGGGATACAAATGTTCTTTTCACACCCTTCCAACTCCAAAAGGGTTCCCAGATCTACCTCCAAACCAGTGGGCAAAGGCATAAAAGCAAGTCCTTTCCCTGCTCTCTATGACAGCAATAGAGCACGTTCCTCCAGAACAGAAAGGCCAAGATTTGTACTCCAGACTTTTTCTGTTACCCAGAAAAGAGGGCACCTGGCGCCCCATCCTCGATCTATGCATTCTAAACACCTTCCTTGTGATACCAAAATTCAAAATGCTCACCCTCCAGCAACTGCTACCCATGCTCTCCAAGGATGCTTGGCTAGCCACCCTAGACCTAAAAAAGGCCTGCCTCCACATTCCTATCAGGGAGTCATGCAGGAAATATCTCTGTTTCAGGGCAAGATCTCTGCACTTTCAGTTCTCTGCACTTCCCTTTGGCTTATCTACTGCTCCCAGAGTTTTCACAAAATGTCTGACTCCGGCCATTGCCTTTTGCAGACAAAGGAATTTCCAGATTTACCCATACTTAGATGGCTGCCTAATTCAGGCAGACAGCCAGGAAAAGCTGCTCAAGCACCTGGCCTTTGTAAAGTCCCTACTAGCCTTCCTGGGGTACACAGTCAACGAAAAGAAATCCAAATGGGTACCCACCCAAAGGATTATATTCCTAGGAGCAAGCCTGGACACAGCATCCCAGATGGCATTCCTTGCACCAGAAAAGCAAACTTTCATGACAGCCTACTACTTTCAAATAGCCACCAGACCCCAGTTATCTGCAAGTAAAATCCTGCAAGCTCTGGGGTTCATGGCATCTTGCATTCTACTCATTCCATCTGCCAGACTGCATATGAAGAAACTTCAGTGGTACCTAAAAAGCCTTTGGTGTCAACACTCTCAAGACCTGGAGACTCTTATACCCATAATACCTTGCCTCAGAAAAGTTTTTCTTTGGTGGGAAACAGCATGGTCCCACAACAAGGGATTACCCTTATCACGGCCCCCCGCTACCCAGACCCTCACCATAGACGCATCAGGCTATGCCTGGGGTACACACCTGGACGGCAGGTGCATTCCGGGCCAATGGAGCCCACAGCAAATCCATCTGCACATCAACCAAGAAGAGATGATAGCTGCCCAGCATGCTTTGACAGCTTTCAAGCCCCTTCTCTCCCCAGGGGCTCTCCTGATCAAAATGGACAACACCACTGTGACGTAGTATATCAACAAGCAGGGAGGGACTCACTCCTACCCTCTATGCAGGCTGGCCATGACCCTCTGGCACACAGCCTCTGCCTAGCAACTCCACCAGTTAGCACAATTCCTACCAGGTTCTCTAAACTTTCTGGCAGACCACTTAAGCAGAAATCTTCTGGACCTACATGAGTGGCAGCTCAACAAAAGAACCTTCACCCTAATAACTCAGAAATGGGGCATCTCGAAGGTCGACCTCTTTGCCTCCCACACCAACCATCAGCTCAGCAAGTTCTGCACCAGGGAGCATCACTGCATGGCTTGGAAAGGGGATGCCCTGTCCTTCCCCTGGGTCAATCTATTGGTCTATGCCTTTCCTCCACTACCTCTCATCCCCAGGGTACTGCTCAAAATAAAGGAGGAAAAACCAAGGACAATTTTTTTTGCTCCAGACTGGCCTCGGCAGCACTGATACCCCTTGCTGCGCAGCCTGTCCCCACTGCCACCATGGCATCTCACTCAGATTCCAACCCTCCTGACCCAGAAGAAATGAAGGAGAATTCATGCATCCCCAATTGCAGACACTCAGTTTGGCAGCTTGGCTTATTCCCTAACCCCCCTGATCAATCTGCCAACCTCAGTAAACAGATTCTAGATGTTATAAGCGAGGCCAGACGCCCTAGCACTAGAAAGTCTTATGCTGACAAATGGAAAAGGTTCTGCACCTGGATTCAGGCTAAGGGAGCCAATATGACATAGCCCTCACTCCCTCTCATCCTGGATTACTTAGCTGACCTGCTACACAGTGGTCTCTCTTTATCCTCTACTAAAATTCATGCCTCTGCTAATTTTCCCACTGAGCAGCCCCTTTTCTCACACCCTCTGATCAAACAGTTCCTAAGAGGGGCTAGCAACTTGAGGCCACCCAGAAGAACACCAACCCCAGCTTGGAACCTTAACTTTGGGTTGGAAAAGCTCACCCTACCCTCCTTCGAACCAGCCTCTTCAGCAGAGCTAAAATTTCTCTCCTGGAAGACAGCTTTCCTTATGGCCATCACTTCAGTCAGAAGGGTCTCCGAGCTGCAAGCACTCATGGCTGTGGAACCCTTCATCATCTTCCATGCTGACAGGGTATCCCTCAGGACTAACCCACCCTTCATGCCCAAGGTGGTGTCCAGTGTGGCTCTCAACCAGTCCATTCATTTGCCCACCTTTTTCCCTAACCCACAGAACAAGGGGGAAAGGATCCTGCCCTCTCTAGATGTGCACAGACAGCGCAGATTCTATCTGGACAGGACTAAATAACTTCAGAAAGTCTGATCAACTGCTGGTTAGGTTTGCTGCATGGGCAGAGGGCAAAGCCATCTCCAAACAAACCATTTCCAAATGGATAGCACATTGCATTTATTTCTGCTACAAGCAACATGGAAAGCCTCCCCCCAAGGGGGTCAGGACTCACTTCACCAGAGCAGCCTCCACATCTGCAGCTTTCCTCAGAGGAGTTTACCAAACATTACCACCTGCCAATCTTCTCCAAATCCAGGGTAGGGTTTGCATCTGCAGTCTTGCAGGGCATCCTAGCCAGCCCCTAGTTTCCTTGACTGCCTCCACCCATTTCCTCAGTTTTGGGAATCTACCCAAATGTGATGATTGCAACAGTGAAACACGAAGAACATAGTACAGTTGTGTACACTTACCATAAATGTAGATGCTCGAGTGTTTTCACTGTTGCACTCTCTCCATCCCCCTGTTCTTTCTTCTCTTTCCTTACAAGGGACATATTGGTATTTACACTCTTCTGGTGGGGTTCTTCCACCAGAACCTGGCTCCCACTTGGGGGCTCCTGACAGGTTAGAGCAAGAAAAACTGATGTAATGGCTTCTGGCTGCCTTACTTTATACTACTGACGACCTGACGTCAGTCCTGAAGCGACAGCAACCGACGCAGAAATACTAAGCCTCTGGTATTCGGGCCGGCTGAGGGCTACCCTGGCATGGATAACCCAAATGTGATGACTGCAACAGTGAATACACTCGAACATCTACATTTATGGTAGATGTACACAACTGTACTTTACGCAGTGTTCAATATCCGCTTTAAAAGACATCAGCAATTACTGTCCACTAGCATGATCAACATCAACTAAAATAAGAAAGACATTATTCTAACATTATGTAGTTCATTAGATATCCCTCATTTCCCGCAGCCTATTAAGTCTCGCCATTCCATTCCATCTAGCAGTTAGATTAAGTAGAAGAAAAAAGAATCGTACATTTTTCATCTGTTCCTCAAAACAAATGTGAGATTTTCTGGTAAACCACTGAAGATTGGCGCTACTACATAATAACATACATTTGAATTTCAGACTTCATATTGTTCAGAAAATGCATACCAAACACAAATCCTGCTGTTCTAGCAACTTTCTAAGTTTATAAGAACAATATTACAATATTTAAAATCGGTCTCTACTTCTGGGGCTTTTGTCTGTCCCCCCATCCATCCCATTATTTTAGGCTTTGTTCAGATTTCTTGCGCTGAGGTTGATAGATTGTGAATGCTAAGGCACTGGCATTCCAGGTGGAGAGGGTGTAAAGGCACCCAACCAGCTGGCCACTGTTCTTAACAGGTAAATAAAGGCCTGTGTAACTGTTTTCCACAGAACTTACAGACTAAACAGTTCTTGCGTAATACCAAAACATTTGCTAACTGATTCTCTGATCCCCAACTATTACCAAAATTCTCTCCATGTCTTCTTACACAAGGATCACAACAAGACAGTTTGAAAAGGGATTCCAAGTCTTTACATTTTCACAACTAGACATAAAATCAAAACAGATATTATCAACTATACCCCATAAATAAATAAATAACCCCATTCTCAAAACAAGGAGACCCACAAGCACGACTGTGAGAATCCTCATAGCAGTGGCAAACTACTCCACGATATCATTGCCATTCCTGCTTACAATCGAGGGAAGTCTCTTCACGTTGCACAAAGACAGAAATGATCCACTACCTTCACTACTACAGCCAGTATTAAACTCTGCCTCCTTACCAAAACTGAATCCCTTTGCTAGCAAAGTCAGACACATATATATAGTATGTGAAATGCGTCCTTTAACAGCAATTACATATCTGACAGTAACTATTGCATATTGGGTGTAGGAACTATTTAACTTCAAAAAATGAAGTTCTGTTGGAGCTTTTCTCCCCAGGCCTCCGCTGAAAATGGACTTGTAATCCAGCTGGACTTTGCTGGTCAACAAATGTAAATGAAAAAATAAATAAAATAAATAAATAAATGTTTTTACTAATAAAACAAATACAAACCAGTTTAACGTATACCCCTTTAAGTGTAATAATTCCCTCTGGGGTCCATGTTTCAGGGGAAGTAACAGACTTGTAGCAGTGAGCTTTACAACACCCCCAGGCAGTCTATTAGTTTTCCAGTAATGCCACCGTTTCTGGCACTATTACTTACTTAGATCCTATGCCTAAATCTGTCATAGCAGGTGTTGGTAGGAGATGTGTCTGGATGTCTGGAAGATTTCCCCAAGATGTTAAAGCTCAAGTTCTGGACTTGGCCTATGACATGCAGTCTTTTTGGGCAGCAGCTAGATAAAGATATGCTTAAGGCCTTAAAAGGAAAAAGGTAAGCTTCATGAACCATGGTATGAAGCTTAACATCCGTCATTTCCTCATTTTCATAGAAATTTTCCATGTTTCAAAAGCATTTACACTGGATGCCTACATCTGTTCAGCAATCTTCCCCACTGCCAGAAGAATACTGATGCAACTACCATTCCTCGTCTGTCTTCAGTTATGGAGGCATATCAAAGGTCTTTCGTGAGCAGCAGTAGTTTTTCCAATTTTAAGTCGCAGTAGAGTGGTGAATACGTCACACTTTTTTTTAAGTCTTTGGATACTTTGTAAGCTCAGGCAAATTATTTCGTATTTATTATACGCTTAAGGCAGCATACTGATGTTATGTTGTCCCTATCTCGCCTTCCTTCCTGCTGGTTGGGTTTGGAGCTGATCCGCTGCTCTTACTCGTCCGCATTCTAAAGCTTGAGAGCTTCTACTGGCTCAAGGCTAGACCCTATCCCAACATGCCTAACGAGAGTTACTCAGATCTCGTTTGCCGCTTGAAGCTTCGGGATTGCTGACGACTGGCTCAGGCTAAGTTGAATTGTTTTCTATTATATTTTCTCTTAAAATATTACTTTTTGGTAGCACAGTTTTTTCCGAAGGTTAATAGAATCTGTTGTGTGTCTATCCCTCTGTCTATCGCCTCTTTAGTTGCATTTTGTTGTTGAGGCCATCGTTTCCCTTTCTTTCAGGCCTACCATCTCCCTCC
This sequence comes from Protopterus annectens, assembly GCF_019279795.1. NCBI lineage: Eukaryota > Metazoa > Chordata > Ceratodontiformes > Protopteridae > Protopterus > Protopterus annectens. The sequence continues at coordinate 1,991,835,731 of NC_056741.1, forward strand.
TTAATGACTTATGAATCCGTTTAAGTTAGAGGATTCATCCTATCCCTTCAGCCTGTTTTAGTTAGAGGGTTCTACCTTATTTCCTTTCTTTACCAGGAGCTAGCTGTTTAAGTTAGAGGCATCTCCTCAATCGGAGGAGTTGTCGTTTTACTTTGAGACTCTCCTCCTTCCATTCCTTAAAAAAAAAAAAAAAACCTTTTTGCTGTCTGTTTTTTGACGTGTGTCTCTCTAATATGATTGATTTTCAGATCGCTGAAGCCTGGCGTGAAAGAAGGGGGAGATGTAAACCTTATTTTTTGAATGCTCTTCCTAGTAGTGTAGCTCCGATACACCTGCTACAACCAGTCTTAAGATCCCAGGAAAGAATGATACTGCAGATAAGATAAGGATGCCCTTGACCTATGCGAGTGGCATCCATGTAGTTTGTGATGTCATTAGGAACAATTGGGATATTCTGTCTACAGTACAGGAACTAAAAGGAAAGATAGATCATCAAACTAATTTTGCATTTAGGAAAAATAGATCACTCAAAAAACATTTTTGTTACAGGTTCAATTCTATGCCTTCGCAGACTTTATCTGAGAGAATGGGCACATACATCTGTAGGAGATGTTTGCCATGCACCCATGTACATATAGGTGGGCAGTTTACACATCCATCACTAGGGTTTAAGATAGAAAGTGCTTTCTATGCTTACTGCCAAACTAAAAATGTAATTTATTTTAGTTATTGCACCACGTGTTTTGCATTCTATGTAGGGAATACTAATAGGGCATTTAAAGATAGGATATTGGAACATCTAAGAGATATCAAGAATGGTAAGGAAACTAGTTCCCCAGCTATGCATGTAGTTAAAGAAGGATCAAGGCATAGTTTTAAGTTCCTGGTGTTAGAAATCATGCATAGTACTGTGAGAGGAGGTGATCTGGTGAATAGAACTGACTCCTATGAACATAAAAGGATTATATGGTTTCAGGTAGATAAAACCCCTGGCCTTAATAGTAAAGTTTCCTTGAAGCCGTTTCTCAAGGCTAGAGCTTTCAAGCATTGATTTGTATTTTTCATAATGCATGTTCTTCATTTTTATTATTATTGTTGTGATGAACAGAGAGTTTTCTATTAATTTTATTTTAGTAATGCAATACTTTTTGTAATATTTATTAGTATAATATTTTTGTAGGCTGAGCAGCAATTTTTGCTGTAGATGTGCTACAGATCTTATTACTATCTGTATGTGTATTATTATTGATGTGATGAACAGCGAGTTTTTTCATTAATTGTATTTCAGCAATGTAATCATTTTAGCAATATTTGTCAACATAATATTTTGTATGCTTAGCAACAATTTTTGCTGCTGATATGCCACAGATTTTATTACCATTTTTATGTGTATCACTAGTATTTTAATATGTTAACCTTATACACTATGAGCAAGTTTTGCACTGAAGTCCAGCATGCTAGAGGTTAATTATGTATGTAAGTTATTAGTTCAGTTGATTGGCCCATTTGAATGTATAAAAGGAAGTATTTTAATGTTCTTTTTCATTCTAGACTGATGAAGCGGATGATATCCGTGAAAGCACTCACTCGTTTTACTTTGGAATAAATTACTTCATGATATTCATTTAGCAGTGTGGAACCAGTGTGTTTTATTCATTTTTGCTCTATTTATTACATCATCTGGTTCCCCAGTCAGTTTCAGAGGCTTTCTGTTCTTTGATCTTGAGGGGATTTTTGAAAGGGCTGTTTGAAGCATCTAAGGAAGGGACTCAGGCAAGGAAACCAGAAAAAACCCCCAAATTGACATCTTCGCTGGCTCTGGTCTCAGAACCATTGAAGGGTAAAAACAAACCATCTAGTTCGTCAGATCCAATAGCTATCGGGTCCGACAAGGCTTTATCTCCTTCAGTTCCATCAGTACCTTCGGAACCGTCTAGGAGCCATAAAAGGTCTAGGTCTCCCTGTTTGGAACCGGCACGTTCCATGCCACAGTCCCCACTTCTCCAGTCTGTGGTGGGCAGTCACTGATCGTCCACCCATTCCTCTCAGTCATCCAGGAGCCTTTCGAATGATGATGTGGAGAGGGTGGTGAAGAGGCTTCTCAGGACACCAGCCTTGGCGAAAATTTTATCGAGCCCAGCCCATATGGAAGTGGAGCCGACTGTCCAACCTACTCTGTCATCAATTCCGCCTCCAACTCACCTGAGCTCGGAGCCGGAGTGCATGGAGGTCATTGTGGTGGAACCGTCAGATCTGAAAACTATGGGTCTCTTGGATCCGACATCTGCTCTGATCCCTGCAATTCCACCTTCTCTCGAGGGATCTGGGGGCCAATGCTCTCTCGTCAGCTCCGGAGGGGGGGGGGGAGCGAGATCGGACTCTTGTCGGATCTTACTCTCCCACTCGGAGCTTCGGTGCAGGTGAGTTCGGCACCTACATTGGCCTCGGAGTCATCATCCTCGGTTCAGAGGAGATCTCCTGGCATTTCGGAGCCAGAGACCCTGTCGGGCTGGGATTATGGTGACTTCGAGGTGATGAGGAGTGTGCTGTCCTCTCAAACCACTCCACCCTTCGCTCCAGTTGCTCCTTCCCCTTCCAGGCCAGTGTCCACCTCCGAACCACCCCTCTTCCCCAGGCGTAGGGAACCAATGCCCCAGGATGCCCCTTTGAGCGACCCCTACCTTCCGAAACCTCTCCAGAGCACCCCTTGGAGGAGGTCCCTTGGAAGAGGACTTGCAAGAGGAAGCATTTCGGCTCCTCTGAGTCCCTGACATTGGACACGGACTTGGAGGACTCAGAAGGGTCCCCACAGTCACCCTCTGAGGATGTCTCTTTTTCAGACATCCTGGAAATCTTTAAGCAGAGGAGTGGCTGGAAATCCCTTTCCCCTTCTGAAGATGAGTCCATGAACCTGGACGCATTCGGTTCCCAACCCTCTACCTCTTGGGTGTCTCTGCCCTTCGACCCGCTGCTAGAGGTAGTAAGTCGAAAGGTGTGGAGCTCCCCAGAATCGATGGAACCAGTTCCACGGAGGCCCAATAAGTTTATCACTGCACTGGACGACAAACCTTTCCTGACTAAGGGCATGCCAGTTGATGCTATGGTGGTTGCAGTATCCACATAGAAGGAATTAGCAGAAACCTCTTCTTCTGTCCATCCGCCGAACAAGGAGTCCCATACGATGGACAGATACGGGAAGCATGTCTTTTCACTGGCCTTACTTTTAGGTCATTGAATTATTTATCCCATTTCACCCGTCTCCAGGGAGATCTCTTGGAATGGCTAGGAGATACCCTACAGGATCCTACAGCTGCAGGAGCTGCAGACAGAGCTGCTTCTCAGCTTGCGACCTTATCTTCTGTAGTTAACTCCTCCATGCAGCTTATTTCCTATGCAACCGATGGAGCAAGCAGGGAAGCAGGCACAGGAGTTGCCCTACAGAGACATTCCTGGATGCGCATTTGTCAGTTTGTGGAGCCCTTCAAGTCCTCCTTTACCGACTCCCGTTTTGATGGCTCTTCATTGTTCGGGCCCAAGGTAAAAGAGAGTCTCACCACGTGTAAGCAGGATGGCAAGACACTCTGTGCCATGGCAGTACGCTTTTCTGCACCTACTAGACCTTATCCCAAAGGTCAAAAAGACGGGAAAATGGTTCCAGAAATCCCAGTGAGCTTAGCCTGATGCACGTGATAACTTTTCCCCCAGGGGCAGAGGTGGAATAATAATGGGAGACACTGCCCTCGTGGCAGAGATGGTCCACAGAGTCACGGCGACAGAGATACGTTCTCTGGTAGGCCCTTCCAGCGCTCCTGAAAATAGGCCTGCCTGTCCACCTCTGGAGGCATTCAGGGGCAGATTGTCACTGTACCCAGAAGCCTGGCAAAGTATCACAAAAGACACATGGGTACAGTTGGTAATATTCAGGGGATACAGTATTCCTTTCCCCATGTCACCTCTCCCCAGAAAACAGAAGTCCAGCCCAGATGTGCCACCCAATCTAAGGGAACAAGCAACCCTATAAGTTCAAAGGTTGCTAGAAAAATGAGTCATCCAAGAAGTCTCTCCAGACTAAATCGGATCTAGAACTTTCTCAAAGTTCTTTTTAGTACCGAAGAAAACAGGGGACTGGAGGCCCATTCTGGATCTCAGCAGACTCAACAAGTCTGTCAGGAAGACAAATTTCTGGATGATGACACTGCAGTCCATACTTCCCTTTCTGTGAAAGGGCAATTGGATGTGCTCCATCGAATCGATCTCCAGGATGCATAATGCCATATCAAGATGGACAGGCAATCCAGGAGATTTCTATGCTTCTGGCTGGGAGCTGGTCACTACCAGTTCAGAGCTCTGCCCTTTGGCCTCATCACAGCCCCCAGAGTGTTCAAATGTATGGCAGTAGTCACGGCTCATCTGAGGCAACTAGGATTCCGAGTGTTTCCATATTTCAACGACTGGCTCCTTACTGCCACCACTGACCATCGACTAACCGAGGCAAGGGACACCACAATCCACCTCTGCTCACAGCTAGGCATCACTGTAAACTATGAAAAGTCTGCCTTGTTGCCCTGTCAATATATTACATTTATAGGGGCAGATTTAGATACAAAAGACATGATAGCAAAATTCCCTCAGTAGAGGCAGTCGACCATTTGACATTAGGTTACAGTCTTAATCGAGAAGAAAAAGATTCAAGCAAGATTTGTTTTCAAAGTCCTGGGCTCAATGGCGGCAGCAATAACACTAGTTCCCTTGGCGCGCTTCAACATGAGGATATTACAGTGACTCCTATTTGCTCAGTGGTCCATGCAAGATCTACCCATGTCACACGAAATTCTCATCACGGAGACCTGCAAGAAGGACCTAAAATGGTGGCTTCAGTCTACACAGGTGACGATAGGCAAGACCGTTCATCCTCCCCCAACCAATGGCCACAGTGACCATGGACGCTTCCCAGATAGGGTAGTGGGGCATTATCTGGGACAGACTGTTCATGGGACTTGGCAACAACACGAGTACCACGTGCACATCATCGTCCTAGAGATGAGAGCGGTGCTGCTGGCTTTGCAGGCACTGCAGAGCTCTCTACCTACGGGGACAATCCCAATTCAGATGGACATCATGTCAGTAGTGTGGTACATCAACAAGCAAGGCTCTAAGAGTATGGCAGTGGGCAATGTCTTCCCAATGCTTTCTGATTGTGATGCACATTCTGGGGAAATCCAGTGTGATAGCAGACAAGCTAAGTAGGGCTATCCTTATGCCTCACGAGTGGTCCCTGATGCAGGATATTGCGAACCAAATTTTTCGCAAGTGGGGTGAGCCTTGCTGCGACCTTTTTGCCACCTCCATCAATACTAAATGCAGCAGTTATTTCACCCTAGTCCCCCACTGGGACAGTCACCCAGGGATGCACTTGTTCATGATTGGCCCCCGGGACTTTTGTATGCTTTTCCCCCGTTTCCTCTAATACCCAAGGTTCTTCAGAAAGCAAAATCATTGTGTTGCAAACTAATACTCATTGCCCCTTACTGGCCTCATCAAATATGGTTCCTGTTTCTATGGCCCCATCTTCAGGAGGAGCCTTGGATCCTGGACCCAGTTCCAGATCTTCTGGTGCATCAGTTGTGCACACTCCATCCTTCCTTACAGACCCTCAAGCTGACAGTTTGGTTCCTCCACTTCCCATCTTAACCAGGCTTCCTGACATCTCCCCTGCATTACAAAATATTTTAATTTCCTGTCACAAATCCTCAACGAGAAAACCTTATACTAGCAAATGGAAGCAGATCTCTTGTTGGGTAGCCAAAAATAGTATTGATCCTTTTACTGTACCTATTTCAAAGATCCTTGAATTTCTCGCTGAAACCTTTAACCAAGGAGCAGCAGCAACTATCCGAGTTCAGCTGGCTGCTATTTCCAACTTTCATGTGGGAGAAATGGGTTCCAGTGTTATGTCCCACAGGTTATGCAAAGCTTTTCTAAAAGGTACAGTCCTCTTGAGACCCCCCAATAAGAGAACCCCCCCCTCCTTGGGATCTAAATTTAGTCCTAGCTGCCTTGATTCTTCCTCCTTTCGAGCCAGCTAGTACTTGTTCTCTGAAATTCTTGACTTGGAAAACTCTTTTCTTGACTGCCATTACCTCAACTAGGAGGGTATCAGAATTACAACCTCTATCCATTCATCCCCCTTATTTAATTTTTCACAAAGATAGGGTTTTTCTCAGAACCAACCCCTCCTTCCTACCAAACGTTTGCTCAGAGTTCAATCTGAATCAATCAATAGAACTACTTGTAGTCTTCCTGAATCATGACAACAAGGCAGAATATAAACACCAACTGGATGCTCATAGACCGTTACATTTTTACTTGCACAGGACACAGGAATTCAGAAAATCTGACGAATTGTTTGTATCCTTTGCAGAAAACAGAAAGGGAACTTCAGTCTCAAAAGTAACTTTATCAAAATGGCTTTCAGACATCATCACTTATGTCTACAATTCACAGAACAAGCAGCTGCCAGGAAAAATTCATGGACACAACTAGGGCCTTGTCTACCTCTACTGCCTTTCAGGCCAGACTGCCTTAAGACTCAGTTTGTGCGGCAGCTATGTGGATTAATCCCAATACCTTCATCACTCATTACAAAGTAGATGTGGCCTTCCCGAACAGTGCATCCTTTGGTTCCATGGTCCTGAAGAGTCTATTCCATTGAGCCACCCAAGAAGAAGGTGCTGGGGACGCTGTCCCAATCAGCAAGAAGGAAGGAGAGATAGGGACAACATAACATAAAGAAGTTATGTACTCACCATAACGTTCCATGTTTGTTGTCCTTGATCTTGCCTTCCTTCTTGCATCCCAACCTCCTTAATTGAAGTTATGACCAAAACAGTTTAGTGTTGTTCATCCATAATTCTGACAGTAAGTGTGATTCAGAAAACTTAATTTTGTTTTTTCAGAACTGTGGACAAGCCGCATTGCATAGTGTCCCTTTAAGGAATGGCATATTATGTTCTCATAAGTCTGTAATGCACCAAGGCTGCCTTCTAGTCAGTAGTCATAACAGGGAGTGTTTTTATAGGTTTTGTTGTCCATTACCATGACTGTAGACTAGGCTACATTAGCATAATATGCCATTGTTGGCTGCAGAACTGCCACATTACTGCTGAGGACAGGCACTGGTATGATTATGCTAGCAGGTTTGCCTGCACTATAGTATTATTGCTGTTGTACTACTCAGCTGTAGTAGCTGGGCAGTGTCTCAGTGGAGAAAGGCGAGTGATGCAGTCACAAGCAGCACCCCAGCTATGTATGTGGTGTGGGCCTCTTGCTTCCTTAGGTCTATATATAGCTGGGAGTGACGTTTGTCAATTGCATATGATCCAGTAAAGTTGTTTGCATTTGTGCTCAGTGCATGGAGTAACATCCTTAAACAGTGGAGTAAGAATGCTATAAATGTCTTGCCATACAGTATATAAACTAACTGCAATGTTTTTTGGTACGCTGCTCTATGGCACATTAGTCCTGCTGTCTGGCAAATAGACTGATTTTTATGCATTAGTATAGCACAGAAAAGCAAGTATTTAATGAAAAATAAATACATTGCTAGTTTTGGGATGGAATTTGTATTTAACTAGGGTGTAGAAGACCAAACCAGTCCCATAATGATAGTTGTGGATAAAAATGGTATAAGCATTTAATAAGACTGAAAACAGCAGTCTCCTATGTGGGCAGAAATGTTCAGTATAATCTAATTTGTGGAATACTTGAGTTCTGTGGGATGGGCCAGAATAGGGAATGGTTGGAGAACACTAGTAAAAGTACACTTGTGGGGTGTACTCCAGTAGCGTTTGCCCTTCTGGGTTCCATAAATATACCCTACCTGTACTCTTTTGAAGAGCAGAAGATATATGTATGTGGATTGTGGTACCCTGAGAAGTAATTGACTGACTTGTTAAGGGTATTTTATTTATTGTACACTGTATATTCATTGTATTTGTGACATTCTTTGTTTTTGTGGTTTATGGGGTGTTGTGGTGTACTATTTGTAGATGAACGCTGGAATGAGGATGATTGTAATTAAAGGATTTGGTGTTTGATATGTGATGTATGAGATGCATATAGAATACATTAATTTTGATTAAAATGTTATAATGCTCCTTTTATTATTTACTGAAGAACATAGTTACCAAGACCATAAGAATGAAGCTGGGAATGCCTCTTGATGCTTGCTAGAATGTGGCAGATGAAATTTGGAGAGAAGGAGAGGTATGGTGCATCATGGGAGCTAGAGGAATTTTTGAACCTAGGCGAAATGTGAAGGTGCTGCATGACTGTTGCCTGTGGCATGCCAGTCCTCCTGGTGAAGTGAGAGAGCTGGGTGGTGTAACACATAGTGATATAATTTTCACAATTTAAAAGGCTCAGACATTATATGACCGCTTTCCTGGTGAAGAATGGTGATAAAAGAACTTCAGAAACCTTCCTTTATTGAGATTAATTTGATTTAATTTGCTTGACAGAGCGAAACAAACTTGCCTATCTAGTCTGCCTTTTAAAGTACTTTTGAAAAATTCCTCCCTTCCTCATCACTCTTTTTTCATCTATTGTGGTCTCTCTTGAATACTTTTATGAATTCCCTCTAAGCACATATTCAGATAGTTTATTCCAAGCCAAAACCTTATCCAAGTGCTACCACTACACAGACTGAGGAGCTAGATCCCACTGCCACTGCATCTCACTGACACAACCTGGTGCAGCCATTTCATGTCCCCTATTTCCACTGGTCTGTAGTAAGTAGAGTTTCAGCTCCTGTACCCTGGAAGTGTACCCATTCCTTATAGTGTCACACACACCTATCAACCAGATATTCCTTCTTGTAATGCCACCAGAGCTAGAGTGGTCAAGGTGCAGTTAACCATGATCCAGTAACCACATAAATATTACTTCTTTGCTTTAAGAGTCTTCAACTCCAGTGGCATACAGGGATAAAGCCTTGATTGCAACCTAGGCGACTCGAGTTCAGCTAGTATCTTAGACACCACCTGATAATGGTGTAAGACAAGAGAGGAGTGACATGTACTTTTAATTAAATAGATAGGTAACATTCTGTAGTAATCCTTTCACTGAGCGTAGTCCTTGAGAGTGTAAGTTTCATCCATTTGTACTAACTTTTACATTTTTTTCTTTCTATACTTGACTTCTTTCCTTCACTGAATTCATGTATTCTGGAGATACAGGTATTACAGATATGTTTAACCCCCCCCACCACCACCATACCTCTCAGCCTCTTGGTGCAAGAAATCTGGACAAAGCATGACAAAATGGGGGGACAAAGGCCCAAAAATAGGGACAGATTTTAAATATTGCTCTTATAAACTGAGAAAGTTGCTAGAGCTACAGAGTTTGTGTCATCATACATTTTCTGAAGGGTTTTAAGTCTGAAACTCAAATGTATACATAGATACATATATACATACAAATAAATATTTAGAGCACAGGCATTAATACCCTTCTAGCTTGCCAGTATACCAACACATGTTCCCATAATAAATGTCCAGGCAGTTCTTAAAAATGTCTAAACTAGTACTTCCTTTAATGTAATTTGGTAGTCTGTTCCATGCATCATCTACTCTGTCAGAGAATCAATTAGTGCACTTCTCATTTCTATAGGATCTTCTTCATAGGTTGTCTGATGATTCTCTAGTACTTTTTGATAACCCCAAACGTTCCTAGAGATAGTTGTCTCTAAATGCACTATGTACTTGAATAAGATCTCCTCTTAGATATCTGTAAGAGACACTATACAAGTTCAGATATTTTATTCTTTCATAATAACTTAAATTTTCACATCCATGGATGCCCCTGGTATATTTCCGTTGAACTCTTACCAGTTTACTCATGCTTGTTCTCTTACAGGGTTTCCATGTTGTTATTTCATAATCAAGTTTGGGTCTAATGTAACTAGCAAAGAATGATTTCCTAGACTTTATAAATCTTTTTATACAACCTATAATTGTGTAACTATCATTAACCAATTGGTTGATATGATTAGAAAAAAACTCATAGCTGAATCTACCCATGTATCCAGGTCTTTAAATGAGACTACAGTTTCAATCACTGTGTGCTGTATTAAATATTCACCTTTCAATTTATGTCTCCCAAATCTCATATGCTTAATTGTTGATGTATTTATCAGCATATTACTCTACCGTGGCCAAATGGTCAACTTAAGTTATTTTGCAGACGTGCCTTATCTGTAATATATGTAATGAGTTTACCCAATTTCAAGTCGCCTTAATATAGACAGTAGAACACCTCAGATGAAAACATTAGGTCTGAAAGATACAGTCTAAACAAGTAAGGGCCTAGGACAGAGCCCTGTGGGACACCCTGACTGGAACCAAGGATTTCACCTGTCCAATTGCTGTATGATACTTGCCATGTCCAATTTGTAAGTCATGCAGCTGTCCTTCTTAGCAAGAGTACATCAATACCTATTTGTACTAATTTATTGATCAGTGTTTTGTGTATGATGTTTTTGTATGACGTTGTCAAATGCTAAAGTTAAATCTATATAAATTACATCACAGCACAGTTTTTCATTCATAGCTGTTATTATATTGTTATAGAAAATCATGTTACAGGTGGTAATAGATCTATTTTCAACATATTAATGCTAATGTATGGTTTCAAGTCCCAGCCTATCCAGTTCTGACAATAACTTGCCCAGTATTACCTGCTCCATTATTTTTCCACAACATGAAAGTAGACTTAAGGATCTATATGACTCTGGATTTGTCCTACTGCCCTTTCTCTTTTTAATAAGCACATGCCTCCAGTCTTGCGGAATATCCCCGTATTTTATATGACATAATGAATAATAGGTATAATGGTACCGTAAGTTCTTGCTCAAGTGTTATCAGGTCATTGTTACTAATTTTGTCTCCTCCCTGTGCTTTGTTTGGATCCAGTTTGCACAGTTCTTTTTCAATATAATCTAATTTGATTCCAGTATCTGGGGTTACCTGGATGTCACTAGGACAACTTATCACCCCTTTTGTGGATCCAAGCTGTTTTGCGTAAGATTTTGTAAATATATCTATAAGCTGTTGTGTCTGAGAATACATTTTAGAATCTGCACACAGTTTATCAATTTGTGTGTCTTTACTCCTTCCACATTTTATGTATCTATAAAAAGGTTTCCTATTATGCTTAATATCATTATATAAATTTTCTTCAAAATTTTCCTGATCTTGTCTCACACTATGCTTAATCTGTTTGTCCAGCTTGTTTATTTCAGTTTTCAAAGTTGTAGTTCAACCTCTCTTCCATTTCTTATATTTTTTGTCTCTCATCTTAGTCAGATATCTTGTTCTTATGGAAATATATCCCAAAGATGTTGTATGCCTAGATCCTGATATTAAACTTTCTTTTTTTTTTTTTGCACTCAATTTCTCTTTGAAAACTTTCCACCTTGCATCTGCAGTTTTCCACTGAACACCTCACTCCAGTTAGTTTTACATAGTTACTGTTTTGTTTCCATATAATCTGTAATTAACCTTCTCTGCATTTGTTTAGATTTCAGTTTGGCAGAATTATCTAGCAACAAATTAACCTTTAGTACCCCATGATCACTGCACATCAGTGGTTGTAAAAGAAGCAACAGTAATTTCTTTAGGAACACAAACAATGTCTAGTATGTTCTGTCCCCTGGTAGGTTTTTCTACACTCTGAAGCAAATGTTGTCCCTGAGTATACGTTGTGAATAATTTCCTTACTAACATTGTTTAATCAATATTATTCCAGTCTGTTTCTGGTAAATTTAAGTCCCCAGCTAATATTATTCTTCCCTCCTGTGTTTCATGCGAGAAATGTATGAATTCCTCTATGTCATCTGCACTTGACTTTGGTGGTCTGTACACTCCAGCAACTGTTATATGTTCCAGGGTTGTCTTTATTGTCACAGTTACACAGTCTACAGTATTGGTGTTATCACTGAAGATGTAATAATCAGAGGTCTCATAATTATCTTTAATCCCTATCATAACACCTCCGCCTGATTTTTTGTTAGAATGTCCATTATAGTAAAAACCTTTATACCCTGACAGAACTGGATGTCCTTCAAGGATGCATCTGCAGTCCTTACATATGGGTTGTCCTGCCTCAGGCAGCCCCTCGGTCGGCCGGATTCCAAAGTCTGGGTCCAGCGTCGGCTGATGTCGCCTCCATCCCGACGTCAGAGCGCCTGGGATATAAAAGCGTCAGCCGATGCCATCTTCCTCAGTCTTTCTTGCCGCACAGTGCCCGAAGCAGAAGCAGTTCGCAAGTGCCGGTCGGTCAGCTCCTGAGATTTCAGCTAACCGAAGACTTCAAAAAGCTAAGTACCCCGTTGGGGACTCTTTCTTGCCTCAGCCGATGTCAGATCAAACGGTTAAAGTTAATAATTGTTTATCTTGTGGGAAACAAATACCTCATAAGGATTTCCACTCTTACTGCCTTCCCTGCCTAGGCCCAGACCACGACGTCTCGGCCTGTGCAGCCTGTGCTTCTTTCAATAGACGCACTCTTAGGCGTCGGGCGGAGTACGCAGAGGAATTTTTTGGGGAAAAATACTGTTACACTATGCCGCCGGAGCTTCCGACTCCTCATTTACCCAAAAAACGGAAGGACAAGGACCGACACACGCGGTCCGTGGTTTCGGCTGAAACCACGCCCAGGCCTACCGCGAGTGTCTCAGTCTCTGCCGAAACTGAATCCTCGGTGCTTCCGACCGACGAAACCGCACAACCGACAATCTCGGCCCCGGAGGCCACCTCTGAGTCGGTTATAGAATTTCCTACTGAAACCGGTGCTCTGGAAATATCCAACACCATTTCTCTAGATAAGACTACTCCAGCACGTGGGGCAGCCAGGCCTCCTGTATCCATGTCCATTAAGGCATTTACACGTGCTAAAGCTGCTGAACAGCCAAAATCTCTCCCTCCCAAGACTATTCCTCAGGGATCCACTACCGGTTCACAGATTTTAAGTTTAGCTGAGGACCTTATTTCCCTAATTAGGGGCTCTCAGCCACATCCGGACAGGGACTCTCAACCTCCTCAAGACAAAAGGCCCAGGGTTGAGCAGACAGATCCCCAGTCTTCTGATGAGGCCTCAGATGACTCTGCCCTATCAGACTACTAGGAGGAGCCCTTTACGGCCTACGAGGATTCTGATGCAGAGGAATCTATACCCTCAGCCTCCCCTCCTGAAGAGTTTTCCTTTGGGGAGACCCTCCACTCCATGAGAGAGCATTTCAAATGGCAGGGCCAGGAATTCTCTGACTCCAGGAAGAGATTAAGAACCTTTTTGCATTTACCTCAACATAGACCTTTGGCTATTCCTCCGGTTTTAAATGTCATTGATGATGTGTACTCTGAGTCTAGTATTTCCCCTGACTCCCTTCCTCCGGCTCCTGTCAAACCCGATAGGTACTACAGGGTCCCGGACTCTCATCATTTCCTTTACAAGGGCCACTCTGCTGACCCAGAAACTATTTCCCAGAGCCCTAAAGGAGTTGCAACCATCACTACTAAAAACCCACTCCCTTCTGAAAGGGAGTCCAGGGCTTTAGAGAGATGGGGTAAAAAGGTGTATACTTCTTCCACTCTTTCTATGAGGGCATTAAATTGTCAATTCCATATGATACAGTACCAAGAGTATTTGTTAGATGAATTGCATAAAAAACTTTCTTCACCTGAACCCCTAGATCGCAATACACTTCAGGATCTGGTACGTAACTCCCAGCAGGTTAGCAACCATTTCTTGCAGTGTGGTTATGATGCATTGGAAGCTTCATGTAGGTCAGCAATGACAGGTGCAGTCATACGTAGACATGCTTGGCTGAAGGAGCAAACACTGCCAAATCATGTTAAAGCAAAGCTTCTGGATGCTGCGCTGAAAAAACAAAAGTTATTTGGCTCCACGGCTCAAGAGGTCTTAAAGAAATTTGAGGAAAAGGCTAAATCAGTACAAACAGTCAAAGATTTCCTACAGGTCCAGCCACCAAGATTCAGCAGAAATTTGCCTTCTAAGAATTGGTCCTTTCCGGACACAGACAGATTTCAAAGAGGCAGAAACAGGCGTGCCAGAGGTAGAGGGCAAGCTCGAGGCTCCTACAGAGGACGTCAGTGGCAGCCTCCAAACCAGAGAGGTACTGCAGGACCTACAACTACTACACAAGGACCATCTCAATGACTTGACTATGACCCCGCCAACCAGGGCTCAATTGGAAGCACCTTTGGGTGGAAAGCTATCTTTATTCTCAAAATATTGGCACAGTATTACAAAGGACAAATGGATACTGCAAATAATAGACAAAGGATACAGATTCCATTTTCATACATTACCAAAAAGACAAGGCATGCCAAACCTGCCACCAAACCAAAGGGCAGAGGCTTTCAAACAAATTTCCAAGCTATGGTAGCAAAATACGGTAGTCTAACCACGTTGTATATTCAGCATGTCAAAGAGATTCAGGTAATACACTTGCAACGTCTCCAAAGTCCAATATGCAGCTAACCAACAATCAGTTGAAGAAAGAAGAACACTTACAGCGTATCCAAAATGTAAGAAAATATTTAATCCATGAAAAAAGAGTAAGCGCTTTCGCGTAGGATCACCTACGCTTCCTCAGACATAAAAACTTACTAAAACTCTCCCACTTTTAAACCCAGTAAGCCGGGAAGAGTACGCTAATTAACTAAACAATCATTCAATCAAAATCATCTGCTGTTCAGAATTAAAAAGACATGATAACAGTTATAAGAACAGCCTCCTAAATATAAACATAACTTACTCTTAAATTGTAACAAATATCAATCTAACTGCACAAAACCTATTCCTAATCATCATATTAATAAAGCGTTTTCGTTAAGCATTAAGAACCAAAACACTCATAAATCCAAACCTTGCATCTTTGGCAAACTTTAAAATATATACAGACCATATAAAAGGCATCAATAGTAAAATTGCCATCAACATTTCTAAGTGCTTCTGGTTATAACTTACGTACATAAATGTTAGCATAAACTGTAAACAAATAAACAGCTACAAAGCAATTTATATATAATAAAAACCTTGAAGACGAAATTGCTAATTGTATTGCATCAAAAAAGCATGTGTTCAGCAAAAATACTTGTGCTGACAACCAAGATGTTCAAAGCTGCCATAACTGTTGTTAGAATATAGGGCATGTGATCGCAGTAGCTAGCATTATTAAAACTTACTGTGTTATGACCCAGATAGTAGTGCGTACATTCCTAAATATTTAGTGGAATAGACTCCTTACTAAAAAGTGTATATAAATAGGAATGAAGTCATGCCGTTGATAATGTTTTTGCACAAGAACACGTCAATACGCATACTGGCATGCAACATGTAATTCGTTCCATCTAAACAATACGCCCGCTATAATGGCGTTGCTCAAATTCCTTCTGTCATTCACATTAAAATTTGAACCACAACACAGAATTCCAAAGTTACACCGACATATACCTAATGCTTAATCGGACAGTTCTTATTAACGAACTGCAACATTTTGAGTAATGAAACAAGCTCTTACCAGATTGAATATACTTAAAAAGTATATATACTTAAAAAATATATAAAATATATGTATTGAGTCTTTTTTTAAAAAACATATATACTAGAGCCAATACCAGGCAAACAAAAACTAAATCGCTAGCTTCATCAATTACTTAATTCCTGCTTCCAAAGAGAAGCGTGGAAAAAATACAGTATGCAGTATCTGACAAACTGATTATTCCCCATATAATGAACGTCAGTTTGCAGAGCATAACACTGAAGAACGAAACTAATCGCAAGGCTGAATGCATAACTAAGGTCTTTGATGCATAAAAGTTAGAAAACAATTTCTATCAGAGAATCAAATTCTTTTGATACAAAAGACTTGTAGATAACTATAATAAGGAAACTCTATAATAGAACCTATATGTGGGCGAACCTCTCCATCATCATCATTAGGGCCAATTCTGATGGAGTATGTGGTGTAGACTGTCCACGGAGACCTGATATGGCATCTGAACAAATATGTCCACAATGTCAATATGAATGCTATCATGTAAATATATACAAAAGCTAAGCTATCTTGAACGCTCTGCATACAGAACCAACATTGCTAGATAGAACACAAAACAGAATAAAATATGTGGGCATGTATCAATTATGTGAAAGGGGCTCCTATTTGTATATATCATTAAGAATCTCTAATTCATAAGCATGTAATTAGCAGCAAAAGTCCAACCATCACTTTAGAACACAAAACATTATTGATATTATCATTTTGAGAGGTGCTAATGTACTAACACCACTCAACTAATTTCTATATATTCAAATAACTAGGTTTGAAATCCACCATTCCATGTAAACAGTAATAATGATACAAGGTAACTATTCAAAATTCTAAAAGATGTAGAGATTATAATATTCCAACCCCTGCCTCATCAAGCATGATGGAAAACCTACAAAGCCTACGATCAGGTATGTTTATAATATAGGCTTGATGGTAATAAAGTTGTTCAAGCCTGGGTATAGATGTGCCCTCATTCTCAGGATCCAATTTAATTCAGCCTTAGCTAACATATTGGCTGAATCGCCACCTCTCAGGTTCACCATCACAATTTCTAACACCCGAAACTGAAAAGACAGATGTGTGGAATGCTCTGTTAAGTGCTTAGCTAGGGCATTGTTCTCATTGCCCTTCTTGATGTCATATAGATGGTTGTAAATCCTATCACTAAGTTTCCTTTTAGTGAGACCTATGTAGAAGGCTGTGCAACTTAAACAGTGAGCAAGGTATATCACATTTTTAGTCTCACAGGTAGCATGGAATTTAGGCGAGAACCTAAAATTCATGCAGGGATGTAAGTAATCCTGGACAGAAGTTATATACTTGCATCTATTGCAATTATTACATGGGTATGTTCCCAATTCCAAGCTGTTACGGTTAATGTTATGGGCCCCAGATAATGAATTATTGCATAGGATCATCTTCAAGTTGTTACAGTTTCTATACAAAAACCGTGGTCTATTGCCTACAATTCCCCTAGTGACAGTGTCTAATGTTAACATATTCCAATTACCTATGACTATCCCTTGAATTGATTTCACATCACTAGTATATTTAACGATATACCTAAGTGTATCGGATGTTTGTGCTTTAAACGTAGTCCTATTCACATGATGTCGAGAACATGTGGCTACATTGGTTTCAGAGTCCAGAACCATATTTCTGATATCCTGTACCATGCTAGATTTATAACCTCTGTTTCTAAATAAGGACTCCATCAAATCAGCTTCTTTTTCCAACACTGATTGATCTTTACATAGCCTTCTCAGTCTAATGAACTGGCTTTTGACAACGCCAGAGAAAACATGCCTCTAGGGTGCATGCTTTCATACCTAAGTATCGAGTTCCTCCAAACGGGTTTTCTATATAGGGTTGATGTCACCTGTCCATTCTTATTGATGTTGAGTGTCACATCTAAAAAAGGAATGGATGAAGTAGAATACTTCTGTGTAAACGTTAGGAAAGTAGTAGTTGATTCTAACTCTGACCAAAACAACTTAAAGTCAGTTTGTGTACCTTCCCAAATAATAATGATGTCATCTACAAAATGTTTATACAATTTCACCCGTTTAAACATGGTATGTGTGAATACATGATCTAACTCCCATTCAAGGACCACTAGATTGGCATAAGAGTTGGCACAGGGTGTGCCCATGGCTACACCCCATTTCTGTAAATAACTCTTATCTTTGAATATAAAGATGTTGTTATTCAATACCAAATCTAGGAGTTGACAAATAAGTAAATTCCTATCTTTGCTGTATGTTGATTTCCTAGCAAATATCTCATGAATGGATTGTATCCCTACTTCATTTGGTATACAGGTGAACAAATTTTTAATGTCTAAAGTAATCAGCAAGTGTTCATGTTGGTCAACATCAAGTACTATATTCCCTATGCTGTCTAAAAGCTGATACGTATCCCTAAGTATGGAGGAAAAAGACTCTACAACAGGTCTCAATAGGTATTCAATGAAGGCTGAAATATTATAAGTAGCCCATCCTTCACCCGATACAATGGGTCTCATAGGTATTGGGGTGATGTTCTTGTGTATTTTTGGCAATCCCTTTATAATTGGAATAATGGGATTCTCAACATAAAAGAAATCATGAATTTCCTTACTAATCTGTCTGCACATGACCAAATCGTATAGAATATCATGTATATTGAGAACTATACAATCTATGTCTTGCGTATGTATTTCTGTATATGTATTGACATCAGAAAGCATGGATAAACATAGTAGCTGTGTAGTCAATAGTATTCATTACCACCACCCCACCACCTTTATCAGCTGGTTTCACAGTGATATCTCTCCTGTGTTTAAGCCCATTCAAAGCCTTATTCTCAAGCAGTGTCAAGTTATAATATGTAGGCTTATTGCCTTTGGAAGAAAAGAGCTCATAAAAATCATTATCACATGCTTTCAAGAAGCATTCTACATGACTAGGCATATTCGGTATAAAAGTACTCTTAGATTTAAACTGAGAACTTGAAATGTCATATGTATTGTGGTTTGGTTGATCTCTGAATAATAATTTTAGTGACAGTCTACGACAAAATAACCTTAAATCGATGAGTGATTCAGTCAGAGTACCAGTAGTAGCTGGAATAAAATTAAGACCTTTGTTCAATATGCTGATTTCAGTGTCATCCAAATCAACATCAGACTCATTATATACCAAACTAGTCAATGCCTTGCTCTCCTTGTCTGTCCAAACCTTTCTCCTGATGGTTTCCTTTTTCGTGGGCCTCTGCTGCTGGATCGCCCTCTGTTCTGATGGTTCTGTTTGACCGGGTAGGGAAAAAACGATTGCCATCATTGATTGGTACTTTGGGGATGGCTCCAAGTGTAGAGACAGTGTTCTTATCTAGAAGGGCCAGTTGGTTAGGGGGTGGAGTACCTGTCCCCAAGGACTCGTTGGTGTACATATCGTCAGTGGATCTTATTGGCAAAACATCTCTGTTGTCTAATGTTCTGGATTCAGATGAGGACGCTGCATCAGGCACAGAAATACCAGATGGATCACTGTTAATTGCATTCATGATGACTGCCCTATCAGACTACCAGGAGGAGGCCTTTACGGCCTACGAGGATTCTGATGCAGAGGAATCTATACCCTCGGCCTCCCCTCCTGAAGAGTTTTCCTTTGGGGAGACCCTCCACTCCATGAGAGAGCATTTCAAATGGCAGGGCCAGGAATTCTCTGACTCCAGGAAGAGATTAAGAACCTTTTTGCATTTACCTCAACATAGACCTTTGGCTATTCCTCCGGTTTTAAATGTCATTGATGATGTGTACTCTGAGTCTAGTATTTCCCCTGACTCCCTTCCTCCGGCTCCTGTCAAACCCGATAGGTACTACAGGGTCCCGGACTCTCATCATTTCCTTTACAAGGGCCACTCTGCTGACCCAGAAACTATTTCCCAGAGCCCTAAAGGAGTTGCAACCACCACTACTAAAAACCCACTCCCTTCTGAAAGGGAGTCCAGGGCTTTAGAGAGATGGGGTAAAAAGGTGTATACTTCTTCCACTCTTTCTATGAGGGCATTAAATTGTCAATTCCATATGATACAGTACCAAGAGTATTTGTTAGATGAATTGCATAAAAAACTTTCTTCACCTGAACCCCTAGATCGCAAGGCACTTCAGGATCTGGTACGTAACTCCCAGCAGGTTAGCAACCATTTCTTGCAGTGTGGTTATGATGCATTGGAAGCTTCATGTAGGTCAGCAATGACAGGTGCAGTCATACGTAGACATGCTTGGCTGAAGGAACAAACACTGCCAAATCATGTTAAAGCAAAGCTTCTGGATGCTCCGCTGGAAAAACAAAAGTTATTTGGCTCCACGGCTCAAGAGGTCTTAAAGAAATTTGAGGAAAAGGCTAAATCAGTACAAACAGTCAAAGATTTCCTACAGGTCCAGCCACCAAGATTCAGCAGAAATTTGCCTTCTAAGAATTGGTCCTTTCCGGACACAGACAGATTTCAAAGAGGCAGAAACAGGCGTGCCAGAGGTAGAGGGCAAGCTCGAGGCTCCTACAGAGGACGTCAATGGCAGCCTCCAAACCAGAGAGGTACTGCAGGACCTACAACTACTACACAAGGACCATCTCAATGACTTGACTATGACCCTGCCAACCAGGGCTCAATTGGAAGCACCTTTGGGGAAAGCTATCTTTATTCTCAAAAAATTGGCACAGTATTACAAAGGACAAATGGATACTGCAAATAATAGACAAAGGATACAGATTCCATTTTCATACATTACCAAAAAGACAAGGCATGCCAAACCTGCCACCAAACCAAAGGGCAGAGGCTTTCAAACAAATTTCCAAGCTACTTCAAATGAGGGCAATAGAAAGGGTTCCTCTCTCAGAACAAGGCCAAGGATTTTATTCCAGACTATTCCTTGTTCCAAGAAAATAAAAGCAATGGAGACCAATACTGGACTTGTCCGCACTGAATACTTACCTCATCGTGCCAAAATTCAAGATGCTGACCTTACAGCAACTCCTTCCCATGCTGGGCAAGGGCTCCTGGCTGGTAACTCTAGACCTCAAGGAGGCATACCTGCATGTCCCTATCAGACAAAGTTGCAGAAGACACCTCAGATTTCTTGCAGGTTCAGAGCATTATCAATTCTCAGCATTGCCATTTGGCTTATCTGCTGCGCCCAGAGTATTCACGATATGCCTGGCATCAGTAGTTGCACATTGCAGACTTCAGAGCATTCATATTTACCCATACCTGGACGACTACCTCATACAAGCGGACAGCCAGCAAACACTGGTAGAACACTTAAACTATGTCATCCGACTACTACAGGCCTTGGGATACACAGTCAACATTCAGAAATCAAGACTTGTTCCTTCCCAACAAATAATTTTCCTGGGTGCAAAACTGGATACAAACACCCAGATGGCTTTTCTCACAGAAGAAAAACAAGCACAACTACCGGATTATTTCACAAATCTGACAACACAAACCCAGCTAACTGCAAGGAAGATCCTGCAGGCCCTGGGATTCATGGCATCTTGCATTCTTCTGATTCCACAAGCAAGGCTGCATATGAGGAAACTACAATGGTACCTAAGGAGTCTATGGTCTCAGCACAGTCACAGTCTAGAATCTTTGATCCCCCTCATTCCTTGCCTTCAAAAGGAATTCTTGTGGTGGGCAAAAGCAAGCCAGTCAAACATGGGCCTGCCTTTCAGCAAGCCACATATCAGCCAAACCATTACAACGGATGCCTCAGCCCATGGATGGGGAGCTCACATTGAAGGCAGATGCATTCAAGGGCAATGGACACAAAAGGAATTGCATCTGCACATCAACCAAAAGGAAATGCTGGCAGTGATACATTCCAGCGAGGCCTTCAAGCTCTTCCTGCACCAAGGTCACCTGTTAATAAAGACAGACAATACCACAGTTATGGGGTACATAAACAAGCAAGGGGGTACCCATTCATACCCTCTTTGCAGGCTGGCCATGAATCTGTGGGATCTTTCCCTGAAACTCAATATAGAACTACAATCCCAGTTTGTACCAGGAAAAGACAATGTTCTGGCGGACAGCCTGAGCAGAAACATCATGGATCCACACGAATGGATGTTGCACCCGGATATATTTCTCCAGATAACACATGCATGGGGGACGCCGGACATAGATCTTTTTGCCTCCCACCACAACCATCAACTGAGGAAATTCTGCACAAGGACATACCATCCTCAAGCATGGAAAGTGGACGCCCTCTCATTCAACTGGAATACAGTATATGCATTCCCACCTCTTCCATTAATGACCAAGGTCTTACTGAAGATCAGGATAGAGCAACCAAAAGTAATCCTGATAGCCCCGGACTGGCCAAGGCAACACTGGTACCCGCTGTTAAGGAGCATGTCACGCACGAAACCTTGGCCTCTACCACAATGGCCACTTCTTCTGACACAGCACAATTACAAGACTCTGCACTCCAGTCTAAAAACCTTGCAGCTGACAGCCTGGAGAATACCTTGACTCCTCGCCAGGATAAACTATCCAAGAGGGTTCAGGATGTCATCATGGAAGCCCGGCGGCCTTCCACAAGAAAAGCATATTCAGCAAAATGGAAAAGATTTTGTACCTGGAACACCGCAAAGGGTCAAGATCCGACAATCATGAGCATTCCACATATTCTAGAATACTTGGCTGAAATGCTCCATAATGGCCTTTCTTATTCCTCCATAAAGATCCATGCTTCAGCAATTTCAGCAGAGTACAACACTGACCCACCTGTATTCTCTCATCCTCTGCTAAGACAGTTTCTAAGAGGGATAAAAAACATCAACCCTCCAAGGAAACCACCAGTGCCTACATGGGACCTTAACTTCATGACTTCATGTTGGAAAAATTAACTCTTCCTCCCTTTGAACCAGCAGCATCTTCAGAACTACAATTCCTGTCTTGGAAGACTGCCTTCCTCCTGGCCATAACCTCAGCGAGAAGAGTATCTGAGTTACAGGCCCTCATGGCAGTTCAGCCATTTCTCATTTTTCATCAAGACAGAGTCTCTTTGAGAACCAATCCTTCATTCATGCCGAAGGTGGTATCCAGGGTTTCACTGAACCAAGCTATTCACCTGCCTACCTTCTTTCCAAATCCACAAAATAAAGGAGAAAAACTTCTGCATAGTTTGGACATCCACAGACAGTTGCGATATTACTTGGACAGAACTAAGACTTACAGAACAACTGACCAACTCTTTGTAGCATATGCTGCTGGTGTACAAGGAAAAGCAATTTCCAAACAGACAATTTCAAAATGGATAGGAAATTGCATTCGGTTCTGTTACTCCTTTCATGGGAAAGCTGTGCCAGCTAACATTAGGCCTCATTCCACCAGAGCAACAGCCACCTCCACAGCCTTCTTAAG
Organism: Protopterus annectens; assembly: GCF_019279795.1. Classification (NCBI taxonomy): domain Eukaryota; kingdom Metazoa; phylum Chordata; order Ceratodontiformes; family Protopteridae; genus Protopterus; species Protopterus annectens. Next base: position 1,991,858,775 of record NC_056741.1, read on the forward strand.
AAGGGTGGCTACAAAGGACATTTTAGAAGCTGTTACATGGAGCTCCGTGCATACATTTTCCAAGCATTACAATTTGCCCTTATATTCCAGATCCAGAGCAGGCTTTGCTACTATAGTCCTGCAGGGCATGTTAGCTACACCATCCTTTTCTTAGGTCCTACGTCCCCCAGCTTGGCTATGGTATTCTACCCGTATGTAAGGACTGCAGATGCATCCTTGAAGGACATAGTACAGTTTTGTACCTACCATAAATGTAGATGTCCGATAGGTATGCATCTGCAGTCAGGATTTCCCTCCCTCCTACCCCTCTGTGGTATATTTTGGATACCTATCCCTCCTTTTAGCTAGCTGGGGTTATCTTTTATGGTGTATTTGTTTTTTATTGCTGTGCATGTTTGGAATTTTTTCATTTCTCCAAATTTAGCCTTACTTAGAGGGCAACTGGCATCTGGGGCAAGAAAAACTGAGGAAGATGGCGTCAGCTGACACTTTTATATCCCAGGCACTCTGACGTCGGGATGGAGGCGACATCAACCGACACTGGACCCAGACTTTGGAATCCGGCTGACCGAGGGGCTGCCTGAGGCAGGACAACCCATATGTAAGGACTGCAGATGCATACCTATCGGACATCTACATTTATGGTAGGTACAAAACTGTACTTTTCCAGTCATTGTTCTTTAACCATGTTTCACAAACAGTAACATCAGGCTTGTGGGAACGTAGCAAATTTTCCAATAAAAAAAACTTTATTATTAATGTTGCTAGCATTAACAATCATCAGAGATGCATCAAATGTTGCTGTCTGTGAACTGTTGAATTTTTGACCTGGCAAAAATCCTGCCCAGTGTTTGTCAAATATTGCAAAATATCTGCTGCAAAAAATGCTCTTCCTTGATCTTAACAAATGCACACCATCCTGTCTGAACACTTGCCCAAAACTAGGCCTGGATGCTCTACACATTTCCAGTTTTCAAAACAGGACATTTTTTCCATGTAGGTATTTACCCCAAAAATCTTTTCATTCACAGTGACCTGACTATCCTTTCTATAGGTGATTTGTGAAAAATATGTCCTAACACCAGTACAAGCTATACTATCTAAGAGGGCTGTCAGTGAATCCTTGTGTATGACATCATTTGTACCAACATGAATAAAAACAAATCCATACATCCTTACATTAAGGCATTCCAAGGCCTGTTTCACATCTTCAGTTTTTGCTCCTGGCAAGCATAACACTATTCGATGTTCATATAAGTATGAGTTCCTGTAATAATTGAATCTCCAATTACAAGAATATCTTTGCTGCCATTTCTGAAGACTCTTCAGCTTCTAATACAGTGATATCTGCTCTATCAATTGTTACGAAGGATAGATTTTCATTACCATCAGTCTTATTAATCCCGCTGTTTTCATTGTGTATTAAATTCTCATCCAACTGGTATTGTAAAGCCACAGCTTAAGCCATGTAGTCACCATCTATCTTTCTCTTCTTTTTTTTCTTACAGTAATGTTCTTCAATCCTTCCAAGTTCAATTTTAATTTCTTCCTTTTCACTTGCCCCTTGCTGCTCTTTTCTACATTCTCTGGTGGAAAAATGATACATTTTTCTGAAGACTGAAGGTTTTCTGATAGAAAAATGTCATCATTCCCTGTAACTCATGTGTTACATAACAAAACTGTCCTTTTTAGTACGTATTCCCTTTCCTTTTCAGTCATTAATCAGTTTCTTTTTTTTCCTTGTTATTTGTTGTAAACTGCTTCCTTTATTTCTTTTTTGTTTCCTTCTAAACAAACAGGATCCTCAGATTGCTGAATACTTGCATCCAGAATTCCAAAATTGTCAGGGGCATCTTCTTGTTTCATGGGGTTGAATGATTTTTTGCAGAAAATAGATGCATCATTTCCTAAATGTGTTCTTTGTTCTATGTCTAATACTATTTAATTCATCAGCCCAGTCATTAATGTGTGAAACAGCAGTTCTCCAAGCCATGCCAATTTCCCAAGTGCAATCATCATCATTAAGTCTAGATTTACTTCTAACAATGGTAAGCAAATCATCCAACTTCTGACACGAGGAACACAGATCACCACTATTAGCAGCTGTTACCTTTAAATGTGCACAGTAGCTTCTGCTCACTATCGCTTAGTTGCACTTCTTTATAACAGTAAAGATCAATAAATCACAAACCAAGGTAGGATTGTTTAGATATGATTAGGATTTTCCTCTCTGCATTCTTTGTGAATTTATAGCTCCCTTTCTAATAACCAAAAGTGAAATTAAAGGTAAAACAACAAAATATGAATCATAGTAAATCTTGTTAACAAGCTTATCCCTTCCTTCCTACAAGCAGTTAAAAACAATGATAACAAGTACAATATAAATTCAAATTAAACTTCTCTTACCAGTCAACTCCGCAGTAAATCACAAACCAAGGTAGGCTTGTTTAGATATGCTCATTACTTAGTGACTTCAGTACTTAGATCATCCCAGTGATTTGCCAGAAAACCACAAATTTTGAGGTACAGACCAATATTTACAAGGCAAAATCTGGATATTCTGCAAAAATCTAGAAAGGTGAGAGGTATACCCCCCAGCTGTCTAGATGTGAAGAACCACAGTACTAATATTCTAAGTTGCTCTGATCTTAACCTTACCCAGTTATTGAACCTAAATTTTATCACTGCCAGTCAACTTCTCAAAGACGTTGTCATCGTCTGTAGACCTGAGAGAATTCATGTGGCAGCTCTGCTTTTTCCATTATTTTGTGGCCACACCTGCCTTGCTGTCTTTGCCCAGTAAGAAGATTTACATCTGCTGTATAATTCTCATCTAGTGAATTTGCTTGTTGGAATGTGTTTTCGAATATTGAAACCTTGTATGAAATCTGATCCTAATAGATAGGGACACTAAAGTGTTGAAGCAGCTTTTTAGATTTTAGGAAAAGACTGAATTTGAGTAGAAGTCCTCAAATTCATTTATTCTAGAGGATGAATTCCTTGTCAAAAATATGTAGAAGCTATCAGAAGATAGAAAGTCATTTGTCCCTGACAACGCAAGACTAAAATCCCTAAAGGTTCTAAAAGCATATGAAGAAAATGGCAAGAAGGGCCCTGTCCAACCTGACTATGCCATGCTGGAAGTGATGGTCATGAATATTGTTGAGTTAACCTAGACTTGAAAAGAGAATTGTCTGCCCTGAATGTTTTTTCTACCCTGCATCCCATGGTGACACACCAGTGACTTGGAACATCAGACATAATAACCATTTATTGCCCTTTAGAAGGGAATTTTTAAAACACGTTTAGTAGATACTTCGTCTGTCTGATGTTGGTTGCACAGAAACTGACCATCTCCATTCTATGTCTTATAAACCATGTTCAAATTTTACATACAGGCTTTTGGCTCACTTCTTGAATTTCTTTCATCCATGCCCTGTGTCCTTTGTTTGGAATAATGTGCTGCTCATTCCTGCTGCTGAAAGTTACCAGTAACTGTTTATGACCTTGGTAGAGTTTCTGAAGTTCTTGACGGATTAATAGCTGGCACTGTTAAGTGGGTCCAGAAGATTGTGATTGCTTATTGTTTAGATACTGAAGAGTTGGAGGGATCCTGTTGCAGGCTAAGAAACTTCTCTGTACTTTTGAGGAAGATTGCCAGTCCAAGTATATGTATGATCCAGGAGCATAGCTAAGGGAGTGTTACTGACTGATTCATTTGACCTGCAAAGAATGCTTCACACTATTCATGGCCCTTCTTAGTGGTTTTGAAGGGTAAAAGTAATTTCCTGTCTGCTCACTGCTGTGCCATAGGGAGTAATGCTGTGTCCATTCTTGTCATTCAGCTGACAGTGGATTTATTTGAGATCCATGACATCATGGATTCTTAGTTTGTCTTATTTCATAATGTCATATTCATAATTCAAATAGAGTTCATTCATCAAGTGGTGCAAACAATGAAACCACTAAATCAAAGTAGAGTAAAACCAAATAAATCAAATGTTAAAGAACAAATCAAGGCCAAACCCGCTACTATTTATGAAGGCTGTCATCAAAAGTCAAGTCAAATACAGTCTGAAGGAAGTATTATAATAGGCCAGAGGGAATACTTCCTAAACTGCTAAGATTGAAAGTTAGAAAGACATAGTGCTTCCTGATGCTGCATCCACTAGCAGTCAGAAGAAGGTCAACTACTTCACCAGAGGAATGTGGTAGAGAACAGTCAACTCCCACAGTTTAGGGGAACCCAGGGCATATATGTATAAAAATACCAACAGTAAGATTTTGATAATTATACATGACTGGATAGGGAGCCATTGAGGCTTCCACAGTGTAATATGCTACTAAATAACCAATAAGAAAGATGATTATGGTGCTCTACATTAGCTTTAACTGGTCTGTCTTGGAGTCCAGAAGCTAATGTAAAAGGTCATATCAGGGATCAAGACAAGAAGAAACAAAAACATGGGTAATAGTAGTAGAGGTGCAATCTGGAGGCAGCAATTGTTTGATCCTACCAGTGTTCTGATGGAAACAAGATAATTTGACTTGTAGTGAGCACCTAGTTCTTAGTGTCTGCTAATTACAAAGTACAGCGCCAAGACTGTACTGCGTACATTCAAAATATTGCCTCTTACTCCATAAGGGATAGATGTAATAAACAAGTAGATTCCTTAAAGGCTGTATATATAGCCAAATAGCCAAATGTTGAATTTTGGATGTTTTCAACTTGAGCTGATGGTAAGACAAGCAAGAATGTGGTCTGAATCATCTGCTGTGGAATATGCACAGGCCATATATTCTTCTGAGAAAAAAGAGGTAAAGCAGAGTATTATCAGTATAACAGTAATGAGCCCCCATTCCCTTGTAATGAGTTCTCCACAGTGTAGTATAAACATGACGAAGACTGATGGAAGCAGAAATTGAACCTTGCAGTACACCACATTCCAGAGGGCAAGAATGAGAGGAATTAAAAATGGAAACTATTCTTCCATGTAGAGGGAGTTTGGAGGTAAACCAGCATGGTGAGTAGGTATGACATCACTTGATAAGGATAATGTGATCCAGTGTCACAAGCTGCTGAAAGATCTAGTAGCACAAGCTTAGAATAAAATTATTGATCTCTAGCCACAAGGGAATTATTCACTACTTAAGTAAGGACAATCTTAGTTCAGAGGTGATTGCAAAAATTGGGGAGGTAATGGTCCATTGACTGTCAAGTATGATTCAAGTTGCAGATGAACACAAAAGGTAAGGTTAGACATGATATAGAAATGATAAAATTACCAAGAGCATTGTGTTTAAAAAAAAATAATAATAATCTTGAAGACAGTTATTACAGGAGCCTACATTAGTAAAGCTGGAAAAACTCCAGTCACCAAGGAGAAATACAGATCCTCATATATAATGATTTCCAGAATGTCCAGGCAGTATAAGACCAGTCAGACTGGGTATGAGTGCATCTCACAGCTGGTAAGGGGCATGTGTGAGATCACAGTTAGGAACATTTTTAAGAGGGAACTGTGAAGACTGTACAGTAGCACACTTCAATGGTGCGTGCCTTGGAATATGTGCTAAGAAGTCAGGAAGAGAGTGCATATTTTATAATGGCAGCCTTGCAAGTGAAGAATCAAGTAGCCATCTTCCATTTAATGTCAGTTTAAATATTTAATGGGTGGACAAAGCTTTGCCAGTTGACCTTGTGCCCCTCAGTATATTTGGACAAAAAAGCATCATTTTTTAGGAGAGATATGGTAAGAAGTGTAATGCTGTTTCAGCTCATGACTGCCACTGAAGTGAGAGCCACATCAGTGTTACATCCTCCAACCCAGCTGCATTTAGGAACACAGTTCAAAGTCAAACCATGGATGTTCATCGTGCATACAGCTGCAGTCATAACAGATGGGTTCTCCTGCCGTCAGGCGGGTCCTCGGTCGGCCGAATTCCAAAGTCTAGGTCCGGCGTCGGTTGTCGTCGCTTCTTCCCTGACGTCAGTGCGACAGGGGTATAAAAGAACCAGCCGACGCCATTTTCTTCAGTCTTTCTTGCCGCGTGGTGCCCGAAGCAGAAGCAGTTCGCAAGTGCCGGTCGGCCAGCTCCTGAGATTACGAAAAATTTGGAAAACCGAAGTCTTCTTAAAAGCTAAATACCCCGTTGGGGAAACTTTTCTTGCCTCAGACAGATGTCAGACAAAGTTAATAATTGTATTTCTTGTGGGAAGCAAATACCGCATAAGGATTTCCATTCCCTCTGTATACCTTGTTTAGGCCCAGACCACGACGTCTCGGTCTGTCACTGTTGTGCTACATTCAACAAACGCACTATTAAGCTTCGGGCGGAGTTCGCCCAGCATTTTTTTGGGAAAGCATTTAACTACACCATGTCGTCGGATACTCCGACACCGGTTTTGTCTAAAAAACGCAAAGACAAAGACCGACACTCGAGGTCCGCGGCCTCTACCGACACCACGCCAAAGCCGACTACACATGGTCCGGTTCTCAGTGAGGCGCCTACGCAGCCCCTGACTACCGACGACACATCTTTGGCAGTGTCTCCTGTACCCGAGGTTGCAGGCTCCTCGGCCCACACCCCGACTACAGATACCGAAGCCACTCTTGGCGTTGAAACACAGAATGTGGACAGGTCCACCTCCACTCAAGTTGTCTTCAGACCTTCCTCTTCTTTCTCCATCAAGGCTTTCACCAAGTCTAAAGCAACCATGCACCCTAAGAGACCAGTTACACAGGGCCCATCTCCAGGCCCCATGCCTAAGAGACAGATGCTTAAAATGGCTGAGGATTTAATTACTCTAATCAGAGGTTCTCAGCCACCTCCGGACAAAAGGCCCAGAGTGGAGGAAGATTTCCCCTCCTCTGATCAGGGATCCATTATTTCAGAACACTCTGATGATCAGGAACAGGCTTACTCCCCTTTTGAAGACTCTGATGCAGAGGAGTCTATTCCTTCTGTATCCCCCCCTGAGGATTTCTCATTTGGGGAAACTTTGCATACCTTAAGGGAACACTTCCACTGGGAAGGCCAGGATTATTCAGATTCCAAGAAAAGGCTCAGGGAATTTCTTTTGTTACCCCAGCACAGGCCTCTGGCTATACCTCCTGTCTTGGCCATCCTAGATGATGTTTACTCGGAGGCCTGCCTTAACTCTACCTCCAGCTCCAGTTAAGCCTGACCGGTACTACAGGGTTCCTGACTCACACCAATTTCTTTACAAAAGCCATACTGCTGACCTAAAAACCATCTCACAGGGACCCAAGGGAGTTAAGGCTTCCATTGCCAAAAATCCATTGCCTTCCGAGAGAGATTCCAGATCCTTAGAAAGGTGGGGAAAAAAGGTATATACCTCGGCTACCTTAACCATGAGGGCCTTAAACTGTCAGTTTCATATGCTAAAATACCAACAGTTTCTGTTATCTCAATTGAAAAGTAAAATGTCACAACCTGAACAACCAGACTTGAAGGAGTTGCAGGATTTGATGCATAGTGCAGAACAAGTGTGTAAACATACCTTACAATGTGGTTTTGATGCTCTAGAGGCCTCATGTAGAGCTGCTGTTACAGGCTCAGTCATACGCAGGCATGCTTGGCTCAAGGAACAAACCTTGCCTGATCATGTCAAAGCTAAATTACTAGACGCCCCCCTTCAAAAGGATGTACTATTTGGGGCAAATGCTGAGGAAGTATTACGAAAATGGAGGAAAAGCTAAATCAATGCAAACTGTGAAAGAATTTCTGCAGGTTCAACCCCCACGTTTTAGTAGAAATTGGCCTTCCAAAAACTGGTCCTTTCCTGCCACGGACAGACCCCAAAGAGGCAGATACAGGCACCCGAGGGGCAGAGGACAACCACAAGGATCGTACAGAGGCAGACAATGGCAAGCTCCTACACAAAGAGGTGGTGAAGACAACTCACAATCTTTCAGAAAGCAAACCCAATGACTTTCCCCTTTGCAGGCCAACCAGGTCACAAATGGCAGCCCCCTTAGGAGGAAAGCTGGCACTATTCTGAAAAAAATTGGCATGTTGTCACAAAGGACAAATGGATCCTGGACATTATAAACAGAGGCTACAAATTCCACTTTCATACCCTTTCAAAAATGACAGGCATGCCAAAACTGCCACACAATCAAAGGGCAGAGGCACAAAAGCAAATTTCAGATCTTATAAACATGAAAGCTATTCAAGAGGTACCTACACACGAACAAGGTCAAGGTTTTTATTCCAGGCTATTTCTGGTGCCAAGGAAGGGAAAAGATTGGAGACCTATTTTGGATCTTTCCATCCTAAACACATTCCTACTTGTACCAAAATTCAAGATGCTCACTCTACAGCAACTTCTTCCCATGCTGAGCAAGGAGTCTTGGCTGGTAACATTAGACCTCAAGGAGGCATACCTGCATGTCCCAATCAGACAAAATTGCAGAAGATACCTCAGATTTCTTGCAGGTTCAACCCATTATCAATTCTCTGCATTGCCCTTTGGCTTATCTACTGTGCCCAGAGTATTCACGAAATGCCTGACATCAGTAATTGCCTACTGCAGACTTCTAGGGATACAAATATACCCTTATTTGGACGACTGCCTGATCCAAGCGGACAGCAAGCACATTCTTCTGAAACATCTGGCTTATGTAATAATGTTATTGAACTCTCTGGGATACACAGTCAACAAAGAGAAATCAAGGCTAATACCCTCTCGAAATATAATTTTCCTGGGTGCCAATTTGGACACAAACACCCAGATGGCCTACCTCACGTCAGAGAAGCAGGGGCAACTAATTCAGTATTTCAGAACACTGGCAAATTGCACCAGGCTGACTGCAAGGAAAATCCTGCAGGCTCTGGGATTTATGGCATCTTGCATCTTGCTAATCCCATGTGCAAAGCTGCATTTGAGAAAACTACAATGGTACCTAAAAAACATATGGTCTCAACACAGCCACAGTTTGGAAACAATAACACCACTACTTCCATGTCTGCAAAAGGAATTTCTGTGGTGGGCTCAAGCATGTCAAGCAAACACAGGTCTTCCATTCAGCAAGCCTCAAGCAAATCAAGTCATCACAACAGACGCCTCGGACTACGCCTGGGGGGTGCACATGACAGACCGGTGCATTCAGGGCAAATGGTCCCAAAAAGAAAAGCACCTTCACATCAATCAAAAAGAAATGCTAGCAGTAATAAATGCTATTATAGCTTTCAAGGACCTTCTACAACCAGGTCAACTATTGATAAGAACGGACAACACCACAGTTATGTGGTACATAAACAAGCAGGAGGAACACATTCCTATCCCCTATGCAGACTGGCCATATCACTTTGGAACATGGCCATGGACTTACAAATGGAACTACAAGCACAGTACTTGCCAGACAAGGAAAACACACTGGCAGACAACCTAAGCAGGAATATGACAGATCCACACGAATGGATGTTGCATCCAAAAGTTTTTACAGAAATAATCCAAGAATGGGGAAGGCCAGACATAGATCTCTTTGCCTCCCACAAAAATCATCAATTGACAAAATACTGCTCGAGGACCTTCCATCCAAAGGCCTGGAGAGTGGACGCTCTCTCTTTCAGCTGGACATCAATGACAGTTTATGCCTTCCCGCCTCTTCCTCTGCTGCCCAAAGTCCTATTGAAGACCAGAGCGGACAGACCAAAGATGATCCTCATTGCTCTGGACTGGCCAAGGCAGCACTGGTACCCACTCCTGAGTAGCCTGACTCATTTCCCTCCATGGACCCTGCCTCTAATGCCTCTTCTTCTGACTCACCACAGCTTCAAAACTCTTCACAGTCAGCTAAAAACACTCAATCTAGCCGCATGGAAGATTCCTTAGCATCACAGCAGGCCCTACTCTCCAAGGAGGTGCAGGATGTCATTTTGGAGGCCAGAAGACCATCAACTAGAAAAACTTACTCTGCAAAATGGAAATGTTTTTGTGTCTGGAATGAGAAAAAGGGCCAGAACCCTGGAAAACTGAATTTACCTCAAATACTACAATATTTGGCTGAACTGCTAAACAATGGACTTTCTCCTCCATCAAAATCCATGCCTCAGCCATTTCTGCAGAGTACAACACTGATCCACCTTTATTCTCTCATCCTCTCTTAAGACAGTTCCTCAGAGGGGCTAAGAATTTAAGACCTCCAAGGAAACAACCAATACTTGCTTGGGATCTTAATTTCATTCTGGAAAAACTGACCTTGCCTCCTTTTGAGCCAGCTGCCTCATCAGATTTGCAATATTTGTCTTGGAAAACAGCTTTCCTTCTGGCTATCACCGCAGCTCATAGAGTTTCAGAACTACAGGCTCTCATGGCTGTCCAGCCTTTTATCATCTTCCATCAGGACAGAGTTTCCTTACGAACCAACCCGTCCTTTATGCCTAAAGTGGTATCCAGGGTAGCTTTAAATCAGGCCATACATTTACCTACTTTTTATCCTAATCCTCAAAACAAAGGGGAGAGATTACTACATTCCTTGGACATCCACAGGCAACTGCGTTCTTATTTGGACAGAACAAAGCCTTTCAGAAAATCAGAACAGCTCTTTGTGACGTATGCGGTAGGAGCTCCAGGAAAGCCAATTTCCAAACAGGCAATCTCAAAATGGATAGCCCACTGCATACGCTTTTGCTATTACTTTCATGGCAAAACTGTACCTACATGCATTAGAACTCATTCCACCGGGGCCACAGCCACCTCTGCAGCCTTCCTCAGAGGAGTTCCTACCAAGGATATTTTGGAAGCAGCCACTTGGAGTTCTGTGCATACCTTCTCCAAGCACTACAACCTACCATTATACTCCAAATCTAGAGCAGGCTTTGCCACTGCAGTCTTGCAGGGCATTTTTGCTCCTCCTAGTTCCACCTAGTGCCTACCACCCCTTTCTTAGCTTTGGGATTCTACTCATCTGTTATGACTGCAGCTGTATGCATGATGAACATAGTACAGTTTTGTACCTACCATAAATGTAGATGTTCGAGTGCTAATACAGCTGCAGTCCAGGTTTCCCTCCCTTCTTCCCCTGTTGGGACAGGCCTATAGGCTAGCACATCCTCATACAACCTGATTGGGGTATTCATTTATGATGTATTTGCTTGCAACTACTGTATTTTGATTATATTGCACTGCATTATTACACAAATTTATGTATTGCCTTCCTTCTGGGGCACCTGACATCTGGGGCAAGAAAAACTGAAGAAAATGGCGTTGGCTGGTTCCTTTATACCCCTGTCGCACTGACGTCAGGGAAGAAGCGACGACAACTGACGCCGGACCTAGACTTTGGAATTCGGCCTACCGAGGACCCGCCTGACGGCAGGAGAACCCATCTGTTATGACTGCAGCTGTATTAGCACTCGAACATCTACATTTATGGTAGGTACAAAACTGTACTTTTCTGGCTAGTAACTTTCTGGTTGCCAGCAAAGAAGAAACATAGAGAGCCTAATAAAATATCAACTAGAAAAGGTGAAGAGAAAACACTGAGAATAATCATGCAGCTGTTCAGCAGAAAGCAGTTCAGACTGCAGCTTTGGTGCAAAACATGGCTTCCAATAATCTAGAGGGAAAAATAAATCAAATGTGGTCTGAGCTGTTTAAAATAAGTGAAACACTTAAGAAGTACATCAACTCAAGTAACAAAATGCTGAAAAAAATGGAAGAAGCTTTAAAAAGCTATTCAGATGAGCTGATAAAACTGCAAAAGTCAGAAGGTAAATGAAGAACAGGCTAGTTTAGTATGACAGTGCTTAAGAAAAGAGGTTTCAAAGAAATGGAAGAGTTAGAGGACAGAGTATGCAGGGGAAAAACATAGATTTTCTGCTGTACCAGAGAAACAGGAAGGAACAGACTGCGTTAATTTTTTGAAAGCACAAATATGCAGCTGGACTGGTATTCCACAGCAGTTTTTTTAATTGAAGGAGCACATCATGTGTATGGTGCAAACCTGGCAGCCAGCCATGCATTAGTAACGATGCAGTCATACCAGCAGAAAGAGTTGATCCTGACAAGATTGTGACAGAAGGGCAATAAAAATTGGAAACAGAGTGTTTGTGGAAAATGATAGTTCACTGTGCACCAGACAGAAGAGAAGCAAATTTATCCCAGCAGTTAGAGAATGTCAAGGGGCAGGTGTAAGGTTCAAGCTGCTGTATCCAGCTGGAGTATCAAAGCCATTTTTTGATGCAGAACAGGCTAAGGAGGAAATACAAAAGTTTGTCTAAAAAAAGTGAACCATCAAACAGGAGGGGACTCTGATTCTTATTCTTCTGATAATAAAGTTTATAGAAAGACTTTGCCAGTGAAACATTTCCCAGTGTTTCAAAGGAAAATGCTTGAGAGATAGAAGAAAAGCGCAGGTGTTGACTAGAAGAATCATGAGTACCTTGGACTTGAACTGGTGTCCCGGGTTGGGAGACTGAGATGAACAGGAAGAAGACAGAAACACTAAAATTAGTGAATGAATGTGAGGTTATGAAAAATTGCTCACATTTGTGAAATATGGCTGTACAACAAAAAGTGGAAAGAGTGGATTTTTGTTGTCTTTGTTAAATTTATGGAGAACTGAATGGCATATGCTCCACTTAATGGCATAATGTTTGGAAGGATGCTAAGGGCAATGGAAAAAAAAGAGGGAAAGGTAACTTTAAGTAAAACAATTTTTGTTCTTTTATTTAAACCATTTCATGATACAAGTTGCACATTATATAGTAAAGCATTTTCATTTATTGTTGTATATGATAAATACTGAAGTAAACTGCATTTTTTTTGTTTTAAGAAATGTGGGCATTACCATGTAAAAAAGAGAAAAAAGGCTGGACAAAATGTTTAGTTAATAGGCTGTAATCCTGAGTTGTTGAGCAGGGGAACGGGGTGTAAAAAAACATAGATCATAATATATGTAGAGTTGGTATGTTTTCTCTTTTACATAGGTGAATGTCTGGATTAAGGCCCTTGGCTTGATCTAATAAGTTTTTAGTGTAAGCATGTAAATAAGAGGACATCAAATGTAATGAAAAGTTTTCATTTAACAGATGTTCAGTATGAGCTAAGGGCAGCTGTACATTTTGTTCTTATGTTTCCATGGAGACAAGCTGACTATAGGTCCAGGAAATAATAGGCACTTTTTTAAGGATAAAAGTTAATGTTTTGTGAAAGAAAAAACAGCTCCATTCGCATCTGAGAGGGGAATAAAGATGAGACAAAACAGGCAGCAATTAGTATAAGTAGGAGAACAGGTTATAACATGTATCTTAACATGAATAATCTTAATTTTCGGTTAGGTAATGTCTGTGTGTGCACATGTCAATTTGGGATAGTTCTTATAAGGAGGGTTAAACTATATTGTTTGAAGATGTACTTAGTTTTGTGTGTTTGTTTTAAGTTAACAAGTACTGTGTGTGTGTGTGTGTGTGTGTGTGTGTGTGTTTTGAGGGTTTTCATTAAAACAAAAAGTCTTTTAAAATGTGACATTGGTTTGAATGGAGATGGCAAGAAACAGCTGTTTAAAATCTCAGCCTGCCCAAACATTAGTAAGTGCATGTAACACAAAAGCTTGGAATAGACATTTATATAGTTATATGTAATAGGTGGGAATAATAACCTGGAATGTGAATGTTCTCACAGGTGTAGACTAAAGGAAAGAATATTGAATTATATTATGAAACGTAGAGTGCAATTAGCAAAGTTACAGGAGACACATTTGGAAAGAAGTCTGAATTTTATAAAGGATTTCAGGATGGATGTTCAGCAGATTATCAGTAAAAGTGGAGTACTTATGCTAATTGTTAAAAGAGTTCCAATAGTGATAGAAGAGAAAAAAAGCATAAAGGTAGATTTCTGATAGCAAGGAGCTACTGGCAAGGGAGGAGGCTTATGCTGGTATGTATTTATACTCCACTTAAAACTGCTATTATGGAGCTTAAGGAAATTTTGGGATAGATTCCTTTCAGCAGGGATTATTACTTATAGGTGGGGACTGGAATTTGATTTTCAACACTGAGGATGTATCTGGGAATGTAGAACAGAAAATATAACAAAAGAGGGTATATTTCTGAAGAAGTTTCTGAAAATATTTTGGTGTGGAAGATGTGAATTCAGTAGTAGGGACTAGGAGAGAATTTACATATTGTTCCCCATGGTTCAATAACTGGGCTAGATTAGACAGGAATTTACATGGATACGTGCATTTCACTGAAAGCCTCAACACACATCTAGTAACTATTTCAGATCCTGTATCAGTAATCACTAAGACAAAAATGCAGGGACATAGTCCTTCCCCACTTACCTGTTAAAAAGAGAAGAATTTAAGAAATGGGTAGTGGGAATTATTCGAGAGTTATTAGGAAAGAGAGAAATTTCTTCAGAAGTTAATTTGTGACTGGGATAAAAAGAAAATTGAGTTTAAAAATAAGGTAGGAATAAAAGAAAAAAAAGAAATCTGGTCAACAAGCAACAGGAATTATTTAGAGGGGCTGAAGAAAGTTTAAAGTATTGCAGAATAAGGGGACTGTCACAGAACACAAAGAGTCGCAACTGCAAAGTGCTAAAGAGAAAATAGGTAAGTATCTGGATAATGTGCATGAGTTTAGAAATATTGCTGTTAAGCAGATGTTTTTGATAACTCCAGAGCACAGAAACTTTTAACACAATGACTTGGGTAATAGAAAGTAGAAAGAGTTGTTGCCAAACTTAGGGAGCCTGTAACTTGAAAATAACCAGAGATTGTGCAGCTGTATTAGAGATATTTTGGAAGTTTTATGAAAATTATTATAAATCAGAGAAATGTGGAAATCAAGAAAGAGCACAAATGGAATATTTATGGAAAACATAATTATGCCAAGGTTAGAGGCAGATGAGGGTCAACAACTAACAGTTAAGGTAGAGGAGGAGAGAGAAAAATGGAATATGATCAATCTGCAGGAATGTCTCCAGGAATAGATGGTGTTCCTGTGGAAATTTGGAAGCTAGGAGGGAAGAATGTGATAAAGATCTGGAATATGTTAACAGTATTTTAAAAGGAGGGGAATCACCAACATCCTGGAAAAAAGCTGTGGTGGCTGTAATACCTCAGGCATGTAAAGACCCATCAGACCCAGCTTCATACAGGCCCATTTCAATTTTAAACCATGATTATAAAGTGTTTATATCTGTAGTAGCTAAAGGAATGGCAAAGATGTTGCCAAAATAGATATGCATCAGTATGGTTTTGTGGAGGGGAGGCAAACATTTAACAACATTAATAAGACAATGAGTGAAGCAGAGTGTAAGAACATACCACTGCTGTTAGTGAGTCTTAATGCATAGAAAGCATTTGGCAGTGTAAGCTGGGATTTTGAGCATGCCAATGAAAGCATTTGCATTCCCTCATAAATAATAAGGTTAATTAGGAGGATATAGGAGGATAATAGGCAAAACCTAAAGTGGGAAGGTTCCTCTCTGACAAGTTGTGTCTGAACAGAGGAACCAGGTAGGGATGTCCTCTTCCTATTGCTATTTGCTTTATACTTAGAGCCATTAGCAAATGAAATAAGAGACTCATAAATTCAAGGATATAATTGCTATGGTAATCAAGAAATGTTAGGTTTAATTACAGACTGTATTATTTTGTACCCCAGTATTGTGGAACATCTTTAATAGTTTCAAGGCTTTTTAAGATATAAAATTAATAAAGATTAAACAAAGGCTATACCTGAACTGTTTCAGCAATACCCATATTTATGGGGGCACAATAAAATGAAGTATTTAGGAGTATGGATTAGAAAGGATTCTGTTTTGGCAGCTAAGGATATGTGGGAAGATACAAAAGAGAATCTGGAAGCTTTTGTTTTGGATATTTATAGCAAGATACAAGCACTGAAAATGGTTTTAGTCCCTTTCATGTTTATCAACCAGAGGAGAAGTTGAGGACAGTAATTAATAAAGAGTTGAAGGAATTTTTCTGAGAGGGGAAGAGTGCAGAGGTCAAGCTGATCCATCCAACAGAACAAGGAGGTTTAGGATTACCTGATTTGAAGATATATTTTGGAGCTACACAATTCAGGCTCATATGCATAACACAAGCAGAAAGCTATAAATCAAACTAGAAATGGCTGATGAAATGGGGAAGATTCGAGAAATGAGAGAATGGGGGTTTGGATTCAGATCAACAGTTATACGGAATATTATGTATAAAACTCTTTGATATGGAATATGTGAATTCAGTAGGAGAAGTTTGGAAAAATGTAGATATTATTTCCTATGGGACAAAACTGGGCTAGGCTAGGGCAAGACAGAAATTATATTTCACAGCAACATGTGCATTTAATTGAAAATTTTGATATGCATCCAGTAACTGTTTCAGATCATGCACCACTAATAGCTAAAATAAAAATTATGGGTAATGAAATAATGAACTACCAGCACTTCCCCACCTATCTGTTAATTAGGGAAGAATTTAAGGAATGGGTAGTGCAAATTATTCTGGAGTTATTTTGGAAGACAGAACTTTGTTCAGAAAGAAGAAATTTCTTCAGAAAATGCAGCTAGGAAGAGGGATAAAATTAAAGTGGAAATAAAAGAAAAAGAGAGATGCTTAAGAAGTAACAAGAATTATTTAGAGGGACTGACGGTTGAAGTATTGCAGAATAGAGGAAGTTTCACAGAACAAGAAGAGGCGCAGTTGCAGAGCGGTAAAGAGAGAGTAAGGGACTACCTCGATAATATGCCTGAGTTTAGAAAGATTGCTGTTAAGCCACTACTTTTTAATGATAACTCCAAAGCACAAAAGCTTGTAACAATTGAGAAAACAGAAAGTAGCCTATGATGAGGAAAATGACCAGAGGTCCTTTAGAGGTATTAGAAATATCTTAGAAATTTTATGAAAATCTGTGTAAAACAGAGAAATGTGAAAATCAAGAAAAAGTACAAATGGAAATGTTTTTGGAAGAATTAAATATGCCAAGGTTAGAGGTAGATGAGGCTGAATTACTAGCAGGGTAGGAGAACATGAGATGAAAATGGTGATGTACATCTACAAGAACGTCTCCAGGAATAGATGGTATACCTTTGAAAGTTTGGAAGTTAGGAGGGAAAAAAAGGATAAAGATCTGGAAGGTTTTGTTTTAACAATATTTTAAAAGGAGAAGCACCTACATCCTGAAAGAAAGCTGTAGTGGCTGTAATACCTAAAGAAGGTAAAACCCAATCAGATCCAGATTCATATAGGTCCATTTCAATTCTAAACCATGATTGTAAAGTGTTTGCCTATAATGGCTAAAAAGAGGCAAAGGATATTTCAGTATTGATAGACATATATCAGTGTGATTTTGAGGAGGGGAGGCAGACATTTGACAACATTAATAGAATATTGATGATCCAGAGGAAAGCAGAATGTAAGAAAATACCTTTGTTGTTGTTGGTGGGTCTAGATGCCAAGAAAGCATTCAGCAGAGTAAGCTGGGGTTTTATGAGTAGGGAAATGTAAACATTTGCATTCCCTCATAAAGTTATCAGGTTGATTAGGAGGATGTATGAGGGATTAGTGGTGATAATTAGTGTGTATGTGTGTGTGTGTGTGTGTGTGGGTTCCTCTCTGATATGTTCTGTTTGAGCAGAAAACCAGGCAGGGGGTGTCCTCTTTCCCCTTTGTTATTTGCGTTATATTTAGAACCACTGGCAAAGAAAATAAGGGATTCATAAATTCAAGGATGTAATTGATATGGTAATCAAGGAACGTTTGCTTTATTTGCAGATATTATTTTATACCTGATAAAACCAGACAAGGACATTTCAGTATTGTGGAACATTCTGACACAGTTTCAAGTCTTTTCGAGATACAAAATTAATGAAGGTAAAACAGACAATATCAGTAAACTATGTTCTCACATGTGAATTGGTTCTGCAATACCCATATTTATGGGGACATGATAAAATGAAGTACTTAGGAGTACAGATTAAAAAAGGATTCTGTTATGGTAGCTAAAGATTGAGACTAAAAAGATAATATAAAAACTGAAAAAAAGTGGAAGCTGTTTTATGGATATGGATAGCAAAATAAAAGCAGTAAAAATATTTAGTCCCTTTAGTTTATACACAGGTCAGGCATATTTTTATCAACCAGAGAAGAAGAGTTGAAGGATTTTATCTGTGAGGGGAAGGGGGCAAGAGTCAAGTGGGATAAGTTGATTCTTGCAATAGAGCAAGGTGATTTAGGGATTACCTAATTTGAAGGGATATTTCAGAGCTATACACAAGCAGAATGCTGTAATTTACTTTGGAAAGGGATGATGAGGCAACAGGGATGCACAATAAACAGCGAGAGACAGGGATTTTGGATGCACATACTTAAGGAGAATACCAATAACTATACAGACTGAAGTAGCAGAAAGTATTCTAAGAACTATGCCAACACGGGGATGGAATAAGGAGATTCTGCCAACAGGGATGACTATAATTAGGGGAGAATAGGGAAGAGGGGTCTGGAATTTACTGGAGAAAACTGGCAAAAGAACCAAGGTATTAGGAGAAAATAATTAGATAGGGAAAGATAATAGAAGGGGAAGGGGCCAAGAATTCATTTGGACTGTACACTACAGATTGCCATCCCCATCAATGATTGATTTCAGAGTATGGGCAAAGAGAAGTAGGGGGATCCTAAGGGAAAGACTAGTACTATTAGAATTTTTAGTATAATTTAGAATGGAAGCTGCTGTTAAAAAACGGTTAATTAGTAGGGCATATAAAATATTGTTTGATAACTATAGGAATCAGAAACAAACCTTCGATTCCACCAATAAGCGTATATTCGACTCAGTAATCCACAAGAAAGTATGATAGAACTCACGATTTAATAATCCATACAATGCTGAAAAAACCACATAAAATACACGAACGAGACTGCAAGGATGATGTTAGAACGAGTGAAACCCACACATCAGCCTGCTACAACAAATATAAAACGTACACAAAATAAGAAATAAAAAGACGCCAAAGATAGCACATAGTTTAGCGCTTTCAACCAGTTATCTTATTTTGTGTACGTTTTATATTTGATTACTGAGTCGAATATACGCTTATTGGTGGAACCGAAGGTTTGTTTCTGGTACTATTTCCATTTATTTTTCTGATGTCGAACTATAGGAATCAGTCAGAGGAGGTTATAAAGGGTTGGGAAGAGAGATTGGATAAGCAATTCACAAAGAAACAATGAGGGATGTATGTATGGCTCCCAAATATGCAACAAACTTCTGGAAGATTTAGGAGCATTGCTTGGAAGTGCTTCATAGGTCTTTTTTGACCACAAGCAGCCTCCAAACAAATTTCCTCAGGTAGATTTCAAATGTTGGATGTTTAATGGGGAAGACAGAGGTAACTAAGAATGTGTGTAATGAGATGGCAGACTTTTAAAAATTCCCTACAGACTACTGTATCAGAATTCCTGGGTGAGCAAATTGGTGTAAACAAGGAAATTATTTTTTTGAGTTGTGATACATAATGGGAATTGCCTAGACATAGTGTGGCCTTGCTGAGTTTAATTCTGGTGGCTGTCAAAAAGTAATTACTAGAAAATCAAAGTCTAAACCAACTGTACTAGAAGTAGTGAATATAGTCAGAGATGAAAGAACTGTAAGTCGGATGTTTGGAAAAGGGTAAGAGCAAATTACATAGAAAAAGGGGAATTTTGGGAGTAATACATGCAGAGTAATGTTTTGAAGGAGGAATGAGTTTAAGGGAAGGCAGGAACTGAATGAGCTATATAATGTTTGACTGGCAATGAGTGTATATATTATAAGTGACGTATAATATTTACAACTGAAAATGTCAATATAGTTTGTTTTCATTTATAGAAATGCATGATTGCCTTTGTCATAAGTGGCAATTCAGTAATTATATTTCTTATTTAAAAAACAGTAACACAGAACATTACATTCATAAAGTAGCAGAATGTATTCTAACAATTAATCCAATATGAGAATGGAGAAAGAAGATTTACCAATAGAGATAACTGCAATTAGGGGTACAGAGAATAGTCAAGAGGGCTGGAATTTATTGGAGAAAACTGGCAAAGGAACTGAGGTATTGGGAGCAAGTAACTAGAGAGAGAGAGAGAGAGAGAAAGGAAATTTGAATGGGAAGAGGCCAAAAAGACATTGGGATTGCAGACTGTACAAACTGCCTTCCCCATTATGGGCTGATATCAGATTACAGGCAAAGTGAAAAGGACAGGGGAATCCTAAGTGGATGACCTGCTGTGCTAATATGTTTTGTTGAATCTAGAATAGAAGTTGCTGTTAAAAAGGGATAATTATTAGGGCATGTAAAATATTGCATGATAACTATAGGAATCAATCTGAGGAGGTTAGAATAAATTGGGAAGACAGATTGGATAAGCAATTCCCAAGAAAACAATGGGAGGACATACGTATGGCTCCCAGGTGTGCATCAAAGTCTAGGAAATTTAGAATTTTTGCTTGGAAGTCTTTGAATTGGTACTTTTGTACCCCAAGCAGTCTCCAAAGAAGTTTTCCTCAGGCAGAAGGCAAATGCTGGAGTGTGATGGGGAAGAAAGAGGTAACTGGAAGCATATGTTTTGGGAGTGTTTTGAGTTGGCAGACTTCAAAAATTCCTACAGAGTAATGTGTCAGAAATATTTCATGAGCAAATGGGTGTAACTAAGGAATTTATTTATTTATTTTCACCTGGGATATAAGATAAATTGCCTGTACATAGTAAGGCTTTGCCAAGTTTAATTCTGGTGGCTGCCAAAAAAGGAATTCAAGGAAATTCGAGTCTAAACCAGCTTTATTTGAAGTATTGAACATTATAACAGAGACACCAGAACTGGAAGTGGGATCTGTAGAAGTGGTAGGAGTAAATTATATAGAAGAAATGGAAATTGTGGAGCAGTTCATGCAGAATAGTGTTTTATAGGAGTGAGATTTAAGGGAAGGCAGGAACTGAGCAATTTATGTAATATTGGATTGCTGATAGTTGTACAAAAAACATAAGTGATGTATAATGTTTGTAACTAGGTACATGTTAGTGTGGTTTCATGTAAATGCATGTTTCCCCAAGTAATAATTCAATAAAGGAGTTAAAAAATGATTGGTATGTAGAGATCTCGCAGTGGTGTACAGCAGGCTGTATAGGAGCTGTGGAGTAGAGGTCCCACAAACCTCTCCAGTATGACACATGGGAGACCTGGATACAGCATTGAAAAAAAACACTTGAAAAACCTCAGTGGGCTTCTTTGCTTTAGGGACTTGAGGAGAGCTGTGAATGCCCAACATCAACGCAAACCGAGAACACCCATAAATGTTTGCTAATTGCATCCATACATATGCATATGCAACATATACAAGCATTCACAGATGCATAAAACAGAGGTAGAGAACCACTTGAGTAATTAAAGGGTAGAGTGCTAACAAGACATCCAGATTGTTAGATGAAAAATTGGAAGATGATTTGGAAAGCAGGAAAAAAAATAAACATATAAAATAAAGGAAGGACAACTTAAATGAAAAGAAATCACACAGAAAAGTGTTAACAAGGTGACCCACAAAATTAATCCCCAAGAGGTTAAAGCAGTAAAGTACAACTAAATAGAGAAAAAAGCAGAAAACAGGAAATCCTGAACAGGTTATGTATCAAATCTTTAGAATAAAATACTAAAAAGCAGTAAACTAAGAGGCTAATGAATAAACGAAAGGCTTACACTAGAAAGAGATAAGGCTTCTCACTGTAAAATGACCTGTCCATAGCTGCTGAGCAAACATAAAACAGAAACAGATATTTATTAATATGATCAAGTTACAAAAATGCTCAAAGTGAATCAGATGCTTACAATGGTTAAAACAATATTAGCTGCTGTTAGGTAAAAGGTAAAAGATCAGGATGAATTGATGACAGTATCTTTATTAACAGTTTCCATATACCTAAATCCTAGGCGTTTTACCTGATACAAGCACAAACAGTAAATGTGAAATAAAACCTTCATACCAAATGATGAAAGAAAAGCCCAGGCTAGTGCCCTAGATAAGACATTAAACTGACGTTTCATATGTATGAGTTGGCGCTAGCTCAAGTGGAAGTAAAAGATACCACAACATCTATCAAAAAGAGTAGGGATCCTTTATTGCATACAAAAACTCTTATTTACAAAATATTTACTTATGTACAAATACATAAATATACAAATCTGTTTACACACATTCATAGTTTCCTTTACAATCACGCAAAATTTTCATCCCTATTAGATCCCCCTCCTTCTTCCATAACTACCATCTGGTTTTAGATAATATTGTTGCTAAAATCCATTTAATGTTAAACATAATTTCATTATTCTTTAATTCCATATAACTCATGTAACATAAAATAATTTTTATCTACCGTTTAATATATTATTTACTTCTATTCTTATATCCATATTTAATCATATCCATGTTTGTTTTATCCACTTTTTATATCTTCAAAAATCTTCACATAGTTTTCCCCATAAATGTTTTACTCTTTTACATTTCAAAAACACATTTTCTGTAGTTTCTTCTTTTTCTGGACAATGTAAACATCTTATCTCACTTTTATTTTTATTTTGCATATTTCCTTTTACTGGGAATTTATCTATTACCAGTCTCTACAAAAAAATCATGACATTCTACTTTCTGATTACACCATTTTCTTCTTATTTTTATAGCTTTAATTTTTTCATCTGTTAGATTTTCCCATGGTTTTACATACAGTGGATATAAAAAGTGTACACCCCCTGTTAAAATGCCAGGTTTTTGTGATATAAAAATGAGACCACAATAAATAATTTCAAAACTTTTCCCACCTTTAATGTGACCTATAACCTGTACAATTCAATTGAACAACAAACAAATCTGTTAGGGGAATAAATATAAAAAATAAAAAACGTACAATAAGCTGGTTGCATAGGGGGTGCACACCCTTAAACTAATACTTTGTTGAAGCACCTTTTGATTTAATTACAGTATTCAGTCTTCTTGGGTACACACCTGCCATCAGTTAGAGACTCTTGATTAACCCCAAATAAAGTTCAGCTGTCCTAGTAGGATTTTCCTGACATTCACTCAGTTGCCTGCTACAGCAAAAGCCATGGTTCGCAGAGAGCTTACAAAACATCAAAGGGATTTCATTGTTGAAAGCTCTCAGTCAGGAGAAGGGTACAAAAAATTTTCCACAGCATTGGTTATATACCATGGAACACAGTGAAGACAGTCATCAAAAAGTGGAGAAAATATGGGACAACAGTGACTTTGCAAAGAACTGGACATCCCTCCAAAATTGATGAAAAGACAAGACAAAAAATGGTCAGGCAGGCTGCCACGAGACTTACAGCAACACTGAAGGAGCTACAGGATCTGCAGGAATTTCTGGGAAGTACTGGTTGTATACTACATGTGACAATCTCCCATATTCTCCTTATGTCTGGGGTATGGGGTAGGGTTGCAAGATGGAAGCCTTTTCTTACGCAGAAAAACATCCAAGCCCGGCTAAGATTTGCAGAACAATCAAGTCTCCCAAAAGCATGTGGGAAAATATGTTATGGTCTAATGAGACCAAGGTTGAACTTTTTGGCCACAATTCCAAAAGGTACATTTGGGCATAAAAACAACACTTCACATCACCAAAACAACACCATCCCCATGGTGAAGCATGGTGGTGGCAGTATCATGCTTTGGAGTTGCTTTTCTTCAGTTGGAACTGAGGCTTTAGTCAAGGTGGAGGGAATTGTGAACAGTTTGAAATATCAATCACTTTTGGACGGAAACCTTCAGGTGTCTGCTAGAAAGCTGAAGGTGAAGAGGAATTTCACCTTTAAACATGATAATGACCCCAAACATACATCCAAATCAAAAGAATGGCTTCACCAGAAGAAAATTAAAGTTTTGGAATGGCCTAGCCAGAGCCCAGACCTAAATCCAATAGAAAATCTGTGGAGTGACCTGAAGAGGGCTGTGCACAATAGATGCCCTCGCAATCTGACAGATTTGGAGCTCTTTTGCAAGGAAGAGTGGGCAAATATTGCTAAGTCAAGATGTGCCATGCTGATAGACTCCTACCCAATAAGACTGAATGCAGTAATTAAATCAAAAGGTGCTTCAACAAAGTATTAATTTAAGGGTGTGCACACTTATGCAGCCAGCTTATTGTACATTTTTATATTTTTTATATTTTTTTCCCCTAACAAATTTGTTTTTCAATTGAATTGTACAGGTTATAGGTCACAATAAAGTTGGGAAAAGTTTTGAAATGATTTATTGTGGTCTCATTTTTTTTATATCACAAAAACCTGACATTTTAACAGGGGTGTGTACATTTTTTATATCCGCTGTAGTAATGTTTTATCATTACATTCTGATGTCTTACTTTTCTATCTTTTTCTATATCATCCTTTTTTTATTTTCCACAAAAGTATTTTATCTTAGCAACATTTTATTTCTTCATTTATACACTCTTTTACTCTTTTTTTACAATACCCCAAAATTTATCATACTTACATTTGTACAGTTTTACTACTAATCTCTCATCTTTCGTTTAATTTAGCACATTGTACACATTTACTAAAGCAGCATATACACTGGGTTAATTAACCTTAAACCACCTCATTTATTTGCATAGAAAACTCCTCTTTTAACTGGGTTTAATCTACAACTCAATATAAATGAAAAAATATCTGTAATAATCCGTTTTCCGATGTTGTTGGCAACATGAATGCACTTGCTAAGTATGTCTTTTTTCCAATCGGTACTGAATTTATTAAATAAGTCTTTTTTTGAATAATAATGTGTGTGTTCTCCAGAAAAGACATTTGCTTTATTTAGTTTGTTTTTTTCCCGTTAAGTTCTATCTTTATTCCCAAATTTTATACCCAACAAAAAAATGTAATTAATTGTAAAATATATAGCCCTGATCTTTACTACATGACGTAAACCTTTACTTTTCTGTTTATTTAAAGTCATTCCTATCATCTCTAGACAGTCATTTGTGTAAAATATGACTTTTTATCTAATTTTTTTTTGCAATTATTATAATGTCATCTGCGTATGTTAACACAGCTGGAATTCTTAACCCTTCAGGTGTTATATACCCTGCTTCCTTCTTTTTTTTAATTAATTTTTGTTTATTTTTGTTATTTATCATTTTGTTGACCGGGAAAGTCAGACTAGGACAGAGCCTATTTTCAGCAGAGGCCTGCGGCAACACTCCAGACGCATGTCTTTGAATTTCACATACTATCATATTCATAACTAATGCAAAGAGTGTACAACTTATTGGGCATCCCTGTCTTACACCACTCTTTATTAGTACGTCTTGGCTTAACCAGCCATTTACAAGAATTTTTGCTTCATTATTACTGTGCTTGTCGTACATACACTTTCTCTCTTGTATTACATTCTTTCATTATTACCCGTAAGATTTCATGTCCAATTGTGTCAAATGCCTTATTAAGATCTATCATGATTTTCGCTTCTTCTTCTTTTCTGTTCATATTATAATTCACAATTTCTCTATCATTAATAATTCGCGGCATCCCTTTCCCTTTATACTATATATGCTATCTTCCATAGTATTTTCCATTTTTGTTTCAAATCTCTATTGTACTATTTTCATAAAGATCTCATAATCATTATTATTCAATACCATTGGTCTCCAGTTTTTTTAATTCTCTTCTGTCTTCATTCTTCCATATGATTTTAAGTATTCCATTACATGATTCTTTGTACATAAAATCTTCAATTAATCATTCATTCAAAATCTTTAAAAAAAATTCTTTTTGGCAGTCCCTTGAATTTTTATACATTTCATACAGCATTCCATTTGGGCCTGCAGCAGAATATGTATTTGCTTGTCCTAATACTTTATCTAGTTCATTTAAATAAATCTCCTTTTCCAATTTTCTGTTAGTTTTTTCTTTACATGATTTTTCTCTACCTTCTTTTTTCTGTAAACATTTCTTGCACATGTTGCACTACACTGTTCATAATCTTTTTTCCTGAGTTATTTCTATTTCTCCTTTTACATTTTTTTATTTCTCTCATTACACTACCATCTTCCTTTACTAATCTGCTTAAATAACTCAATACGTCCTCTATTTTTCCTTGTAAAAAATATATTTTGCTTATATATTGTATTTTTTCTTGATTTTTTTTTCATATAATTCTTTTTCTTTGTCAAAGTATTTTCTGTCATTATGTTCTAAATCTTCCAGTGCATCATTATATGTTCTTTTATATGTTTCTTGCTGTACTTTTCTCACATTGTATTGCCAACGTAAAAAACATTTTTTTCATTTTATTTAACATTTGTATATTGGGAAAGTCTGACTGGGACAGAGCCCATTTTCATTGGAGGCCCAGGGAGAAATGCTCCAGATGCTTGTCTTTGGAATGTGGGAAGAAACCGTTGCACCCAGAGGAAACCCACGTGAATGCAGGGAGGACATGCAGACTCTGCACAGAAGGCACTCCAGCCAGGAATTGAACTGGAGAATCTCTTGCTGTGAGGTGACAATGCTAAATGCATCATTTATCCACCATTCCGAGCAATTTTTATAAAGTGTTCTCATAGTAATACAATCTTTTTACAACTGTATCACAAATCTCTTTCCTTCTTAATTCCGTGCTTTCTCATTTATCCTTTTTATTCCTTTGCCTATTTTTATATATTCCTCGTTTTCATTTATCTCTAGGCATATTGCAAAATGATCAGAAAATCCTGTTTTAACTATTGCCCTGCCCTTTCTTCTATAACTAAACCTTCTAGTACTCTAAAATAATCTGTTTCAGTTCTATACATACTATTTGAATTTTTGTCCCAAGGTTTTAACTTGCCACATCTTAGAACTTCTAACATTTTCATATGTCATTTCCTATCTTTTTATGCTTGCCTCTTAAATTACAGTCTTCTGTCGTAATAGTAATAATAATATTTATCACTACATAGTCTAAAATCTGTTGAAATAAGCTTTCCCTTTCTTTACAGTTGGTATAAGCATATAATGTTCTAATTCTGTATACTTCTTGTTATTTTAAATATACAATGGTTGATCTTTCCATTTTTGCTAAAGTTACATCTAATATCTTTACTCTTATTTCTACAGAATACGCCTATTCCAGAACATCTCATTTCCCAGATTCCAGATTATCTTTCCTCTGCAAAGTTTCGCTGTTTGTAGTCTTTCATTTGTTAAAAAATCTTGTCTCTTCTAATATAATTACATCTACATCACATGTATTACGCCTTTGAAAAATATTCCTGTTCTTTCTACTATATTCTTAATACTATTCAGATTTACAGAAAGCACTCTAAAGTTTTCATATTCCCTTTTCCTTAGATTCATTTTGTAGCAGCTGTTTATCGATTAGTACTAGTCGAACTGCCCTTGTGGGCCTTTTTAAGCCTAGGCAATTACCAAATATGAGACTTAAACCCTACACTTTGTGTTTGTAAGGTAGACACCATAACCATTATGCCAACCTCTAAAGTAAGTAGCTATTTACTAAGCTAGCTTTCTTAACAGACCATTGTAAGCCTAACCAATTTCCTTCCCAAAGGTGAGACTCAAACACCGTACCTTGTGTTTGTGAGTAAAACACCTTAATCATTACACCAAATCCCAGTCTTTAGCTGTATATATTTTTTCATCCATTTACTTACTTTTTTTCTTTTGTACTTATCCCCTTTCATTTTCTTTTTCTATCTTTTACCCTTTTACCAATAGAATTCTTTATTTTTTCCGTTCTCCCAGTATATGTCTTCTTCATCACTTATTTCAGAACATTCTTCTATATCCTCTGTTTTTTTCTCAACTAATTTTTCTTCTGTTTCTACTACTGCTACTACTAACATTTCTTCTCTTTGTTCATTTTCTACTCTTTCTTTTTCTTTTTTCTTACTATTATTTTCATTTTTGCAATCAATCCACAAATGTCCAATTTTGTTATATTTATAACAATTCAATTCACATGTTTTGCATCATGTCCCATTTCCCCACAAATATAGTCACAGTTACTTATCAGATGTCCTTCTTTTTCACACAAAAAAACAAAACAAAAGAAAACATGTGGGTTGTCCCCAGTATTTTACAACACCCCTATATCCCTCCATATTTATCATGCTTGCTATATGTATAATTTTTTTCCTCTTTCTTTTTTTAACACAATATTACAGTCCCAGGCACCAGTCCGTAACCATGTTTTGTCATCAATTTTTGCAGAATCTAGTACTAAGTTTTCAAATGTCTTTTCAAAGTCTCTTTCTCTACTTCTGTTCGAAATTGTGCAGGAATCATCTTTTCTGTTTCCCTGTTAAATGCGTTTGTCACATAAAGACTCCATGGGTTACAGTCTTTTTTTTATGTTCTCCATGAAAATGTTCATTGAAAAAACAGTCTCAAATATAATGTCACAAAATCTCTGTTAACAAAAATAAAGATCTTACCTCATCTGCTTTTACACCCAAAGGACCTATTAAATTGTCTGTTGTCTTTACTTTGAATCCTTACCAAGTACTTCTGCTTTTCTTTTTGTTCCCTTCTTTTCTGCTACTTCGCTTTTGTCTTGTTTTACTTTCTGTGCATATGTTTTCTTTTCCATCTTTCCACTATCCTTCAAGATTGTCTCTGCATCCTCCTTTTGTATTTTATCATAATGTCCTCCCAGGAAACATATCCTTCACTTTCTTGCTCACTTTGCACCGTCATTTATTTTGTAAGTAAATCATCTCACAACCCTCCTGACTGGCGAGTTGTAATTGTACAGCCATCCTTTAATGACTCATCTCCATCAAACAGGTTTCTTTGAAACATTTCCTCAGAATCCTGCACACATTCTCCGGTCTCAATATTTGCTTTCGCTTTCATTTCTTTCACTACATCATGATCTCCTTCTGTCTGCATCTGCCTCCCTGTTTCTCTGGGCTGCCTCTGCACCTGGATTGAAAACAGGAAGTGCTCCTCCAAAATGGTTCCCATTCACAACAATGATGAGTGGGTGGTTTATTGTTGAACAAGACTTGTATACACAAGCATATTATGTACATATTTAAAATATTTACAATTATATATACACTTTATACATACTATTTACATTCATATCAGTAAACATTCCCCCCACCCTTTTTTCCACAACCAAAAGCATATTTTCTTTAGAATCTCTTGTCAGAACCCATTTACCATTGAACTTAATTTCATTCAGTATTTCAGTCCATAGTGTCTATATAACTTAAAATATCATTCTATCAATTTTCTTCATTTCTTATTTTTTTTACATCATAAAAACATAGTAATCATATTCTTATTAACCTGTTCCTTTTTTGTAAAACCTTCCAACATTTTATTACATATTTCTTCCTACAAGTTTATAGCTCTTTCACATTTCAAAAACACATGCTCTGTAGTTTCAAATTCACCACAATAATTCCACAACTTATCCTGTTTCCTCTTGTAAGGCATATTTATACCTTATTTATCAACAAGCTCCATAGCAAATCTTTGCATTTATCTATACTTTTATACCATTTCCATCTTGTTAATATTGCTTTCTTTTTTCTTATTTCTAAATGATTCCACGGATCAATAAAATAATATTGATTCATAATATTTAAGCACCATTCTTTTCATTCATATTAATTTCAATTTCAATAATAAAGTTTTGTTCTGATATTCCTTTATTTCTTCATTCATATTTCCCTTTAATCTTTTTTCTATTTCCATCTTTCCCACAAAATATATATTTATAACATTATATATAGAATGGATATAAAAAGTGTACACACCCCTTTTAAAATGCCAGGTTTTTGTGATATAAATGAATGAGACCAAAATAAATAATTTCAAAACTTTTCCCGCATTTAATATGACCTATAACCTCTACAATTCAATTGAAAAACAAATCTGTTAGGGAAAAAATAAAAAATGTACAATAAGCTGGTTGCATAAGTGTGCACACCTTTAAATGAATACTTTGTTGAAGCACCTTTTGATTTAATTACAGCATTCGGTCTTCCTGGGTAGGAGTCTATCAGCATGGCACATCTTGACTTGGCAATATTTGCCCACTCTTCCATAGAAAAACCCCAAATCTGTCAGATTGCGAGGACACCAAATTTACTCTAGTGTATAAATACCACTGTGGGTTTCCTCTGAAAACAATCAGTGTAGGTAGTGCCCCACAAAAATGTTTATTGAGTAATTACTATATGGAAACTTTGTTCTCCTACTAT
The DNA here is from genome assembly GCF_019279795.1 of Protopterus annectens. Classification (NCBI taxonomy): domain Eukaryota; kingdom Metazoa; phylum Chordata; order Ceratodontiformes; family Protopteridae; genus Protopterus; species Protopterus annectens. The sequence goes on from NC_056741.1 coordinate 1,991,889,028, forward strand.
TCTAACACTGCATAAAGAGAAATAACTCTAAAATAAATGCTATATTTAGCTTTCATGTTGGCCATGAACATTATAGGACTATGTGCCTCCTTTTTAAATTAAGGTGTTGTGATGCCCTTGGATGTGGCTGTGCGTGTAGTGTTGCACTTGGGCATCATATGAAGTCGATTGGTAAGTAAATCTGTGCTGCAGAACTAAGTCTTGAAGTCAGAGCTACAAATTATAAGAGTGTTTTGGTCACACTGTGGTATTATGGCTTTTATTTACAGATTTTTTTTCCCCTTAAAAACAGTGGCACTTTTAAGGCATTTCTGTCTGAAATTTACTATACTCCTCATTCCACTGTCTTCTTTGAAGTGGCATCACAGTTTTACTTATTTTTCTCAAATTTATTGCTGTTGTGCTTGCCAATCATCAAGCCTTCTCCTGATCAGGCTTAGCCCATTTATTCCCCCTTACAGGGATACATGTCTAGTATCATACTGAGAAAAGAACTGCCCAGGGCATGCCATCATACAGGCAGCCATGAAGATGTTTTGGCCTCTTGTTGGTATTCTGGAAACTATGGATATATATCATGGTTCTCACCCCACTCCTGATAATATCACCTGCATCATTGCAGTGACCACCTTACATGTGCCTTTCAGCCAAGGTACATAGATGCTTCTCATGCAGCAGCAAGGGCTACTGTCAGTTGCTGAACTACCTTTAAATGTTTTTGTAACTATTTCATTTTCATTTGATCTCATCTGCCAGTCTTTTTCCCAGTTTTTATATTTCCATATCTGTTTTGGTCTTCCTAGTCAATACTAGCTAATTTTATTTCCATTTAGACTTCTCCCTGCTGCTGCATCTCTTCTCACTTTTCAATTGCATATCATCTCACTCACCCCTGCAGTTCTATCATCCCACTGCTGATGTTTTTATTTTGCCTAACTATAGACCTTTCTGTCATCACTTTGTGTTACTTCTTAAAGTCTATTTCTGAGCTCTTCACTGTTCCTGTTTTGGAAACTAGTATTATTTAAACTCTGTTACTACAGAAGGTGTCTAAAACAGGACTGCATTTTATAGATGTAATTCATAAAAAAATGTAACCTCTGTAGAAGAGAAAAGGTATTTGTTTGATCATACACTATATTAAAGAAAGTACAGAATTCTCTGAGATCAGAATTTTTAGTGATGTACAACTACATATGCACATGTCCACATACTTACTGTGCCAAATTCGTAAAGGTGCGAACGAGGAGGAAGAATTGTGTGTACATACAGTGGATATAAAAAGTTTACACACCCCTGTTAAAATGCCAGGTTTTTGTGATGTAAAAAATTAGACCACAGGAGGTGGTTTAAGGTTAATTAACCCAGTGTATATGCTGCTTTAGTAAATGTGTACAATGTGCTAAATTAAATAAACGAAAGATGAGAGATTAGTAGTAAAACTGTACAAATGTAAGTATGATAAATTTTCGGGTATTGTAAAAAAAGAGTAAAAGAGTGTATAAATGAAGAAATAAAATGTTGCTAAGATAAAATACTTTTGTGGAAAATAAAAAAGGATGATATAGAAAAAGATAGAAAAGTAAGACATCAGAATGTAATGATAAAACATTACTAAGCGGATATAAAAAATTTACACACCCCTGTTAAAATATCAGGTTTGTGTGATATAAAAAAAAATGAGACCACAGTAAATCATTTCAAAACTTTTCTCACCTTTATTGTGACCTATAACCTGTACAATTCAATTGAAAAACAAATCTGTTAGGGGAAACAGAGGGCTGTGCACAAGAGATGCCCTCGCAATCTGACAGATTTGGAGCACTTTTGCAAGGAAGAGTGGGCAAATATTGCGAAGTCAAGATGTGCCATACTGATAGACTCCTACCCAAGAAGACTGAATGTTGTAATTAAATCAAAAGGTGCTTCAACAAAGTATTAGTTTAAGGGTGTGCACTCTTATGCAACCAGCTTATTGTACGTTTTTTATTTTTTATATTTTTTCCCGTAACAGATTTGTTTTTCAATTGAATTGTACAGGTTACAGGCCACATTAAAGGTGGGAAAAGTTTTGAAATTATTTATTGTGGTCTCATTTTTTATGTCACAGAAACCTGGCATTTTAACAGGGGTGTGTAAACTATTTATATCCACTGTAACTTCTGTTCTGAGTATTGAGTGCAGCACATATCCAGTACATATTTGTACTGAGTTGTCATTACATCAGAAAAAGTCATCCATTACTTATTTGTACTGAGTTGTCATTACATCAGAAATGAAATCATCCACTGTGTGTGTGTGTGTGTGTATATATATATATATATATATATATATATATATATATATACATACATACAAACACGTGTGTGTGTGTATATATATATATATATATATATATATATATATATATATATATATATATATACATACACACACACACACACATGTATATATATTTACACACACACTATACACAAAAATGTAAGAACTGAAATGTTGACCGTGAGGTACTCATTTTATGGAAGTGGATGCATATATGAACCGAAAGTTTAAGTTCAGCATTTGGACTTTTAAAGTCTGCTATTGAGTTTCTGTTTTGCATTGACTATTGACTGACACCTGCAAAGTAATGAATGTAGCTTTTTCATATGTATGGGTAGACGTGTAAAGAAAAACGTGAAAGGAGCTTTTTTTCTTAAGTATTGAATTTTCTTACTGAGGTAACATTTGAAAAAGAGAAAAGCTTTTATCTCACTTAGTAGTAATTGATGTGTGTGTAATTTCTGACTGACAGGTCTCAGTTCAGTTATTGCTGGCCATGTTCCTCCACATAACCCTTATGATGTCATGCTCAAGAGAAGTACTGTGCGATTTCTGTGCTTTATTGTACAGTATGCATACAAAACACATGGGACTACTGTTGAAATATGTTTTTAGAGCAGTGATTGATTAAAAAATGAAAAGGAAAATCAGTGGGGTAGTACTGACTGCTGGGTGTAAAGTGACGGTTATTGTTATTCCTTACTCATTAAGAATGTTCTAAAATTAATGTTCATACGATTTTTTTTTTTTTTTTTTTTACATCTGTTATGGCTTTGCTCCAGTTGGAGGTTCTCTGCTTGATTGCTGTGAATCAAATTCCTGCAGCCCTTTGATTTGACTTTCTCTAATAAATGTGTTGTTCTGGCAGACGTAATACTCAACCATATCAGGGTGGCAGGATAACCTTTGAACTGAACGTGCCACTGTGTCCCATTCTGTGTGTGTTTGTGTGTCTCTCTCTCATTTTGTGGAATTTTAAAATTTATAGTATTTAACTGCTTGGACTTTGTATATAGCTTTCTTCTTCAGTTAAGATTGTAAAGATGTTACTGTTAATTAAAAAATAAATATATTTTTTTGAAAATTGTAATAGAGCTGTTCAGAGCTGAGGCTTTTCAAATGCTGCGAGCAATAAAATTACTGCTGGTTTAATTTCCTATTTCTTTACGATGTGATGTTGACAGAGCTTACTGGGGTGTACTTTTCTCTCATAGCCAAGATTCAGTGCTCCTGATCATTCCCTCTAGCCACAAATAACAACTAACAGCAAACCTTCAAATGCTTGCACAAAATACTGCCTATAACAAATACTCCCTTATGTGCACCACAAATGACATATGACAACTAACAACATACTGTCAAACGATTGCACAGATTACTGCTTATAACAAGTACTCTCTTGTGTGCACCAAGAACTCCCAACACTCAGGGCACCAAACACGCCTATTCATGTGATAGCTCGCTTAAATTCTAAAAAAACAGTGAACAGAGAGCTGTTGACCACTCCCACACATCTTTGCATTAAAAATGCTCAATCTCAGTATCTTAAAACTAATCAATGACCTCACACACACAGTCTCACCTGCCTATAAGAACTCGGGTTTTCCTAAACAGTGGTAAGAAACACAAAAGAAAGCACAAACCAGATAGGAGAGAACCCAGTCCCTGCAGAGCATTGAGGCATACTGACATGGCTGTTCATGTAAGCTAGTCACACGTTTGACAACTGGTGTACTTGGCAAGTGTATATTGTCAGTGACAGTGCACATTCGACAAGTGGCTTTTAGTAAGCATGCTTCACTGAGTCAGTGAAAATGCCTCTGATATAACTATGGCATTCTATATATTGTTTTACTTTGTACTTCATTTGCATGTATCTCATGGGCCTCCACTACAAGAGGTTTAAGGTATTTTAGAGTGAAGTCTGTAATCTAGCTGAGTGTTTCTTGAATTTTTACTGAATGGTTTGTCTGTATAACCTTTGTGCCCTTTACTTAGATGTTGTTTGGGATATTTTTAGGCATCTTAATGTTTATTGGCATCAGCTCAGTCTTTCTTGCATTTTTTACTGAATTGTTTTACTTTTTATAGGTGATTAATATTTGAGTTTTTCCAAAATATTTCCTACAGCATATATAGTTAATGATAAATCATTTTCCTTTTTAATTTTTATTTATTATGACTAGAATCATATTTCATATGCTCTGACCAGTGACAGCTTCTGACTTTTTTTGCTGAGACTGTCATCTAATGAGAACTAAGAAATCTGCAAGCTGCTTTGTGCAAAGACTGGATTTCCATTTGTGAAACCGGTGACTTGTGGACCCAGATCTTCTGTTGTGGGTAGAACTGAGCTGCTTTGGTGATTGTCTTCCCTGGAAAGAGGGATATAGAAGTAGTCAGATGGGTTGATGTCAGCCTGATTTTAGCCATATGGAGAGTGTAGGGTCCCTGTTCCACTGTGTTTTCTGGACAAGGGAGAGCATTAGAAAATTGGGGATGGGGCCACACCCACTTGTTGCATTTAGGCTGCATGAGTAGTTGCCTGCACAAGCTCACACTGGCAGGTTTCTACAGCTTGGAATCCCCACCTCTGACTCACTGTGATAGGATATTGGCTAAGCCACTCCCATCATGGGAAGCATTAACCCCTGTAATAGAAAGTCAGTTGTTCAGGGTTTTAGTGGTAGCTGTAGGACTCTCCTCAGCAGTCTGCATTGGTGGATTACAGCTTCCAGATTCAGATTAGACTCCCTTTATCTTTATTATTATTATATACTTTTAATTTCTTTCTGTTTTATTTAGTATATATGTGTGTGTATATCTCCATGTACATACACACACACACACATGTAAATATATATGTATACATATTATAGGATCATAGGAGGTTACTAGACTAATGGTCCCAGAGCCCTTACAAGCCTAGCCAAGTTCAGCCAGTTTTCCCAAGGGTGTCTGGTTCAAGCAGACACTAAAATCAGCACCTATTGCTCCTGTCCCAGAGGGGCACAGGTGGATCTCCCCCGGGTGAATTTCTGGTTACCCATACAGTTGTCCAAATTATGCTGGGGTTTTGTTTAACATGAATATGAAGCTTGTTCCAAAGGTGGGGCAACCACTGTGAGACAAATCTCTCTCTCCAGCAAGTTCTGTTGATGCTCACATACCAGGTTAAGGTCCTTTGAGCGAGTGACCTGTGTGCCTTTTATTTGACTTGCAAACATGCAGCATTTCCATTAAAGCTGGTCAGAGATTGCATTGCACAGGTTGCTTCTGAGCAGTCTGTACGACACAGAGTAAAGATACAATGATTTCATTCTGTCCACGTAAGACAGATCTTGAGGATCCTGAATTTTCTTTGTAAGGAACCTTTGTCATTATGACACCTCTGCATTGGCCCAGTAATCAAGGAGCCTCAATCCCCACCACTAGCAAAAGTGAGGGACATACACAATGGGAGGATGACAAGTACACACACACACAGTAAAGGACAGTCTCCCTTAAGAGCATACAGAGATCACAGTCAGTCTGGGGGCTGGTTTCTCTCTCTTTCTCTAGATCCCCAATAAGACTCCCCACTGGCACAGCTATAGGGTTAAGATCTCAGCTGAGGGGCCAAGCCAAGACCTCCAGCACCCACTCTGTCCAACCAGTGCTTTGTGTCCCTGCCCAAGTAGCTGACGCACACACACACACACACACACACACACACATACACACACTTTGAGGTTTGATTTATGTAGAAACACACAGACACTCCTGGGGAAGGCTGGCACAGGTTTACTACCTATGCCTCCTTGTGGCCAGACTGCAATCCTACTGTGTAATGTTACTGTTATCCAAATGGTAGTTTTTGACCAAGCACCAGGCTATTAGATGTGGCCTGTACAGTGTCACCAAATACATATGCAAGTACCCCAAGAGCTTAAATATGTCTCACAAATATCAGCCATAAAGTTAGGTTTAAATATATTTAATAGACTTTCGGCTTTTCCCGGTTAGGGGTCGCCACAGCGGAACTCCAGTCCGCTCATGATTGGCAGTGGATTTTTACTGTGCCGAGTTGTCAGCCCGACGCCCAACCTTCAACGAAGGTACACCCATTCACGCTTGCACCTACCTGCATGTCTTTAACATCACTTGACCGCCGGGGGGACATGCAGACTCCACACAAAAGGCCCTCCAGCTGAGAATCAAACTGGAGAACTTTCAGAGTTCAAAATCACAGGAAATATTTTAAAACAACTTTGCAGGACAATCTCAAATAAATACAGAAAATAACTGAATTAATATTTACTATATTCCTATCTATATCTAAGAGAGATTCTATGCCTTAAGTCTTACTTACAGACATCACGCAGGCAGAAGTTCTGAGTGAATGTTTCTAGGTCCAAGACAAGATAAAAAATGACTAGTCCCTCTCTCTGAGAGAATTCTTAAATTAATATCAAACATTACTACTGGGTTAGCTTGGATGACATCACTCTTTGTTACCTGACCTCAGTTCCTAGGCTAAACAGATACTAACAGAATTTTAACATCTCTCGGTGAGAAGTACATATCTCTCAGAAGTTTGCAGAACTGTGTAGCTGCTAGGAAGTCATAAAGCAATCAAACACTTTATATTTTAAACGTACTAATTACTTTTCTTTTCGGAGAATAGAAAAACTTCTAGCTCTAGACATCCTGTCTCCTTGCTGTATTAACTAACTTTTATAGCACATTGTAAAGCACTTAATTTCAACTTATTTTCTTGAAGTTTTGTAAATTAATCTTCTTTGTTCCAACAGGGTATGCTGTGGTTACATTATTGAAGCTCAGTACATAGCATACAGTTCTATATAAATCATATCAGTATTCACAAATGACATAGTACAGTTCTGTATAAATCATATCAATATTCACAAATGACATAGAATTATTTACAAAATTCCAGATAGCTGGGCTGGCAGTGTCACAGTGGTCTCTCCAATTGCTGCAGGTGTTTGGAACGGAACATACCAAAGGGAGCATTGTACTCCTATTATTGGTTTGATGAGGGAAGAGTACAGGGGGGTTATAACCTCTTTTTTTCCCCGAGGCAATGCCCTTACTTATGAGATGAGCAATATAAAATGCCCTTCTTACCATTGTGGAGACATGGTGATTGATGTTAAGGTTGCTATTGACCTGTGTGCTCAGATATTATCACTGACTGTGTACTTAGGGTACTGCTGTTGATGTGGTAGTTTGCAGGAACATCACCCTTGCCGAAGGTGATGATAATGTATTTTTTGCACTAAGTTTAAGACAATGACTTTGGCACCAGTCATTAGTCTTTGTGAGATCTTCTTGCAGGATGTTGGCATCGCTAGGGGTTTCAATGATTGCTCCCAGTTTGCAGTCATTAGCAAAATTTGTCAGCCACAGTTCTTTAGATTTAGCTTGCACTTTGAAGAAGTAGATTTCAAACAGTAGGGGTACCAGAACCGATCCCTGTGGAACACCACTGGTTATGGGTCTGCTGGGTTACGGGTCTGCTGGAGGAGGTGGAGTCCCTTCATTTTACCATATGAGTTCTGTCAGTGAGCCATTTTGCAACCCACCTGACAGTAGGTCCAGCTAGGTGAGTTTATCAGTGATACCTGAGTGGGGGATTGTGTCAAAGGCCTTAGCCAAGTTCAGCTACATTTCTTTATTTGTAGGTTTTTGTACATCACTATATCTTTTTTTTTCTCTCACTTGCTAGCTGAACTTCTGGAACTGTTGTTGAAACATAGAGGAACAGTTTTGGAAATATGTCAAGTTTGCTAGTTTAAAAATGGAAAAACAGTCAGATAATGCAAAAGACAGAAAAAAAGGGCAAATTAAAGTGGTTTTATTTAACTTTCAAAATACTGTAATGGCCATTCTTATAGTGAATACTTTACCCTTAGTGCATTTTTTAGGCAAGGTTCAAACAACAAATTCACCACCGTAACAGGAACAGGCAAGCAAAAACTGAGGGTAATGCTACTCAATGCTAGAAGTCTAAATCTCAAAATGCATTCACTCGAGGCACTCCTTAAAATGGAGAACATAGATATCTGTGCAGTGACTGAGACCTGGTTCGAGGCTTCAGAGAGCACCCCTGCACTACCAGGCTATAACTCATACTTTTCAGCCATGTAACCTGGACTGAAACACCAAAGACGGAGGTGTGTCCATATTCATTAAGGATATCCACACCTCCAGGCTAGTTGCTCAGCATAATGCATCCGAGGTTATCCAGGTGCAACTAACTCTGGGCAAAACTGCAATCCAAATTGTAGCTTGCTACAGATCCCAAACCATGCCCCAGGATTCCCACTCCTCTTTTCTTGATGTACTGGAAAATATTAGGGTTCAGCCAAACACCCTAATAATGGGCAACTTCAACTGCCCCACCATTAACTGGGAAAACTACTTGTGTACCAACTCCTTAGCTCAACGCTTTCTGGAATTCATAAAGTCCAATGCCCTGGATCAACTTATCCACACCCCCACCAGGGGCAACGGTATCCTAGACCTAGTCATTACCAACATGAGTGACTGGTGTTCCACACCTGAAGTCAACTCCTCGTTGGTCTGATCCGACCATAAACTAATCCGCTTTATATCCACATCCTGCCCCCACCCCCCATTAAGGAAACCACAGTAAAAAAATTCTCTAAAGCCAACTTCATGCTTCTTAAGACAGAAGTGGTGAACTTCATGACACCCATACAGATGGACAATACAGTTACAACTGCTGAATCCTACACAAATGCACTCTATAAGCACTTATACGAGTGCATGGATCGTGCTATCCCAAACAGAACCAAGACGCTATCCTCCAAAAAAAGGAAGACAATCTGGTGGTCCCCTGCCATAAACAAACTGTACAACAAAAGGAAGAAACTGTTGCAAAAGAGAGTAAAATCCCATGAGTGGAGGAGCTCCTTGGTCAGCCTCAGTAAGAAGCTGAGATCCCGTATAAGATCCTCCAAAGCTAGCTATGAAAACAAAATCGCCACTAATTCTAAGGACAACCACAAAACATTGTATAGCTATGTCAAAAATCTCAATGGCAACACCCAGATCTGCTCTGAGTTAAAGCACAACGGCACAAAAATTACAGAACCAACTGATATTGCCAACATCCTGGCAGATAGGTTCATTGCTAACTTTACCCCACCCCCACCCCCTAAAGGGCCCATATCTATACAGGAAGAATGCAGAGTTCACAACTACGCGGGTAAAAGCTGCACTCTCTAAAGCCAAAAACACAGCATCCATGGGACCGCACAACATCCCAGGCTGCGTTTTACATGAACTTCAGAACGAACTGGCTTCCCACTAAACCACCATGTTCAATAATAGCCTTGCATCAGGCTTTATGCCCACTGAATGGCGCATAGCAACAGTTATCCCACTGCACAAAGGGGGAGCCACCACTGATCCTGGGAACTATTGACCTATTAGCCTGACGAGCCTGGTCTGCAAGGCCATGGAACGTATCATCATGGAACTCATAAACAAAGACATTGGTAACCTCCAAACTCTGGATCCCACCCAGTTCGGGTTTGTGAAAGGCAGATCATGCCTCTTGAACCTGATCAACTTCTTTGAGGCAGTCACCAAAGCTTTAGATGAAGGTAAGGTGGTTCACACAGCCTATCTTGACCTTGCTACGGCTTTCAACACCATCCCTCATTCTAGAATTATAGCTAAACTCACTAAACTAGGTATAAATCCCTACGTCACAAGATGGGTTGCCAACTGGCTCACTGACAGAACCCACACTGTAAAAGTTGCAGACTCCAAATCTTACCTCAAAGTAGTGACAAGTGGAGTACCACAGACCTCGCCTGTTTGGTATCTACTTCTCTGAAGTACAGGCTAACACAGAAGGCCTCTGGCTAACGAAGTTCGCAGATGACTGCAAACTAGGAGCCATAGTCAAGTCCCCAAATGATGTGGACATCCTACAGAAGGACCTCGCTCAGACAGATGCTTGGTGTCAGAGCCATGGCCTCAAGCTCAATGCCAAAAAGTGCAGTGTCATCCCCTTTGGTAAAAACTCATGTACCCATGAACTACCACATAGGCAGCAGTCTACTTAACACCGAATGTGTGATAAGAGACCTTGGGACCCAGGTGGACAGTAGTCTCTCCTTTGATAGTCACATTGCCACAGTAGTCAGGAAGTCCTTCTATGTGGCACAGCTCATCATAAAAGGGTTCTCATCCAGGAAAAAAGAGGTCATTGTTCCCCTCTACTCGACACTCATTAGACCCATTATAGAGTACAACACCCCTTTTGGAATGTACCTCACAAGACGTCTCCACAGCTGGAAAGGCCACAGAAGTACCTCACAAAGAGGATTACTGGCCTCAAACAAATGCCCTACACTGACCGCCTCAAAAAACTCCAGCTTTACTCCATAGCATATTGCCTACTCCAAGGTGATCTCTGCTAATATATAAAGCTATGTCAAACCTAGAGCTGTTGGACATGCTACACCTTAAAGAAATCCCAATCCCTCCGAGCTACACGCTCTAGAGACCTAAACCTTGTCACCACAATAAACAGGACATGCTGGAGGGATAGATTCCTTTCCCAGAGACTTCCCATACTCTGGAACAGGCTACCCATCTATGTCAAGCAAAGTTCTTCATTAGCACTCTTCAAGAAAAATCTTAATGAGTGGATGGGAAATAGGAAATACACCCCGGGATCACTTCCGTGTCTCTGCTCGACAGTGGCACAGGAAAATAACTTTCTTGGGTGGCGTAATCCAGGGAACCTTGTTGGCTAGGCTTACGTAGGCCTTTGGACCGATAGCCTAGTACCTACCTATGAACTTTGTCAATAGCTTTTACACATGATTTTTATACTTCAGGGTTTAGAAACCATAACATTTGTGTACTTTTCAGGTGCTATGTGTGGGTAAACATGTTAAGCAGCAAAAGTTGTGGTTTAATATATATAAAAGTTTTAAGCTTAAAAAAAATGTGGTTTGCTTAAGTGTGCATTCGGGCCTAATAATATATAAATAAAAAAGTTCACAGTTGCCAAGTATTATCTTGGCATGCTTAACTTTTTGCAGTGTGTCTTTGATCTTTGATCATGGTTTAGCTGTGGGTTACAAGAAGATAAGGCAGTTGTAGCTAAATATTGCCTTTGTATTTAACAATACAGTTTGGCTTATGTAACTTCTGTAAAGCAACACAGTTTAAAACTGTTCACGTTTTCTGACCAGGAAAATTAATTGTGCAAAATGTAGTACAAATTAAGCAGCTTAGGTTTAAAAGGTTTGTTACAATGGCTGCATAGAAATCAATTTTTAAAATCTTTCAGTTTTAAATTTTACCAAAAAGGAAAACAGAAGCTTTTGGTGAGTTAAAATGATTTATAAAGCTCAGATTTGTGGGCATGCTTTGTAGTCATTGCTGACAGAATATGTAATTAAAAGTATAATGTAGATTTTTGTTGACTAGGAAGCCTTTGGCTCTAGCCGCCTTAATAATCAAGCCTTACAAACAAGAGGAAACCTTGTTTAGTTGGCTGTATTTGACATACATCGTTACTCAAAGTGTTATGTTTGAACCTTGCATGACCTCCTTCTGTTGTTGCTGTTTTACATACTGGCAGATTCTGACTGTTGGCCAACCTTTTTGGTGTCAGTGGAATTGTAGAATGGGTGGGAAAATGTAGTAATGACCACTGTTTTCATAACCTGCACCCTTTTCCATACTGGCAGACAGCTTGGAAGGACAAAATTCCCCAAGCATATATACATTTTTTTTCTTCTGCAATTCTTTGTTTAAAAATTCTGTTGCACATAACTCATGTGTTTATACATGCCTGGAGTAGACTAGCCAGAAAAATTAAAGGAATAAAAAGTCCCTTTACAAACTGAAATCCAGATCTTAAAGAGAAAATTGTATTACACTGTAATTGCAAACAATGTTGCAACCTGTCAAAGAAGACTGTAAATTAGATATTTACTTTCATTCATGTATTTTTTCCAGTAAGGATGCAAGACCAGTCTTTTAACAAATGATCACCCCTTCAGTTACCTAGTATAATGTAGTGCTGCCCATGCTTTCTAGAACATTGACAATTTAAGTGGTAGCCCTCTGTCTTTATCTTAGTCTCAGTGCATACTTGTTAATTTGCTTAAAGATCATTAACTAGTATATTGAAGTAGTACCTTTAATAGGTACCTAGCAGTGACTTCACAAGTATGGTCTTAAGAAAAAGTTTGTTGTGGACACTGCTTCATATGCTGTTTTGTGTCTTGGGAAGCTTCCTGGTACCTTAGAGGTGCAGTGCTTGATGTCTTTGTTTTTACAAAATTTTAAAGGAGGCTCTCTTCTTCCCCGGTTGTTATTTTCTGTGGTGTGCTGGACTGATTTAAAACATGAGAAGAAAACACCGTTGACTTAATGGCTTGATACAAGAACTACATTTATGATTCTTATAAAGTCAGTTTTATTCAGTGTCATGGGGAACTCCCTGCAAGTAAAGGGGATGAGGCAGTGAAACCCATGCCGGATGGACTTCCAATCTATCACAAGGTGCACACTCACTCAAATTATGGGTAGTTTAGAAGTCTGTCAGTTCACTTAATGACATTTCTTTGTTGTTTGGAGGAAAAACATACCACCTGGTGAAAATTCACAAAAATTAAGAGGGTATGCAGACTAGCCAGTCATTTTTTAGAAGTATTCTTAGCAAATCAACTTTATTTTTTTATTTATATTTGTTGTCTGAGAAATTCCAGCAAGAATAGCCTGCTTTATTTGGAGCCATCTTAAAAGAAGCTTTGAATAATATTTACGCAGACAGTGCAAAAAATACATAGAGGGAAGAGCTTCAACTAGTAGCAGTAGTAAGAAAGCAGCATAGGCAGGGCAAGTCATATACAAAAAACAGAGAGATAAAAAGAGGTAAACACTCAGTCACACCAGAGGAATGTTATTGCAGATAATGTATTTTAGACAGCATGGTATTTCACAGCACAGTCCATTTTTATTAGTCTTCTAAGACCATAGAGAGGAAAAGAAGCACTACTATTTCTAATAACCCTAACCAGTTCTGAAATAGTAGTATTAAACTGGTTAACCTTGGATTTGATTTTGTCAATTTTCATTCTGTCCTCAGTTGATAGGTTTGGATCCAGTCCCTCACATCCGACTTGGCAGTTGCTAAAGCTCATGGCAACCAAATACTCTCGAGCTTCTCTCTTACCCATAATGTACTAACCCCCAGTTACCTCAGATCTTATTTGCCGCTTCAAGCAAAAGATTTGGTCTTCCATCCATCTCGGGTGTCAGATAAGTTTGATATATTTCTAATTTTTCTTCAAAAAATGTTTATGCTACTATCACTTACTGTTAATTAGAAATTTCCTGCTGTCTTTCTATCTGTCATACCATTTCTTCTGTACCTCTTAGATGCTATTGTTAGTGTCTTCTTTCTTTTTATGACTCTGTCATCGTTTTGTTACTGACTGCAGTCGTCTCTGAAGTTTTTGGAACCATCTATGCACCTCTGAGCCTTGGCACTGGATAGCTGTGCTTCAGTTTCCACCTTGGGGTTGTGCCCTCGGAGCAGGAGAGGCCTACGATTCAGAAGCTTGTCTTCACAGATCTGATGTCTCTCACTCTCTCTTTCTCTCTGAGCCACTCTGCCTTCAAGACTGCAAAGAGAGTATTTTCTGCTTTGATAATGCTGACAAGACCCTTCCCCCTCAGATCCCAAGTCCTCTGCCATGATGTCTCAGCACTCAGAGCTTCACCAGCTCCTTCCACAGGGACAGTCAGTACCAAAACCCCAGGCTCCTGCCCATAAAATTGTAATCTCCTCTTCTGATACCTTCCCAGAGCACCCCACCCCATCCCTAAGAAGAGGATATATAAGAGGAAACACTTAGACTCCCGAGAAGAATCCATTACTGATGACACAGATTTCAGTGATGGTGAAGTGTCCCCATGATCATCTCCTGAAGATATCTCCTTTGGAGACATCCTGGAAATTATTAAAGGACAACAATGGGATTCTGTTATTAAATGCTCAACTTCTCTGTCCTTTTTCTCCCTAGTTCCTATCCCTGCTATGAATAAACAACAATACAGCATTTAAAATATTTAAATCGATGTGTTTCTCTCCACGAGAACAGTACCTTAATATACTGTAGTAGTTTCACTTTCAAAAAACTTTTGTCCCGCCCTAGTAAAGCTTCATGCAGTCTCCAATTCATTGATGTCGTCAAAATCAATGAATACAAGTAGTTTTCTGGCCAATTCCGTCCCCAAACTGACTTCTCCACGACCTTCCTACAAACCCACCCATGCTGTGATGTCACAGCTCCCTGGTCCTTCCCCTACCCATACAGAAACTAAAGGCTAGAGCAGGGAAACAGTACACGAGTCAAGTCTCCTGCTGTGGGCTATCAATAACAGGTGGTAACATCTCAAATTACCCTTATCACTTTGACAGCTAGGGAAGTTAGGTGTGAAGGGGGATGGGAGATGAGTCGAAGTAGTACAATTCAGGCTTCACAAAACACTGCAGTTTAGCAATTCTAAAAACAAGCATCAGTAAAAAGCAATTTGAAAGTCTATTCTGTGGCATTTGCATTGTTTGTGTTTTAAGTAGCCATTGACTGGCATGAAATGTTACTTGAAACTGACTGACTGAAAGATAGCAGTGTATGCATGTAAAATCAATGCAGTGACAAGAGCTTTAGGAAGAAATAGGCATGCATGACATAACTTTTTACAGACAAACACTGCATTATGGAGCAGACTAAACAATCAGAATTATTTCAATATGCCAGACCCTATGTGGTCAGACTCAGTAATTAGGTGTAAAAATATTTAAAAACCTGTAAAAATAGTCCCAGGGTGGTGTTAACATGTAGGAAATACCAAACCATGATGAAATAAACATGTTTTTTTGAGTTGTGGGTGTGGTTCACCTTTAAGCAGAGAGGTGGTTGGACGTCCAGCAACCCTCTGTCTGAGGAATCTGCTCTCCTGTAGGCATTTGGCACTGGACCTCCTACCTCCTGGGTGACTGTGCCCACTGATGTGCTTATTGACTTCATCTCATGGTGGGCGTGAGGGACCCTGACACCATAGAGCCCATTCCTCGCAGACCAGATAGGATAATGGCACCACCGGCAGATAGTTTCACGGGAAGGGAGTTCCAACTTATGCCATGGTCATTGTGGCAGCCACCAGGAAGGAACTAGCTGAGGAAAGTTCCACTGTCCTGTCCATCCCCCCCAACAGGGAGTTGTGGGCAATGGACAGATTTGGGAAACGTGTCTGTGCTTCAGCAACCTTTGCCTTAAGGGTCTCTGAGCTATTTGGCACATGTTACTAGGCTACAGAGGGATTTAATCAAGGAGTTATCAAATACCCTCTTGGGTGCTGTTTTTGATGAAGTTCAGGCATCTGCTACTTCTCAGCTTATGACCCTACAGTCCATATCCAATTCATCCACCAGGTTGATCTCACATATAGAAGAAGGAGCCGCAAGAGAAGTGGGCTCAGGCGTTTCCATAAGGAGACACACCTGGATGTGCCTCTGTGAGTTTGTAGAGCCTTTCAAGTCTTCTTCCATCAATGCTCCATTTGATGGAATGTCTTTATTTGGCCCTAAGGTAGAAGATACTCTGTCCAGGTGTGAAAAGGATGGAAAGACCCTGTCTGCCATGGGCATGTGCTTTTTGACTCCTCAAAAAAACCTTTTCCAGGAATCAACAAGGTGGTCAAAAAATGTGGTTCAAGAAGTCTCAGGGTGCTTTTCAAGACACATTAGAAGAAGTTTCTCTAGAGACAGAGGAGGGAACTCTAATGGATGATCTTTGACAAACCCTACCACTGCTTCTTAAAGGAGGTCCAATTGTCCACCTCTGGAGACAGTCGAGGGATGCTTATCCCTGCACCAGAGAGCCTAGCTAGATATAATAAAAGATATTGGGGTTAGAAGGGTGGTCTAATGGTTAAGGTGTTTGCCTTACAAACACAAGGTTCAGGGTTTGAGTCTCACAAGGGATAATTGGCTAGGCTTAAAATGGCTGATAAGGACAATTAGTCTAGTACTAATCTATGAACTTGGGTGCAGAGGATTATTTCCAGAAGCTATATTATACTCTTTTGCTTTTCTCCCCAGTCCCAAGAAAAATCCCTGATGTTCCACTTGGTCAGAGGGAACAAGCAATAATTTAAATAGAAAAGCTGCTAGAAAAAAAAGTATCACCCAAGAGGTCCTGCCACACCCGATAGAATCTGGAACTTGCTCAGGGCTCTTTTTGGTGCCAAAGAAGATGGGGGGGGGGGGGCTGGAGACCAATCCTGGATCTGTCCAAACTAAACAAGACAGTTTGAAGAACCAATTTTCAGATGGTCACGGTTCAGTCCATTCTTCCCTTTCTGGGCAAGGATGACTAGATGTGTATAGACCTTCAGGATGCATACTGTCACATAAAGATGAACAGATGGCTCAGAAGGTATTTATGCTTCCGGTTGGGAGCCAGTCGTTATCAATTCGAAGTACTGCCCTTTTACCAAATGCATGGCAGTAGTAGTAGCAGTTACATGAGTGAGTTCTTCAACCCAATTAAACAATTAAAGGTCTCATATTTGTGTTGATCACCTTATTAAAAATCATTGAAAATGTTCTGTCACAATTTCTCCAGCATTAGATATTCAGTTTTTCCCCAGTTTGCAGCATGGTTTCAGGACCAACCTTGGTGCCAGTTATGCTCATCTTGTTATGTTAGAATGCATTTCTAGTCATTTAGAACATGGATGTATAGATGGAGTGTTTTATGAACTTTTGTAAGCTATTTGTCAGTCATGATACACTTCTCAAGATCTTAAGTACAGTGACGTTTTCGCAGTGAAAATAATTTTGAAGTTGTTGAGTAATAATTGGCACCAGGCTTTACTTCACATAGTTTGACAGTGTTACTGTTGGTATTGTATATAAACTGGCAAGAAGGGAAACCATACATGCCAGCTGTAGAAGATGCCAATGATAGAAGTCTTAACAATGTCCCTAAATATCCACCTCATTGCCATTCATTGCCCAGCGAGCTACTTTTATGGAAGATATGTTCAGTCACTGTATTCATCTAAAGAATAATCGGTGTTTCTTTAGCAAGTAATTATGCAAGTGTCTCCTCTATCTTTACTTCTGTCCAGAACACAACACAGGATATTTTTGTGGGAGATTTATTTGTAATTATTAGTGTGGATAGAACACTGATCCACCAGGGATTTTTTCAGACTAAGCCTGGAAGCAGCGTCTAGCTAAGTGACTTTCCTAGAGTCACAGTACTGGCAAATAAAAGCTGAGCTGTGGGAATTGAACCCTAGACTACAGGAAGCAGCTTGTTAGCCCAAACTGATGAAGAGTTTGAGTTATAGCATCCTGTATCCATTACCTTCTATCTGTGTGGCTCAGAGAGTTCTTTTAGAAGCAATTATCGACAAGACTCAAAAATGTTAGTAGCTGTGTTGTTCTCAGGGCTGCTACTGATCTGCCATGGTTACCTGCCTGTCTCTCATTACCTTTGCCTCACTGTCATGGAAGATTTTTCACATCTTCAAAATGAACGGTTTCTCAGTCTACCCCATACTTTCTTTTTGCCATGGTATGGACTTTAATATTTTAATTATTTAATGGTGCTGGCTTCTCTGTTTGAATTCTGTCTGAGGCCAGGAACCTACTATTTTGACATATTTTTTTATCTGGGTGGAAGAGATTTTCCTATTGCTGCCAAGCCAAAGCTTGAGCATATCTCAATTTCAGTTTTGATTGCCTAATGACTTAGACTCATCATTTCATCTCTTAGTACAGAGTTTTGCTTACTCCTCTCTGAAGTTTTGCTCATGTTCTCTGATTGCTTGCCTACCATAGAATCCACCATTCTTCTGTATACTTTTGCCAAAGCTCATTTTAAAGAGAGTACCACATTTCAGAATTCCAAGGAAGGAAGGAATTGACTCCTCGATGGTCCCTTGATACAATTTTGGAAGCTGAGAAGTTCAGAGATGTGATTCAGACCTTTCTTAATGATGTAAGAAGACAGCTCCTGTGTGCCCTCTTACATAAGGACTACCTCTTTGGGGAAATCTTCTCATGAAGTTATAAAATGTCACAAAAGTTGTGCAGTCAGTGAAGTCATTATTCCATCTTCCTGTTCTGAGGTAGTAAAGGAATAACCTCTATAAAGTATAGGACTTTTACAATGAGCAGTACAGGTTGCAGATAATACCAGGGTAAAAAGTGGTGAGGGTGGGGGTAAAGACAGTTGTGGTGAGATAGGAAGGCCCAATTTCACAAACAGCAAGATGGAGGTCTAAACATAGCCCTGTTCAACAAGAGTGGTTGGAGTTTACATAAAGTAAAACCCCCAGCTAGATACTCCCTCACCATCTTCTGCTCTAGTAGAAGATCATCTGAATGTGGAGAAGTATGAACAAGTCCTTTCAAAGGAGAAAAGCTTGTTGGGCCATCCTGCATATGAAGACCTGCAATATCTCCCTTCATCGAAAGAAGGCGTAGCTTATGAAGGACTTTTTTTTTTCATTATCTCAGGGTAGCCATATTTCAGTGCACAGATCTTTCTGAAATCCGTGGGCTGCAAGTCATAATCTTTATGATCCCTGATGACACATTATACATAAAGAAGATACAGTGGTGGGATCAGAACACCTAATTTACTGAGAATACTGTTCCTTGATCCACTTAGTCAACAAAGAATTCCCGTAGGGTTGTAACTAGATCTCCCTGTAACTGGAAAAAATAATGGGCATCCAATGAGCACTCTACTGACACTGTAGTTAGAGCTAAAGTCATGGATTCTGTAGACAGTGCAAAACATAAATTTCACAAAACCAATAAAAAAAACAAAAAGAAAAACAGAAGCCTGATGCAACGGTTCAAGTGCTTTACTGAATTCACCAACCACTGTGCCCAACAATATATATTTTTTGTAGAGACATATTTTGTGTAAGTATAAGTATTTTGTATAGGTATTCATGTATGTTTATTAGTATTTCGTTGTTTTGAGGTTGATGGGTACTTTAAGTATAACCTTTAAAGCTTAATTTGATGCAATTCAGTAGGGGTTCACCTGTATATAAAGAAGCTGCTTTTATGATGATGTATCCTTTGAAGGCAAAAGTCCAAGGTACCAGTGTTTGGTGAACTTAGTAAAGCTTTTGAACCGGTTCATCAGGCTAGTCTTTCTTTTTGTTTTTTTTATTGGTTTTGTGAAATTTGTGTTTTGCCTTGTCTTTGGACAGAGCAGATGCAATTCTAGGGGTATTTCAAACCCCAGTAGATGCTAACAAGTTGCTTTTTGCTGAGTTACTCAAGGAACATGAGGCAAAGCTGTCTGACCGGAACTTGCGGTTCAATAATTGTGAGACTGATCATAATAATCATTTTGATCAACTTGAGAGACTGATGGTGAAAGAGCATAATCTGTACTTCGATACTAAGCTATTGGAAAAATATTTTAGCTTAAATATTACCCCAAGGGGTTTAAGGGTCGACAAGTTTCCTGCTTTGGATTTTAATGAAGAAGTACAGGATTTGTTGGAGGAATGGGAATCCGGTTTCATTAGAATGTACCTTGGGCTGAACTCGTATCCTGCTAAATAAAATTATGCGAAGCAGTGAAAAGTTACAGCTTCAGATTGTGGAGCTGCAATGAAAATAGGCTAATGAGGTACCGGAGAGTTTATTTTCTGGTAAAATGAGTGACATTAAAGTTAAATTGGAGAAGCTGGAGTTAGAAGTGGTTGATCGCAAAAGAAGAAGCTGTTTTGTGATTTGAGTGATTTCCAGAGTGGTTTGGTGTACATTTGGCTGTGCAAACCACGTTGTGGGTGGTCCAAGGACATTTCCAGGAAGCCTGGTGAAAGTTTTGTAACTGTGTGAGACTTGGCTGCTTCTATGGATACCACATCCAAAAAATCCTTCAAAACCATTGAGGGCGACATATTATTGGATTCCTCACAGCAGCAGGAAGGCAAAGAAAAGCTTTCTGATCCTCTGAGTTACAAGGGAAAGTGCAGGAAAAAAAGTTTCAAAGGACGAAAGGTTCAAAAGTCTCTTCGGTTTCTGCTGGTGATGTATGTACGAAGAATTCCTCTAGTGCAGCTGAACTGTGTGTTGAATTGAAATTTAATTTGCATTTATTAGAATCCTGTGGTTCATACAAGTCTGATTCTCTTCTGAAAAATCAAAAAGGTTTAGAGATTGTGAACCTATCTGAAATTTGTTTGACTGAATCTGCTTTAAAACTTTTATGCAAAGGAACGAAGTTCGTTCCTACTAAGATACCAACACTGGCAGAAGTTTTATTGGAAATTAAAATAATTTGTAGAAAGTTACATTTAATTGTTTATTTTCATAAAGATGTGTTAGTAATTTTGCTGACACATGTTATTGCGGATGATGACCCCCTGTTAAATGTTTCTGTTTATGATTGTGAATTGTTTGAGGAAGAATCAGAGGGTTTGAATGATGCAGGTTTTGATACTGGCTATGGGAACATTTTGGTTCCTCTTCTGCTTTCCTCGAGCACTTTCATACCACCTAAATTGTCTTCTGCAGTTTGTCTGTTTGAACAAACAATATGTAAAAAGACTGAATGTGAATATTGGAGGTTTGTAAAAGCAAAAAAGCAATATAATATTACTAAAGATGAATGGGAGGCTGTGAATGAGTTGAGGGAAACTGAATGAATGTGTTTTCAAGCAGGCCGACAAGGGTGGGAACTGGGTGTTGATGTCTAAGGTGAAATATAATCAAATGGCATATAATTTGTTAATATTTGAAGAAGATTATGTTAAATTAGACCACAATCTGATTGTTGCCTTTAATGATATGTTTCTGGAGTTATTGGAAAGGAGTGAAAGACTGGGTTTTCTAACAAAGGAAGATGTTAAAAAACTGTTTGTTTGAAAACCTTATGACTCTGTGTTTTATGTGTTACCTAACCTGCATAAAGATTTGGTGGACTGACCTGGTAGGCCTGTTGTCTCCAGGGTGCGTTCTTATTTGTAGAATGTACTTGGATTCTTTGTTGAAGAAATATCTGATTAGGGTACCAGTGCATCTTACCAATACCCAGCAATTATGTAAAACAGTTAATAAAATAGAATGCCGAGAAGGTTATTATTGGGTTGTGGTGGATGTTAGTTTATTGTATATGAACATTCAGTTGAGATGGGGTTTGGAGGCTATTTGGGACATTATGGGTGAGGGTCCTTAGACCACTTTTGTAGTCAGGCTGCTTGAGTTTTTTTAACACACAATTAATTCCTTCAGCGTAAGGGAACTGCAGTGGGTGCCCCATATGCCCCTACATGCGCGATCATCTATATGGGTTACTTTGAAAAGGAGTCTATTTATGGTTCTGAATTTTATAAGAAGAATGTGGTTATGTTTAGATGCTATATTGATGTTCTCATCTTTTTATGTAGGGGACATCCTTTGAATTTTGGTGAGTTGAATATGAATGATCATGGGTTAAAATTTTCTCTGTTGAAGGGTGGCTCTTCCATTCAGTTTTTGGATATGGAATTTTATTTGGATGCTGTTAATAGGATTCAGTTTAGACCATTTATGAAAACTACTGCGATCACCAATTTTTTGCATGCGGATAGTGTGCAACTCCCCCATTTAGTGAATTCATTACCTCTTGGTGAATTCAAGAGAATTGCCCAAAATGGGAGGCAAAAGAGAGGTTAGTTGAGAGAGGTTTGAGGGATTAAATTTGGATCAGGCCTTTATGAAAGTAGTTGGAGGTAGAACTTTGTGTAGGAATATTGTGTCCAAAAGGAGGGATGTTGGTAGAGATGATTTTCGAATTGGGATTTGTGGTGATAGTGGAATGGATTTATACTTTGTCTCCCGGTATTCTTTGTTTTCAGAGGTAATGAGAAAAGCAGTTTTAGACCTGTGGGGCATTTGTTCCTTAAGTTTGTGAAATTTTCCTATGGGAGGTATGCAAATCTAAAGGAACTGTTGAGTATGGCCCTTACCAATGTCCCACAAGAGTCTGTTTGTGTTTTTGCTTTTGCTTGTGGACATTGTAAAGTATGCAGTCATATTAGGAATATCTCAGGTACCAGCATAAATGGATGGAAATTTGTTTGTAGGGGTAGGTTTAATTGTAGTTCATGTGGGTTGTGTACTTTGCGGGGTATGGGTGCAGTAGCACTAAGTGGTATATTGGACAAACAAAGAGAGCTGTTAAAAGTGAGAATAATGGAACATTTAGGGGACATCCTCAATAAGAATATGAAAAGTCCAGTTGGTGAACACTTTAATAATGTACATGCAGGGAATGATGTTTCTTTCATTTTTAGTGTGTTAGCACAGCCTTTTTTGCACAGGGAGGGGGGGGTGTTGGTAAAAAATTGAATGAGTTGTAAAGTAAGTTTTTTTTTTTTCCAAAAAATTTCTTTATTTTGAGTTTTCCAAACAAAGACCAAACAACAGCAACGATGTATTAATACACTGGGTACAAAATTAAAGGTGAACAGTATTTATACATAAACATCAATATTTACAACTGTACAAAAGTGCCATCATTTATTTTGTTGCAAACATTTAAGAAGCTTACCCTGTTATGGAGAAATCTTGTCATTATCTATCTATATAAATGCTGAAGGTATAACTTTGCGCATAAATGCCTGTGTCTTTATGATAATGTGGGTGCATTAAGCTAGCAGAATGTTAAATATTTGTTCCCATATTTTTAGTTTCTTAACACTATTTTTTGCATCAATTACCCATTTACGAGCTAGTATGTGTTTAATTGCCATCTGTTTGATTTCGGACCAATTGAATTAGAAGAATTAAATTTGTGTAATACTGAGGAGGTAAGATAGGCATTGTTGTTGATCATGAGTTGTAAGTAAACTTTTTCAAAGGCAATGCTTCATGTGTTAATGTTAAAGCTTGATTTAAGTGCTGATTAGTTATTGATGAGTTACTTTTAAGCCAAAAGTTAGAAATAAGTATATTGTCTTGAAATTTGATCTCTGCTATTAATTTGTACGTGTTGGATATCATTTTTCCCCAATAGCATTGTGTTCCATAGAGTTTCACAACTGGTTATATCCACCATTTTTAATTTGGTGTTTTGAAAGTGTTTGGAACATACTTCTCTAATTTGTCTCAGGATAATTGTGTATGATTTTGGTAAATTAAGTTGAGATCTCAAGTCTGTAATTGTATAGTTGTGGTAAGGGTAGAGATCTTGAATTCTCAAGTCTTTTAATAAAGGGTAGTTTTTGAGATTCATCATTGAGTTGTTCATTTTTAAGTTTGGGTTATTATGGATTGGTTGAAATATGTCCATTGCTGGCCCAAGATCTAGGGAAGTGAACAACTTTTGAAGTATAGTAATGAAGTGTTTTAGACGGTCAGTGATCTTATAAGCTGTTGTATCTTTTGTGGTTAGAAAAGGAAGAGCTATAGGGTTAATTTCTAGAGATTTGATATAGCTGTGGTGTATTTTCAGCCAGCTAGGAGACCATTTGTTGGTTAAAGGGACAAATTCTGCTATCTTTAGTATTCTGCTACCATTGATAATGGTATAGTATAGCTTAAAATCTGGTAAATTGAAACACTCGTTTAGCTTTGGTAGAGATAAGTTTTTGGTATGAAATTCTTGTTTTTTTAGGCTTCCAAATGAACTTGGCCAAGAACGTGTGTATTTGTTTGAAGAATTTATTATGTATTACGACTTGTGTGGTTATAAATGTATAAATAACTCTGGGGAGAATATTCATTTTGATTATCGAGACCTTGGATAGGAATGGTATTTTAAGGTTGTTCCATCTGTTGCAGTCTAGCATTATCATATTCTATTTATTCAGTATATTATTCTGATAAAAATCTTTTTTGTTTTGGAAAAACATAATTCCGAGATATTTGGTTGAGTCTTTTATTTTAATTTTGTCTAAAAGTGGGATTAATGATAATAGTTTGGGAGGATTTAAGTGGAAAATATTGTTTTTTTTTAAATTAAGTTTATAATTAGATATACTTGAGAAATAGTCGATTGCTTTTAATAATTTGGGTATGTCAGTGGTGGGGTGCTTTTAATAATTTGGGTATGTCAGTGGTGGGGGTGCTGAAGTAAATGTTTAAATCGCTGGCGAAAGCTGTGTAAAAGATTTTAGAGTTGAAGATAGCTGGAGGGTTATGATATGTTTTCTGTTTAATGTACAGAAACAGTGGTTCGAGGTATAGATTGAATAAGAAGGGGATAAAGGGCATCCTTGTCTCATCCCATTTTTAATTTTTATTCTGTTTGATAAAGTTCTGTTAATATACAGGTAAGGTAAGTTTATTTTGAACTTTAGAATGTTACATACCAGGGGCCTCAATCTTGAGGTTAACTTGGTAAACTAACTTCAAAAATCAACTTGTGGTTAACTATTTTTCTTATTGAATAGTGGGAAATTGTTTATATAAAAATTGTTTTTATGAAAAATTATTTCTGAAAGTTATAATTTTGTGTGTGTATGTGTATATATATATATATATATATATATATATATATATATATATTTTTTTTTTTTTTTTTTTTGTATAGACATATTTGTGTAAGCGTAAGTATTTTGTATAGGTATTTATGTATGTTTATTTGTATTTTGTTGTTTTGAGGGTGTTGGGCACTTTAAATATAATCTGAAAAGCTTAATTGTATGTAATTAGGCAGGGATTCGCCTGTATATAAAGAAGCTGCTTTTATGATGTTGTATCCTTTGAAAGCGAAAGGCCGAGTTACCCATGGTTGGTGAATGCAGTAAAGCTTTTGAACCGGTGCATCAGGCTTCTGTATTTCTTTTTGTTTTTATTACTATAGAGAGTGGAAGACAGCATTGCAGTAATGCCATACTTCAGTAAATTAGGGGGACCCACTCCTATGCTCGATTTAGACTATCAAGATAAGATGGGATGTAGCAGGAAAACTGAACCTGCTTCCCCCAGATGGTATACGTCCTCAAACAGAAGAATACTGTCAGAGTCCTTGAATAGAAAAAAATAACACCTTTAGATGAGAAGATGTCGAACAGGGATAGTTTTCTGAATATGTAAGGGATTGGGACTGCTCAAAGACAGAGCTCTTTGCATCTCAACAGAATCATCAGGACTTGTATGCTATAAAATAATATTGCAATAGGGAGCTCTGGCAAGAACACCTTTTCAGACAGTGCCTTTCCTCACAGATCACTTTCATTCCCAAGGCTCTTGGGAAGTCAGGAAGGCAAAAAGCAGAGTTCATTTATTCTAGCTTCAGACTGTGGAGTATATTGCTGAGTCATTGGATATTGAAAGAAATACTAAGGATTCTTCTTTTACACAGCAAGGTGGGAACCTGTAGCATCCCAGCCTCAGGTGCCTTAGCTTCACATCTGGAAGATATTAGGATAATGCATCATAGCTAGTTATTGTCAGCAGACTTTATCTGCCATCAAGAAGGCTTAATTCCAGGAAGTTGTTCTTTCCTAAATGGGCTACGTTCTCATTTTGGTTTAAGAAAGGGTATTGATTCCACATCCTGTCCCCTTCCCCAAATCTTGCTTTACATCTCTCAGACTTGCATAAGCAGGACTTGGTTTGAAACTCCCTATCAGCCATCTCTGCCTGCATTCCAGAGGAGTATTTCTACTTCCTTCACAGCTATTAAACAGTCCCTGAAGGAGATCTCCCATTAACTTTCTCATAAAGAAGTTATGCCTGCTTCCTTTTAAGTCCACTAACACAGATAACTATAGATATGTCCTTGGAAAAACCTTTTCCGTATAGCAGTTTCTTGAGCCAGAGAAGTTTGTGAAGAGGTTCAGGAAGCCTTACATGGTTTTCCACAAGGGTAAGGTTTTTAGAAGATAAATCCTTTTATGCATAGGGTAGATTCTGAAATATGCATCAGTAAGTCCATCCAGTTGTGTACCGTCTACCCAAAGCCTGAGTATAGGGAGGAAAGAGTTGTCACGTACCAAGGATGTTCATAGACTGTAAAGTAATACACAAAAAGAAGGAAAGATTTGAGAGACAGACTAGCATATTTGCTTCATACCAGGCAACTTATTTATTTATTTTTTGTCTGTTTACCATGAAGGTCTGACTGGATCAGGCAAGACCCTTTTTCAGTGGTGGCCTGGGGAGAAAAGCTCCAAACACATTTAGTAGTCTGCATCATCAAGGTTATAGAAAAGAAGAGGTTATTAATTCATAGCATCAGTTAATGACAAGAGCAAATAAGAGAAACCAGTGATTACACCCAGGCTGTGTCTGCAAATGGTCTGTAGTGATCAGTGTAATACCCCAGGCAAACAAGCTAAAATAAATAAAAATAAAAAAAATAAGTGAATTAAGCAAATTCTTTAAAAAATGGATAAGCCACTACATTATATTCTGCTTTGAGAAGCATGGCAAAACCTTGACCGGCCAAGTCCAGGGCCACTTGACTAAATCTACCACTGCTTCTCTAGTTTAGTTTTGATAAACTAGTTTAGTATTTGACCGGCTGTTTGGACCTACTTACAGAGTTCCCACAAAGTTGAATAGTTGATTTCATCTACTCCACCTTTAACTGGGAAAACTACTCGTGTACCAACTCTTGTGCTCAACGTTTACTGGAATTCATAAATTCCAATGCCTTGGATCAACTTATCCACACCCCCACCAGGGGCAGCACTATCCTAGACCTGGTCATTACCAACATGGGCAGCCGGTGTTCCACACCAGAGGTCAATTCCTCGTTGGTCAGATCCGACCACAAGCTAATCACTCTAGATATCCACATCCTGCCCCTACCCCCCATTAGGGAAACCAACATAAAAATTTTCTCCAAAGCCAACTTCACGCTTCTTAAGACAGAAGTGGCAAACTTCATGACACCCATGCTGACTGACAATAGAGGTATGACTGTTGAATCCTACACAAATGCACTTTATAAGCACTTACATGAGTGCATGGATCGTGCAATCCATAACAGAACCAAGATGCTATCCTCCAAAAAAGGAAGCCGATCTGGTGGTCCCCTGCCATAAACAAACTCTACAACAAAAGAAAGAAACTGTTGCAAAAAAGAGTTAAATCCCATGATTGGAGGAACTCCCTAGTCAGCCTCCGTAAGAAGCTGAGATCCCTCATAAAATCCTCCAAAGCTAGTTGAGAAAACAAAATCGCCACTGACCCTAAAGACAATCACAAAGCATTCTATAGCTATGTCAAGATTCTCAATGGCAACACTCAGATCTGCTCTGAGTTACAGCACAATGGCACTAAATATACAGAACCAACTGATATTACCAACATCCTGGCAGATAGGTTCAGTGCTAATTTACCCCCTCTCTCATCCCCTAAAGGGCCCATCTCTATAATGAAAGAATGCAAAGTTCTTGTAATCACAGCTGCACAGGTAAAAAACACTCTCTCCAAAGCCAAGAACACAGCATCCATGGGACCTAACAACATCCCAGGCTGCGTTCTACATGAACTACAGAATGAACGGGCACCCCACCTAAGTACTGTGTTCAATCATAGCCTCACCTCAGGCTATGTGCCCACTGAATGGCGTACAGCAACGGTTACCCCATTCCACAAAGGGGGAGCAACCACGGACCCTGGGAACTACCGCCTCATTAGCCTGATGAGCCTGGTCTGCAAGGCTATGGAACGTATCATCATGGAACTTATAAACAATGACGTTGGTAATCTCCAAACTCTGGACCCCACCCAGTTCGGGTTTGTAAAAGGCAGATCATATCTCCTAAACCTGATAGACGTCTTTGAAGCGGTCACCAGAGCCGTAGATGAGGGTAAGGTGGTTCACACAGCCTATCTAGATGTCGCCAAGGCATTTGATACCATCCCCCACTCTGGAATTATAGATAAACTCACTAAACTAGGTATAAATCCCTATGTCACAGGATAGTTTGCCAACTGGCTGACTGACGGAACCCACACTGTGAAAGTAGCAGACTCCAAATCCAACTTCAGACCACTGACAAGTGGAATACCACAGGGTTCAGTCCTGGGTCCTCTCCTGTTTGGTATGTACTTCTCTGAAGTACAGGCTAACACAGAAGGTCTTTATTAACGGTTCGCAGATGACTGCAAACTAGGAGCCATAATCAAATCTCCAAATGATGTGGACATCCTACAAAAGGGCCTCACGGAGACAGATGCCTGGTGTCAAAGCCATGGCTTCAAGCTCAGTGCCAAAAGTGCATTGTCATCCCCTTTGGTAAAAACTCTGTACCCATGAACTACTACATAGGCGGTAGTCTAACACCGAAGGTGTGATAAGAGACCTTGGGACACAGGTGGACAGTAGTCTCTCCTTTGATAATCACATTGCCACAGTAGTCAGGAAATCCTTCTATGTGGCACACCTCATCACAAAGGGATTCTCATCCAGGAAAAAAAGAGGTCATTGTTCCCCTCTACTCGTCACTCATTAGACCCATTATAGAGTACAACACCCCTTTTCGTATGCACTTCACAAGACATCTACAACAGAGAGGATTACCAGCCTCAAACAGATGCCCTACGCAGACCGTCTCAAAAAACTGCAGCTTTACATATTGCCTACTCAGAGGCGATCTGCCTAACATACAAAGCTATGTCAAACCCAGAGCTTTTGGACATGCTCCACTTAAAGAAATCCCAATCCCTCCGAGCTGCACGCTCTAGGGACCTAAACCTTGTCACCACAATAAACAGAACATGCTGGAGGGATAGATTCCTGTCCCAGCGACTTCTCGTACTCTGGAACAAACTACCTATCTATATAAAACAAAGCTCCACATTAGCACTCTTCAAGAAAAATCTTGATGATTGGATGGGAGATAGGAAATTCACCCCGGGGATCACTTCTGTGGCTCTGCTCGACAGTGGCACAGGAAAATAATTTTCTTGGGTGGCGAAAGCCAGGGTACCTATTGGCTAGGCATGTAGGCCCTAGGGCCAATAGCCTAGTACCTACCTATGAACTAGATTGAAAGGTAGGATTTTTAGACTAAATTTACAGATGGGATTGGTTGGTGGCTGTTAGCTGCACATTGCATAGTTTGACAGTAAGTGTCAGTGAAAGGGTACAGGAGAATAAGCCTCCTCCATGGGTGGATGAATCCCCCTAAAAAAGTAATCAAAAATTTTTGGAGCTGTGAGCTTATTTTTCTCAAAATTCAGTTATAAGTAACTTATCCTTTGACATAGAAGAATTAAGCCCCAATGACATCCCACATGAGCATCCAACACTGGTTTGCCCATGCCTTTGGGAGGGGGGGGCTGCACTGGTGACACCTGTAGGAATGCAGGTGCATCACATGCAGCATAAAGAGCCGTTATTGCCCTGCAGTGCAAGCAGTGGACTGCTTTGTTTGCTTGGGAGGTGCATTTCTCAAGGCAACTATAACAGAGCCCACAGGCTGACAAGGGGTGAGGTTAGGACAAGTCTACAGAATCAGTAGACTGGCCTTCTCTCTAATAACTAACTCTCACCTCCAGTGGGGAAGGAATGGACCCAAAGGCTCTTGCCCTAATCGAAGAATGGATGGGTCAGTTAGGTGCAGAAATGGTGCTATTGGGCCAGTTCTGCAGGCCTTTAAAAATGTCACTTATTGAGTGAGTTAGCCTTAAGTGCATAACCATGAATAGGGTAAAGTGGGTTTCAGAAAATTAATAAATGATTCAAATGTTAGTCTGATAAAAGAATGGGTAACCAGAAAGTCATTTGCATTTAGATGTGAGGTACTAGTATATATCAAAATATTTTGTGTTTGTTATATACCCCAGAAGTGAAGACTGCATAGTGTACAACTGCTCCCTTTGTCAAAGGAGTCTGAATTTTGGTTCTTGCATGTCTGTGACATCAAGAATTACATGTATAGTGGCTAATTCTGCTTTATTATACAAGTTGTTGAGTGGCGTGTTCATGGTTTATTGTCTGAAGTCAGTTGAAGGTCAAGGTGGCTGTGTGTATTAAGGCTTGTACGAACTTGTAAGTATTAATTGCCTAGTAACCAAGGAGTCAGCACAAATTTTCCAAGAACTAACGAGATGTATAGTTTGAAAAGTAATGGAAGTATTGAAGTATTTAACTGTGAAAGTTTGCTGTAAGTGCATGTGATAACTATATAAGGCTCCAGACGTATGTCCTATCATCTATAGCATCAACCAGTGGAATTCCTTTTTCACCATACACTTAGAGAGCTTAAAGTAGTATCCTGTTGTAATAAACGTCAACTCCCACATAGTTGCATCCAGGAAGTTAGCCTGGTTATCCAGATTTTAAAGTGGGACTCTTGAAAAAGTTGTTCTTTGCTTTTTAACTGAAAGTAATTTGATACTGTTGAATATAAGAGATCATGCTTCTTAATTATTTTTCAGAGTGTTCACAGAATACTGTTACTGCAGCTACTGATATCCAGCAGACCCAACCTCAGGCTCTTCACTATGCACTAGCCAATGCACAGCAAGTTCAAATCCACCGGATTGGTGAAGATGGGCAAGTTCAAGTAGTATGTTCTTTTACCTGCTATTTAAGTTGAATTGGTCATTAAATTACTTTTTTAAAAGTTCTTTGTTTTGTATGTTTTGCAGTACATTCATGAAAATGTAGTGTAAATAAATGCAAACTTAAAATGTACAGATATAAGTAACTTGGTCAATAATAAGAGCTAACTGAAGCCTG
The DNA here is from genome assembly GCF_019279795.1 of Protopterus annectens. Taxonomy (NCBI): domain Eukaryota; kingdom Metazoa; phylum Chordata; order Ceratodontiformes; family Protopteridae; genus Protopterus; species Protopterus annectens. The sequence continues at coordinate 1,991,920,098 of NC_056741.1, forward strand.
GCTTTATGATGTGGTAGCACACAGCAGTCCATTAATGATTTGGGTCCCCATGTTGTGCATTTAGCAGGTCAGTGCGTGGTGAGGTGTAACCTAGTTCCTAAGTAAATAATCCTCCTTTCTCAGATTAGCATTACTGTGTTGCTGCCATCATGCCTTCTACAGATAACCACTGAACTTCTAGTATGGAAAAATGTCTGTCTCAGTGTAGAAAGAGCAATTTTTCTGAATGCTAAAAGCAAAATAGATTGCAGCAAAAGAAAGATTTTAAAAAAATGAAGCTATTCTAATATATCCCTTTATTTATTTATTTTGTTTTATTTATTTATTTAGCCTCTGGTCTTTATCACCTGAATTCAGTGCTCACTCACCCCCTGATCTCCAGTGGCTCCTTCTTAGGTATCCCCTGCTGTGACCCTTCACAAGATGGTCTTCCGAACTCCTTTGGAAATCGGTTTTGTGGTAGCACAATATTTAACCCCAGGGAGCAAGAGATTCTAAGGGAAGTTGAGAGTGTGAAGCTAAGCGACATAATTCTTGAGGCAGAAGGTTATATTCCCTTGTTTTTGGGAACAGCTAGTCCTTGTGATATCTGGATATTATTGACATCCCTGTTTTAACCTGAGATATATTGTAATGCTCATGGTCTCCACCAATGGTTGGCTTCAGACTTTCATTCACTTCTTCCACAACATCCATGTTGGGTCTGAGGTCACTCCACAGGCTTCAGCTTCCAACATTTGTGCTGCAGGTGCATGATATTCCTCAGCCTTGGAACCCCAGCCTGAGGTCATGGTTGGATGACTGCACCCTCAGGTTTTCTTGACTAAATGGACTTCTAAACCTAAAAGAACAGTCAATCTATCACTGCCTTCTCCTTAATCCTCAGCCACTTTGGCTCAGTGTGAAGCCCAGGACCTCTTGAAAATAGCACAGAAATTTATGATCTTCATGAAATCCAGGGAACCCAGCCACACTCTGACCATTACCCCTGAAGTTTCCCCCTCCAAAAGGTGTAGTGATGTGGCTTTTCAAGAATAATCCATTTCCGCGGGCTCTGAAGACAGAGAATTTTCATACTCTGAGCACCTCCCGCCCAACCTTGTCTTGATTCTGACGTTGATGATACCCTGTCTTCTGCTTCCCCCAAAGGACCTCTCCTTTGGGGATACCCTTTTTAAAATGAAGGAGGCTTTTAATTGGGAACACAAACAATTCTTGCAGGCTCAAGTTCATTATAGGGGACTCCTAAATTTACCATCCCCTGGACCACTGGCTGTCTCCTCCAGTCCATGTAGTGCGTCTTTGAAGACATTTCTTTTCACCCTGACTGTCTACCACCTGCTTCCAGGAAGCTTGATGCTTTTTTATAAATTGATTAACTCTCACAAGTACCTCCTGTATGAACCCTAAAGCTGACACCTCCGTAGTTTCCACATAATCTACTAAAGGTGCATCAAATGGTGCTTCTGGACACCCCTTGCCTACTGATACAGCAAAAGTAGAATATTAGATAGATTTGGCAAAAAGACCTTATATCTCAGCTAACCTATCTATGAGTGAGCCTTAACTGCCAATTAAACATGATAAAGTATCTAGAGTCTTTACAAGACCAAATCATTCCTAAGGCGGACTATTTTTGACAAAGCCGTGTCTAAGGAAATTTAGGAGACTGGTAGAGCAGCCTTAAAGGTCTCTAGACATTTCTTAAAATGTGGGTATAATGCATTAAATGCATCATGCAGAGCTACTGCTACAGGCTCACTCATTTGTAGGCCTGTCTGGCTCTGGACACAACCTCTCTCGTACCAGGTGGGATGCTTCTCTAGACAGAGTTCCTTTTTTTGACCCCCAGCTGAAAAGGCAATCGAGAAGCTAGACAAAAAAGGAAAACAAACTAAGATGATGAAGGAATTCTGTCTTTCTGTTGCACCTAGCTGTAATAGAAATTATCCTTCCAAACCATGCCCCCTACCCCCAGGACAGGGCAGGAGGAGGCTTCTCCAAACTAAGCGATTTAGACAATGTAGGAGGTGGAAACCAGAGCAAACCCCAAGACCACGGATCTCCAAAGAGCCCTCCCATCATAGAGAATCTCAAACCCCTCCTCCTCTACCCACCCCGCTTCACCAACCGTCTGGCAGGCAGACTCTGCTCCTTTATACATCAATGGAAGCTCATCACCAAAGATCAGTGGATACTCCTTTTTAGGAATGCCAAAACCACCAAAAGAGCAGGAAAGCCTCTCATTCATTCATTCATTCATATATTTATTTAACATTTGTTATCCGGGGTGGTCCAACTGGGCATAGCCCTTTTTCAGTGGAGGCCCGGGGAGAAAACCTCCAGTTAAATCATAAGCAAAGATGTAACACTGCAAATACATAAAAGTATTTGCAAGAATATTACAATATAACATCAGTAAGGATAAAATGTTACAGCACATGACAAAAGTTTACAATAAAAAGATAAGGTAAGAAAAAGAAGACTTTTACAAGAAAAGGAAAATGTAAAAAGAAGTAATAGTAAGAATAATACTTGAAGAAAGAATGATAGGGGAACAGATAAGGAAGAAGAAAGAACAGAGAATTGACTGGAGTGTAGCAGAAAGAAGACGACGACCTAGTTAAGGATGGGGTTCAGGTTGGATGATTACAGAGACAAGACCGGGAACTATTTAGGTGTAGTTTAAGTGTTTTTTTAAATTCGTAGACATTAGAGATAACTCTTAGGGGTAATTGGAGTTTGTTCCATTGTAAGGCAACAGAGGAGCTAAAAAGATACTGACCAATTGATTTTTTAGATTTGTAGATTTCTGGGTGGTGTTGATCAGAGCTTCTGAGAGATCGAGAGAGGGTGTAAAAGGAGATAAGAGCAGAGATACTAGGGCAAGTGGAAGGTTTATTCAGGATAGAATGAATAACTATAAGTTGAGAGAATAATAGTTGGTTAAAAAATTGTAGCCAACCAAGTGACTTCAGAGCTAGGCAATGATGAGATTTAAAAGACATGTTAGTGGCAAATCTGGCTACTTTATTGTAGGTAGATTCCAATTTGGAGAGGAGGGAAGACTGTAGATTGGTTAAGATTTGTGAGCCATACCTGCACCTGGAGACTTACAGGATCATAGGAGGTTACTAGGCTAATGGCCCTGGAGCCCTTACAAGCCTAGCCAAGAGTTTATCCCCAAAAAGAAACCACTCTTGAGCCTGTTAAGTTAAACAAGTTTCATTATGTATCAAAATTCAGAATGCTAACATTGTAAAAATTACTCCCCATGATCTTCCAGGATGCCTACATAGCCACCCTAGATCTGAAAGACACTTCCATCCACATCCCTATTGCAGACGGTCACAGAAAATACCTGTTTTGTGGCAGCAGGTTTGCACTACCATTTCTGAGCTGTACCATATGGTTTGTCTGCTAGTCCCCTATTATTCACTAAATGCCTATCTCCACTTATTGCAGAGCCCTAGGTGTGCATATTTACCATACCTGGATGACTGTCTCATTCAGGGAAATCCACAACAGAAACTGTAAACACCATGCAGATCATCATAAACTGCTTCCAAAAGGTAGGTCTCACCTTAAACTTGCACAAGTCCCAGACTCTACCCCTGACTAGGATTGTTTTTTAGGGGGTACTCATAGATTATGTGAGCAAAAAGCCTTCCTCCCCAAGGACAAGATATCTTACCTGACAAACTACCTGACCAGCTTGCTGCCAAAGCAATAAATTTAGCAAGGGAATTTCAAGGACAGGGATCTTGGGTTACATGGCATCCCGCAGTACTCATGATCACCCTAGCAAAGCTGCACATGAGAAAGCTTCAGTGGTTCTTAAAAAGTACTTGGGAACAGCACTCTCAGTCCTTGGGAAACTCTTGTGTCTCTTCTTCCATGTTTAAAAAAGGAGCCACTATGGTGGAAAAACACAATCTTGCAGAATCCAGGAGAAATTTCTCTCGGAGGCAAGTAAAACCATCACCACAGTTCAGATATAGCCTGAGGAGCTTACCTAGGCTCCGTGATCGTGCAGGGCATCTTGGGCACCAGACCAGAGAAAGCTGCATATTAAACCAAAAAAGAAATGTTAGCTGTTTACTTGGCCATAAAAGCTTTTCAACACAATTTGGCCCCAGAAACATTTTAGATTTAGACAGACACATCACAGTAATGTGGTACATAAACAAAAAAAAGGGTACCCTCTACTACCACTTATGCAGTTTCACAGTGAAGATTTGGATGTTAGCACAGGCACAAGAACTGAAACTAACACTTACAGCATCCTACATTCTGGGGCAGAACAATACCCTAGCAGACTCTCTAAGCAGAGATCTTCCAGACCCCAACCAATTGATGCTGACAAGAGAAATATTCCTGGACTTCTTATAGTTGGGAATTCCCCTCAGTCCACCTCTTTGCCGCTCACAAAAATAGACAACTCCAGAGATTCAGCTCCAGAACCCAACAGACAGGGACATGGAAAACTGATGCTTTTCTTCTTCAGATGGACAAACCTGTTCCTGTATACTTTACTGCCTTTATCTCTTTTTCCCAGGATCCTAATAAAAGTCAGGTCAGACAGGGAAAGGATGATTCTCACAGCCCCTTCTGGCTGAGACAACACTGATTCTCCCTCCTGTTGACACTCAGTGAAGGAAGATTCTTCATCCTCCCACAACAGATAGATCATCTCAGTCAGACCAAGGGTTCTGTATTCTGTCCTCATCTGACCTCAGTCAAACTGACAGCATTGAGAATTGGATTTTAACACCAAGAAATGTAAACTACTCCTCTGAAGTGCTAACCATTCTAAAGGAGACAAGGAAGCACACCACCAGATGATCATATGTAGCAAACTGGAAAAGATTCCCCATGTAGTGCCACAGCAGGAACACCAGTCCACCTCAAATGGACATAATTTTAGTTCTGGAATACCTTTCAGGTTTGTTTAGCTATGTTTTTTGCTATCTCAGCTTTCCTTTCGTGTTCCCCACTTATCTACTCCCACCCCCACAGTCCTCTCCCCCCACACTGCTGCAGAGATGTTAAAATTGTCACTGCACTGAAAGACCCTTGCAGAATCAATTCCTCTTGGATTACAAAAGAAAACCCTGAACAAACGCCTGCAATTTAGTTACTTTTTTGACTGTAGCTGGATAACTTTCTAAGTATAGTGTAAAACAAGGTCTAAGCCAACCATAAGTGAGGGTGATTAGAGACAGAAAAGAAGCTGTCCTGTTACAGAAGGTAAAGAAGGTAACAGTGACTCGCACACATCCCATTATATGTCTGTGGCATTGGAATTCAGTTACTTCCTTAGGTCTGGCATGAGTCATACAAAAACATTATGAGAAATAGAAAGGGTTGAGGTAGAACAAGATCATCAAGCCCCATTGGTAGCCATGTTGTGGAAAACAGGCTAAAATTACAAATAATGCACTTAAAGTGGTTTTTCAGGTGTTAAAATATGCCAGGAAACAAAGATAGAGTGGAAAAAAAGATTTTTTTAGTTCTAGGGTGGAGTTTTCCTTTAAAGCTATTCTTGAAAGAGGTCATTCACTTAAGGACCCCCCAGAAGGGGGCCATTTCCTACTTGGGATCTTAGCTATGTGCTAGAAAAACTCACCTTGCCTCCCTTAGAGCCAGCAGCATCTGCTCATCTCCAGATATTCACTTGGAAGGCCACTTTAGCTATCACCTCTGCAAGGTGGGTCTCAGAGCTATAAGCCCTTATGTGCAAAGAGCCTTTCACTGTCTTTCACAGGGATAGGGTAATTCTCAGAATTAACTCATGCTTCATGCCCAAGGTGTTATCAGAACTTTCTTTAAACCAGACTATCCACCTTCCTGTCTTCTTTTCTAATCCACAGAGCAGAGGAAAATAAATCCTGCATTCTCTGAATGTGCATTGCCAAATCAGGTACTCTCTAGACAGGACAAAACCCCAAATGAAGTAGAGCAGTTGCTGGTGGCATTTGCAGAGGGGAAAAAGGACAGACCTGTCTTCAAACAAACCATGTCCATATGGCTAGCCATTTGCTTTAAGTTCTGTTATGCTTACCATGGCAAACCTTAGCTGGCCATGTCAAAGCCCATTCCACCTAGCATAGGAGAGCTAACTCTGCCTTCCTCAAAGGGAAGCATTGCTCAAAGGTGTATGACAGTCACTGAAATAAAAGCAATTACTTCTTCATGAAGCTGCTATGATCAAAATAAGACACTTTCATGTACTCTCCACTTCTCACATGCTTTTGATTGTCTTGTGAGATTTCTGCTTGGTCTTTATAGCTGGTTGCTACCACCACCAACTACACTTAATGCCCCTTCTTGAACACCCTTTTCTGCGTCCATATGGTTTCCTCTGATATGTATCCCCTTTAAATAGTTGTGGAAAAACTAGTCTCCTGAAGACCCTAAAATTAATGATGCACATTTATTTCTTAGGAGGTTTTTCTGTTGCTTATCATTTGCACTGTAGAATCACAGCAAGAGGTTCCTGTGCAGAGTCGGCGTGTTCTTCCTGTCTTCGTGCAAGTTTCTTCCCAGTGCACCGTTTTCCTCGCATATTCCAAAGATATGCAGTAGGTGGATTAGACATCTTGTGTGTGTGTGTGTGTGTCTGTTTGCGCTCACAAGTGTGTAGTGTGGAACTAACATGGTAGGTCTAGCCATCTGGTGGTATAAACCTTGACTGTAGATGACTGTCACTGTTGAAGTGATATTCCGATCCCGTGTGCAAAAATGATCAAAAAAGGGGATGTGGGTGGATGCTATTTTAAACAGTGTCATGGAAAAAGTATGTACCTATGGACTAATTATAATAAAACATTAATTGTAAATTTTGAACTAAACCAGAGGCCTACAACATATTTTTCAGTAAGAGACAGCAGAAAAATATTGTATGCCCTGTGTATTCAGGTTATTGTTTATAACTACAACCCTTTTCTCACTTCCCAATGTACTTTATATTATTTTTTTTTATATTTTTATGTTAAATCAGAAAAAGGATGAAAATTGCTTTGTATACGGATTACGTTAATTCATACACAGTTTGTAGTGTATTACCAAAGACTTTAAAAAAATGTTCAGTATGATTCAGTTTTTTTTCATACTGAGTTTCAGGACAATTTTTTGTTAAAGTTTAAATAATAACCACTAAAAAAATGTCATGTGTTTGAGATGCATTTGTAAGCTCTAATGGGACTACTTGTGCAGTCACCCATTTGTGTAAAAATAAAGCTTCATAAATTGTGTTTAAGCCATGAATTTGCCAGTAAAATTGGTTGCTTCCATATTTGGAATAGTTTATATGGTCTGAGTGTGCAAAGCTGAAAAAATTAGGGGTTTAGAGATGCTGCTGTTTGTGGATGTAAATACTAAGGAGTGAAAATAACAAGAAAGTGAAATAGGTGGGGGTTCCTTTATGCTGAGGTGCTGAGTTTACTAACTGCTGACCTGAGACTGAGAATGCATGTATGCATACATGCATGCATCTATGTTTATATCATGCATATGTTATAAATGTGCATAGTGCACATACATTTACACATATGTCTGTGCAAACACACATGCACACACACTCATCAGGTTGGCCTGTCCATAAGCCATATCTGTATGAGAATATCTGTGCAGATTTTTTAGAAGTTCTTATTAAATGTAAGCTTGCATATGACTACTGAAGGTTCCAGGTTTTCCTGAACAATGTTAATGACTTTGCTTAAGCACCATCTGATTTCATCTATTTGTACAAATGACATTTAATGCCATTATTTAGAAATTAATGATCATGTCATCTTCTTTGCCATCACTCTGCCGATGTGAACTTTCAGCTTTTCAGGAATGATGTACAAATGTTAGTTTTGTGTTCACCTGATGCTTCTTGTATTTCTTTCTTTTTTTTTCACGTGTGGATACCACAGGGACATCTTCACATTGCTCAGGTACCACAGGGGGAACAGGTTCAGATCACACAAGACAGTGAGGTGAGTAGCTAGAGAATTGATTTACCTTCTGCATGTAGTATCCCTTTCATATGTTTTTGATTTCACCTTTCGCAATGGTAATTCTGAATGTTCAGAAAGTTGCAACCTCCTGTCCAGGAATTCTCAAAAGTCTGTTGTAAGCTTCTTCTTCCATGTACTAATGGTATTTGTCTCCTCCTGCTAATAATAGGCATAGTGGTCAGTAACACTTTAAACTAAAGGTATGTTATGGGCCAGATCGTCTGGATGGAAAGATGATGCGTGTTCAGAAGTGTCTTGGAGTCAAGCAGGAAAAAAGATGCTTCAAGCAACTTGGGTATGGTTTCTTTTGTAGTTGCTGGGCATTATCTTTCCTGCCAAATTGTTTAACTTGGATGGAAAGTTAAGAATTATTCAAAAGGAAGGATGAGTGAACAGTGTTATTAGGGTCCTTAATACTGCTTGTGTGTATTTATTGAAAATAATTTACTTTCTTTGTTAGAAAGTTGCACATAAGGTGAATTTATGCCCTGAATGGGTAGACCACAGCCCTTGGAGGAAAAATAAGAGGTTTCAATCTGCCCTTTCTTTCTCCGAAGTTATGTTTTTCTTTGCTTCATTAGAATGTGTTACAAGTCTGTGAGTCAGTATTTATCTGTGCAAGATAATGTTTGTTTGTTACAAAATATTGCTGTTGCCTTAAACAGACTAAAATTTAGGGCAGCTACAGAAGGAGATGGAATGCTGAGCCATAGTAATGTGTCTGTATAGGAAACCTGTCAAAATGTCAACTAAGTGATCCATTCTGTGGTATTGACTTATTCATTACAGTAATGAGCTTTCAGATCTGATGGATGTTACTGGAAAATTGTTATGGTCCCTTTCAGGGAAAAGCCTTCCATGTTTATCTTTTTATTGTTTAAAGTTACTTTCCTATTAAGGAAAGTATTTTTAAGCTTAGGGAAATGTGTTTTTGTTGACAGCCACGTGACTTAAGTGTACTTTTAAACAGAAGAGCACTTATTTTCTTGTCAGTTTAAACGTTGTTAAAACCTATTTAAAACTAATTTTTCTGTGGGGAAAACTATTTGTCAGCCCCAAAAAGTAAATGAAACCGTGTATTAAATTGCATTTTACTGTGTTTTGAGTGGGAAAGTTTACTTTGTTATTTTAGTTTTTTACCGGCCCATGCTGCTTAGCTGCCCAGGGATGGAATCACCATTTTTGGCTTGACCGTGGTACAAACTGCCAGTCTATCGCTGGTTACCACAAAAAGAAAATGTTAACTAAACAACCATTGCCTCCACAGCAGGCTAGTGATTTGTCTCAGCCATGGATGGGTGACAAGGTGATTCCTCAGACCACTCCCTGGATCCTTCTGGTGTTGTCCATGCAGCCACTATGGACCAGATGTTAGCCACATCCTGTGTGGCTGTTAAGGTCCCCTTAGTGGGCAAGAGAGAGCCAGTCTTGTTGGCCTTGGGAGAAGGGACATGGACGATGCCCCTGCTTAACCACAATGTTGTACCCATCCCTGGGGATGCTGTTGCTGCCATTAATAAACCCATTTTCCCTAACTTTCCTGTCAAAGAGAAACAGAAAATCAAAAGTGTTTTTTCATCTGCACCTATTCCTGTGGGCAGGAGTAGTTTATTAGGACTGTCCCAGGGTCAGTAATTGGCTATTGACTGTTTGATACTTTTCCGTTATCGAGGCAACAGTTCTAATCTCGATGATCTCACTGCTGTTATTTTGTAGAGTGGTCCTCCTGACTTTTCTTCATAGTGTTGTGCTGTCCCTCCAAACATGTTTAATTCCGGGGTAAATCATTACGTTGCATTCAGTCAGTAAACAAGACAGTCATAGTTCTTATTGTTTAGAAAATGCACGTTAGTGCAACACATGTTCTTTTAACACAAATTAGATAGAGTAAAGTTTAAAAAGCCTTTATTTCTTGTTTTTGTCACTGATTCTTCAACAAAGAAGTTAAGAGCTATACTATGAGTGAGCGTGACTCTTGTATGTATAACCTACGTCTGAAGAAGAGTATATTTTCTATTTTTCATCTGCACTACACTACTCCGGAAATGGGCAGAAATACTCAGACCAAAAGGTTCTGTCTTCCTCTAAATGCGTTACACATATACATAAACATGTAATGCACTAAATTCATACAAAGATATTAGAATGTAACTTAAAATGTAGTTACATTATTAATTTTAATTCATACAAAGATATTAGAATCTAAGGTAAAATAAAAAGTTGTTAAATTAGCGAGAGCATATTACTCTGAAAATCTTTTATCTGAGAGTGGAGTGATGGTAACGGGTAAATGTGATAGTGTTCAATCTCGCCGTTTGTTCTTACACATGGGTTCGGAGCCGATCCTCGGCTCCGTGTCGGCCGCTTGCAAGCTCTGCATCGAGAAGAAGCTCGAGACAACCTAATACCCACAATCCCCCTCTGCATTTACCTCAGATCTAGTTTGCCGCTGCTGCGTTCGCATCGCTGGGATCTAGCTCGAGCATCTTGAGATAAGATATAACTTTAATTTTGTTATATTTTAGAAAAATTTGTTCTAAAAGTACCTTTTGGTAGACATAGTGTGTGTGTGTGTGTGTGTAGGTAGAATTTCTCGGTACCGTTAAGTTTATTTAACTGGTTAGAGTTTTTCGGGGCCTACCACCCCTTACTTAAATTTGACAACCGGACTGACATATACATCGGATTCGACTTTTTTCTATTGGATTTGTCTCTTATACTGGACTTGACTTTTCTCTTTCCTGTAAGATGTCTGAGAAAATTAAATCAGGCTTTAAACGTTGCCAGTGTGGCCAAAAAATGTCAGTTACTGACAACCATAGTTCCTGTGTCTACTGCCTTGGCCCTCTCCACTTACAAGAGGACTGTTCAATTTGTCACTCTTTTAGTGGGAGGGTCATGACAGATAGGCGCAGGAAACTCATGGACAGGGGGTTATTAAAACCTTCCTTTCAGGAGGCTCTGGATGCTTCAGACCAGGCATCCAAATCCTCGAAGAATCGAAGACGTCGGAGCCCAAGTCATCGGCTCCGAGCTCTTCGAGTAAAGTTAGATCACCGGTTCCACAGACTTCGGGGCCGAGTGTTCAACTGGTGTCAGTTCCTGAGCCTCGAATCTTGGAACCGGTGATGGAGCTCCCTCCCTCGACTCTATTGAGGTCGGCTCCGTCTTCGGTTCCTTCGACCCGTTCTTCTTCTAAGCTCTCCGATGTCGATGTGGATCGTGTGGTGCAGAAGTTATTGGAGCATTCGGCCCTATCCAAACTTATTTCAGTTTCCACCCAGTTGGTGTCGAAACTTGAAGGCCTCCCATTGTCTCCATCCATTCCTCCTCCGAGACCTGTCCAGTCTTTGGAGCCGGAAGAGGTTGATCTTCTGATTGTGGAGCCCTCGGGTCCAGAACCGTCCTTTTCTCGGTCTGTTCCTCTCACCTCGACTCCGTCGGACCCGGTACCGGAGTCTCGGAGCCGACGATCTGTCCTTGGTTCCGGGGCCGAGAGTCGAACCGATGTTTCGGTTCCGACTCTTCCCCTCGGGGCCTCGGCGCGGATCGATTCGGCTCCGTCCTCGGGGTCGATGCCTTCGGTGCCTGTTTCGGGGATTCTTCCCATTTCTTCGGAACCGGGAGATTCTTCGACTCGGGACCCGGGGGCTTTCGATCTAATGAGGAAGGTGTTGTCTACCCAGACAACCACATCAGTAGAAGCAACCTCTCCTCCCCATAAAGGCCGTTATCCTCCTCTGCACCCACGGCCACATCCAAGCGTCGAGCACCGGTGTCTCAGCCACCCCTGGAGGGTGCCCCCTCTTCCTCGGAGGCTTCTTCGGATGCTCCCCACGAAGAAGTCCCTAGGAAAAGATTGTGTAAGAGGAGACACTTAGATTCTCCACAAGAATCCTTGACATCCGATACTGACTTAGATGAGTCAGAAGGGTCCCCTAAGTCACCTTCAGAAGATGTCTCTTTTTCTGACATATTGGAGATCCTGAAACAGAGAGGTGACTGGCAGTCCCTTCCCCCTTCTGAGGATGAGTCAGTCTTGCTGAAGGCATTCGGTGCTCGCCCTTCCTCCTCCTGGGTCACTCCGCCCTTCGATGAATTAATGGAACTTATTGCTCGAAGGGCGTGGGAGGCTCCTGACACAGTGGAACCAGTCCCAAGGAAACCCAATAAGTATATAACTGCACCCCAGGACAAGACTTACTTGACAAAAGGAGTTCCAGTGGATGCTATGGTGGTGGCAGCGGCCACGAAAAAGGAGATGTCGGAATCTTCCTCATCTGTCCATCCCCCTAATAAAGATTCTAGGACTATGGACAGGTATGGGAAGCGCATTTTTAGTTCAGCGGCTTTTTCCATGCGATCCCTGAACTATTTGACCCACTTTACACGACTACAGAGGGATCTAGTCAAAGAGTTGGGAGATACCCTCCAGGGTACTACAGATGCTGCTGTCTCAGAGAAAGTGACAGCGCAACTTAATACCCTTACATCCATTGTGAACTCGTCCATGAGGCTGATCTCTTACGCAGCCGAAGGTTCGAGTAGGGCAGCAGTTTCAGCGATTGCTCTTCGCAGACAATCCTGGATGCGCTTATGTTCATTTGCGGAAGCCTTCAAGTCTTCCTTTACTAACGCCCCATTTGACGGTGCCACTCTTTTGGCCCCAAAGTAAAGGAGACCCTTACCCGGTGTGAGCAGGAGGGAAAGACTCTGTCTGCTGTCGGAGTCCGTTTTTCCACCCCAACCAGACCGTACCCCAAAGAGCAACGTGGTGGAAAAATGTGGTTTCGAAAACCCCAAGGATCTTTCCCAGGCACACAGGGTGATGCCCCTTCTAGAGGCAGAGGAGGGGCAGAGGTGGAAGACGCCACCCTGGCGGCAGAGGGGGTCTGCAGAATCAAGGTGACAGGGATACACTCCCTGGTAAACCTTTCCAGCACTCCTGAGAGGAGGCCCGACTGTCCTGCTCTGGAGGCAGTCGGGGGTCGCTTAGCTTTATACCCTCAGGCCTGGCAAAACATAACTACAGACAAGTGGGTAAAAAGCGTGGTTACCAGAGGTTACAATATACCTTTTCTATCCCATCCCATTCCAAAGAAAAGACTCCCAGATGTACCGCCCCATCTGCGAGAGCCAGCAGCTATAGAAATTTCAAAGCTGCTAGAAAAAAGAGTCATCCAACCAGTCCCAGCGGACCAGAAAGGATTCGGGACTTACTCAAGGTTCTTTTTAGTTCCAAAGAAAACAGGGGACTGGAGGCCCATTCTGGACCTAAGCGACCTCAATACCTTCGTCAAGAAAGAAAAGTTCCGAATGGTCACGCTTCAATCGATCCTTCCATTCTTACAGAAGGACGACTGGATGTGCTCAATAGATCTGAAGGATGCATACTACCACATCAAAATGGCCAGGGCATCCAGAGATCATTTGCGCTTCCGGCTGGGTGCCAGTCACTTTCAGTTTCGAGCCCTGCCCTTTGGTCTGACCTCAGCCCCCAGGGTCTTCACCAAATGCATGGCAGTGGTAGTGTCTCACTTGAGATGCCAAGGATTCCAGGTGTTTCCGTATCTGGACGACTGGCTCCTTTCTGCCACCACCCAGCGTCAACTAGTACAGGCCAGAGACTATACTCTTCAACTGTGTATTCACCTAGGAATTTCCGTAAACTTCATAAAATCCTTACTACAGCCATCACAGAGTATCTTATTCATAGGAGCGGAATTAAATACACATCAGTTAATTCTAAGACTTCCTCCAGAAAGGTTACTTTCACTTCAGACTCACATACGTCCAGGAAATCCCCGGCAAAACTGGTACTGAAGGTTTTGGGACTCATGTCAGCTTCTCTTATTGCAATACCCTTGGGAAGACTGCACATGAGAGTCCTACAATGGCTACTGTTTGCACAATGGTCGTTCCAACAACTACCTCTAACACACGAGATTCTTATAACGAACACATGCAAAACACACCTAAACTGGTGGCTTCAGACGTGCAACCTTTCCAAGGGGAGACCTTTTGTGCTACCCACGCCTACAGTTACGGTGACCACGGACGCTTCCCTGATAGGGTGGGGGGGCATCTTTCAGGGACAGACAGTCCAAGGCGAATGGACCAATTGAGAGTACAATCTGCACATCAATGTTCTAGAGTTGAGGGCAGTGTTTCTAGCGTTGCAACACTTTGCTCCCCTCCTTCCTCTGGGAACTATTGCAGTTCAGACGGACAACATGTCGGTAGTCTGGTACATAAACAAGCAAGGGGGAACCAAGTCCTATCAGCTATGCAGAGAGGCCATGAGAACCTGGCAATGGGCGGAGTCCACGGGTCGCTTTCTGATAGCAACGCACATCCCGGGGTCATCCAACGTCATAGCCGACAGGCTGAGCAGAGCAATTCTGTTACCGCACGAGTGGTCCCTAAAACAGTCAGTTGCGAAAAGATTTTTCGCACGTGGGGCCAGCCTTCCTGCGATCTGTTTGCGTCTCCAATGAACGCCAAATGCAGGAGCTACTTTGCCCTATTACCCTCCAGGGAAGTCCCCAGGACGCACTGATCCACGATTGGCCCCCGGGACTCCTGTACGCATTTCCTCCCTTCCCCCTGATATCAAAGTTTCTCCAGAAAGCCAAAAACCTACACAGGACAATAATCCTCATTGCCCCATTCTGGCCTCGTCAAATTTGGTTCCCCTTCCTCATGACACACTGCATTCGGGGACCCTGGATCCTGGACCCAGAGCCAGATCTATTGACTCACTCGTCAGGGGTTCCTCACCCCTCGCTCTTGTCCCTCCATCTAGCAGCTTGGCTGCTCCAATTCCCAACTTAGCCAGGTCTGATCTTCTTTCGCCTGCAGTTCAGAATATATTAGTGGCTTCTCATAAAGCTTCCACTACTAAAACATATACTAGTAAATGGAAGCGCTTTGTATTCTGGGCGAATACACAGCAAGTGGACCCTGTTATAGCTCCTTTGAATAAAATATTAGAGTTTTTAACAGACTTGTTCCATCAGGGTGCTTCTCCTGCCACATTAAGAGTTCAATTGGCTGCCATTTCTAATTTCCATGTGGAAGAATGTGGGGCTCCTGTTATGGCCCACAGACTTTGTAAAGCCTTTTTAAAAGGGGCTTTTCATATTAGACCACCAATTAGATCTCCTACGTCACCTTGGAGTCTAAACTTATTGTTATCTAAGTTAATGCTGCCCCTTTGAACCAGCCTCCTCTTGCCCATTGAAATTTTTGTCATGGAAGACTCTCTTTTTGGTAGCCATTACATCCGCTAGGCGAGTATCTGAACTTCAAGCTCTCTCCATTAAGCACCCTTATTTAATCTTTCACTCTGACAGAGTTTCTCTTCGCACTAATTCATCCTTCCTTCCTAAAGTTTGTTTTATTAATAATATTAATCAGTCCATTGAATTACCCACTTTCTTCAAGAATCACTCCAATAAAATGGAGTATATGTTGCACAAATTAGATGTTCACAGACAGCTAAGGTTTTACTTGGATAGAACAAAAGATCACAGAAAAACTGATCAACTTTTTGTAGCCTTTGCTGATAACAGGAAAGGAGTAGCGGTTACCAAAAGAACTCTTTCTAAGTGGTTAACTGATTGTATCATCTATGTCTATGATTCTTCAAATCAAACTCTTTTGCACAAACCCAAAGGACATTCCACAAGGTCAGTGTCTACATCCCTGGCTCATGCAGCCCGCCTACCACTAGACGCTATTTGTGCGGCTGCTACTTGGTCTAAGCCACATACATTCATTTCTCATTATAAGGTAGACAAGGTTTCTAGGGACAGGGCAACCTTTGGTTCCACTGTGCTCAAGAACGTCCTTCCGTGAGTTCCTCAGGAACAAGGAGCTAGGGACGCTACCCATGTGTAAGAACAAACGGCGAGATTGAACACTATCACATATAGAAGTCATGTCCTTACCATAACGTTCCATGTGGAGTGTTCATCTCGCCTTTGTTCTTACATTCCCACCCTCCCGCCCTTAGGAAGAACGTTCAGTTTGGTGCCTGGCCTGGGGCATTCTGCTTCTGCATTGCAGTTGTTGTGTATATAGTTGACATGTATATATATGTGTATATGTGTATATATATATATATAAACTCTTAGTTCTGTACATATGTGATATAGGCATGAGTGTGCTCTCTCTCTGACTACTGATTTGCTTGCAAACTAGATCTGAGGTAAATGCAGAGGGGGATTGTGGGTATTAGGTTGTCTCGAGCTTCTTCTCGATGCAGAGCTTGCAAGCGGCCGACACAGAGCCGAGGATCTGCTCCGAACCCATGTGTAAGAACAAAGGCGAGATGAACACTCCACATGGAACGTTATGGTAAGGACATAACTTCTGTTTATCGGTCACTAAAATTAACGTTTTGCTGCATTAATTGGTGTGAAAGTCATTCAACTAAAATAATGAGTTGCGAAGTCCCCCTTTCGTGCAACAAAACTGGTAGTAAATTTTGTGCTAAAATCAAGGGGTCTTGCTCACAATAACCCATAAGCAATGGACTACCTAACCTACCTGCAGTATTCAGCCACAATGCAAAACATCTGTACAAGGAGATGTACTACCTACAAGAAATAATGTTACAACATTTTGAAAGTGTCATGGCCTGACTAGACATTAAGTTAAGCTACTCTTCCTCCTACAAACACACACCTTGAAAACATAATACAGGATATTCCAGCCGCTCTTTAGAACTGTTGCCCCGATAACAGAGAAGTACTGACTGTTTTTATAAGTTAGTTTGTGGTAAAAGAAAAAGGAATTCCTCTCTTCCTGAAGAGATTCAAGGATTTTAAATTTGTAGAGGAATGTGATGGGACAGATGTAGGTTTTTCTCCTCAGATTTCTATCTCAGACCTAGAGGAAATATCCGACTCTCCTGTGAGGCATTTTCTTTCTCTGAGACTATCTGGAATGTGCCACTGTTTTCAGTGGGCGAACACTGAGATTTCTCTGTCTATCTGTCCCTCAGAAAATCTTTTACTACTATAATTCCAAGAACCTTCACCCATCTCTTAGTGCTGTCGCATTAGAGGATGCATTTGTCACATTCTGTGGTTTCCCTGACAGCTATCCTGTTGCATTTAAGAAAACAGACTGTACAAAGTTCATCAGTTGCAAGTTTTTATGCACGAATTCCAGATCTGACAGAACAGATATAGCATTACTCAGTCCAGTTGCTGCTAAACATTTTGTTTATTAAAATCCTTCTCCTTCAGACAAAGATGTTAAAGCTATTTAAGTTTGGGAAAATTTGTATGCTTCTGTAACTTTTAAATTGTCAAGCGTATGTGTTAGTTTATTCTGACTAACTGGAAAGGTAAGAGAAATGTTTTTTCTGCAGTTTCCTCTTGTGAGGAAAAAAATCTGCTTTGTATGATTTAGTTTCTTCCATTTCTCAGATCACTGCTCATTGTTTAAGGTGTGTACATGAAATGTAGATTCTGTATTAATGGCTGTTGCCACTATTACTGCGTTAAGGGGGATTGCCTGGCTGCATACTCGACCTCCAAGAAAATGTAAAAAAAAAAAAGATATTTTGAATTCTTCCTTACCTAGAGATTGTGTTTGGACCCTCTGCTGCAGAGAATATCAAAAAATGAGATGAGCGAGGTAAGCTAATTCAGGGAATCTGTCAGGTTTTCAACCCTCCTTTTCCAAAATTTCCAAATAGGGATTTCCTTCTTCCTCATCCAGTTTTGGCAAGAAACAAAATGAACAGTCTCTGCAGAGTGCTGGTAAGCAGACATTTGAAAAGCAGTGACAGGGAGTTCCCAAAAGGAAAGCAAGAACCCTCTCAGAACAAAGGACAGTCAAATAAGGCAGAATGATTCACTGTATAAGAGACCCTGTCCCCCCGCCCACTCTGATAAGCTGTTTATCCTTTTCAGAACATCTGAATAACCATTTCTGTCTGTAGCAACAGATTGTTTAAGACAAATGGGTTCTGAGGCTGATTCAGCAAGGCTACAGATGGCACTGGGAAGAAATTCTTCCTTCCCAGGGAATTCCTCCATATCTGCCAGACCAAACCCTTCTGATTCCTCCTGTCATTCAACACGGGGGAATGGAAAGAGGGAGAGGCTACAACAGAACACCTACTGTTATAATAAGTTTACTTACACAATTGTACTGTGTTTGTCGTATTAATTACTACTACAGTAGCCTAAGCTTTATGGGTAAAGCTATCCTTTCCATTTGTGAAAAAGATTTTATGCAAGAATGTTTTAGTGCCAAAGAAAGAAAATGCCGTGAGACCGGTTCTGGATCTTTCCTTCCTAACCAGTATGTGATAGGCTCATAGTACTAGCCAATCGGTCTGCAGACCATTTCAAGTCTAGCCAGCAAACCCTATTCGAAGTTTTCCTCTAGCCTTAAGGAGGGCAAGACATGAGAGACCAGAAAAGAATTTGAGGCTGTCCATCCGATTATCTAGGTTTACCTTGAAGGCGGCAAAGGTGCTACTGTGCTTGACATGTGGCAGTTTGTTCCAGAGGTAAAGGATATGTTGGGTTATGAATCTGACACACCATCTTATTTATCTGCTGATGAATGTTTAGTTCCTTTAAACAAGTATTTGATGTGCCGTTAGTTCTGCGAAGAACAGGAGACCAATTGGGTTTGGATCTTTCATGGGATGAAAAGCTAGACATAGATCTCCATGGAGGAGTCTGTAAGAGACTTGAGTACAGAGAAAGGGCTGCCAGTCTTTCCTTAATGCTTAAGATTTTTTGAGGTCGTTGATCTTTTTAGTTATGAATCTGATAGTAATCAAGTTCAAAATGCTTTCCTTTCACATCCTGTTACCCCTAATTCTTCATTTGAATTATTTTAAGTAACCTTATATTTAAAAAATGCTTATCACATACCTATTCATCCAGATGTCATGTGTTTCCTAAGTTACTGTGTGTTTGGATCACATTGTTAGTTTCTCTGCCTTACTCTTTGGGCTTCCAGTGCTCCAGGAATGCTCATACAGTGTTTAGCTCTGGCAATGCTACTGCAAGCTACAGGGTATTCAGACTTTTCCATATTTAGACAACTTGCTCATTTTTGCAGAGTCTTTTTCAAAGTGTCAGGATTTTCACATTTGGATGACCACTTACTGAGTCTGGGATTCAAACAGAGCATTCAAAAGTCTTTTTTTTTACTCCATTGCATATGATTGTATTCTTGGGGTGTCTGCTAGACAATCCAGTGCAAAGAGTTTTCCTTCCACAGGAAAAATAGATTTATATTTAGATCTATTTCAGGGTTTTTTCCACGCGAACGTTGGTCACAGCCAGGGAATTCCTCAGGGTTCTGTTTCTCATGGTGTTTGTGATTCTTATAATACCTCTTGAAAGACTCAGCGTGAGAAAGATACAATTGTATTTGAAGTCTGTTTGGTCCCAGCACCAACCCCTGTTATCTTTTCAAATTCCAGTTCTGGGATTTGAGAAAAGAGAGATTTTTTGGTGAGACATTATGTATCTCAGAGTCCAGATCTCTTCCTGTCCCCTCCTGCTGTAAAGCAGTCACCACAGCAGTATCAAATGGAATAAAAGTGCAGAGTATCTGGGATAACAAAGACAGACCAAAGCACATGAACATAAAAGATGCTAGTTCTTACTAAGGCACTCAACCCTCTGATGCACCTTTGGTCCCTTAGACCTGTTCAGGTAGTTACAGACAATACCACATTGATGTGGTAAATAAGCAAGGGGGATCCAGATCTCACCCCCTTTGGGAGACTAGCCATGTTAGTATGGGATATAGTTTTACAGTACAATCTCATTCTACAGGCATCCTACACTTTGTCAGAGCAAAATTGTGTGACAGACAAGCTGAGGAGGACAAAGACAGACCATCTCAAATGTAAACTTGGTCAGGATGTCTTCCAAGATTTGATCCATCTGTGGGGAATTCATTAAGTAGACTCTTTTGCCTCCTCACTAAACAATCAGCTGGTAAAATTCTGCTCCTGTACTCCATGCAAGAAGGCCTGGAAGATGGATGCTTTTTTTTCTTTTTCTTTTCTTTTCCTTTCCTTGGACAAGAATGTTCTTTTTATGCCATTCTACCCTTTCCGCTGATGTCCAGGGTACTTCTGAAGATTCAGACAGAATCCCCCAAGATCCATTGTGGTGACTCCCTTCTAGTCCAGGCAACAGTAGTTTCTCTCTCTTCTTTTGGAATTGGTCAGGAGCAATTAACACAAGCTTCTTTGTAGACTGGATGTACTCACACAAGAACATAAGTGTTTGATACATCCCGACCCTAAACAACTTCAACTGACTGCCTGAATGACAGGGTCATAATACCTGTTAGGCATCTGTTTTCTGAGGACATGCAGCAGGTACTAAGAAAGGCAAGAAAGCCTGTTAATAGAAAATCATATGTAAGCAAATGGAAAAGGTTTTCTAATTGTTGCCACAAAAATGACCAGCACTCATTCATTGCTAGTACTTCTTTGGTTTTGCAATATTTGTGAGAGTTACTGTCCTACGACTTGTCTTACTTCTCACTCAGGGTTCATTTTTCGGCCATTTCAGCGTGTCTGCCCATGAAGCCTCCACTTTCAGTGCAGATGTTCTTCGTGTTTCACTGTTGCAGTCATTAAATTTGGGTAATCTGCTGGCAGGTTGCCCTGATTAACAAAGTCTTGGGTCCCTTGTCGGTTGCTGTCCCTTTTTCCATGATGTCAGGTCGTCGGGGGTATAAAACATGCAGCCGATGCCATTGCATCAGTCTTTCTTGCCCTGCGGTGCCCGAAGCAGAAGCAGTTCGCAAGTGCCGGTCGGCCGACTCCTAAAATTTTCGTTTTCGAGTTTCAGAACTGAAGTCTTCAACTTAAAGCTAAGTACCCCATTGGGGAAACTTTTTCTTGCTCCTTACCGATATCAGTAAAAGTTAATAATTGCATTACTTGTGGAAAGCAAATACCTCATAAAGATTTTCATTCGTACTATATTCCTTGCCTAAGCCCTGATCACGACGTACCTTGCTGTCGGTTTTGTGCTTTATTTAATCAGTGCACTGTCCGTCATCAGTACATTTTTGCCTTCATACCTTGCCTACGCCTTGAGTTCCTGTGGTGGGCAGAAGCCTGCCACTAAAACAAGGGACTGCCATTCTCACTACCCCCTGCCGCCCAAACCCTAACTACAGATGCATCAGAGTATGCATGGGGGGGCTCACCTGGCAGGGAAGTGCATTCAGGGCGAATGGAACCCAAATCAAATGCACCTAAGTATCAATCAGAAAGAAATGTTAGCTGTACAGAATGCTCTGACAGCCTTCAAGGGCTACATTCTTCCAGGACAGCTAATGGTAAAGATGGACAACACCACGGTTATGTGGTACATAAACAAGCAGGGGGGTACACATTCCTACCCCCTCTGCAGACTAGCCATGGCATTGTGGAACACAGCCTTGAGCTACCAAGTGCATCTACAAGCTCAATTCCTGCCAGGAAAATTAAATACACTGGCAGACGGACTAAGCAGAAACCTCATGGACCCACGAGTGGAAACTGGAACCACATATTTTCAACATGTTGACAAGCGAATGGGGGAGCCCAGACATAGATCTATTTGCCTCCCCCCAGAACTACCAGTTGGACAAGTTTTGCACAAGGACTTCCCACAAACAAGCCTGTAAAGTGGATGCTCTGTCCTTCAGCTGGAAAAACCTATCAGCCTACGCCTTTTCCCCCTCTGCCTTTGCTTTCCAAAGTTCTACTAAAAATCAAACAGGATAAACCAAGGATGATTTTGATTGCTCCAGACTGACCACGCCAACGCTGGTACCCCCTCCTGTACAGTGTGTCACAAATATCTCCGTGGCACCTGCCTTAGACCCCTTCCCTGCTGTCTCAGCAGGAGAACCAAATTCTACACCCTCATCTTCCAACATTGAACCTTGCAGCCTGGCTGATCACTTAAATTCACCCTTATCATCCCTCAGCAAACCTGTGATGGATGTCATCTTGGAGGCGAGGAGACCTAGTACTAGAAAATCTTATGCTGACAAATGGAAAAGATTCTGTGCCTGGAACCAATCTTTAGGGATGAGCACAGCAGCGCCCAATTTACCTCAGATTTTGCAATACTTAACTGAGATGCTTTACAAGGGCCTGTCTTTTTCCTCCATTAAAATCCACCCCTCAACTATTTCAGCTCACTATAACACAGAACCACCCCTCTTCTCTCATCCTCTGCTCAAGCAGCTTCTCAGAGGGGCAAAAAACTTGAGACCACCCAGGAGAGCTCCTACCCCTGCCTGGGACCTTAACTTTGTTTTGGAGAAACTCAGTCTACCTCCTTTCGAGCCAGCTGCTACTGCAGACTTAAAATTTCTTTCTTGGAAAACAGCCTTCCTTTTAGCAATCTCTTCAGCTAGAAGGATATCTAAATTATAGACCCTTATGGCAGTGGAGCCTTTCATCATCTTTCATGTGGACAGGGTATCTCTCAGGACCAATCCATCCTTCATGCCCAAGGTGGTTTCCAGTGTGGCTCTTAATCAGTCCATTTATTTGCCAACCTTCTTCCCCAATCCACAGAACAAAGGGGAACAGATTATGCATTCCTTGGATGTGCACAGACAACTAAGATTCTACTTGGACAAGACTAAATCTCGAAGAAAATCTGAACAATTGCTGGTAGCATTTGCTGTAGGGGCAGATGGGAAGGCTATTTCAAAACACACCATTTCTAAATGGATAAGCCATTACAATAATTTCTGCTATAAGCACCATGGAAAACCTATCCGCCAGGGGATCAGATCTCACTCCACCAGGGCTGCATCTACTTCTGCAGCCTTTCTCAGAGTTGTTCCTGCCAGGGATATCCTAGAAGTTGATACCTGGAGTTCTGTACATACTTTCACCAAGCACTATCATTTACCAATTTTCTCTAAATCCAGAGCTGGCTTTGCCACTGCTGTCTTGCAGGGCCTTATAGCTGGCCCTAATGCTATATAAACTCCTCCTCACAACCATAGCTTTGGGAATCTACCCAAATGTAATGACTGCAACAGTGAAACACGGAGAACATAGTACAGTTGTGTACACTTACCATAAATGTAGATGCTTGAGTGTATTCACTGTTGCAGTCCTGGTTACCCTCCTTCCAGCCCCCTAGTTTTTTCCCACTATACCTCTCCTTTTCTTTACTATGCTTAAAAGCCTTTTTGGTGTATTTGCTTTTGGTTGGAGGTACACCTTTGTGTTTTGTGTTTATTTGTCCCCATTAGGGGGCACCTGACAGCTGGGGCAAGAAAAACTGATGTAATGGCGTCGGCTGCATTTTTTATACCCCTGACGACCTGACGTCATGGAAGAAGGGACAGCAGCCAACGCAGGACCTAAGACTTTGTTATTCAGGCCGACTGAGGGCAACCTGCCAGCAGATTACCCAAATGTAATGACTGCAACAGTGAATACACTCGAACATCTACATTTATGGTAAGTGTACACAACTGTACTTTTTGTGTCAAAATGTTTTTGCAAGGGGTATTACATAAGAAACCTCCAAGAAAACTGGTGGATCCTCTTTGGAATCTTAATTTTGTGTTAGAGAATCTAACACTTGCTCCATTCGAACCAGCTCATCTGGCTGACTTGAGGTTCTTAACATGAAAAACAGTTTTAGTAATTGCTCTGACCTCTGCAAGAAAAGTATCTGAGTTGCAAGCTCTTATGGTGGGTTAACTTACCTCATTTTCCAAAATGACAGAGCATCTTGAGAACTAATTCTTCCTTCCTTAGTAGTATCTTAAGTTTACTTTAAGCCAACTTAGCCATATTCCTGAGTTCTTCCCTGAACCCAAACATAAGGGAGAAGGGATACATAGTACCTTGAGTGTCCACAGACAACTCTGGTACTATCTTGACAGAACAAAATCTTTCAGAACTTCTGATCATTGAAGGTAAGAAGAAGGGACAACCTGTGTCAAAACTGACTATTTCCAAGTTGTTGTTTCAGGCTATTACTTGTTGTTGTTCCTACCACAAGAAAACTATTCCAAGCAGGGTCAAGGCACACTCTACTGGCGCCTCTGCTTCAACTGTGGCTTTTTGGAAAGGGTTGGACCCTGGAAGTATTCTAGAAGCAGTAACATAGTCCTCTGTACATACTTTTATGAAGCACTACAAACTAGATTCCTTTTCCAGGCCTAGGTCAGGCTTTGCTAGGACATTTCTGCAGGGGTTCCTGGACCTTTCCCTTCGACCTCCCATATGTTCTAAGCTATGATAATCTGCCCATAAAGCTTATGCTACTAGAGCAGTGATCAACATGATAAATGTAGTACTACTGTGTAAGTAAACTTAATATAATAATAGATATTCGAATGATCACTGCTGCAGTAGCCTCTCCCTTCCTCCATTCACCCTTGTTTTTGGTGTGTTTCTTATGCCAGGGTGTGGACATCTATTTTTGTTTTTTTTCCTAGCAATGCCCTCTCAGGACTTAGCCTCCTTCTCTCAGTTGGCATGAAAGCTCTGAAGGGGTTGGCGCCCATCTCTGTCTTTTAGCCAGCTCAGCTCAAGCTGTGTAATGGATTGAGTGTGTGGAAGGTGCCCTGAAGCTTTTGAAGCTGGCTGGCTGTTATACCTTTAGCAGGATATAATCCATTTATTTTCAGCTGTTGCAGCAGTGATCATTCAAAGATCTGCTGATGTTCTTTGTGTTCACTGTTGCAGTCATGGCTTCTGGAATTTCCTGCAGCTGAAGCCCTTGGCCAGCCTGACTACAAAAATATTTTCCTCTCCTCCTGAAGCTAGCAGGCTGAAGTCTGACATCACTACTTTTTCTCTGGATGTTACAGCATTAACTTTGAGATTAGAGCCTTAGTTAAAGTCATATAAGAGCGCTTTCCCAGTATTCCATACCCAAGGCTGAAAGACCTCAATGGAGAAAAATCTCCTAACACCTACTTAAAATTATTTTATTGAACTAAATTGTGTGTTTTTTAGTGGTAAGTCTTTCAGTAGCTTTGCCACCTTCTCCTGAAATTTTTTTTTTCCTCAGTTTTATTTGCAAATAATGTTGTATAAATTCCATAGAATATTATATATGACATTTTAAATAACTATGTACAATATATACATCAGCCTGAAAACAATAACAATATTCAATTCATACAATAACTTTGTGTATGTGTCTGTCTAGTATCAGAGTATATCTATTCAGTATTGCATAGTGTCTATCAATGATGAAACTTTTTTTCAATGGGCTATTAACCAATAGCCTAGGATAGATTCTCAGTTCTTTAATTTTGGTTTCCATCAATGCTGTAGTCTTCAGAAGAGTGTAGAAGTCTTCCAGAGTCAATATTGTGTTTGTATTCCATTTTCTAGTTATACCTTTCCTTGAGATTGCGAGTATTGTCCATAATAAATACACGTTTGTTTTATTTAAGCGAGGACCTTCATTTAATTCAACAATATAAGAGCCTTGAATAAGATAAACGTTTCAATAAGTAAAGCTTGTAGAAAGTCATTAATTCCGTTCCAGTATGTTTTAATTTTAACACAATCATAGAAAATATGATTCCAATCTGCTTTATGTTTTTGCTCACATCTCCAGCATATTCCATTTGTAGAAGAATTGATTTTAGCCATTTTATCTGGGGTTAAAAATGCTCTGTGCAAGTATTTCCAGTTAAATATTTTCCAATATTGTGTAAAACATGTATACTTTACTGATAATAAGATATTTGATTGGATTTCTTCAGTTAACTGCAATGAGTGTCCTTTTGATATATATTTCCAGTATATTTTTGGTGTTGTTTTATAGTTATTAGTTCTTTGTAAAAAATTGAAATGCTATTTTTTTATGTTAGTATCATTGTATATGATTCCATATAAATAATTTATGAGCTTTGGTGTGTCTTTAAAAGGGGAATTATTAGTTATTCTGCATAAGTCTTGTGAGTACATCAGTATACTTTGTAAAGTTAACCAATCCTGTTGTGGAATTTTATATATTGTTTTTAGTATTTGTATATCCAATACTTTTAGTTCCTTGATGCATTGTGACCAACAGATAAACCCTGTTTGTTCCCAAGAATTAATTATGTCAGTATATATTTATGTGGATAGTTCTTTGTTATGATGAATGGTGTTAGAAGGTCAAGCCAAAGCTTTAAATCTATATTTGTATTAATAAGTTTTCTGAATGAATTAATATAATAATTGATCAAATGTGTTTTAGTGGGTTTTGTTATGTTGTATTGCATACTGGTACTTAGTATGCACCATGGTTTATTAGTTTTATTTGATATTTGAATTTTTTTAGTAAATTAAACTCATTTATTGAAGTCACAGTTAGTAATTATTTCCAGTTAGCGGAATAATTAGGATTTATCCAGTCTGTAATATTTTTAAATATGGATGCCTTTATATATGTCTCAATATCTGGAAAGTTTAGTCCTCCCTGTTTCCATGGTCTAATGTGATGTGTTAGGGCAATTCTTTTCCTCTTGGGGAACCATAAACATTTTATTAAACATGTATTTATTTCTATAAGGACTTTTCTTTCAGGAAGTAACTATATTGCTAATTTTGCATAAAAAATCTTAGGTAGTAAAAACATTTTTATTAATTGTAATCTATCTTCAAATGTTAATACTGTTTTATTCCATTTTTCCACACATTTTAATTTTGTTACAGGTTCATAGGTTGGTACTAGGCTATCAGCCCTAGGGCCTATACAAGCCTAGCCATAACAATTCCCTGGCTATTTCTTCCCACACTATTTACTTCCCTGGACCCCTGTCAGGAACCTATCCCTCCAGCATGTTTTGTTTATTGTGATGACAAGGTTTAGATCCCTGGAGCATGTGGCTCTGAGAGATTGGGATTTCTTTAAGTGTAGCATGTCCAACAGCTCTGGGTTTGACATGGCCTTGTATGTTAAGCAGAGATTGCCTCTGAGTAGACGATATGCGACAGAGTATAGCTGGAGTTTTTTAAGGCGGTCAACATAGGGCATCTGCTTTATGCCTGTGATTCTTTCAGTGAGGTATTTTTGCGGCCTTTCCAGTTGTTGCAGATGTCTTGACAGGTACATACCAAATGGGGCATTGTATTCTATAATGGGTCTAATGAGGGATGAGTACAGTGGGACAATGACCTCCTTTTTTCTGGATGAAAAGCCCTTAGTGATGAGGTGTGCCACATAGAAGGATTTCCACATAGAAGGATTTCCTGACTGTTGTGGCGATGTGGTTATCCCTAAGTCTCTTATCACACTTTCGGTGTTTAGTGTACTGCTACCTATATGGTAATTCATGGGTACATGTTTTTCCCAAAGGGGTTAACTATACATTTCTTGGCATTGAGCTTAAGCCCATGGCTCTGGTACCAAGCATCTGTTTCCGTAAGGCCCTTTTGTAGAGTATCCACATCATTTGGGGATTCAATAATGGCTCCCAGTTTGCAGTCATCTGCGAACTTTGTTAGCCAGAGTCCCTTAGTGTTGGCCTAATGATATTAGTATAGTTTATTGAAGTAATTTTGTTTAGATGTTTGCATAACTCTGTTCCTAAATACTTTAGAGTAGATTCTTGTTTCCCTATGATGTGATTTCCCTTAACCTGTATTTCTTTTTTGTTTTATTTAAAATTAAAAATTTTGATATTGATCTATTAAATTGAAGACCTGAAGTTCTATAAAATTTCTCATTCAGTATATCCAGTTTCTCTAGGGTTTCTTTAGAATTAGATAAAGTTAATAATATGTCATCAGCAAAGAGCATTACTTTAGAAGTATGTTGATCATAAACATCCACTCCTCTTATCTTTAAATTATTGCGTATTGAATCTGCCAGTATTTCAATGGCCAAAGCAAATAGAATCAATGACATGGGACAGCCTCGTTCAGTACCTTTTGTTATATAAGTAGATTCAGAAGTAAAAGGGCCTAGTTTGACATAAGCTACATTATTTATATATATATATATATATATATATATCTGTATATATATATATATATATATATATATTCTTTAATAGATGAACAAAGAAAGTATGAAATTCAGATAGTTCTAGAATTCACAGGAATTAACCAAACAGGATACACCACGAGACACCTTCTTTTACGAAAATTCTTTATTCCAAAAGTAGAACAAGCAGGGATAAGCGCTTTCGCATGCTGCTGGCACGTTTCTTCAGATCGATATAACAATGTCTATTCTGAATCAATATATATCAAACAGTGTCTCCAATAATCTAATATCATTAAACAATTAAACAATTACTTAATCAAGTAATTAAATACTGAATCAATTAACAATGTACCAGTATTCACAGTTTTAGCTAACTTAAAAAAGCATGTCTCATTTTTACTCTCTCTACTGAATTGAGCATTTAAGAATTCTAAACTAACATTTATATTCCTTAGAAACAAACATCGGTCTTGAAAAATTTGCCTAATAAAATACTTTTAAATTAATCAGCATGGGTTTTAATATGTTAAAACACCTTCAAATAAAATAACATAAAGAAATATATAGTAAAATAGAATAAACTCAAAACTTTTAATTCAACTTGTTTCATCTAGCTCATATATATTGGTAACTAGTCACCTGTATTGATCTCATTTCTTCTATTAATGAAGTACATGTTCTGAATGTCGATTCCATAATGATACTAGGAATTAGACGAGCTGAATATATAAAGTGTATGTAATGTATATAATATATCATAAAAAATATATATCATAAGAAATATATCATAAGAAATATATATATATCGCGTGATTTTAATTACAAGCTGTCCACGCATTTTGATCTAAATGCCATCATTGTGTTGAGTGACATTCGTCATTAAAAATGCTGGATCAATCCAACGGCAACTTATTGTGTTAATTCTGTATTTCATATATGGATCTATAATATATTTTTCTTGTATATAATAATTTTATTAATTCTACTTCTTTACAATGTCACTGTATAAAATATAGGATAAAATTCATCATGTATCTATTAAAAACGACCATATTTAAAAAAGTTATAAGACCTACAGTATGTAAACTTTAGCGCTGTATCTACCAAAACCTAACATGTCAACTGTCTTTCATGTGAACATAGCTTCTCTTGTAAATTCTAAAGTATGGATTTCTACCATGCAAGTGATGTGTAAAAATAAAAATAATAATAAAAATAATACTAATAATAAATCAAGTATTTAAAGTGCTAGGTGCATATTATCTGTATCTTAATACTGTGCCGTGTTACAACCAGCATGGAGTATAAAAATGTCTCTGAACCAGAGACCCGGTTTATCTAAGTGAGATATCCGTAACTTCACAATATATGAAATGAGAGATGCTGTCTGTTGACAATCATCTGGTGTAACATAACGAAAATTCAATATATATGTGTGTGTTACAGAGATAATTCCCTCAGAGATAATTATATCTGTTTCAAAGCATCCATCGGTAATACGTTGCCGTTGCCAGATCTATTCAAAAAATAGTCAATTCTTGCTATTGCTGTGTTCGTGATATTAAATATAACACATATAACATAGAAGCAGATAACATGTGTGTATGTATGTATCATTATCTGTATGGATATGGATTTATGGGTCAATATTCTCAAACTCAAAAAAAATGTGTATAAGCACAACCTCCTGAAGTGTTGTTAACTTCTTCAATCTGAGAAAAAATCTCCTCAGTTGGTTTAAAAACCTTAATGATTGGATAGCTCAGTGTATGTCTCTAATAAAGCTGTCTGTTGTTAACTTTTCAACAAGTCTCAAATACTGAAATTTTATACATTGTATAAATATATTGGAAGTGCATCTGTGAAACAGAAAGTTGACATAATCTAAAAAGACATGATTCAATTATTCTAAAAAAGGTTTCACTGAGACATAATTGTTAATACCCGGATCTCTGTGTGCTCCAGACCTAAAAATCCACTCCATCTCTAGCTTCGCTAGGACCTTATCATTGTCACCCAATCTGGGGCTGATGTTGACATTTTGTAGAACCCTAAACTTGAAAATATGGGTTGGGTTCAAAATAACATGTTTGGCCAATGCGTTCAGTTCATTTTGTTTGCGTATATCATATATATGATTGTATATGCGTTCACTCAACTTCCTTTTAGTCAAACCAACATAAAAGGCTGGACATGAAACACAATTGGCCATATAAACTAAATTTGTGGTATTACAATTTGTATAAGCCCTTGGAACAAAATGAAAATGTCCATGTGGGTGTCGGTATTCTTGTGTGTTGTTGATGTGTTGACACATACTACATTCCTTGCATGGATATGTCCCTAGTGTATCTGGTGTTCCAACTTGTAATGGGGAGCCATCGTTTGAATTATACGAGAAAATTGTTTTCAGATTGTCACAAGTCCTGAAAATAAAACTCGGTATATCACCTACTATTCCCCTAATGTCATCTGTGATAACAAGGATATTCCAGTGTCTATTTATAATTTTCTTAATTTCTTGTATATCATTAGTATATTTCAATATGAAATTGACTTTGGTGTTGAATCTGTGGTGGCTAGACTGGTATACATCTCTTACCTTCCTAGGCCCACTATTTTTTCCACCTGAACTGGTGTTTGCATTTCTGTGTCTACTCTCTTGTGGTATAATCTGATTTCTTATGTTTTTAACTAGCTTGCTGTTGTAGCCCCTGTCCACAAACAATCTCTCCATGTTATCTGCTTCAGTTTGTATTGTGTCAAGGTCCTTACACACCCTAGTTATTCTTGAAAACTGTCCTTTCATTATACCTGTGAACATAAATCTAGGATGCATGCTGCTGTATTCCAAGATACTGTTCCTCCAGCATGTTTTTCTAAATAATCTGAAGGATAAACTATCGTTAGTGTCATAGAATAAAGTTAGATCTAAGAAATTAATCTCTCTGTAGGAGTATTCATATGTAAATTTCAAAAACGTGGTTGTCTTTTCTAAATACTCCACAAAAACCTCCAGATCTTCGATGGTCCCATCCCATGCCAGAACCACATCATCTACAAATCTCCTGTACATGCGTATATTTCTCATCCAAGTGCTTTTAAATACATGTTCCTGCTCCCAGTGGTGTAATACTAGGTTAGCATAGGAGTTTGCACATGGGGTGCCCATAGCGACACCCCATGTCTGTAGATAATATCTGTTGTGGAAGGTGAAAACATTGCAATGCAGCACTAACTCCAAAAGTTGGTTGATTAATATCTGCCTATTCCTTGAGAAATTGCTTTGTGTGACCATCACCTCTCTCACTGCCTGTGTTCCATAGTCATTAGGAATGCATGTGAACAAGTCACGAACATCCAAGGTGACTAAGAGCAATTTCCCATTGCTTTTCTCCAGGAAATCAAAAGATTCTAAATCTTTCAGCAAATGTTGTGTGTCTCTAAGAATCGTATGTATCTCATTCACTATTGGCCTCAACATTTTTTCTATAAATACTGAGATATTGTAAGTGGCCCACTGTCTGCCGGATACTATTGGTCTCATGGGTATCGGTTCTACACCTTTGTGTACCTTCGGCAAACCCTTCAACACAGGTACAAGGGGTTCTTCTATAAGTAGGAATTCAAACATTTCTTTGCTGACTTGTCGACACATTAAAATGTCATACAATTCCTCTCTTAACATTCTTTATTATTCTCATCACCCCCTCAAGTGTCAATTCTTTGTAAGTACTATTCTGTTGCAAGGTTGTTTCTATTGTAGTTATATACTCAATTCTGTCTAGTAGCACCACTCCCCCACCTTTGTCAGCATTGGTGATTATGATATCACTATTATGTTTCAGGTTCCTCAGGGAATTGTATTCAGCTTTTTCCAGGTTGAAAAATCTGTTTTTAACGTGTTTGTTGGCATATAGATTGTATATATCCTTCTCACATGTTCTAACAAAACATTCTACATAGGTTGGCAAAACCGGTGAGAAGGTGCTTCTACGTTTAAACACAGTGCCTATATTTTTCAACTGACTCACTTGATTTCTAAAAAATACTCGTAATGCCACTTTTCTGGCAAATAATCTTAGGTCTGTCAGGGTATCTGACAGTCTACTGTATTGTGAAGGTACAAAGTTCAATCCTCTGTTCAACAGAGAAAAATCAGATATAGACAGGTTATATTTAGAAAAGTTAAAGACCAAAACAGTCAGTTCCAGTTCCTTTTCGTGTGCTTTTCGTACCTGTCTGTTGAGAACTTCCGTTTCCTCGGACCCCGGCTTTCTGATCTCCCCCTTGTTGTTGGATGTATCCTTATCGGAAAAGGGGCATCTATATTCCTACTGGATGCCGCGTTGTTCTTTCGGATAGTTCCCGTTCTAATGGATTCATCTTCAGGCCTCAGAGCTAACTGGTTTGGTGGAGGTGTCAGTTCATCAGTGTTCAACGTGAAGACTTCTCTTCTATCATTGATTGGTTCGCCTGTGTTGTGTGTATTCAAACTATTCGGCGCCAAAGTTGGGTTGTCTGCTTCTCCCGTAACCGGTTTCCTCTGTTGCGGGCGATGATTACGTTCATTCTGTATCGCATTATTTTCTGTATTCCTCTGCCAGACAAATATGTTGCCCATTCTGAAGTCTTGTACATCTCTAGTCAGTTTCTTTTGTTTAATGCCTCTCAACTTTTCCCCATACAATTTAATTTGCATTGAAATATCATTCAATTTCCGGTTGAATTTTTCTGAATTGAATCTTTCCACAATAGCTTTATACGCTGCATCAATGTCTTTCTGTATTGCACTCTCTATAGGTTCAAAGTAATCAAGAAGCAGTTGTATATATTTGTTACTCAGTTCAAGATTCAGATCTTGCCATTTTTTGAGAAGATCTGGATACTGTTGTCCGTAAGTCGGCATGCACAAAACGCGCATGCCTCTCGGAACAACTTTGAAGCTAAGGCAGGCTTGTAAATGCTTTTTCTACCATGACATTCTTTGAAACTTATACAGATTATTCTCAAGATCTCTTAATAATGAATAAAAGTCAAACATGTTGTTTTCAGAATCATTCCTTGCTGGTATATTGTCAGTTGTTTCAGGAAAGTCTAGATTCAACAGTGGATTACCTTTGCTTGGTAGAAAGGCTTCAATGCCTATGGGACCCATTCTGTGAGTCGGATTATAGTCCAGTTCAACGGTGGTGTTCTCCATAGCGTGGAAGTAGCAGCAACAAATTAGATGAAGTAAAAAAGAAAACCAAATTGCCGCAATACCTCCTAAAGTATCCTGTGGCAAGAATCAACCACAAAATCACAGGAATTAACCAAACAGGATACACCACGAGACACCTTCTTTTACGAAAATTCTTTATTCCAAAAGTAGAACAAGCAGGGATAAGCGCTTTCGCGTGCTGCTGGCACGCTTCTTCAGATCGATATAACAATGTCTATTCTGAATCAATATATATCAAACAGTGTCTCCAATAATCTAATATCATTAAACAATTACTTAATCAAGTAATTAAATACTGAATCAATTAACAATGTACCAGTATTCACAGTTTTAGCTAACTTAAAAAAGCATGTCTCATTTTTACTCTCTCTACTGAATTGAGCATTTAAGAATTCTAAACTAACATTTATATTCCTTAGAAACAAACATCGGTCTTGAAAAATTTGCCTAATAAAATACTTTTAAATTAATCAGCATGGGTTTTAATATGTTAAAACACCTTCAAATAAAATAACATAAAGAAATATATAGTAAAATAGAATAAACTCAAAACTTTTAATTCAACTTGTTTCATCTAGCTCATATATATTGGTAACTAGTCACCTGTATTGATCTCATTTCTTCTATTAATGAAGTACATGTTCTGAATGTCGATTCCATAATGATACTAGGAATTAGACGAGCTGAATATATAAAGTGTATGTAATGTATATAATATATCATAAAAAATATATCATAAGAAATATATCATAAGAAGTATATATATATTGCGTGATTTTAATTACAAGCTGTCCACGCATTTTGATCTAAATGCCATCATTGTGTTGAGTGACATTCGTCATTAAAAATGCTGGATCAATCCAACGGCAACTTATTGTGTTAATTCTGTATTTCATATATGGATCTATAATATATTTTTCTTGTATATAATAATAATTTTATTAATTCTACTTCTTTACAATGTCACTGTATAAAATATAGGATAAAATTCATCATGTATCTATTAAAAACGACCATATTTAAAAAAGTTATAAGACCTACAGTATGTAAACTTTAGCGCTGTATCTACTAAAACCTAACATGTCAACTGTCTTTCATGTGAACATAGCTTCTCTTGTAAATTCTAAAGTATGGATTTCTACCATGCAAGTGATGTGTAAAAATAAAAATAATAATAAAAATAATACTAATAATAAATCAAGTATTTAAAGTGCTAGGTGCATATTATCTGTATCTTAATACTGTGCCGTGTTACAACCAGCATGGAGTATAAAAATGTCTCTGAACCAGAGACCCGGTTTATCTAAGTGAGATATCCGTAACTTCACAATATATGAAATGAGAGATGCTGTCTGTTGACAATCATCTGGTGTAACATAACGAAAATTCAATATATATGTGTGTGTTACAGAGATAATTCCCTCAGAGATAATTATATCTGTTTCAAAGCATCCATCGGTAATACGTTGCCGTTGCCAGATCTATTCAAAAAATAGTCAATTCTTGCTATTGCTGTGTTCGTGATATTAAATATAACACATATAATATATTATATACTATAATTATAGTATAATATATTATATACTATAATTATAGTTCTAGAATTCTGAATAGATGGTCCTAATTTAAGGAATCAAAGGCTTTCTCTATGTCCAAACCAATTGAGTGTTTCTATATTTTCCTTGTTTACATAATCTATGAGAGTAAGTATCCTTTTAATATTATCATGCATGCGTCTGTTGTAGCTAAATCAAGTTTGGTCATTATTTGTTGTTTTAGTTAATGGTATTTTTCATTCTGTTGGTTAAAATTATCATAAATATCTTATAATCATTATTTAATAATGATATGGGTCTGTATGAAGCCCAGGGATTCAATATTTTATTTTCCTTTAAGATTAGAGTGGTGAAAGAATATTTCCAAGGAGGTGGTATTACTCCTTGTGATTGAATTTCTAGTCGAGTTTTATGAAAGAGAGATATTACCGTTGAAGGGAAAAGTTTATATTTTTCCATAATTATGCCATCTATTCCTGGTGCTTTATTATTTTTGCCTTCTTTTATTCTGTCAGTAATTTCTTTGTATGATACCGGTTTTTGTAGCTCTAGTTTTAATTCTTCTGATATTTTTTTTACATTAATAGATTTTGTGTCCAGACTTTGATCAGTATATGTATTCTGTTTTTTTAAAATGTTCCATGTAGTGATGTCTGAATGCATCAAGAATGTCTCCTATATCCAATACTTTCTTCCCTTTCTTTTCGTGGTAGATATTGTTGATGTTATTGGCTTTTGATTGTATTTTTATTCTTGTAAATAAATTATGCAAATATTTGGGAGAAGTAGTCAAGGAGTTCACTTTTACTTTTTCTAAGGCAAAACTAGTTATGTGTTAAAATCTCATTATATTTTTTATTTAATTCTTCAATTTTCTTTTTAATTTCTAAAGAATTTTGATTTTTTTCAGATTTTGCTGACAGGAGTCTGGATTGTAAATCTAATGGGATCATAGGAAGTTACTAGGCTGTTGGCCCTGAGACCCTTACAAACCTAACCAAGAATTTAGCCTATGTTCTGACAAGTCAGTATCCAATGCCCTGTCCAGCAGGGACACAGGTGGAATCCCAGGGGTGTATTTTATAGGATCATAGGATAATAATTCAGAATCCCATTCTCTGACTTTGTTTTTATACCAACTAAGGATTTTACCAAATATATAAGCTGTTAATGAGTCCCATATCATAACTTTATTGATTTATGTAGTGTAATTAATATCTAAAAAGAACTATAATTCTGATAGCAATCAAGGTTCAAATTCTTTGATTTTTGTTATATATGATGGGATTCTAAAAGAAAAGATTAATGGGTTGAACTCAGTTTGAAATTTCAAGATTAAAGTGTTGTGATCTGAGAAAGGGCAAGGGGTGACTGAGAAATGTATGATTTTTTAATTTAAATCTTGAACAATAAATATTTTGTCTATTCTGGTTTGAGTTCCAATGGGAGAACAACAAGGTCTTATTTTCTTTTATTTTAAAGGTATCTATTAAATGAAATAGTTCAACCCATTTATTTAAAGATTTTGAGATAGAAGATGCATGTATAAGTCTCTTGTTTGTAGTTTCAGAAGCATCTAGTATACAGTTAGTCTTTTCCTAATATTAAGTTACCGTTATAGTTAGTGGAAATAAAATCTAATTGTTTTTTGACAGTTCCTATACAGATGCCAGGGAACCAGTACAGGTTTACTAGAGTCCATATTCCGTTATTAAATTTAATCATTACAAAGACTATGAGACCATCTTTAGCTTCATATTTATAAATTATTTCTGGGATGGTAATATTTTTTTTTCCATAGAATTATTACTCCTTTTGTTTGTCTTATAGGAGGATTGTGCTAATATCATATATTCCTTGGGATTCCATTTATAACTATCATTTATTTTGAAATGTATTTTTTGAAGGAAGACAATCTGTGCTTTGTTCAATTTGAAATATTTCAGCAAATTTGCCCTTTTGCTAAGATTGTTTAGGCCATTACTATTTAAAGATAAAGTTAAGTCCATATTAAGTTATTATTGGAAAAGTAAACCTTCTTTTATTATTATTATTAGTATTATAGCAATTACACAGTTTCCTCTGATAACAACAAAGTTTATAATTATGTATAAACTGATAAATAAGTTATCTGTCCTGTTTCTTGTATGAATAACAATAAAGTAATATTTTGGTCAGGCTTAAGAAAAAAAATGTATATAATAAAATTAAAATAGCAACTATTAACCAAGTTCCACTCTAGACATGGAATGATGATCATTCCTAATCTGATAGATAAATATGGGTCTATCAGGTTATCCCTCATACCTTTAACATACCAAGACAGCTGAGCTCCATAAACTAAACTATTTTATGGAGAGCAGTTTGTAGAAGGAATAAAAATTTTAAGGTTATATTATATCAGATAATATTTCCTTTAGTAGTTTAATCAACAATTTTATTACCATAGAAATTATCCAGTATGTATACAATTATATAGAATTCTCAAATCACAAATATATTTACATTCAAATTGTACAGTTAATATGAATTGGATGGAAATATCTTTTGTTATGATTGTTAATGATGGTTAAAAGTTTCTTAAAATGTAATTGCTTCTTCTTGCTATTTCATTTCAAATTTATATATATATATATATATATATATATATATATGTTTGTTTCTTTCAGCTTTTCGGCTTTTCCCGGTTAGGGGTCGCCACAGCGGAACTCCGGTCCGCTAATGATTGGCAGTAGATTTTGATGTGCTGGCTTGCCGGGCCTAACGCACAACCTTCAACGAAGGAATGCCCATTCACGCATGTCACCACACAGAAGACGCTCTAACTGAGAATCGAACGGGCAACGTGTAACTGTGAGGCGGCAACGCTACCGCAGCACCACCACATAATGTCTAGATTTCTCTAGTGATGTGTTGGTAGGTCATAAGTTTAATCACAGACCATAGGTGTGTAGTATTTGTATGATGATCTTCGTGTTTCACTCTTCCAGTCATCACACTTGGGTTATCTGCCTGCAGGTAGCCCTCATGTGGCCCAAATACCAGAGATGTAGTATTTCTGCGTTGGTTGCTGTTGCTCCAGGACTGACGTCAGGTCATCAGGGGTATAAAAACAGGTAGCCGACGCCATTACATCAGTCTTTCTTGCCCAGGATCCCGAAGCAGAAGCAGTTTGCATGAGTACCGGTCGGCCGCTGAGTTTTCGTTTCCGAATTGAATCACCCTGAAGTCTTCTAAAGCTAAGTATCCCATTGGGAATCCTTTTTTCTTGCTCTAACCGATGTCAGAAAAAGATAACAATTGTCTTACCTGTGGAAAGCAAATACCACACCGAGATTTCCATTCTTACTGCCTCACCTGTTTAGGCCTAGACTCTGACGTTCCTTGCTGTCGGTTTTGTGCTTTGTTCAACACCCGAACTATTCGGGCCCTTATTGTCGCTAAATACTTTCGCTGTCGATCTTCATATTCAGAAATGGCTTCTGTATGCCATCTGACTACCGATCTTCTGAAAAAAACGTAAGGATAAAGACAGAGACAAGACCACACAGGTCCAAAACTGCAGATGATGCTTCTGTTAAGCTAGTCCCAGTTCGCCGGTACTCAGTGAGGTGCTTTCGCAGCCCCTGATACCCGCTTCGATGAATTCGCAGGCCACTACCGAGACCCATTCAGAGTCTGGTATGCCACCAGACTTTTCTTTGACTACAGAACCTGCGGATGTCTCTACCTTGGATGGGTCCAGAGCCGCTGAGCAGGCACCGGCTTCTGAGGAAGTTCATTGCATTACCGGTACTCGACACAAACCGACGACTTCTTTTGCGTCTTCAATTTTGTCTAAAACTACTGAGTTTCTAAGGCCAGGAGTATGAGCTATACCTAAAAAAACAACGACCCAATCTCAAGTACCTGCTTTCTTGCCGCAGTCTCAAATGCTTAAAATGGCAGAAGACCTGATCATGCTGATTAGGGGAAGCCAGCCTTCCCCTGCTAAGAGAAGAAGAGACCTGTCCCCAGCAACTTTAACTGACCAAGAGTCTGACCACTCTGATATTTCTGAATTTGAAGACATGCCTTTATCTGCTTATGAGGATTCAGATGCAGAGGACTCCATTCCCTCTGCTTCCCCTCCAGAGGATTTCTCTTTTGGTGAAACCCTTCATACTTTAAGAGAGCATTTCCACTGGAAATGCCAAGATTATCCTCAGTCCAAAAAGAGACTCCGGGAATTTTTAGATCTGCCACAACATAGACCCTTATCTATCCCTCCTGATGTCCTTCAAGGGTGCATCTGCAGTCATCACATATGGGTTGTCCTGCCTCAGGCAGCCCTTCGGTCAGCCGGATTCCAAAGTCTGGGTCCGGTGTCAGCTGATGTCGCCCTCTCCCCGACGTCAGAGCGCCTGGGGTATAAAAGCGTCAGCCGACGCCATCTTCCTCAGTCTTTCTTGCTGCGTGGTGCCCGAAGCAGAAGCAGTTCGCAAGTGCCGGTCGGCCAGCTCCTGTAATTCAGCTACCGAAGACTTCAAAAGCTAAGTACCCCGTTGGGGACTCTTTCTTGCCTCAGCCAATGTCAGATAAAGTTAATAATTGCTTAACTTGTGGGAAACAAATACCTCATAAGGATTTCCACTCTTACTGCCCCCCCTGCCTAGGCCCAGACCACGACGTCTCGGCCTGTTCAGCCTGTGCTTCCTTCAACCGATACACTCTTAGACGTCGGGCGGAGTTTGCAGAGGAATTTTTTGGGGCTAGTTTTTCATACAATATGCCGTCGGAGACTCCGACTACACATTTAACAAAGAAACGGAAGGACAAGGACCGACACACGCGGGCCGCAGTTTCGGCTGAAACCACGGCCAGGCCTACCGCGAGTGTCTCGGTCTCGGCTGAAACCGAGTCCTTGGTACTTCCGACCCCCGACCCCCGAAACCGCTCAACCGACAACCTCGGCCCCGGAGGCCCCTGCTGAGTCGGTTATTGAATTTCCTTCAGAAACTGGTGTCTTGGAAACTTCCAACACCATTCCTCTAGACAAAACTACACCAGCACGTGGTGCAGCTAGGCCTCCTGCATCCATGTCCACAAAGGCTTTCACCAGGGCTAAAGCTGCTAAACATACAAAAGCTATGCCTCCCAGGGTTATTCCTCAGGGACCCTCTACCAGTTCACAGATTCTAACTTTAGCAGAGGACCTTATCTCCTTAATTAGGGGCTCTCAACCCCATCCGGACAGGGGCTCTCAACCCCCTCTAGACAAAAGGCCCAGGGTTGAGCCCTCTGATCCCCACTCCTCAGAGAAGGCCTCTGATGGCTCTGCTCTCTCGGACTACCAGGAGGAGGCTTTTTCGGCCTACGAGGATTCTGATGCAGAGGAATCAATCCCCTCTGCCTCCCCTCCTGAAGAACTATCCTTCGGGGAGACCCTTCACACTATGAGAGAGCATTTCAAATGGCAGTTCCAGGAATTCTCTGATTCCAGGAAAAGATCAAGAACTTTTCTGCATTTACCTCAGCATAGACCTTTGGCTATTCCTCCTGTTTTGACTGTCATTGATGATGTGTACTCTGAGTCTAGCATAACCCCTGACACTCTTCCTCCGGCCCCTGCCAAACCCGATAGGTACTACAGGGTCCCAGACTCGCATCTTTTTCTTTACAAGGCCCACTCTGCTGATCCAGAAACTATTTCCCAGGGCCCTAAAGGGGTTGCAGCTTCCACTACTAAGAATCCACTCCCCTCTGAAAGGGAGTCCCAGGGCTTTAGAGAGATGGGGTAAAAAAGTGTATACTTCTGCTATTCTTTCTATGAGGGCATTAAATTGTCAATTTCATATGATACAGTACCAAGAGTATTTGTTAGATGAATTGCATAAGAAACTGTCTTCACCTGAACCCCTAGATCGCAAATCACTTCAGGATCTGGTACATAACTCCCAGCAGGTTAGCAACCATTTCTTACAGTGTGGTTATGATGCATTGGAAGCTTCATGTAGGTCAGCTATGACAGGTGCAGTCATACGTAGGCATGCTTGGCTGAAGGAACAATCTCTGCCAGACCATGTTAAAGCTAAGCTTCTGGATGCTCCACTGGAAAAGCAGAAGTTATTTGGCTCCACTGCTCAGGAGGTCTTAAAGAAATTTGAGGAAAAGGCAAAATCTGTACAAACAGTCAAAGATTTTCTACAAGTCCAACCACCAAGATTCAGCAGAAATTGGCCTACCAAGAATTGGTCCTTTCCGGACACAGAAAGATTTCAGAGAGGCAAGAACAGGCGTGCCAGAGGTAGAGGGCAAGCTAGAGGCTCCTACAGAGGACGCCAATGGCAGCCTCCCAACCAGAGAGGTAGTGCAGGACCTACAACTGCTGCACAAGGACAGACTCAATGACTTTGCTTTGACTCCGCCAACCAGGGCTCAGTTAGAAGCACCTTTGGGCGGAAGCTTTCCTTATTCTCAGAAAATTGGCACAGTATTACAAGAGACAAATGGACACTGCAAATAATAGACAAAGGATACAGGTTCCATTTTCACACATTGCCAAAAAGAAAAGGCATGCCAGACCTGCCACCAAATCAAAGGGCAGAGGCTTTGAAACAAATCTCCAACTTAATGCAAATGAAAGCTATAGAAAAGGTTCCTCTTTCAGAACAAGGCCAAGGATTTTACTCCAGACTATTCCTTGTTCCAAGAAAAGAAAATCAATGGAGGCCTATTCTCGACTTGTCCGCACTGAATACTTATCTCATTGTGCCAAAATTCAAAATGCTGACTCTACAGCAACTCCTTCCCATGCAGGGCAAGGGGTCTTGGCTGGTGACTCTAGACCTCAAGGAGGCATACCTGCATGTCCCTATCAGACAAAGTTGCAGAAGACACCTCAGATTTCTTGCAGGTTCAGAGCATTATCAATTCTCAGCATTGCCCTTTGGCTTATCTACTGCGCCCAGAGTATTCACGAAATGCCTGGCATCAGTAATTGTACACTGCAGACTTCAGGGGATTCAAATATACCCATATCTGGACGACTGCCTTATACAAGCGGACAGCCAACAAACTTTGGTAAAGGACTTGAATTATGCCATCCGCCTACTTGCAGGCCTTGGGATATACAGTCAACATTCACAAATCAAGACTTGTTCCATCCCAAAGAATAACTTTTCTGGGTGCGGATCTAGACACAACCACCCAAATGGCTTTTCTCACAGAAGAAA
The DNA here is from genome assembly GCF_019279795.1 of Protopterus annectens. Taxonomy (NCBI): domain Eukaryota; kingdom Metazoa; phylum Chordata; order Ceratodontiformes; family Protopteridae; genus Protopterus; species Protopterus annectens. The sequence continues at coordinate 1,991,962,071 of NC_056741.1, forward strand.
AACAAAGACAACTACCGGATTACTTCAAGAATCTGACAAGACAAACTCAGCTGACTGCAAGGAAAATCCTGCAGGCCCTGGGTTACATGGCATCTTGCATTCTTCTGATTCCACAAGCAAGGCTGCATATGAGGAAACTACAATGGTACCTAAGGAGTTTATGGACTCAACACAGTCGCAGCTTAGAAACTTTGATCCCACTCATTCCATGCCTCCAAAAGGAATTTCTGTGGTGGGCTCAAGCAAGCCAGTCAAACAGGGGTCTGCCCTTCAGCAAACCAATAGCCAGCCAAACCATTACAACGGATGCTTCAGACCACGGTTGGGGAGCACACATGGAGGGCAGATGTATTCAAGGACTATGGTTACAAAAGGAGCTACGCATGCACATAAACCAAAAGGAAATGCTGGCAGTGATACATGCAATCGAGGCCTTCAAACTCTTTCTGCATCAAGGCCACCTGCTAATAAGGACAGACAACACCACAGTTATGTGGTACATAAACAAGCAAGGAGGCACCCATTCCTACCCTCTTTGCAGACTGGCAATGAATCTATGGGAACTTTCCTTGAAACTCAATATAAAGCTGCAATCCCAGTTTGTGCCAGGAAAAGACAATATACTGGCGGACAGCTTAAGCAGAAATATCATGGATGCACACGAATGGATGCTGCACCCAGACATCTTCCAACGGATAACACAATCATGGGGAAGGCCAGACATAGATCTTTTTGCCTCCCCCCACAATCATCAGCTGAAGAAATTCTGCTCAAGGACATACCACCCACAAGCATGGAAAGTGGACGCCCTATCTTTCAGCTGGAGAACTCTAACAGTGTATGCATTTCCACCTCTTCCATTAATGACCAAGGTCTTACTGAAGATCAGGACAGAGCAGCCAAAAGTGATTCTGATAGCTCCGGACTGGCCAAGACAGCACTGGTACCCACTGTTAAAGAGCATGTCACGCACGAAACCATGGCCTCTTCCTCAATGGCCACTTCTCCTGACACAGCACAATTACAAAACTCTGCATTCCAACGTGAAAACCTTGCAACTAACAGCCTGGAAAATACCTTGACTCCTCCTCAGGATAAGCTATCCAAGAGAGTGAAGGATATCATCATGGAAGCTCGCAGGCCTACCACAAGAAAGGCATATTCAGCAAAATGGAAAAGATTTCACACTTGGAGCACCACAAAGGGCCTAGATGTGACAGTGATGAACATGGCACATATCCTGGAATACTTGACAGAAATGCTCCATAATGGCCTGTCTTACTCTTCCATTAAAATTCATGCTTCAGCAATTTCAGCAGAGTACAATACTGACCCACCTGTCTTTTCTCATCCTCTCCTAAGACAGTTTCTAAGAGGCATTAAAAACATCAATCCTCCAAGGAAACCTCCAGTGCCTACTTGGGACCTTAACTTCGTGTTGGAAAAACTAACTCTGCCTCCATTTGAACCAGCAGCATCTGCAGAACTACAGTTCCTGTCTTGGAAGACCGCCTTCCTTCTGGTCATAACCTCAGCAAGAAGAGTATCTGAGTTACAGGCCCTCATGGCAGTACAGCCATTTCTTATTTTTCATCAGGACAGAGTCTCATTGAGAACCAGTCCTTCATTTATGCCAAAGGTGGTATCCAGGGTCTCATTAAACCAAGCTATTCACCTGCCTACCTTCTTTCCAAATCCACAAAACAAAGGGGAGAAACTAATGCACACCCTGGACATACACAGACAGTTGCGCTACTACTTGGACAGAACTAAAAGCTACAGAAAAACTGACCAGCTGTTGGTGGCATATGCTGCTGGTGCACAAGGAAAAGCAATTTCCAAACAGACAATTTCAAAATGGATAGGGAATTGCATACGTTTTTGTTATTCCTTTCATGGAAAAACTGTGCCAGCTAACATTAGACCTCATTCCACCAGAGCCACAGCCACCTCCACAGCCTTCTTAAGGGGGTGGCTACCAAGGACATTTTAGAAGCTGCTACATGGAGCTCCGTGCATACATTTTCCAAGCATTACAATTTACCTTTATATTCCAGATCCAGAGCAGGCTTTGCTACGGCAGTCCTGCAGGGCATTTTAGCTACACCATCCTTTACATAGATCCTCCACCCCCAGTTTGGCTATGGTATTCTACCCATATGTGATGACTGCAGATGCACCTTTGAAGGACATAGTACAGTTTTGTACCTACCATAAATGTAGATGTCCGATAGGTATGCATCTGCAGTCAGGTTTACCCTCCCTCCTTCCCCTCTTGGGTATTTATTGGGTACTTTCCACTCTCATAGCTAGTTGGGGTTATCTATTATGGTGTATTTGTTTTATATATGTAGATATATATATATATATATATATATGCATATATATTTCTGTGCATGTTTGGAATTTATTGCATTTCTCCAAATTCAGCCTTCCTTTGAGGGCACCTGGCATCTGGGGCAAGAAACACTGAGGAAGATGGCGTCGGCTGACGCTTTTATACCCCAGGCGCTCTGACGTCGGGGAGAGGGCGACATCAGCCGACGCTGGACCCAGACTTTGGAATCCGGCCGACTGAAGGGCTGCCTGAGGCAGGACAACCCATATGTGATGACTGCAGATGCATACCTATCGGACATCTACATTTATGGTAGGTACAAAACTGTACTTTCTGGATGTTGTGGATGATGTCTTTATGGAATCCAGTCTGACTCCTGAAACTTTACCCCCTGCTCCAAGGAAACCAGACAGGTACTACAGAGTCCCTGACTCTCACAAATTTCTTTTTAGAAATCCTACTGCTGACCCAGAGGTAATTTCCCAAAGACCTAAAGGTATAAAAGCAACTACAGCTAAGAATCCCACCCCTTCGGACAGAGATTCCCAAACTTTAGACAGATGGGGTTAAAAAGTGTACACCTCCGAAACTCTAGCAGTTAGGGCATTGAATTGCCAGTTTCACATGCTGAAATACCAGCAACATATTATGGAACTTAAGCAAAAATTGTCTACCTTTACAGACCGTGCAGAAAATAAAGAATTATAGGAGCTTATGTATTCTGCAAGCTAAGTCAGCAAGCATGCCTTGCAGTGTGTGCTTGACGCCCTAAAAGCATCTTGCAGGGCAGCAGTCACTGGTTCTGTACTGAGAAGGCATGCTTGGCTTAAGGAACAGACCTTGCCAGACCATGTCAAATCAAAATTACTAGACGCTCCTTTGAATAAGGACAATTTGTTTGGCACCAAAGCAGAAGAGGTTCTAAAAAAGATGGAAGAAAAAGCTAAGTCTATGCAGACAGTCAAAGATTTTTTGCAGGTGCAGCTTCCAAGATTCAGTAGGCATTGCCCCTCAAAATATTGGTCCTTTCCAGTCCCCTCAAGGCCATCTCAAACTAGACCCAGGGGAAACAGACCCCCTAGATTACAGTCTCAGGGTCTGCAGAGATCTAAACAATGGAGTACCTCCACGTCTAAAACAGGAAGTGCTAAGCCATCCCCTTACGGAAAGAATTCTCAATGAATTGTCAACTCCACTCCTCACCTCTGCCCATTTGCTCATGCCCCTAGGAAGTAAACTTACCCAACATGCAAAAAACTGAACCTCCATCACCAAAGACCGATGGGTCCTCAACAGTGTATCCCATGAGTACAAATTTTACTTCCCACACTGCCAACCTCAAAAGGGTTCCCAGACCTTCCTTCAAACCAGTGGGCACTGGCACAAAACCAAGTTCAATCCCTGCTCTCTATAAAGGCAATTCAACCTGTTCCTGCAGAACAGATAGGTCAAGGGTTTTATTCCAGACTATTCCTGGTACCCAGAAAAGAGTGCACTTGGCACCCAATCCTAGATTTTTCCATTCTAAACACCTTCCTGGTGATATCAAAATTCAAAATGCTCACCCTCTAGCAGCTTCTTCCTATCTGGGGAGAAAGCAAAAGAGTATAATATAGCTTCGAGAAGTAATCCTCTGCACCCAAGTTCATAGGTTCATAGATTAGTACTAGGCTAACTGCCCTTGCCAGCCATTTTAAGCCTAGCCAATTATCCCTTGTGAAACTCGAACCCTGCACCTTGTATTTGTAAGGCAAATACCTTAACCATTAGGCCACCCTCCCAACCCCAGACAAAATGGACACTGCAGGTAAGGCCTGGTTAGCCACCCTAGACCTAAAAGAAGCCTATCTGCACTTCCCTATCAGGGAATCATAAAGGAAATATCTATGTTTCGGGGCAGGATCTATGCATTATCAGTTCTCTGTACTTTCCTTTGGCTTATCCACTGCTCCCAGAGTCTTTACAAAATGCCTGGCTCCAGCCATTGCCTGTTGCAGACAGAGAAAGTTTCAAATATACCCTTACTTAGATGATTGCCTGATTCAGGCAGTCAGGAAAAGCTGATGTAGCACCTGACATTTGTAAAGAACCTTCTAACCTCCCTGGGGAACACTATCATCGAAAATAATTCAAAACTAGTCCCCAGTCAAAATATTGTATTCCTGGGAGCAAGCTTGGATGCAGCCTCCCAGATGGTATTCCTGACTCCAGAAAAACAAGCCTAATAGGCTAATTCACTCAAATGGCCACCAGAACCCAGCTATCTGCAAGGAAAATCCTGCAGGCCCTAGGGTTCATGGCCTCTTGCATTCTACTAATTCCATATGCCAGACTGCATATGAGAAAACTTCAATGGTACTTAAAAAGTCTTTGGTGCCAAAATTCTCAGGACCTGGAAACCATCATACCTTGTCTAAACACAGTTTCTTTGGTGGGCAGCAGCATACAACCACAACAAGGGGCTTCCCTTTACACAACCCTACACCACCCAGACCCTAACCACAGACATATCAGACTATGCCTGGGGGGCACATCTGGGAGACAGGTGCATTCAGGGTCACTGGAGCCCAAGTCAGATCATCTGCACATCAACCAAAAAGAGATGCTAGCTGTTTAGCATGCTCTTGACAGCTTTCAGATCCCTACTGTCACCTGTACCCGTGCTAATAAAAACAGACAACACCACAGTTATGCTTTACAGCAACATGCAAGGTGGAATCCACTCTGCAGGCTAGCCATGACACTGTGGAACACAGCCTTGGCCATGCATGTTTGTCTGCAAGCTCAATTCCTGCCAGGCAAACAAAACTCTCTGGTAGACAACTTAAGCAGAAACCTCCTAGACCCAATGAGTGGCAATTAGACCCTAGCACTTCCAGCCTGTTAACCCAGAAATGGGGGATACCAGAGGTGGACCTCTTTGCCTCCCCCTACAATCACCAGATCAGCAAATTCAGCACCAGGGCACCTCACAGCAGGGCATGGAAAGTGGATGCCCTATCCTTCCAGTGGGTAAACCTCACAATCTATACTTTTCCCCCTCTGCCTCTTCCTTCAAGAATACTACTCAAGATAAGACAGGACAGACCAAGGGCAATGCTGATTGCCCTAGACTGGCCACACCAGCACTGGTACCCACTACTGCGCAGCCTGTCACTAGTACCACCATGGCATCTACCGCAGATCCCAACCCTCCTCACTCAGCAGGAGGGACAGATCTTGCATCCGCAATTGCAAACCCTGAACCTTGCAGCCTGGCTTATTCCTTGAATTCTCCCCCAGTGGCCAGCCTAAGCAAGCAGGTACTGGATGTCATTCTGGAAGCCAGAAGACCCAGTACAAGGAAGTCCTATACTAATAGGTGGAAAAGTTATTGTTCCTGGATTCAATCTAAAGGAGCGGACACAGCTCTGTCCCTCCTTACCTCTAATCCTGGATTACCTAGCAGATCTTCTCCTCAGAGGCCTTTCCTTTTCTTCCATTAAGGTCCATGCCTCTGCCATCTCGGCTCATTACAACACAGAGCCACCTCTCTTCTCTCACCCTCTCATCAAACGTTCCTGAGAGGGACTAACAATTTAAGGCCACCAAGGAGAGCACCCACCCCTGCTTGGGACCTTAACTTTGTACTGGAAAAGCTAATGCTCCCCCCCTTTGAGCCTGCAGTGTCAGCAGAGTTAAAATTCCTCTCTTGGAAAACAGCCTTGCTTCTGGCCATCACTTCAGCTAGAAGAGTGTCTGAGCTGCAAGCACTTATGACCGTGGAGCCCTTCATTATTTTTCATGTTGACAGGGTCTCCCTCAGAACTAACCCTACTTTTATGCCTGAAGTGGTGTCCATCAACCAATCTGTCCATTTGCCAACCTTCTTTCCTATTCCTCAAAATAAAGGGGAAAGGATCCTGCACTCTTTAGACGTGCACAGACAGCTCAGATTCTGCCTTGACAGGGCTAAGCTCTTCAGAAAATCTGACCAGCTACTACTTAGCTTTGCACCAGGGGCAGAGGGCAAGGCCATATCTAAACTATTTCCAAATGGATAGCACACTGTATCCATTTCTGTTACAAACACCATGGGAAACCAACCCCTTAGGAGGTCAGAACACATTCCACTAGGGCAACTTCTACCTCTACAGCATTCCTCAGGGGAGTCCCTATGAGAGAGATTCTGGAAGCTGCTACCTGGATTTCTGTTCATACCTTCACCAAGCATTACCACCTGCCTATCTTTTCCAAATCCATGGCGGGTTTTGCTACAGCAGTCTTGCAGGGCATACTAGCCAGCCCCAACTCTTCTTGATTGCCTCCACCCATTCTTCAGCTTTGGGAATCAACCCAAGTGTGATGACTGCAACAGTGAAACACGAAGAACATAGTACAGTTGTGTACACTTACCATAAATGTAGATGTTCGAATGTATTCACTGTTGCAGTCCTGGTTTCACACCCTCCAGCCCCCTTGTCTCTCTCTCTCCTTCTGTTAAATCTATTACTCACCCCTTACAGGTCTATTGGTATTTACATTTTACTGGTGGTGTTTTTTCCACCATAACTTAGCTCCCTATTTTGTGGCTCCTTACATTTGGGGCAAGAAAAACTGATGTAATGGCGTTGGCTGCCTGTTTTTATACTCCTGACGATCTGACGTCCTTGGAGACAGCAACTGACACAGAAATACTACATCTCTGGTATTCAGGCTGACTGATGGCTACCTGCAGACAGATAACCCAAGTGTGATGACTGCAACAGTGAATACACTTGAACGTCTACATTTATGGTAAGTGTACACAACTGTACTTTATGAACAAGCTTGGCTTATTACATTTCTTGTAATATTCATATTCATACTCCCCAAAACAACCCTAAACAAACTGCTGATGCCTTTAAACACCTTCTTTTCTGAAACTGTCCAAACCTTAGCAAATCACTAGCTCCCAACATCTCCCCTCAGTCCACCTCCTCTAGCACATCTTCTCCATCTTTTCTACTGCATCCTGATGTCCTTCAAGAATGCAGCTGCAGTCCTGACATATGGGTTGTCCTGCCTCAGGCAGCCCTTCGGTTGGCCGGATTCCAAAGTCTGGGTCCGGCGTCAGCTGAAGTCGCCTCTTCCCCGACGTCAGAGCGGCTGGGGTATAAAAGCATCAGCCGACGCCATCTTCTTCAGTCTTTCTTGCCGCGCAGTGCCCGAAGCAGAAGCAGTTCGCAAGTGCTGGTCGGCCAGCTCCAGTGTTTTCAGATACCGAAGTCATCAAAAAGCTAAGTACCCCGTTGGGGAACCTTTTCTTGCCTCAGCCGATGTCAGATAAAACTGCAAAAGTTAATAATTGCTTGTCTTGTGGTAAACAAATACCTCATAAGGACTTCCATTCTTACTGCCTTCCCTGCCTCGGCCCAGACCACGACGTCTCGGCCTGTGCTGCCTGTGCTTGCTTCAATAAGCGCACACTTAGGCGCCGGGCAGAATTTGCTGAAGACTTTTTTGGGGAAAATACTCCTATATCATGCCGTCGGAACTACCGACAGCACATACTTCCAAAAAACGGAAGGACCGGGACCGACATTCGCGGCCTGCAACTTCCACCGACACCACGCCAAAGCCTACCGCGAGTGCATCGGTCTCTTCGGCGGCGGTAATTCAACCGCTCCAGGCCAACGACACCGCTTTATCGCACACTTCGGTCCCGGAGGCTACCCCGGTGCCGGTTGTTGATTTTCCTCCTGAAACCGAAGCCCAAGATTTGCCTGACACCATTCCGGTGGACAAAGTTACTCCAGCACGTGGGGCAGCTAGGCTTCCTGTGTCTATGTCCATCAAAGCCTACACACGTGCTAAGACTGCCAGTCAGGCTAAGTCTCACCCTCCTAAATCTTTTCCACAGGGTCCCACTTCTGATAAACAGATCATGACTTTAGCTGCAGATCTAATTTCTTTAATCAGGGGCTCTCAGGCTCATCCAGACAGAGGTTCTCAGCCGCCTTCAGACAAAAGGCCTAGGGTTGAGCAGGCAGACACCCTTTCTTCAGATGAAGCCTCTGGTGAGTCAGGCCTTTCAGATTCCCAGGAAGAATCCTTCCCGGCCTACGAGGATTCTGATGCTGATGAATCCATTCCCTCTGCCTCTCCTCCTGAGGATATTTCTTTCGGGGAAATTCTCCACTCCATGAGAGAGCATTTTCAGTGGCAGGGCCAGGACTTCTCGGACTCCAGGAAAAGGCTTCGGACCTTCCTTAAATTACCCCAGCACAGGCCTTTAGCTATTCCCCCAGTGTTAGATGTACTGGATGATGTGTACTCAGACTCCAATACTTCTCCTGATTCCTCTCCCTCCTGCTCCTGTCAAGCCAGACAGATATTATAGGGTTCCTGAAACTCATAAGCATCTCTTTAAGGCCCACTCTGTTGACCTAGAAACTATTTCTCAGGGGCCCAAAGGAGTGGCTACTTCCACGACCAAGAATCCTTTGCCCGCAGACAGGGAAGCTAGGTCCCTGGAGAGGTGGGGTAAGAAAGTTTATACCTCTACCACCCTTGCCATGAGGGCTCTTAACTGTCTTTTTCATATGTTTCAGTATCAGGATTTTCTGATGGATGATTTGCAGAAAAAGTTAGCCTCTCCTGAGCCTTTAGATAGAAAGGCTTTGCAGGATTTGGTTCATAATACTCAGCAGGTTAGCAATCATTTTCTTCAGTGTGGTTATGATGCATTGGAAGCTTCATGTAGGGCAGCTATGACAGGGGCCATCATACGTAGACATGCTTGGTTGAAAGAACAGTTATTGCCAGACCATGTTAAAGTAAAGCTTTTAGATGCACCTCTGGAAAAAGACAAGCTATTTGGTGCTAATGCACAGGGTGTGTTGAAATCAATTGAGGAAAAGGCTAAATCAGTACAAACAGTCAAAGATTTCCTCCAGGTTCAGCCACCAAGGTTCAGCAGGAATTGGCCTTCGAAGAATTGGTCCTTTCCAGACACTGACAAGTTTCAAAGGGGAAAAAGCAGGCATGCTCGAGGTAGAGGGCAATACCGAGGCTCCTACAGGGGTCGCCAATGGCAACCAACTAATCAGAGAAGTGGCGCAGGGACTCCCACTGCTCTACAGGGACAATCACAATGACTTGTCTTTGACACCGCCGACCAGGGCTCAAAGAGAAGCTCCTTTAGGCGGAAAGTTATCCTTATTTTCAAAAAATTGGCACTTTTTACAAAGGACGGATGGATTTTGAACATAATAGACAAAGGTTACAGGTTCCACTTCCATACCTTACCAACAAGACAAGGCATGCCAAACCTGCCACACAATCAAAGGGCAGAGGCACTCATACAAGTTTCAAAGCTGCTACAAATCAAAGCAATAGAAAAGGTTCCTCAGGAACAAGGCCAGGGATTCTACTCAAGACTGTTCCTTGTTCCAAGAAAAGAAAAGCAATGGAGACCTATACTGGACTTGTCCGCTCTAAAGACTTTTCTCATTGTGCCAAAATTCAAAATGCTGACGTTACAGCAACTTCTTCCCATGCTGGGCAAGGGGTCTTGGCTGGTTACTCTGGACCTCAAGGAGGCATACCTGCATGTCCCAATCAGACACAGCTGCAGAAGATACCTCAGATTTCTTGCAGGGTCAGAGCATTATCAATTCTCAGCATTGCCTTTTGGCTTATCTACTTCACCCAGAGTATTCACGAAATGCCTGGCATCAGTAATTGCACATTGCAGACTTCAGGGGATACAAATATACCCTTATCTGGACGACTGCCTTATACAAGCGGACAGCCAGCAAGCCTTGATAAGAAACTTGGACTATGTCATTCACTTACTACAGGCTTTGGGATACACAGTCAACATTCAAAAATCAAGACTACTGCCATCCCAACAAATAATTTTTCTAGGAGCCAAACTGGACACAAACTCACAAATGGCTTTCCTCACAGAAGAAAAACAAGAACAATTACCAGATTACTTCAAAAGCCTAGCAAAGCACACCCAGATGACTGCAAGGAAAATCCTGCAGGCCCTGGGTTTCATGGCATCTTGCATTCTCCTGATCCCTCTGGCAAGACTACACATGAGAAAATTACAATGGTACCTAAAAAGTCTATGGTCTCAACACAGCCACAACTTAGAAGCAATTATTCCACTTATTCCATGTCTACAAAAGGAATTTTTGTGGTGGGCACAAGCAAGCCAGCTAAACAAAGGCATGCCCTTCAACAAACCTCAAGCAAGCCAAACCATTACAACAGACGCCTCAGATCATGGATGGGGGGCGCACATGGAAGGCAGATGCATTCAAGGGCAATGGGCTCCCTGAATTGCATCTGCACATCAATCAAAAAGAGATGCTGGCAGTGATTCATGCAATCGAGGCCTTCGGAAAATTTCTTCAGCAAGGCCATCTGCTAATAAAGACAGACAACACCACTGTTATGTGGTACATAAACAAACAGGGAGGCACTCATTCTTACCCCCTTTGCAGACTAACAATGACTCTTTGGGAAAAGTCCCTGAAACTGAAAATACAGTTGCAATCCCAGTTTGTTCCAGGCAAGGACAATATTCTGGCGGACAGTCTAAGCAGAAACATTATGGATCCCCACGAATGGATGTTGCATCCAGACATTTTTTCACAAATAACTCATGCATGGGGAAGGCCGGACATAGACCTCTTTGCCTCACACCACAATCATCATCTGAAAAATATACAAAATCTCATGTCATTTCTCCTTTGGATGTTCTTGGTAAAGCTTTCCTAAAGTAATAATATGATCTCCAGGTACAAAATGCATCTAGAACTGCCATTCTTGCACATAAATGCTGAATTTGATGCCATTAGTACAGTGAGTTTTGGTCATTATATGTTTACTGTGATTAAGATATTCCTTTATTTGGCAACATACATATGATTTTCATTTCTGATATAATGACAACTCGGTACAAATATGTAATGGATATGTGCTACATTCTCTATTCAGAACAGAAGTTACAGTGGATATAAAAAGTTTACATACCCCTGTTAAAATGCCAGGTCTTTGTGATATAAAAAAATGAGAAATGAGACCACAATAAATCATTTCAAGACTTTTCCCACCTTTAATGTGACCTGTAACCTGTACAATTCAATTGAAAAACAAACAAATCTGTTAGAGGAAAAAATATAAAAAATAAAAAAACATACAATATGCTGGTTGCGTAAGTGTGCACACCCTTAAACTAATACTTTGTTGTGTGTGCACACCCTTAAACTAATATTTTGTTTTAGCACCTTTTGATTTAATTACAGCATTCAGTCTTAGGTAGGAGTCTATCAGCATGGCACATCTTAACTTGACTTTGATTTAATTACAGCATTCAGTCTTAGGTAGGAGTCTATCAGCATGGCACATCTTAACTTGGCAATATTTGCCCACTCCTCCTTGCAAAAGTGCTCCAAATCTGTCAGATTGCGAGGACATCTCTTCTGCACAGCTATCTTCAGGTCACCCCACAGATTTTCTATTGGATTGATGTCTGGGCTCTGGCTAGGCCATTCCAAAACTTTAATTTTCTTTTGTTGAAGCCATTCTTTTGTTGATTTGCATGTATGCTTGGGGTCATTGTCATGTTGAGAGGTGAAGTTCATCTTCATCTTCAGCTTTTTAGCAGAAGCCTGAAAATTTTGAGCCAAAAGTGACTGGTATTTGTAACTGTTCATAATTCCCTTCACCTTGACTAAAGCCCCAGTTCCAGCTGAAGAAAAGCAACCCTAAAGCATGATACTGCCACCACCATGCTTCACTTTGGGGATGGTGTTCTTTTGCTGATGCAAAGTGTTGTTTTTGCACCAAATGTACCTTTTGGAATTGTGGCCAAAAAGTTCAACCTTGGTCTCATCAGACCATAACACATTTTCCCACATGCTTTTGGGGGACTTGATGTATTGTTTTGCAAATTTTAGCTGGCCCTGTTTGTTTTTCTGTGTAAGAAAAGTCTTCCATCTTGCACCCTACCCCATAGTCCAAACATATGGAGAATACGGGAGATTGTTGTCACATCCAGTACTTGCCAGAAATTCCTGCACCTCCTTCAGTGTTGCTGTAGGTCTCTTGACAGCCTTCCTGACTAGTTTTCGTCTTGTCTTTTCAACAATTTAAGAGGGATGTCCAGTTCTTTGCAGTGTCACTCTTGTCCTATATTTTCTCCACTTTTTGATGACTGTCTTCACTGTGTTCCATGGTATATCCAGTGCTGTGCAAATTGTTTTGTACCCTTCTCCTGACTGATACCTTTCAACAATGAGATCCCTCTGATGCTTTGTAAACTCTCTGCGAACCATAACTTTTGCTGTAGCAGGCAACTGAGTAAGTGTCAGGAAAATCCTACTAGGACAGTTGAACTTTATTTGGGGTTAATCAGAGTCTCTCTAATTGATGGCAGGTGTGTACCCATGAAGGCTGAATGCTGTAATTAAATCAAAAGGTGCTTCAACAAAGTATTAGTTTAAGGGTGTGTACACACAACAAAGTATTAGTTTAAGCGTGTGCACACTTATGCAACCAGCATACTTTACATTTTTTATTTTTTATATTTTTCCCCTAACAGATTTGTTTGTTTTCAATTGAATTGCACAGGTTACAGGTCACATTAAAGGTAGGAAATGTTTTGAAATGATTTATTGTGCTCTCATTCTTTTATATCACAAAAACCTTGCATTTTAACAGGGGTGTGTAAACTTGTTATATCCACTGTATATACTCGCCTCAATGAAAAGATGAGTATAATGCAGCAGATCAGGCTGTCCGCCATGCAATGGGTGTGCATGTCTGCTTATAAGAAGCATTATTCTCCTTTTTTTAGCAAAACTTTGTGGAAATTATAATTGGACATTTTGTTAAAAATTGTACCCGACTGTCATTGTGTCCTTAAAGATTTAAATGCATTTCAGTGCTGAAGCTGACCCCTCCGTGCTGCCATGCAGAGTTTTGTGTACCATGAATGAGAACCTCAGAATATTCTGTGGGAGGTACAGTAGTATGTGGTTCTGTGTTTGCAACTGCATGATATTTAAGCTTTGTATTTGTAGAGTGAGAGTTTTATCAACATTGTCAATATAAAATCAAATACATTTAAAGTGGGGTAGAACTTTGCCAGGGCTGTGTCTTGTCTCCACTTGTTCATGATTCTCATGGAAAGGATATCGAGGCTGAGATGAGGTTAGGAGAAAATCCACTTCAGGGATGTGAGGGTTACATCTCTACTTGCATATGACATTGTCCTCATGACCTCAAGTGACTGTGATCTCTAGAATGCAGTGAAGTGTTTTTTGCTGTGTATATGGTGGTTGGGATGAGAATCATCACTGCTGAATCAGAATTGGAGTAGTTTAAGTATCTCAGGGTCTTGATTGTAACTTGGGATTGAGGGGGATGGGTGCAGGTGAGGCAGCACCTATTGTGATGTACTGGACTGTGGTAGTGAAGCAAGATCGGAGTCCTAGAGTGAATCTCCAAGTTTAGTAGTTGTTATCCCCTATCCTTACCTGTGGTCATGAAATTTGGACAGTGGCTGAAAGAATGAGATCATGAATAAAAGCAGTCAAAATGAAATTTCTTCTTGGGTTGCTAGGCAGACTCTCTGTGATAGAGTGAGGAACTCATTAATCCATGAGGCTCTTGTAATTGAGTCACTCCTGCTCAGGAGTCAGAAGAGTCAGTTGATGCTTAGTGAGCATGCCCAGTGTGCCTCCCACAGTTTGTGTACTAAGCACAATCCACTGGGAGGAGGCCACTGGGAGGAGGCCTTGGGGCAGACCTATATTATGCTGGAGTAATTATATCCCTCAGCTGGCATGGCAAAGTCTAGTCATCCCCCATGGTGAGCTATGTACTGTTGCTGGGGATAGGGAAGTGTGGTCTGCCCTTCTTAACTAGCTTCAACTGCAACCTTCACCAAAATAACTGATTTAAAAAATGGGTGGATGGATATTTTCATTGATAGGAAAAGTCTCTTGTTTGTGGAAATACGTATATTATTTCTTATGAGGTAATAGCAGTTTAGTACAGATATGCATGGACTGCATTCCCCTGCCTAAACAGAAGCATACACCTGCCTGTAATGCAGCTAGAGTGTAACACACCAGCCAAATTATCATTGTCTAATGCTTGTAAAACCATGAATTTGGTACCTATCTTTAATTAGGCCATAATAAAAGGAAAAATCAAAGGAAGCACTCAGATCTGCTCAGAACTGGTGGTCAAGGACACCACATACACAAATGCCGTACTTATAGCCAGCCTGCTGGCAGACAGGTTCAGTGAAAACTTCACCTCTCTGTCCCCCCCATCAGTAAATCAGGACATCCCCAGCATCTGCCCACCTCCCCTTATCTCTAGGGAGCAGGTCATCACTGCTCTCTCAAAAGCAAAAAAAATAGAGCTTCCATGGAACCTGATAACATTCCAGGCTGCATCCTACATGAACTCGGGCAGGAACTTGCAGCACCATTAGACACCCTATTCAACCAAAGCTTTGGTCCCAGCTTTCTCCCAGCCGAGTGGAGGACAGACACTGTCATCCCTTTGTACAAAGGTGGAGCATCCTCCAGTCCAGGAAATTATAGATCCATCAGCCTAACTAGCCTGATCTGCAAGACAGTGGAGAGGATTATCATGGACCTCATAAACAAGGGTATTGGCAACCTCAAAACACTCAATCCCACACAGTTTGGTTTCATCAAGGGAGGTCATGCCTGTTAAATTTGGTTGACTTCTTTGAGACAGTCACCAAAGCCATGGACGAGGGGAAGATGGTGGACACCACCTATCTTGACCTGGCCAAAGCCTGTACTATTCCCCACTCAGGTATAATACATAAACTCTGTCAACTAGGCATCAATCTCTGTGTTACCAGATGGAGCAAACTGGCTGACTGATCTAACCCACCTAGTCAAAATAGGGGTAGCCACCTCAAGCAGTAGACCCATAATGAGCGGTGTACCCCAGGGATTGGTATTGGGGCCTCTGTTGTTTGGGATATACTTTTCTGAGGTGCAGGCCAAACCCAGTGGGCAAAGGCTGACCGTGTCTGCAGATGACTGCAAGCTGGGCCCTGTCATTAATTCCCCTAGTAATGTGGACATCCTCCAAGAGGGTCTCACCCAAACAAATGACTAGTGCCAGAAACATGGCTTCAAACTGAATACGAAAAATGCATCATCATCCCCTTTGGTGAGAGTGACGTTCCCACAAATTATCACAAACGAGGTTCTAAGCACATAACCAGTTGTGATGGACTTGGGCAGCCAGGTTGATAGCAAACTGACTTTTGACCACCATATTGCCTTTGTTGTATGGAAAGCTTTCTACATGGCCCACCTCATTAGTAAGGGTATCTTATCCAGGGACAAAGAGGTCATGACATTCCTGTAGTCTCCCTTATAAGACCCATTATTAAGTACAATGCCCCTTTCGGTATGTACCTCAGAAAGCACATACAGTAGCTGGAGAGACCACAGAGGTTCCTCACCAGGAGAATCCATGGCCTCAAACATCTACCCTACATAGATAGCTAAAGGCCTTGTCCCTCTTCTCAGTCTCATACAGATTCATCAGAGGTGACCTCTGTCTGGCATACAAAGCAATCCCAGACCTTGCCTTGATGGGACTGCTGCATATCCGCAAGTCAAGCTCCACTCAAGTAACCCTCACGCGCGACCTCAACCTGGTCTGTGACATCAATAGGACTTTTTGGCGGGACAGATTTGTGTCCCAGAGATTCCCCCTTCTGTGGAATAAACTCGCTCCATGTTGAGCAGAGTACCTCATTAACCCATTTTAAGCGCAACCTGGAAAACTGGATTTGGAACAGAAAGTACACCCCTGAGATTCCACCTATGTCCCTGCTGGACAGGGACATCAGGTGCTGACTTGTCAGAACATGGGCTAAATTCTTGGCTAGGATTGTAATGGGCTCAGGGCCAATAGCCTACTAACTTCCTATAATCCTATTTCAGTCCCTCTTTAACAGCTTTTAGCCTAATATTTTTTTTGCATTGCAATCCTTTATTGATGGTTTTAGCCAAACTTTTATGATAATGCATTCAAAGCTAGCAACTCACTGATTTTGACCCCATCATTTTCATTACTGTGAGTTTCAGTGTTGATATCTTTCCAATGACAAGCTTTTATTTTTCCTGGAGAAATGTGTATATGTGTGTGTGTGTGTGTGTGTGTGTGTGTGTGTGTGTGTGTGTGTATATATATATATATATATATATATATATATATATATATATATATATATGGGTCTACCTGACATGGTCGACAGTTCATATGGTCGACACTCATTTGGTCGACAGTTCATTTGATCGACAAGCAGATTTGCCCCCTTCCCCAATGTTGTGCAACCTTGGAGTTTATATATATAGTTAGGGGGGTGTGGGGGGGCACAGCCCCCACATTAGGGTGGGGGGCAAAGCCCCCCACCTAAAATGCTTGTCGATCAAATGAACTGTCGACCAAATAAACTGTCGACCATATGAACTGTCGACCATGTCAGGTAGACCCATATATATATATATATATGTGTGTGTGTGTGTATATCTGTATCTATATCTATTTATATATATATATATATATATATATATATATATATATATATGGGTCTACCTGATAACACCGACACGCCAAAACACCGACAACGAAATAACCGACACGACAAAAACCGAAAGTTCAAAAACACGAAACTTCACATGCCCAACAAACCACAATCCCGACAATCAACAAAACAAATAACTTTCCCGAAAAACACACACACACAACACAAGCACACCAAAAACCTTACAAACCTACACTAAACCTTACATACACAACTATATATGCGCTAACCTTAACCCAAACCCTAACCCTAAGGTCTGTCATTATCACACACTTACCTTACCCGCACCCTAACCCTAACTCACTTAATCCACCCTTAATCCTCAAGTCTGTCACTATCGCACACTTACCTTACCCGCACCCTAACCCTAACTCACTTAATCTGCCCCTAACCCTTAAGTTCGTCACTATTGCACACTTACCTTACCCGCACCCTAAGCCTAACTCACTTAACCCGCCCCTAAACCTAATATCCATCACTATCGCACACTTACCTCACCCGCCCCCTACCCTAACGTCCGTCACTATCACACACTTACCTTACCCACACCCTAACCCTAACGTCCGTCCCTATCGCACACTTACCTTAACATGTCTGTGTTCTCAGCGTCGGGATTCTTAACTGTCGGTCTTCTCTGTTGTCGATCTTCTGGTGACTGTTATCTTGTTGTCATTCTTCTCAGCTTTCGGCGTAATCAGGTAGACCTATATATATATATATATATATATATATATATATATATATATATATGTATATATATATATATGTGTGTGTGTGTGTGCACATATATATGGATCTACTTCATAACATTGAGATTTCATAACGTTCAATTTCATAACATTGAGACTATAACATCCAAAATTCAAAACACTGAAAACCCAAAACATTGAAAACTCAGAACATTGAAAGTGTGCTTCTTAACATTGAAAACTACATTGCACAAGTAAATAAGATCCCCTCCACCTACAACACCACCTAACTAACAAACACACTTTCTACTACGTTTCTGCAGGGGGGGCAAGCCCCCCTGCTCCCCCATATGGGAGGCTCTGCCCCCCACACCCCCCATAAATTAAATATAACAACTCCAAGACCACAGTACAGTGGAAACAAGTTAATTAACTTTTTTTTTTGGGGGGGGGTGCAGAAACGTAGTAGAAAGTGTTTGTTAGGTGGTGTTATAGGTGGAGAGGATGTTATTTACATATGCATTATGGTTTTCAGTGTTATGAAGCACACTTTCAGTGTTTTGGGATTTAGATGTTTTGGTCTCAGTGTTATGAAATTCAACGTTATGAAATTTCATTGTTATGAAGTAGACCCATATATATATATATATATATATATATATATATATGATTATGATTTCTGATTTAGCTATAACTCAGTATAGATGCATTGTGAACATGTACTACATTCCCCTCCCTTAACTCATTCCCTCCAGTAGAGCTCTTTTGACTGTGTACCTTTAACTCCCAGTGGGTGTGGCTTCAGCCTTTAAAAAATGAAGTTATCACCTTACTGTAATAAGAAATACTCATTGACAGAGGTCATATATCAATACAACTGTGTTTTCCATAATGTATGCTTCAAGATAAAATATTCTAATACCTTGTATGTAACATGGTTTTGGAATTATTAATGGAAATATGAACAGGCAATATTTGATGCCTAGAGGTGCAGTAGGAGGTAACTCCAAAAACGCCTGGAGACGTCACTCAGCTGTAATGAGAAGCTATACTTTCTGCCCTAATGGAGACCTAGTATAATGCACCTTGGCAGTCTGGCATATCCTACCCTATTCAATTGACCATTTCGACTTGTCAGTTCAAGGTTACATCTCTGAAAAAAAAAAAAAAAATGAACGTGTGTGTGTGTGTGTGTGTGTGTGTGTGTGTGTGTGTGTGTGTGTGTGTGTGTGTGTGTGTGTGTGTGTGTGTGTGTGTGTGTGTGTGAGTGTGTGTGTGTGTGTGTGAGTGTGTGTGTGTGAGTGTGTAGTCGTAGAAGTAGTAAACATCTGCATCTTGACTTTGTCTCTTCCTGGTAATGTTTTTTCCCCAGATATGAACATTGCAGGTGCTTTAAAACATCACTTTCAGGGGCAAATAAATAGTGGTTTTAGTTCTTTAAGTATTAAAAAAAACACAGCATATTCATTGATGTCCTTCTGTTCTGATGTTGCAGTATTGATAGCAGTAGGGAGTTGCTGCTTGCAGCGCCACCATCCGGCCATTATACCAAAGTCTTTGTCTCAGGAGGGTACGTGTGACGTCTCTTACCTGGGCCATAAACCGACGTTGGGTATAAAAGTGACGCCTGCACGTACCCTCATCAGAATTGTTTTGCCACATACAGTAGTGCTTGTGAGGTTTGACCAGGAGGGTCCTAATATGAGACCCTTAGACTTACAGGAAGGTCCTAATATGAGACCCTTAGACTTGCATGTAGATGTAAGTCTAAGGGTCTTATATTAGGACCCTCCTGGTCAAACCTCACAAGCACTACTGTATGTGGCAAAACAATTCTGATGAGGGTACTTGCAGGCGTCACTTTTATACCCAACGTCGGTTTATGGCCCTGGTAAGAGATGTCACACATACCCTCCTGAGTCAAAGACTTTGGTATACTGACCGGACGGTGGCGCTGCAAGCAGCAACTCCCTACTGTTATGAATACAGTAACATAGAAGAGAAGGACATCTAAGGGTATGTTAAGTTCTTACAACTATTCTTTTTATTTAGTGAAATCAGTTGTTTATAATGCTGAACATGGTGTGCATCCTTTTTTGTGGTCTAATGATTTTTTTTTTGCTATTTTCAGGGAAACCTGCAGATTCATCAAGTACACGTTGGCCAGGATGGGCAGGTAGGAGGAGCTTGTATTCCTGTGAAAATACCCATTGCACTGTATATTAATCTCACAGGTTTGATCTGTTTTCCCATTTATAATGCAAGAACGTTGTCTGTAGTCTGAATGTTATTTATTTATAATGTGTACTAAGATTTTGATTGGTCTGCATAGTACATAAATACTTGTAAGCCCATGTTTACTGTCTTGAAAACTAGCATTGAACTCGAGACATGCACAGTTTGACAACAAATTCCATGTCTGTTTTCTGCACACTTAGAGCTTTACAGTTTTCCTTCTGCCCTTGTTATACATTTGACTGAAACACTGTATTGTAAAATGTACTGACTGCCATTGCTTAAAGTGACAACTATATATCCTATGTACAATTTTCAGAAAAGTAAACTGAAGCTTTCAGTATGTTGGATGGTAACATTATCAAAGTATAAAATATGGCATATAATTTTTTTTATGTTGAGCCACCATAACATAATCTCTTTATGAAGTATGTTTTAATAGAAAAAAAAAACACTGTATGACAGAAACTAGAAAAAAAGATTTATGGGTTAAACTGAAAAAATGACCACTGTAGTATGTAAGTATTTATTTCATTTTCTAACTGAGATAGGCTGATTAACCATAAACACAGTGGTCCCTTTTTAAGCAGTGACCTGGTGAAAAGAGCTCCAGCAGTAAGATACAAGGGTATCTGTTCACAGAGAACAGAAGAAGAAGGTAAGATAAAATGTAATTCAAATAATATGGGCAGGTGTTTGGAACAATGTGAGGGTTGTTACTAAAAAATTTAACTGAAAAAAGTGAGGGGTGGATTTGGAAAGTTATAACAAGGTATAAAATATTTACAGGAGGTGTGATAAAGGAAGAACAGAGGCTGTCTACACTAAAAGCCAAGAACTAAGGGTAGCACATTTTTGGGTGGTATGCTTTTCCTAAAAAAAAACTTGAATATATGTAAAGAATGAGCAACTATGGCACCACATGCATTGTCTTTAAAATATTAACCTTTGTGGACTGCTATTCCATCTGTAAAGGCTTTTAATGTATTAAAATTAGCAGCTTTGTCATCATTATACTCATTGTGTACTATGAAAATATTGTATTTTTGAGGTGTAAACACAAATAAATGCATACAGTGTCAAATCATTACTGTCAACAACACTGCATGAGGAAATACTGTATTTGTTAGTTGTGAACTTACTATGCACAACATACTTTAGAATATATGAAGCTTTTGTAAAATTATTTCTGAAGTATGCCTTTACCTGTGTTAATGTAAACACTTCTTTCATCATTGTATTACCATGGGTGTTAATCATGATGTTAAATGTCCTTTTGTAAACAACTCCAAACATCATACTGTCTTGAGGCTAGGTCATAGCTGAAAAGGATCTATTGGTCAGTCCATTTACCTAATAAACAAATTGAAATAAGTAAAATAAAGGCACACATGCGTGCAGTGATCTATATATTTAAATACATGAGGATTGCTTGCAGGTTCTTTGCTGCTCTCCCATGTGTGTGGGTCTGTGTTTGTTCTGAAAAACTTTCCATGGTTTTTGAGGGGAAAAATGATAGTAAGAATTATCTTTGTTTTGGAAGATTAAATCTGAAAATGAATCTGACCAGCAAGAAATGGAGAAGAAACTTCAAACTATTGATGGAGGGGAAGTTTTCTTAGTTTTCTTTGAAATGTTGCAGAATTCCATCTCTGGGCTGTTTGAAAGATGGGATGGTGCATCCTGAGTCTCATGTAAGAGCTAAGAAACCACATGTCGCTGGCACAGTATCTTCTTCTGATGTCTGATTAGGTCCTGCTGTCATGAACATATACTACTAAGGGCCTTGATATGAAAAAGTCTGAATGAGTATTACTCTTATTGATAAGTAATACTTTCATGATCTTTTTGTTCTTTTACATAAAAAATAAATTATAGTTGAATGATTTCTTTGTTGTTAAGACTACAGTTCATCATGACACTGTATGCACTTTAAAGCTTATTATATAATAAAGTACAGTTGTGTTAAGTTAAATTTACCATAACAGTAGACGTTGAAATTATCACTGCTGCAGTAGTGTTAGCTATATGGGTTATATCCTGCCAAATAAAACAGCTGACCAGCTTCCAAAGCTTCAGGGTACCTTCCATGCACCCAAACTGTCAGTCAGCTCAAGCTGACCTTACTAAAAGAAAATTTTGAGAGTGAAGCCCTTCAGAACTTTCCTGCCAGCAAAGTGAAGGAGGCTGAGTCTTGAAAAGACACTGCTAAGAACAACAAAAAGTAAATGTCCACACCTTGGGCTAAAAAACACCAAAAAACAGGGGGGTGGGGGAGGGAATGGCTACAACAGCAGTGATCATTTGAACATCTACTGTTGTGGTAATTTTAGCTTGCACAACTGTACTGTGTTCATCATATTGATCACTACTACAACAACATTATCTATATGGTTAAATTACCTTAGCTAACTACATTTGGGAGGTGGAAGGAGAAGAGTCCAGGAGCCCCTGGGGAATGGGCCAAGCAAAGCTTGATCTGGACTTAAAGAAGGAATCAAGCTTATAGTGCTTTGTAAAAGTATGTACAGTGGGTGAAGCAGCAGCTTCTAGAATACTTATAGAGTCCAACCCTTTCTAAAAAGCCATAGAGGAAACCCTGGTAGAGTGGGCCTTGACCCTGCTTGTTATGATACTAGTTGTCCCTTCTTCTTACCTTCAACGTAAATGAACAATTGATCAAAGATCTGAAAGAATTAGTTCTGTCAAGATAGTACCTGAGGTGACTGTGGACATCCAAGGTATGGAGTATCCTTTCTCCCTTATTTTAGGTTCAGGAAAGAAAACAGGGAAGTGGATAGTATATATACCTTTAAGAAGCTATCTAAGGGCTTGCACTGGAGTATAAATACTGAGCACATGTGAGCCTGACTGCCATTTGTAGTTAGCTGTTGCGATGTAAGCATGTATTGTAAGCTCGGTTTGTTAGTTTGTTCGTTCATATTTAAAGATGCTGCTGTTCATCCTGTTGTGTTTGTATTTACTAAAGCATCTGAAAGAAACCCCAAGCCGCCTTGTTTTATGTATTAGAGACAAACAAGCGGCATGGTGTCAGACGTGGGATGTCTAAAGGACATAGTATCAGAACTGGCATATCTAAAAGGGCCTGAAGTCAGAACTGGCATACCAAAGGGACATGAAATTTGAAACGGCTTTGCTAAAATGATTAGAGGCACTTGGCTACAGTTGGTGGAATATAAAGGGGTGGATCATTTCCAAAATGGGCAAAACTTTGCAAAACAGGTCAGAAACTAATTTAAAATTAAATCTTGCTCAGCACGATTTCTTATTTGTATAATATGAAAAGGGGCATACAAAACATTCTAAACGATAATTGCATGTTACAGATATGTATGATATTGATAAAAATATTCGAATTACTATGGAAAATGGTTGAAATAAAGTCTGAATTGCATAAAACGAATAAAATAAGGGAAATGACTGCATTTTCGCAAAGAATATGTATTTTCATATCAAGTAAAGATATCTGAGTTTTCAGAAGTGTATAAAGTGTTTGCATGTTTGTGCAGTGTTACAATAAAGCTATTTCACAAAGGACAGCCATTACAGAGTATATTTCACAAAGTAAAGTATTTTAAAGTGTTTGTTGTGCATTTGAATGTTGTTACAAGCTCACAAAACTGTTTGTTCATATACAGTTGCAAGGGCCATATTTTCAGTGTGCTTGTGTATACTTTGTGGGCATGGCAGACGGATTTTGGAAACCCATTGCACTTGTGTTTGGCAGTAATATTGCAGAGAACTGGAGATTGTTTGAGCAAGAGTATGATATTTTCATACAGACTTCATTTTCTGATGAAGATGACTGTACAAAGGAATTTATTCTGCTTTATTTAACTGGGTCAGAAGCCACTAAAAGGGGATGCTCATTTGTGTATGCACCTGCTATCTATGCTGGAGAGGGGGAAACCATCATATTGTTGTACCGGCTGAGTCAAGGGAGGATCCAGAGAGGATCCACAGTGCTTAAAACGTAAATTTAAAGACATGTGTAACCCCCAGACAAATGTTAGAATGGAAAGGCACTTATTTTACACAAGGGATCAAAAATCTGGTGAAACTTTTGCAGCATATATAACTGACCTGAGAAATAAAGCTAAAATTGTGCAGATTTGGTGACTTAAGGGATGAGTTGATAAAGGACAGTCTTGTGTGTGATATAAAAGATGATGCTGTGAGAAAGATTTTGCTTTGTAACTGATTTAACTTTAAATAACGCCATTGAGATTTGTCAGATATACGAGTTCACAGAAAAGCACACAAATATGCTTACAAAAGAGAGTAGCTCTAGAAGGCACAGTGATAAAGCTCATATTGATAGTATGCAGCACTTTATCAAAAGAAACAGGCCCAACCACATGGGAACTGAAACCCCTGCAGCATTCACTGGTAAACCCCAGAACTTTCTAGCACATTCCAGACATTGCGCAGTCTCAGTGAAGCATGAGAGTGAGTCAGCAAACTCAAAGCATGGGCCCCAACCAAGTTTCACTACAAACTGTCGTAGTTGTGTTGGTAATCATGAATCTAAAAGGGAAAAATGTTTAGGTTTTGGTCAGCAATGCCACAGATGTAATAAATGGAATAATTTCAAAAGATTTTGTAAATCAAAAGGCCCACATTCTTTCATTAAAAGGGAACATTTTAAGAAACAAGTTGCTCAAATTGGAAAGTTATGGAGTAGAATTGCCGCCCACTCTTTATGTTGATGGTGTGTCGGTGCTTCATAAAGTGGTCAATGCAGTAGATTTAAGGGCAAAGAATGAAGTATTTTGTACTGCTTGGATAAATGGCAAACTCACAGAGCTCAAAGTCAATACTGGTTCTAAGTGCAATGTTATGTCTGCAGAAACATTTGTGGGAGTGTGTAAAAGTGAAAGGCTTGATTTGGCAAGGTGTGCAAAACTTGTTGCTTATGGAGGTGAAGAAATTCAAACAGAAGGCTCTGTAGTGTTTTCATTTTATTCTGCAGGAAGACGCTACAGATTATTTTATGTGGTCAAGAGGCATGTCCAGTCATTATTAGGGCTCAGAGACAGTTTGAAAATGGGATTGCTTTAATTTAATAAGGAAGTCCATCATGTTAGCTTAAAAGACCACTACTCTAATTTTGCCCAGCATATTTTTTTTTACCTATGCTGATCTTTTCTAAGACAAACTAGGCAGATCTCCATTTGTGTACTCCATGAAGTTAGACCCAGAGGTCAGTCCAGTTATCAGGCCAGCACTTAAAGTTCCAGTAGCCATGCAGGACAGAGTCAAAGCCTAGTTAGACAAAATGGTGCAACAAGGTGTGATTTGTCCAGTTGAATCTCCAACCGAATTGGTATCTTCCATGGTTGTAGCTCATAAGAAAAGCTCAGATGACATAAGAATATGTATTGACCCACAAGATTTGAACAAAGAGCTAAAAAGACGTCATCATCCAATGCGCAGAATCGAAGAAGTCACAGTCTTGATGCCAAATGCCACTATTTTTTCTGTCTTAGATGCAAAGAGTTCATTTTGACAAATTCAGCTTGACAAAAAAATCCTCATTGCTCACTACTTTCAGTACTCCGTTTGGCAGGTACGGATTTATGAGAATGCCATTTGGGATAAATTCTGCAAGTGAAGTCTTTCAGCATGCAACGGAGCAAATTTTTTCTGTGAATCCTTTTGCTGTCATGGTAGACAACTTATTGGTAGGAGGTCATGATGAAGCAGAACATGACAGATACCTCAGAAAAGTTCTAGAAAGGGCACATCAAAGTGAATCTCAAGCTCAACCCACACAAATGCAAGTTCAGACTACAAGAAGTTCCTTATGTTGGAACAGGGTTACGACCAGACCTTTCAAAGCAAACAGCCATTCTTGAGATGCCAGCTCCAAGCAATGTTCAAGCCGTGCAACATTTTCTTGCATGGTCAACTACCTAGGCAAGTTCATTCCAGATTTGAGCCAATTATCAGCACCACTCAGAGAGCTGACATGCAAAGATGTATCCTGGTCTTGGTTAGATCAACACCAAAGAGTATTTGATGTCCTGAAAGAGACTTGCTACCCCGTCAACTCTGAGATACTGTTATGTTCACAAACCAGTTACACTTTCTTGTGACACTTCGAAATTTGGTCTTGGTGCAGTCATTCTACAAGAGGATTAACCTGTTGCCTATGCATTCAGAACTCTTACCCAAACTGAGATGCTGTGTACCCAGATCGAGAAAGAGCTTTTGGCAATTGTTTGCATGTTCAAAGTTCCATGATTATGTTTATGGTAGACCTATCCAGATCGAAACAGATCAACAACCATTAGTCACTATCTTGAGAAAGCCAGTGCATTCAGCTCCCGCCAGGCTGCAGCGTATGATGCTGAGATTGCAAAAGTACAATTTCAGTCTTGTCTACAAGAAAGGCAAAC
This sequence comes from Protopterus annectens, assembly GCF_019279795.1. Taxonomy (NCBI): domain Eukaryota; kingdom Metazoa; phylum Chordata; order Ceratodontiformes; family Protopteridae; genus Protopterus; species Protopterus annectens. The sequence goes on from NC_056741.1 coordinate 1,991,988,387, forward strand.
TTCTTTATCTTGCCGATACGTTATCCCGATCACACAGAGAAACCACTGAACAGAATAATAAACAAGGTTCTCATTCGATTGATGATTTTGAATTCATGAAAATAATAAATGTTTCTTCCACACGTCTTGATGAGTTGAGGGATCACACAGTTATGGATCCAGTTTTACAAAAGTTCAACCACTTTATCAATCATGGATGCCCATCAAAACAATCTCGTTTACCTTAAGAAGTGCAGTGTTATTTTCCATGCAGAGATAAGCTTTTGTCTAACAAAGGTATTATTATGAAAGGTCTGAAAGTAATTGTTCCAAAGTACTTGCAACAAGAGTACATTATTATTCTGCATTGTGGTCACCCAGGAACTGAATCTATCAAAAGAAAGGAGAGAGAGAGTATCTTGGCCTTTTATGTCACAAGACATTGAGAGAGCACTTTCTTCTACAATATGTAATAGTACAAAGCCTCATTAACAGAAAGAAACGACTTCAGCTTAACCAGATTCCATAACTACCTTGGTCGACAGTAGCCACTGATATCTTTGAGTGGAATGGTCAACATTATTTGGTATTAGTAGACTGTTACTCCAATTGGTTCGAGATTGACCTACTTCCCAACCTAGCATCCAGTACTGTCATTACTAGGATGAAGCATCATTTTGCTGTACACGGTAGTCCACACAACGTTATTTCTTGCCAATGGCACGCAGTTCACAAGCCAACAGTTTAAAATATTTGCTGAAGAATGGAACTTTACTCATGTACAAGTAGTCCAGAGTACCCGCAGTCAAATTGTTTGGCAGAATGTGCAGTTCAAAGTGCAGAATCTTTACTTGAGAAGTCAAAACGAGATGGTAGTGATATTTTCCTGAATCTCTTGAGTCTCGGAAATATTCCTTATGGTAAACATCTTGGTTCACCTGCTCAGAGACATCTATCGAGAAAAAACAGCACCACATTACTACTCAGTAGTCAATTGTTTGTTCCTTGTATCAAGAACAACAGATCAGTGAAAGCCAATCTGTTGAAGAAACGCCTATCTCAGAATTCCTACTACGATAAGACTAGCAAACTGCTCAATCCATTATGAACGGGAGAAGTGGTAAGGATCCAAAGGTTATGATCAGATTGGTGTCGTGAAGAATACTGATCCAGAGCCAAGATCGTACATTATGGAACCAGGAGAAGCAACTTTTAGGTGGAATCGGCAACATTTGAGACTGGTGTCCGAGCCTATACCACAGCAAATAGCCTGTGGGAAAGACTCTTTATCTCAGAGTGAGTTTTCTAGTGTTCCAGTTCCAGAGGACATTCCTGTTCCTGTGCCAAATCCAGAAGTTCCTGATATGAGTTGTACACCGCAGACTGTCTGCAGCTAAATTTAGTCCCAACTGTTATATTATGAGATATGGTCGAATCTCTAAACCCTGTAGCAGATATGAAGCAACTTGGGCATGAACATTGTGTTTTGTTTCCAATGTATATAGTAATGTATTACTAGCTGTAATATTGTTTTGTATAAAGGGAAATCTTTTTAAGAGGGAGGATGTAGATCAATGAGAGTGTATATACCTTTAAAATGCTATCTAGGGGCTTGCACTAGAGTATAAATACTTAGCATGTGCGAACCTGACTGCCATTTTGGAGTTAGCAGTTGAGATGTAAGCATGTATGTATGTAAGGTGCGTTTGTTAGTTTGATCGTATTTTTAAAGATGCTGCTATTCATCTTGATGTGTTTGCATGTATTAAAGCATCTGAACGAAACCCCAAGCCTTCTTATTTTATGTATTAATGATGAACACACGACAGATGGTTTGACTTAAAGTAAACATGGATACTACTTCAGCCATAAAAGAAGTATCAGTTCTGAAAAAAAACTATTCCTAAGCAAGATGAGATTAACTCACCATAAGAGCTTGAAACTTAGACACCCTTCTTGCAGAGGTCAGAGCTATCAGTAAAACTGTATCTGATGATGTTGTTTTCATCCTTCCTCAACATGAGTTTGGATCTGACCCTCGGATCCAACTTGGCCGCATACTCTAGACTTTGGATCCAATTCTTGAGCTCCTCCCTCTGCCCATAATGTCTTTGTCCCTCCCCAATGCATGAAATCTCGTTTGCTACCATCATGCTGAGATGCAGGTGCCTTCTGTCGAGCAAGAAATTAGTATTTTTTTTTTGTAAGTCCTTTTGACATATTTACTTCAACTTTTTCTCTGCCCTTTGTCTTAACCTCCCTTGTAGTGTACACAACAGCATTAGGTTTCTCTGTTATTTTTATAATATTCCTAACTTTGCCATAGTTGGTAATTCTTCTTTACCCTTTAACATAGGGTATTTTCTTGATTACTATTGCTGGTAATCGTCTTTTCTTTCCTGTTCTGCTCTTTAAAAAAAAAAAAGTTTATTTTTGTTTTACATTTCTAGTGCACTGCTATTATTGCACTGCCGACCTTCCTCCTGTCATGGCCGATAAACCGACAGGGTTCAAGAAATGCACTTCTTGTCGGCATAAAATTTCAAACTTGGATGCCCACAAGGAGTAGGTTTATTGTCTCGGAGCAGCCCATATGGATACCACCTGCAGCATTTGTTCTACTTTTAATCCAAGGGCTATAGCTAACCTACACTGCAAGCTACTTTTGAAAGGACTCCTTCCAACTGCTGCAACTTCTTCTTCTGGGGCTAAAACCCCTGAAAATATTCAAAATCTTCTCCATTTGAGCACAGAAAATGCTCCCCGATGAAGTTTTCTAGGACTTCGTTGGAGCCACCAACTAAATTCAAACATCCTGGGATCCAAAGGCCCGATCTTCGGATCCAAAACAGTCAGATCCTAAACTTCTGGATCCAGTTAATTATATCTGCAAGCCCTATGGCACCTACCTCTCATCCCAGACCCTTGGATCTGAAACCTGGCACCTTTCAGAGAGTTTGCACAGTAGAGTTCATCCTGGATCCAACTTCTTCTACTCTATATTTTCCTTTCTTGCAGAACCCAAAGAAACATTCCAGGCCACAGTCCACCACATCTTACAGGTCCTCCAGAAGTTTGTCAGAAGTGGATGTGAGTAGGATAATGTTAAAATTTCTCAGAGCTCAGATCCAGATGGGGGTCATATCGACTCTGTCGCCTGTTGGATCTATGAGCCTTCCAACCATGTCTCATGTGATTCTGTCCCCTTCTGCTACCCATCCCATTGTTTCGGAGCCCCAGGATCCTACAGTGCTGAGAGGTCTGGAGTCACATCCGAAGAAGATTTCTTCAACTCCGACAGTGTCCCCAACTAGTTCTGCTCCTGTACTTTTGGATCGGAATGGTTATTGGATCCATGGGGCCAGGATCAACTCCGATGTTATTTGATTTGTCACAGCCCCTTCGAGCCTTGGGTCTGGTTCCATCTTTAAGGCATAAGTCCGATGCGAGGCATGATCTGTCTGCACTGGAAGTCTTGGCTCTGGTGCAGTTGGTTGTGGCTTCTCTAAGTCTGTCTACATTTGAGGTTGTGAAAACGGCTTTTTCTCTTTCCAGAGAACCGTTTTCTCATCCTTCAGAATCCAGTCCCTGTTCCCTCTTTGGTTTTGAGTTGTGAGTCAATCAGACCTACTCCACAGGGCAGCCAGTCCAATGTTCTTCCAAGCAGTTCCTGTAGAGGAACTCCCCCTCTCTTCAGTACCTCCCCTGAACATCCCCCCAGAGGAGATTCATCTGATGAGAATGTGCAAAAGGAGGCACATAGATTCCCTGCTGGAATCTCTCAAGGAGGATACTGATTTCAATGAAGGAGAAGGGTCCCCAAGAGCACCACCAGATGATAGAGAAGGGTCCCCCAGATCATCACCAGATGATATCTCCTTTGGAGACATATTAGAGATCCTCAGAAAGGTGGTTGATCTTTCAAAAATCCCTCACCAGAGGAATCAGTATTTTTGGAAGCTTTTGGTTCTGGCTCATCTGTGTTGGCTTACCTTTCCCCGGTGGATGAGCGGTTTGATTTAGTTTCCTGCCAGGCATGGAAGGAGCTGGATATCATCAAACCCATTCCAAAAAGACCCGACAAATACATAGCTCCTCCCAAGGATAAATCCCACTAGAGCAAAGGAGTGGCAGTAGATGCTGTGGTGGTGGCGGCAGCAGCCGCCAAAAGAGAGCTAGCAGAACAGAGCTCTTCTGTCCACCCACCAAACACAGAGTCTGGGGCACTGGACATATTTGGAAAGTGAGTCTTTGCTCTGTGACCTTTGCCTTGAGATCTCTTAATTACCTGGCACATTCCACAAGACTACAGAGAGATTTGACCGAGGAGCTCTCAAATTCTCTCTCAGGGCCCATGTCTGCAGAGGATTGCATAACAACATCTTCTCAGCTGGTCACTTTGTAATCAATTTCCAATGCTTCCTTGAGGTTGATCTCACACACAGTTGAAGGCACCTCAAGGGCTGCTGGTTCAGGCATTGCCATAAGAGACATGCCTGGGTGTCAGTCTATGTGACTTTAAGGAGCCTTTTAAGACATCCTTCATTAATGCCCCCTTTGAAGGTGGCATTGCGCACCGGGCAGCACTGGTCAACTAGGGTTAAACTATTCCCAGCTCCATGAAGTCTGCTCTTTAAGTTTTCCCTTGGAACTAGACAAACTTTCAACTTAAGCACTTAAACCATTTATTTCACAGCCCAGCACTAAATCAAATCTCATAGCAAGCGCTAATTAACCGTAGCACTAGACCCCCTATACTGTCCAGAAGGACAAGGCTCGCTATTCATCCCTACCAGCCAATCAGTAAAACAGCTCACTTTACCTATTCGGGCATGTCCAAAGGGCAGTTTCAGGTGTACTCTCCAGCCCAACTGGTGAACCTGGGCATTTTGAGGCAATGTTACAACTGCCTCATGTACACAGACTACCCTCTCCTCCTACCACCAAACACTAATATATGCAAGAGATGCAATTATACAGCCAAACTGGAGGCAAAGCTCTCTCAACCTAAGACTTGAACTGGCAGTCAAGAGGAGAAGGAAAATACTTGCAACACACCACCAGTCTCACATAGACCTGCTAAACCAACACTGGCAAATAACACACATAAATACACAAAAACATACCCGGAGACTCTAACTAAAAATCTGCAAAACCAGCAGAGACCTCCAAAGCAGACACCCAAGCAACCTCCACACCCCATCACAAACCATGAAACACATACTTCAAATAATCAGTGTGCCATGCAGTCACAGCTCTTAAGGCAAAGTAACATGCCCAACACACTAGTAATAGGCGACTCTATAGTCAGGCACACTGATGACCCACTAACTAGGATGGACAAGGAGAAGGTTATGGTTAGTTGCCTGTCGGGAGCCAGGATCCACCACATAACACAAGCACTCAGGTCGCTCCAGAACAAGTACAAATACGACTCTGTCATTGTCCATGCTGGTGTGAATGACCTGAGATGTACCTCCCTGGACTACATGAAAAGAGACATGAAAGAGCTCTCTGATCACATAGCCAAGGCCAGTATGACCCTGACCCTGAGTAGCATCCTGCCCTCACCAGGAATGATGCCAAAATATAAAGAAAAAATGATCAATTTCAACAATTGGCTAAGTTTCTGGTGTCATTCAAATGGGATCCATTGTCTGTCCACCTGGGATGACATGCTCGACAAGCTACATTGCTTTGCAAGAGATAGCTTGCACCTGGCACCCTTAGGCTTTCGAATACTGGCCAAGGCTTTTGCTGCCCCCATAGTGTCTTTTTTAGGCAAAGCTCAAAAGACAAACCCACCACCGTAAATAGCACAAGTAACCAAAAACTGAGGGTAATGCTACTCAGTGCCAGAAGTCTAAACCTCTAAATGCATGTACTCGAGGCACTCCTCAGTATGGAGAACATTGATATCTGTGCAGTAACAGAAACCTGATTTAAGGCTGCAGAGAGCACACCAGCACTACCAGACTATAACTCATACCATACTTTTCGGCCACAGAACCCGGAACGAAACACAAAAGGCGGGGGTGTATCCATATTCATCAAGGATACCCACACCTCCAGGTTAGTGGCACAGCACAATGCCTCAGAGATCATTCATGTGCAACTAACAACAGGCAAAACTGCAATTCAAATTGTAGCTTGCTACAGATCACCCACCATGACCCCCATTCCGCTTTTCTGGAGACACTGGAAAATATGAAGGTCCTACCAAACGCCCTAATATTGGGTGATTTCAATTACCCAAACATTAACTGGGAGAACTACTCAAGTACTAACTCCCTTGCTCAATGCTTCCTAGAATTTATAAACTTGAACGCCCTGGATCAACTGGTCAACACCCCTACCAGAGGTGACAACGTATTGGACCTGGTCATCACCAACATAGGCAGCCGGTGTTCTACGCTGGAGTTCAACACCTCGCTGGTTACATCAGACCATAGACTAATCATACTGGATATCCGCATTCCGCCCTCACCCCCAATCAAGGAAACCACCATGAAAAACTTTTCAAAAGCAAACTTCACGTTACTTAAGACCGAGGTGGAAAGGTTCACAGCCCTCATGCTAAAGGACAACTCTGTCCAAGCTGCTGAATCCCTTACAAAGGCACTTTATGAGCACCTGCAAGAATGCATGGATCGTGCTATCCCAAGCAAAACCAAGACTCACTCCTCCAAGAAAAGGAAACCAGTCTGGTGGACCCCTGCCATAAATAAGCTATACAACAGAAGGAAGAAACTTGTACAGAAAAGAGTAGAATCCCAAGAAGGAAAGGCATCCCTGATCAGTATCAGCAAGAAACTACGATCCCTCATAAAATCATCCAAGGCTAGCTTCGAAAGAAAAATAACCAAGGACTCCAAAGATAACCACAAAGCTTTCTTTAGTTATGTCAAGAACCTAAGTGGAAATTCTCAGATCTGCTCTGAGTTAGTGCAGAATGGCACAAAATACACTGAACCGACTGATATTGCCAACATTCTAGCAGACAGGTTTAGTGCAAACTTCACCACCCTCTCACCCCCTAAAGGGACAATAACCATACCAGAAGAATGTAGAGCCCCGGCAATCACTGACACACAGGTTAAAACAGCCCTATCCAAAGCCAAAAACACAGCTTCAATGGGACCGGACGGTGTCCCAGGCTGTGTCTTATACAAAGTCCAAAATGAACTAACCCCTCACCTAAACACACTGTTCAAACTCAGCCTCTCTACAGGCTACATAAATATAGAGTGGTGCACAGCGACAGTTATCCCGCTCCACAAAGGTGGAGCCACAACGGACCCTGGGAACTATTGCCCTATAAGCCTGACTAGCCTGGTCTGCAAGTCTATGGAGCGCATCATCATGGAACTCGTTAACAGAGACATTGGGAACCTCCAAACATTGGACCCTACCCAGTTTGGCTTTGTTAAGGGCAGATCATGCCTCCTAAACCTGGTGGACTTCTTTGAGGCAGTTACCAAGGCTGTAGATGAGGGAAAGGAGGTCCACACAGCCTACCTAGACCTCTCAAAGGCTTTCGACACCATTCCCCATTCTGGTGTTATAGACAATCTCACCAGCCTGAACATAAACCCCCTACGTCACGAGATGGGTTGCCAATTGGCTCACGGATAGAACCCACATGGTGAGAGTTGCAGGCTCAAGGTCCAACTCTAAACCGGTTACAAGTGGTGCCCCCCAAGACTCAGTGCTGGGACCCCTCCTGATGTTCTTCGTGTTTCACTGTTGCAGTCATTACGTTTGGGTAATCTGCTTGCAGGTTTCCCTCAGTCAGCCTGATTAACAAAGTCTTGGGTCCTGCGTCAGTTGCTGTCCCTTCTACCATGACGTTAGGTTGTCAAGGGTATAAGACATGCAGCCAATGCCATTACATCAGTCTTTCTTGCCGTGCGGTGCCCGAAGCAGAAGCAGTTTGCAAGTGCCAGTCGGCCGACTCCTGAAATTTTCGTTTTCGAGTTTCAGAACCAAAGTCTTCAACTAAAAGCTAAGTACCCCGTTGGGGAAACTTTTTCTTGCTCCTTACTGATGTCAGTAAAAGTTCATAATTGCATTACTTGTGGAAAGCAAATACCTCATAAAGATTTTCATTCATACTGTATTCCTTGCCTAGGCCCTGACCACGACGTACCTTGCTGTCAGTTTTGTGCTTTATTTAATCAGCGCACTATCTGTCGTCTGTATATTTTTGCCTCTAAATATTTCGGTTGTCGGTTTAATTATCCAGAAATGTCGGTTAGCCATCCGACTACTGGGATTCCGAAAAAACGCAAAGATAAAAACAGAGACAGGCTGCCGAGGTCCAAAACTGCCAACAACGTTTTTCCTAAGTCAGTTGCTAGTTCGTCGGTACTCAGTGAGGCGCTTTCGCAGCCCCTGATACCCACTACTTCTGATTAGCAGGCCTCTACTGAGACCCATTTGGAGTCTGGTATGCTATGAGATGCTTCAACTATGGAACCCGCGGATGTCTCTACCTTGGATGGGTCCGGAGCAGCTGTGCAGGCACCGGCTTCTGAGGGTGTATTCAGGCCTACGGACTTGCATATTAAATCAACACCTCCTTCATTACTAAGGCCTAAATCTCGATCCATGTCTAAAAAACTAATGCCCAGGCCACATGCTCAGGCCTCTATGCCTGAAAAACAAATGATAAAAATGGCTGAAGACCTAATAACTCTAATCAGGGGTAGCCAAACCCCCCCCCCCTTCTAAGAGGCCTAGGGCTGAGCTTGATTATGAATCTTCTGATCAGGATTCTGTTTTTTTCTGACTCTTCTGATGACCTGGATTTGTCCTTACCAGGATTCTGATGCACAGGACTCTATATTTCCTCTGCTTCCCCTCCTGAGGATTTTTCTTTTGTGGAAACCTTACATACTCTAAGGGAGCATTTTCACTGGGAAAGCCAGGAATTTTCTGATTCAAAAAAGAGGCTTAGGGATTTCCTTCTCCTACCTCATCATAGGTCTTTGGCTATTCCTCCTGTACTAGACATTGTTGATGATGCCTTCTCGGAATCCAGTGTGGCCTCTGATTCCCTGCCTCTTGCTCCCAGTAAACTTGACAGATACTACAGGGTCCCTGAGTCCCACAAGTTCCTTTTCAAAAATCCTACTGCAGATCCAGAGACTATTTCACAGGGGCCCAAGGGCATTAAGGCATCTACTGCTAAAAATCCTACCCCTTCTGATAGAGACACCAGGGCGCTGGATAGATGGGGTAAAAAGGTTTACATTTCAGCAACCTTGGCCATTAGAGCTTTAAACTGCCAATTTCATATGTTAAAATATCAGCAACATGTTATTGGACTGCTTAAACAGAAAATGATGTTAATTCCTGACTGTGTGGAAAATTAAGACTTACAGGATTTAATGCATTCTGCTGAACAAGTTGGAAAACATACTTTGCAATGTGGTTTTGATTCTTTACAGGCCTCTTTCAGGACTGCTGTTACTGGGTCTGTGCTTAGAAGGCATGCTTGGCTTAAGGAGCAATCTTTGCCTGATCATGTTAAAGCTACTTTGACAACAAGGCTGAAGAAGTTCTTAAAAAGATGGAAGATAAAGCTAAATCTGTGCAAACTGTTAAAGATTTTTTACAAGTTCAGCCTCCTAGATTTAGTAGGCACTGGCCCTCTAAGAATTGCTCCTTTCCAGCCCCTTCCAGGTCTTCTCAAGCCAAACCCAGACACAGCAAAAACCCCAGGTTTCAGTCCCAGGGGACTCTCAGAACTAAGCAGTGGGGGTCCTCCACTTCCAAGTCTGGGAATAACAATACTCCCCCCTATGGTAAACTGTCTCAGTGACTTCCTTTTAAAATTTCTAAGCACTTATCTTCTGACTGCCCCTTTGGGGGGAAAGATTGCTCTTCACACAAAGAACTGGGAACTCATTACCCAGGACAAATGGGTTTTAAATATAGTGTCACAGGGATACAGATTTCACTTCCACGTGTTGCCAATGTCAAGTGGGTGGCCAGACCTACCCCCAAATCAGTGGGCAGAGGCCCAAAAACAAGTACTTTCTCTCTCTTAAGTATGGGGGCTATTCATCTGGTACCAAAAGAGGAAAAGGGGCAAGGTTTCTACTCAAGACTTTTCCTGGTACCCAGAAAAGACAAATTATGGCATCCTATCCTGGACCTGCCTACTCTAAACACCTTTCTGGAGATTCCAAAATTCAAGATGCTGACTCTTCACCAATTACTTCCTCTGCTAGGCAAAGACGCCTGGTTGGCAACACTAGATTTAAAAGAAGCATACCTGCACATCCCAATCAGGGAATCTTGCAGAAGATACCTATGCTTCACAGCAGGCTACACGCACTATCAGTTCTCTGCACTGCCCTTTGACTTATCTACTCCACCCAGGGTATTCACAAAGTGCCTAGCTCCAGTTATTGCATTTTGCAGGCAAAGAAGTATTCAAATATACCCATACCTGGACGATTGTCTAATTCAGGCAGAAAGCCAGGACATACTTTTGAATCTGGCTTTTGTAAAAAGGGTTCTAACTTGTCTGGGGTATACCATAAACGAAAAGAAATCACAACTGGTACCCTGTCAACAAATTATATTCCTGGGAGCAAGCTTGAATACAACTTCCCAGATGGCTTACCTCACGCCAGAAAAGCAAATTCATTTGACAACCTACTTCAAACAAGTGGCCACAAAAACCCTGCTATCTGCAAGACAAATACTGCAAGCCTTGGGGTTCATGGCTTCCTGCATTCTTGTAATTCTATATGCAAGACTGCATATGAGGAAACTACAGTGGTATCTAAAAAGCCTATGGAGTCAACATTCTCATAGCCTAGAAACAATGATTCCTATCATACCGTGCCTATGCCTAGAGTTCCTTTGGTGGGCAGAGGCCTGCCACCAAAACAAGGGACTACGTTTCACACCACCCCCTGCCACCCAAACCCTAACAACAGATGCATCAGACTATGCATGGGGGGCTCACCTGGCAGGGAAGTGCATTCAGGGCAAATGGAACCCAAGTCAAATGCACCTGCATATCAATCAAAAAGAAATGTTAGCTGTACAGAATGCTCTGACATCCTTCAAGGACTACATTCTTCCAGGACAACTAATGGTAAAGATGGACAACACCATGGTTATGTGGTACATAAACAAGCAGGGGGGTACACATTCTTATCCCCTCTGCAGACTAGCCATGGCATTGTGGAACACAGCCATGAGCTACCAAGTGCACCTACAAGCTCAATTCCTGCCAGTCAAATTAAATACACTGGCAGACGGACTAAGCAGAAACATCATGGACCCATACGAGTGGAAACTGGAACCAAGGATTTTGAACATGTTGACAAGCGAATGGGGAAGCCTAGATAGAGACCCGTTTGCCTCCCCCCAAAACTACCAATTGGACAAATTTTGCACAAGGACTCCCCACAAACAAGCCTGGAAAGTGGATGCGCTGGACTTCAGATGGAAAAACCTATCAGGATATGCCCCCCCCCCACTGCCTCTGCTCTCCAAAGTACTACTAAAAGTCAAACCGGACAAACCAAGGATGATTTTGATCTCTCCAGACTGGCCATGCCAACACTGGGTCCCCTCTTGCGCAGTGTGTCATGGTTATCTCCATGGCACCTGCCTCAGACTCCTTCCCTGCTGTCTCAGCAGGAGAACCAGATTCTGCACCCGAAGCTTCCAACACTGAACCTTGCAGCCTGGTTAATTTCTTAAACTCTCCCTTACCATCCCTCAGCAAACCTGTGATGAATGCCATCCTAGACTCAAGGAGGCCTAGTACTAGAAAATCTTATGCCGAAAAAATGGAAAAGATTCTGTGCCTGGAACCAATCTTAAGGGATGAGCGCAGCTGCACCCAGTTTACCCCAGATTTTACAATACTTAACTGTGATGCTTCACAAGGGTCTGTCTTTTTCCTCCATTAAAATCCATGCCTCAGCCATTTCAGCTCACTATAACACAGAACCTCACCTCTTCTCTCATCCACTGCTCAAGCAGTTCCTCTGAGGGGCCAAAAATTTGAGACCACCCAGGAGAGCTCCAACCATAGCCCGGGACCTTAACGTTGTATTGGAGAAACTCGCTCTACCTCCTTTCGAGCCAGCTGCTACTGCAGACTTAAAATTTCTTTCTTGGAAAACAGCTTTCCTTTTAGCAATCACTTCAGCTAGAAGGGTATCTGAATTACAGGTCCTTATGGCAGTGGAACCATTCATCATCTTTCATGCGGACAGGGTGTCACTCAGATCCAATCCATCCTTCATGCCCAAGGTGGTATCCAGTGTGGCTCTTAATTAGTCCATTCATTTGCCAGCCTACTTTCCCAATCCACAGAACAAAGGGGAATGGATACTGCATTCCTTGGATGTGCACAGACAACTTAGATTCTACTTGGACAGGACTAAACCTCAAAGCAAATCTGAATAACTGCTGGTAACAGTTGCTACAGGGGCAGAGGGGAAGGGTATTTCAAAACAAACCATTTCTAAATGGATAAGATATTGCATTCATTTCTGCTATAAGCACCATGGAAAACCTATCCCCCAGGGGATCAGACCTCACTCCACCAGGGCTTCATGTACTTCTACAGCCTTTCTCAGAGGCGTCCCTACCAGGGACATCCTAGAAGCTGCTACCTGGAGTTTTGTACATACTTTCACCAAGCATTATCATTTGCCAATTTTCTCTAAATCCAGAGCTGGCTTTGCCGCTGCAGTCTTGCAGGGCCTTATAGCTGGCCCTAATGCTCTCTAAACCCTTCCTCCCAACCATAGCTTTGGGAGTCTACTCAAATGTAATGACTGCAACAGTGAAACACGAAGAACATAGTACAGTTGTGTACACTTACCATAAATGTAGATGTTCGAGTGTGTTCAACGTTGCAGTCCTGGTTACCCTCCCTCCTGCCCCCTAACTTCTTTTGGCTATATCTCTACTTTCCTTTACTGTGCTTAAAAGCCTTTTTGGTGTATTTGCTTTTTTGTTGGAGGTATACCTTTGTGTTTTTATGTTTAATTGCTTCCCATTAGGGGGGCACCTGACATCTGAGGCAAGAAAAACTGATGTAATGGCGTCGGCTGCATGTTTTGTACCCCTGACGACCTGACGTCAAGGAAAAAGGGACAGCAACCGACGCAGGACCCAAGACTTTGTTAATCAGGCCGACTGAGGGCAACCTGCAAGCAGATTACCCAAATGTAATGACTGCAACAGTGAATACACTCAAACATCTACATTTATTGTAAGTGTACACAACTGTACTTTTGGTATATACTTCTCAGAGGTACAGGCAAGCACAGCAGGACTATGGCTGACCAAGTTTGCAGACGACTGCAAACTGGGGACCATAATTGACTCTCCAGCTGATACAGACATCCTCCAGAAGGGTCTCACTGAGATGGTTACCTGGTGCCAAAATCATGGCCTCAAGCTAAATGCCAGAAAGTGCATAGTCATCCCCTTTGGAAAAAACAAAGTACCGTGAACTACCACATATGTGGTAGTCCCCTAAATACAGAAAATGTAATAAGGGATCTGGGGACCCAAATAGATAGTAATCTCTCCTTTGATAATTATATTGCTAAGGTGGTTAGAAAATCCTTCTATGTGGCCAACCTAATCACAAAAGGGTTCACATCTAGAACAAAAGAGGTTATTGTGCCCCTCTGCTCATCACTCTTCAGACCATTCCTAGAGTACAGCGCCCCATTTGGGATGTACCTTACAAGACACCTGCAACAGCTGGAAAGATCACAAAATTACTTCACCAAGTGGATTACTGGCCTCAAACAGATGCCCTATGCAGCCCAACCGAACAAGCTCCAGCTGTACTCGGTTGCATACTGCTTACTCAGATGTGATCTCTGCCTGACATACAAGGCCATGTCCAACCCAGAATTGATGGACATGCTCCACCTAAAAAAAAAAAAACAAATCCCCAAGAGCCACACGCTCTAGGGATTTAAACCTCATCACAACGATAAATAGGATGTGCTGGAGGGATAGATTCCTGTCCCAGAGACTCCCCATGCTTTGGAACAGGATTCCAGTCTACATTAGGCAGAGCCCCTCACTAACACTCTTCAAGAGAAACCTTGATGAGTGGATGGGAAATAGAAAATTTACCCTGGGGATCACTGCAGTGGCTCTGCTGGACAGAGGCACAGGGAACTAATGACTCTGCTGGACAGAGGCATAAAGAACTAATCTAAGGGCTTGGCGAAAGCCAACACATTCTGGCTAGGCTTATAGATGCCCTTGGGCAGATAGCCTAGTATTTACCTATGAACCTAAGGTTACAAAGGGGGCATTAATGAAGGTTAAAGAAAATGATGTTAAAGAAATACCCACAGTGAACAAGAAGGGAAGACTCAGTCTGCCATGGGAATCAAGTTTTCTACCCCTTAACAAACCTTTTCCAGGAATCAAAGAGGCAATAAGAAAATGTGGTTCTGCAAATCTCTGGTACCTTTCCCAGATTCACGCCAGAGACAACTCCTTCAGAGGCAGAAGAGGGAGTTCCAATGGTAAACATTGTCATAGAGGCAGAGGAGGCCTGCAAAATCAGGATTTCAGCCAGACACCTGGGCAAATATAATAGAAGATTCCTGGGTGCCAAGAATACTATCCAGAGGTTATTCCATTCCATTTTTCCAATTTCCTATTTGCAAAATTGAAAAAGTTTCCCATCATTTAACCCAGTCAGAGGAAAGCAGCAGTGCAAGAAATTCAAAAGCTGCTAGACAAGAGAGTCATCCAAGAGGTCCCACCAGAGCAAGCAGGATTTGGAACTTGCTCATGTTTCTTTTTAGTCCCCAAGAAGTGAGGGGACCTCTGTCAAATTCTGGATCTGAGCAAATTGAATCAGTACGTAAAAAAGGTCCAAATTCCAAATGGTCACAGTTCAGTCCATTCTGACATTTCTTCGCAAGGATAATTGGATGTGCTCTATAGATCTTCAGAATGCATACTATCACATCAAAATATTCAGGCACTCCAAAAAAAAATTTGCTTTTATGGCTAGGAGCCAGTCATTACCAATTCAGGGCTCTGCCTCATAGCCCCCATGTTGTTTGCCCAATGCATGGCAGTGGTGCCTGCTCACCTGAGACTCAAAGGATTTTTAGAGTTTCCATATCTGGACAACTGGCTCCTCACTGCACCCTCCACCCTCCATGCATCTCCTTCAGCAGTCCAGGGACAATAAATTATGCCAAATCAAACTTGACAGCAGTTCAGAGCCTGGAGTTCATTGGTGCACATCCAAACACAACAACAGAAATTGCATCATTACCAACTCATCACATAACCACACTCAGATCTCAGGTCCATCAGATTTTTTTCTCATCCATCTCCTCCAGCCATATTAGTTCTTCATGCACTAGAACCCATGGCAGCAACCAAAGTATTACTTCCATTAGCACAGTACCATATGCGTGTCCTTTAATGGACTCTAGCTGTTCAGTGGTCTATTCTTTGACAACCACTGTCTTTTCCAGTCAGACTTACTCCAATTTGCAAACACCACATCCACAGGTGGATCCAGTCAGACAATATATATCTAGGCTGACCTTTTGCTTTACCAGCCCCCATCGCCACAGTGACTACGGACTCTTAGCTGGGGTGGGGGGGACTTTTCTTGGAAAAGACGGTCCAAGGCACATGGTCCCCCCAAGAGACCAATTTACATATCGATTACTGGAGGTGAGAGCAGTCCTATTAGCATTGCATGCATTTCAAGATGCTCTTCCGCTAGGAACAATTGGGATTCAGACCAACAAACATGTCTGTTGTGTAGTACATCAACAAACAAGGGGGAACCCATACTTACCCTCTCTGCAGAGAGGCCATAAGAGTGTGACAATGGGCATTCTCCTCAAACTGCTTTCTAGCTGCAACACACATACTCGGAAAGCCAGCATGTTAACAGACAAGTTAAGCAGGTCCATTTTGATGCCAAACAAGTGATCCCTCAAACAGTCTATAGCGGAAAAGATTTTTCATCATTGGCGCCAACCTTGCTGCGACCTCGTTGCTTCCTTCATTGCAACGAGTGCTGTAGGTATTTTGCCATGATTCCTCTTCAGGGGGATTCACTGAGAGATGCTGTAGTCCATGTTTGGCCATCTGATCTCCTGTATATCCTATCCTCCACTTCCCTTGATTCCCAAGTTTCTATAGAAAGCAACACAGTTGAAGAGCTCAGTCATCCTCATTGTCCCCTATTGGCTTCGGCATGTATGGTTCCTCTTCCTATGGTCTCATCTTTGTTATCCTACATGGATACTGGAACCATTTCAAGATCTCCAGTCACATTCCTCAGGGTAAGCAGTCTCAGTATCCAGGTCCCCGAGCTAACTGCATGCTTTCTTTATTTCCAGTAATCGATAACCAAGGCTTTCTTCCCCGTACATATTATCCAAACAAAAAAACTCTACCAAGAAGGTTTACAAGAGTAAGTGGAAGAGAGTCTCCCTTTGGACATTGAAAACTGTTGCCCCTTTTTACCCTGGTTTCTGCTATCCTTGCCTTTTTACTGTTCTCTTTAAATAAGGAGATAGTTTTAATACGATTAAAATGCAATGGGTGCCATTTTTTCATACAGGAAAATAAAGAAATTATTCCTTGGCCTCTTTGAAGTTATGTAAAGCATTTTTAAAGGCAATTACCTCATCAGGCCACCAATAAAGGATCCTTCTCCTTCCTGGGATCGGTCAAGTCGTGCTACAAGGCCTAACTCAGAAACCCTTTGAACCTTCAGCAAAAAATTACCTAAAATTTCTTTCATGGAAAACAGTCTTCTTTATAACCATTACTTCTGCAAGAAGAATTTCTGAACTCCAGGTTTCTTCATCATAGGTTCATAGGAATGTACTAGGCTATCAGCCCTGGGGCCTATATAATTCTATTGCTGGCCTTTGTTTGTTGCCTATATAATTCTAGCCAGAAAAGATTCCTGGCTTTCACCCCCCCCCAAAGAAAATTATTTTCCTGTGCCTTTGTTGAGCAGAGCCACAGAAGTGATCCCCGGGGTGAATTTCCTATATAGGTTCATAAAAATGCTGTGTTGCCACCATGCATTTCACTGCCAAGACTTGAACCCAGGACCCTGTGCACTACATTTAGAACAACATACCATTATGCCAAATCAGCAGTTTTTTCAGGCTCCCCTCACTGTCTTCCATAAAGACAGGGTTTCTTTATGAATTAACCCTTTATTTTAACCTAAAGTAGCTTCTGAATCGAACATTAACCAATCCATTCACTTAATGGTCTTCTTTCCAATTTTTTTCAAATAAAGGAGAATACATCCTACATCTTGTAGATGTTCACAGTTAGATATTTATCTACACAGGTCAAAACAATTGAGAAAACCAGATCCGCTATTTGTTTCCTTCTCTCCAAAAAAGCTTGGTTATCCAGTTTCTAGAGTTACTGTAGCTAAATGGATCACTGATGGCATTGCTGTTCTCAGCAAGGCATTTCCCTGCCTAAGCCACCCAAAGCTCATTCATCTAGATCCATGACTATTTCATCTGCTTTTTGGTCAAGAACATCTATTGATGATATTTGTGCAGCAGCCACATGGTCCAGTGTTCATACCTTTGTTACTTATTACAAATTAGATCTAATATCCAGAAGTAGATCTGCCTTTGGCTCAGTGGTAGTCTGGAATATCCTTCCATGAGGGCTACGCAGGGTCAGCGTAGGTGAGGTCTCTGTCTTGTGTGTTGAAAAAGAATGAAAAGGACATCATAAGATTTATAAGGTATATGTGCTCACCATAACTAGGCATCTGTGTTGTCCATTTCCATTCTTCTTAAACTTCCCTCCCATCCATCCCCCATCCTTAAATCGTCTGGAGGAATTATGTTGGATTGTTATTGGAACTTACAGTTCCGGGTTTGAGCTCCTTTCTTTCAGCTATCCCTGCTTCTATCCAGTTCTATGGTCTTTATGGCAACAAACTCAATCTGAGGTACTGGGGATGGACAAGGGCATTATGGGTAGAGGGAGAATTGGATCCAAAGTCTAGAGTATGCGGCTGAGTCAGATCCGAACCCATGTGTTGAGGAAGAATAAAAATGGACAACACAAATGCCTAGTTATGGTGAGTACATAACTTATAATCTGATGTTGTCAATTTTCATTCATTCCGCAACAAATGGGACAGTTGCTTCATGTTCTCATTCATCCAGAAGTCTGACCAAAGCAGATGTGGATAGAATGATGATGAAATTTCTCACAGTGCAAATTTTGATGGGAGCTCTCCCGGCTCCTACCCCATTGGTTCTGGAGACCTTTAGAAATATTACTCCCATCTATTTTAGCTCCTCCTCTAATCCAACCTTTGGTTTCATAGCAGTTGGATCCAAGAATCCTGGAGCAGTCTTTGTCAGATTCGAAGATTTCTGTATGTTCCACTTTGATGCCATCTGTAAGTGGACTGGCTCTGAGTGTGTTGGAGCCGAATGACTGTGGGAACCGTAGTGTCATTGCCAGATCGGAGGTGTTGGAGTAAACTCTGAAGTTGCAGGAGCTATCTCTGCCCCTCAGAGCCTCAGCATTGGACAGCTCTGATGTTCTTCATGTGTCACTGTTGCAGTCATCACACTTGGGTTATCTGCCTGCAGGTAGCCCTCAGTCGGCCCAAATACCATAGTCTTGGGATTTCTGCATCGGATGCTGTCGCTTCTTATATGATGTCATGAGTATAAAAATGCAGCCGATGCCATTACATCAACTTTTCATGCCGAGCGGAGCCCGTAGCAGAAGCGGTCCGCAAGTGCCGGTCGGCCACCTCCTGAAATTTTGTTTATCGAGTTTCAGACCTGAAGTCTTCAAAAACATAAGTACCCCATTGGGGATTCTTTTTTTCTTGCTCTAACTGATGTCAGAAAAAATTAATAATTGTCTTGCCTGTGAAAAGCAAATACCTCACAGAGATTTTCATTCTTACTGCATCACCTGTTTAGGCCCAGACCACGACGTTCCTTGCTGTCGGTTTTGTGCCCTGATCAATGCCTGAACTATTTGTTGTCGGGCTATTTTTGTCGCTAAATTCTTTTGCTCTCATTCTCCTTATTCCAAAATGGCTTCAATAAGCCGTACGACTACCGATCTTTTAAAAAAAGTAAGGATAAAGACAGAGACAGACTGCATAGGTCCAAAACTGCCAACGACACTTCCGTTAAGATAGTCGCCAGTCCGCTGGTACTCAGTGAGGTGCTTTCGAAGTCCCTGATACCCGCTTTTACAGATTTGTGCGTCTACTGAGACCCATTCGGAGTCTAGTATGCCACGAGGTGCTTCTTCGACCATGGAACCTGCAGATGTCTCTACCTTGGATGGGTCCAGAGCTGCTCTGCAAACACCAGCTTCTGAGGGTGTATTCAGGCCTTCCGATGTTCATTTTAAACCGACTACTTCATTTCAAACCAAAAATACCAAATTTCTCATTCCTAGAGTTCGCACTACGCCTAGGAAACCGACAACCAAAGCGCATTCTCAGGGCCCCATGCAACAGAAACAAATGCTTAGAATGGCTGAAGACCTTATTACCTTAATTAGGAGAAGCCAGCCTTCGCCCTCTAAAAGACCAAGAACTGATTTTCCTTCTGATTCTTCAGATCATGAGTCCAGTGACTGTGACCCTTCTGAATACCAGGACATGCCTTTATCTACTTATGAGGATTCTGCTGCAGAGGATTCCATTCCCTCTGCTTCCCCACCAGAGGATTTTTCTTTCTGTGAAACCCTACATACCCTCGGAGAGCATTTCTGCTGGAAGTGCCAGAACTACCCACAGTCCAAAAAGAGACTCAGAATTTTTAAACTTGCCTCAGCACAGGCCTCTAGCTATCCCTCCTGTTCTGGAAATATTAGATAATGCCTTCATGGAATCCAATCTTACCCCTGATACTTTGCCACCAGCTCCCAGGAAACCTGACAGGTACTGCAGAGTACCTGACTCTCACAAGTTCCTATTTAAAAATCCTACTGCAGATCCAGAGACCATTTCCCAATGACCTAAAGGCATTAAGGCTACTACAGCCAAAACCCTACCACTTCAGACAAGGATTCTGGGGCTTTGGACAGATGGGGTAAGAAGGTATACACCTCTGCTACTCTTGCCATAAGGGCTTTAAATTGCCAGTGTCACATGTTAAAGTGTCAGCAACATATTATGGAACTAATTAAACAAAAAATTATGTTGATTCCTGATTATGCAGAACATAAAGATTTACAAGAGTTAATGCATTCTGCTAACCAAGCTGGAAAACATACTTTGCGATGTGGTTTTGATGCCTTAGAAGCATCTTGCAGGGCTGCTGTCACTGGGTCTGTTCTTTGAAGGCATGCTTGGCTTAAGGAACAAATCTTGCCAGACCATGTCAAAACAAAATTACTAGATGCTCCATTAAACCAAGAACGTCTGTTTGGCACTAAAGCAGAAGTAGTCCTCAAAAAGATGGAGGAAAAAGCTAAATCTATGCAAACTGTTAAAGATTTCCTACAGGTACAGCCACCTAGATTCAGTAGGCATTGGCCTTCTAAAAACTGGTCTTTCTCAGTCCCTCCCAGACCTTCTCAGTCCAAACCCAGGGGCAGCAGACCACCAAGACTACAGTTTCAGGGTATGCACAGATCTAAACAATGGAGTGCTCCCACCTCAAAATCACGGAGTAGTAAGCCACCATCCTATGGAAAAAGTTCACAATGACTTGTCCTTCACCCTTCCAAAGTTTGCCCAAGTACTTGCACCCTTAGGAGGAAAACTAGGCCTGCACACAAAAAACTGGGAGTGCATTACCCAGGACAGATGAGTCTTGAACATTGCATCCCAGGGATGCAGATTCTACTTCCAGTCACTGCCAACCCCAAGTGGATGGCCAGACCTCCCCCCAAACCAGTGGGCAGAGGCCCAAAAGCAAGTACTTTCTCTTCTCAGTATCAAGGCTATTCAACCTTTCCCAGCAGAGCAAAGGGGGCAAGGTTTTTACTCCAAACTGTATCTGGTACCTAGAAAAGAAAACTCTTGGCGCATTATCCTGGATCTGTTTATTCTCAACACCTTCCTGGTGGTTCCAAGATTCAAAATGCTTACGATCCAACAGCTGCTTCCTATGCTAGCCAAGGACTCCTGGATAGCCACCCTAGACTTAAAAGAAGCTTATCTGCACATCCCCATAAGGGAATCTTGCAGGAAATATCTATGTTTCAGAGCAGGCTGTATGCACTACCAGTTGTCTGTACTTCCCTTTGGCTTATCTACTGCTCCCAGGGTATTCACAAAATGCCTAGCTTCAGCCATTGCATATTGCAGGCAGAGAAAAATTCAAATTTACCCATACTTGCACAATTGCCTGATTCAGGCGGGACAGTCAGGAATTGCTACTTCAGCACCTGACATTTGTAAAGAGACTTCTAACTTCACTGGGGTACACCATCAACGAAAAGAAATCACATCTGGTACCCAGCCAAAAGATTGTATTCCTGGGAGCAAGCTTGAACACAGCTTCCCAGATGGCATTCCTCACTCCAGAAAAACAGATTTATTTGACAAACTACTTCAATCTACTGGCCACCTAAATCCAGCTATCTGCAAGAAAAATACTGCAAGCCCTAAGGTTCATGGCCTCTTGCATTCTACTAATTCCATATGCAAGACTGCATGTGAGGAAACTTCAGTTGTACTTAAAAAGTCTCTGGTGTCAACATTCTCAGGACCTGCAAACAATGAATCCTATCATTCCTTGCCTAAGGACAGAGTTCCTTTGGTGGGCAGAGGCCTACCACCACAACAAGGGACTCCCTTTCACTCAACCCCTCGCTGCCCAAACCCTAACAACAGACGCATCAGTCTATGCATGGGGGGCTCACATGGCAAGAAAATGCATTCAAGGCAAATGGAGCCCAAAACAAATGCACCTGCATATCAATCAGAAAGAAATGTTAGCTGTACAGAATGCACTGACAGCCTTCAAATACCTTATTCTTCCACGGCAACTATTGATAAAGACAGACAATGCCACGGTTATGTGGTACATAAACAAGCAGAGGGGAACCCATTTCTACCCACTTTGCAGGTTAGCCATGGCTCTGTGGAGCACAACCTTGACTAATCAAGTGCACTTGCAAGCTCAGTTCCTGCCAGGCAAACTAAATTCATTGGCAGACAGCTTAAGCAGAAATGTAATGGACCCACACAAATGGAAACTGGAACCCAAATCATTCAAGCTTCTGATCCACAGGTGGGGGGCACCAGAGGTGGACCTCTTTGCATCCCCGCAGAACTATCAATTGAGCAAATATTGCACCAGAACTCCCCACAGCCAAGCATGGAAAATGGATGCCCTGTCCTTTACATGGGAAAACCTCAATCTATGCCTTTCCTCCTCTGCCTCTCCTCTCGAAGGTTCTACTAAAGATCAAACAGGATAAGCCAAGGACAATTCTGATTGCACCAGACTGGCCACGACAGCACTGGTACCCACTTTTGCGCAATCTGACAGTAGTGTCAACATGGCATCTGCCTCAGATCCCTTCCCTGCTATCCTAGCAGGAGGGCCAGATTTATGCATCCTCAGCTGCAAACCCTGAACCTAGCAGCCTGGCTAATCCCCTGAACACTTCACCAGCAACCCTCAGTAAACAGGTGCTGGATGTCATCCTTGAGGCAAGGAGGCCTAGTACTAAGAAATCCTGTTTATAAAAGTGGAAAAGATACTGTTCTTGGAACCAGTCTCAGGGAATGGACACAACCATGCCCAACTTACCTCAAATCCTAAATTACCGAACAGAACTGCTCCACAAAGGCCTATCCTTCTCTTCATTTAAGATTCATTCCTCTGCCATCTCAGCTCATTACAATACTGAGCCCACCCCTCTTCTCTCACCCTCTGGTCAAACAGTTCCTGAGAGGAGCCAAAAATTGAAGACCCCCCCCCAGGAGAGCTCCCACTCCAGCCTGGGACCTTAACTTTGTACTGGAGAAGCTCACACTTCCTCCCTTTGAACTTGCTGCTACAGCAGCAGAGTTAAAATTCCTCTCTTGGAAAACAGCCTTACTTCTAGTCATCACTTCAGCAAGAAGAGTGTCTGAATTGCAAGCCATTATGACCGTGGAACCCTTCATTATCTTCCATGCGGACAGGGTTTCCCTCAGGACTAACTCCTCATTTACGCCCAAGGTGGCATCTAGTGTGGCTTTAAACCAATCCATTCATTTCCCAACCTTTTTACCTAATCCTCAGAATAAAGGGGAAAGGATCCTGCACTCCCTGGATCTGCACAGGCAGCTTAGGTTCTACCTGGACAGGGCTAAACCTTTCAGAAAATCTGAACAACTGCTAGTCAGCTTTGCTCCAGGGGCAGAAGGCAAGGCCATTTCAAAGCAAACCATTTCTAAATGGATAGCACACTGCATCCATTTCTGCCCCAAACACCATGGAAACCTACCCCACAGGGGATCAGAACTCATTCCACTAGGGCTACCTCAACCTCTCTAGCATTTCTCAGGGGAGTCCCTACCAGGGACATCCTGGAAGCTGCAACCTGCAGTTCTGTACACACCTTCACCAAGCATTACGACTTGCCTATCTTTTCTAAATCCAGAGCTGGATTTGCCACAGCTGTCTTACAAGGCCTGCTAGCCAGCCCTAATGCTTCTTGACTGCCTCCACCCTTCCTCAGCTTTGGGAATCAACCCAAGTGTGATGACTGCAACAGTGAAACATGAAGAACATAGTACAGTTGTGTACACTTACCATAAATGTAGATGTTCATGTGTATTCACTGTTGCAATCCTGGTTACCCTCCCTCCAGCCCCCTGACTACCTATCCTTTTTTTTGGCCGTATTTTATAACAATGGTATTTACTTTTTACTGGGGGTGTTCCACACCATGTAATGCTTCCTATTTTGGGGGCTCCTGACATCTGGGGAAAGAAAAACCTGATGTAACGGCGTCTGCTGCATGTTTTATACCCCTGACGACCTGATGTCATGGAAGAAGCGGCAACATCCAATGCAGAAATCCCAAGAATCTGGTATTCGGGCTGACTGAGGGCTACCTGCAGGCAGATAACCCAAGTGTGATGACTGCAACAGTGAATACACTCTAACATCTACATTTATGGTAAGTGTACACAACTGTACTTTCTGAACTCTGCCTCAGGTGGGCTGTCTTTGGGTCAGAAGGAGCTGAAGTTCTGGAAACATGTCTTCTTGGCTTCATCAGCCTTCCTCTGTCTGGGACACTCTGCCCTCCCTGGCTCTTTCTTCCCAAACCCATCTGTCTTTGTGGTTTGAGCCTCAACATTCTACTCCACAGGGACAGCCAGCCCAAATTCTCCAGGCTACCCACCATGGTATACTCATATCTTCTGATACTTCTCCAGAACATCCTGCTGAAGAAGTCCCTAAGAAGACTTAGACTCTCCTCAAGAGTCAGTCATGGAAGATACTGATTTTGATGAGGGGGGGGGAGGCTCCCCATGATCACCACCTGAAGATGTCTCCTTTGGAGACATTCCCGAGATCCTCAAGTAAAGGGGTGTCTGGTCTACTAACAACCCTTCCCAAGAGGAATCGGTATTCCTGGAAGCCTTTGGGGCTGGTCCATCTTACTCCTGGGTGACTTCATCAGCTGATTGATTTGATGTCTTAGCGTGTGTGGAAGTAACCTGGCTCTAAGCCTGTCCCTAATAGACCAGACAGGATCGTGGCACCATCCAAAGGTAAGGAATTTTTGAGTACCAGTAGATGCCATGGTTGTAGCGGCGGCCATAAAAAAGAAACTCACAGAACAGAGTCCCTCTCTTCATCCCATTAGCAAGGAGTCTAGGGCACTAGACAGATTTGGAAAGCATGTATATGCTTCCGGGACTTTTGCACTTTGGTCACTGAATTATTTGGCACACTTCACCAGACTTCAGAGGGATTTGATTAGAGAGCTCTCCATATCCCTCTCCGGGACATTTTACTTATGAGACAGAGACCTCTATTGCCTCACAGTTGGCTACTCTACAGTCTGTTGGAAATTCGTCCATGAGGCTCATTTCATATGCAGCTGAAGGTATATCAAGGGTGGCAGGTTCAGGCATTTCCATTAGGAGACATGCCTGGATGCACTTGTGTGATTTCAATTAGCCGTTCAAGTCTTCTTTCATCAGTGCTCCATTTGACGGAACGTCTTTGTATGGCCACAAGGTTAAAGACACACTATCCAGGTGTGAGCAGGATGGTAAGATCCTGTCTGCAGTGGGCATATGTTTTTTGACTCCTCAAAGAACCTTTTCTAGGAATCAATAAAGTGCTCAAAAAGTCTGGTTCAGAAAGTCCCATGGTCTTTTCCATGATGTGGAGATAGTTTCCCCATGGTAGAGGAGGGCGGGAACTTAAATGGAAGACACTGCCCACATGGCAGAGGAGGTCCACAGAACCAAGGATTTAGGGACACATTCTCAGACAGATCCTACCAGCGCTCCTAAAAGAAGGCCTGATTGTTCACCTGTGGAGGCAGTTGGGGTCATCTATCCCTGTACCAGTGAGCCTGGCTAGAGATTACAAAAGATACATGGGTGCAGAGGATTATTTCCAGAGATTATATAATACTCTTTTCTCTACCCCGCTCTTTAACACTATACAAAATTCTCGATGTTACACCCACACAGAGCAAAGCAGCAGCACTAGAAATAAAAAAGCTGCTAGAAAAAAAAGAGTCATCCAGGAGGTCCCTCCAGACCAGAAGGAGTCCTGAATTTAAGATTCTTTTTAGTGCCAAAGAAAACAGGGGACTGGAGACCAATTTCAAATCTCCACAATCTGAGCAAATCTTTTCCGTACATGAAGTTGCGAATGGTCACGGTTTAGTCCATTTTGCCTTTCCTGCACAAGAACGACTGGATGTGCTCAGTAGATCTTCAGGATGTGTCCTATCATATAAAAATGAACAGATGATCAGAAGATAGCTATACTTCTGGCTCGAAGGCAGTCGTTACCAATTGAGAGCTCTGTCCTTTGACCTCAGCACAGCCCCCAGGGTGTTCAGCAAATGCATGGCAGTAATAGCAGCTCACTTGAGACTGCAGGGATTCCGGGTGTTTCTGTACTTGGACGACTGGCTCATAACCGGTCTGACCAGGCATCTTCTGATAAAAGCATGAAGTTATGTACTCCGGCTGTGCTGTCAACTGGGAATTGCCATCAATCACAACAAATCTCAGCTAGAACCATTTCAGATATTAGAGTTCACAGGGGCCTTGTTCAGTTCAGTTATCAGTGACAGCCTCCCTTCCTTTAACAAGAGTATAGACTATTCAATTTCAAGTCAAAAAGATAATCCAAAATTCTTCTGTATCAGCTTGATTGATTCTCCAAGCCTTGTGGTCGGTGTCTCCTGCGATAGTTCTTGTTCCATTAGCAGGATACCATATAAGAATTCTTCAGAGGACCCTAGTGACTCAGTGGGCTATTCTGCACAAGCCTTTATCCACCCATATCAGAATAACTCAGGCATGCAAAAATGACCTCTTGTGGTGGATTTACTCAGATCAGATTTTCAAGGCTGCCCCTTCATACTTCCTCCGCCCAAGGTCATAGTGACCATGGGCACTTTGGGGGGGGGGGGGCTTCTTGGGAAAGATGGTCCAAGGCACCTTGTCCCCCCAAGAGGCCAACATACATATAAATGTCCTAGAAATGAGAGCAGTATCCTTAGCATCGCAGGCCTTCCAAGACTTTTTCCCTTCTGGGACTATTGCGATTCAGATGGAAAATGTCAGTGGTATGGTACATCAACAAAGGAGGAGGAACCAGATCTTACCCCTTGTGTTGAGAAGCTCTGAGAGTGTGACAGTGGGCAATCCATCCAGTCGATTTCTGATAGCAGCACACATCCCAGGGAAATAATAGTGATAGCAAACAAGTTGAGCAGGTCCATTGTATTGCCTCACGAGTGGTCTCTAAACATGTTGTGGAAGAGATATTCCGCAAATGGGGCCAACCTTGTTGCAATCTCTTTGCATCTCCTCTGAACAACAAGTGCAGCAGTTTCTTTGCCTTGATCCCTCACCGGGGGAATCACCAAGAGATACTCTCCTCCACGATTGGCCTCCAGGTCTCCTCTACACTTACCCAGCAACTCCTCTAATCCCCAAGTTTCTCCATAAAATATCTCGACTGAAGAGCACAGCCATCCTCATTGCCCCTTCTTGGCCTCGTCGGATTTTTTTCCCCTTTCTTTGGCCTCATCTAGTTCATCCACCATGGATTCTGCATCCAGTTCCAGGCTTCCTTTCTCATCCGAGAGACATGATTCACCCAGACTTTTTAGGTCTAAAGTTGACCACATGGTTTCTCCATTTTCATTGATAGCTAGACAGCCCAGGCTCTCCTCCACTGTCCATCACATTCTTTTGTCTTCCCATAATGC
The DNA here is from genome assembly GCF_019279795.1 of Protopterus annectens. NCBI lineage: Eukaryota > Metazoa > Chordata > Ceratodontiformes > Protopteridae > Protopterus > Protopterus annectens. Next base: position 1,992,015,819 of record NC_056741.1, read on the forward strand.
TTCCATTAGGAAGATTAGGAGAAGTAAATGGAAAGGATGCATTTTTTGGGCAGAACAGAAAGACATTACCCCTTTTTCAGCACCAGTACCTAAAGTTCTTGAGTTTTTGGGTACTGATTATGATGTTGCTAGCAGCAACTAGAAAGCCTTTTCCATTTGCTAATATATGGTTTAATGGTAGCAAGCTTTCCTGCGCCCATTAGTACCTGCTGCACGGTCTCAGTAAACAGGTATGCAAGATCCTGTCATCCAGGCAGTCACTTGAAGTTGATTGTTGATGGGGTATATCAAACACCCCTGTTCTCATGCGAGTAGATCCAGCTTGTGAGGATGTTTGTGGCAGTTGCCCTTGGCCATTTCCAAAGAGGGGAGAATCACGGTTGCCTAGGCCAGAAGGGAAACGCCACAGTAATCTTGTAGGATTCCTTCTGAATTTTCATAAGTACCCTTGTTATTAGTGGGAATGGTGAAAACGCATACAGGAATATTCCTGTACAAGGAAAAGAAAAGGCATCTGTCTTCCAGGCCTTCTTGCATGGAGTTCCAGAACAGAATTTTGCTAGTTGATTGTTCAGAGAGGAGACAAAGAGGTCTACTTGAATTCCTCACAAATCTGTCTAATTTTGGAAGATCCCCCGATCTAATTTCCATTCTTGTCCAGCTCAGCTTGTCTGTCACATAGTTTTGCTCTGATGGAATGAGGGATGCCTGTAGAGTGTGATTGTGGTGTCAAGCTATGTCCCAAATTAACATGGCTAGTCTACAAAGGAGGTACAACCTGATCCTCCTTGCTTATTGATGTACCACTTGACTGTGGTATTGCCTGTACCCACGTAAAGAGGTCCAGGGGACCAAAGATGGTTTAGAGAGTTGAGTGCCTTGATCAGGGCAGCATTTCTTCTATAGTTATGTGCTTGCATCTGTCCTTGGTGTCCCACACCCCCTGCATTTTTACCCCTCTTGAAACTGCTCCCCAAGTCAAGTCTGAAATGTTTGTAGTGACTGACTACTTTGGAGCAGGGAGAGAAAAGGGGAGACCTTGATTTAAGGATTTCTGTTGTCTCCACCAATTCTTCTGGCAAACTCTAGCATTTGGATTTGAAAAGACAAAGTGCATTGATGCTGGGACCAAACAGATTTCAGATACCACTGTATCTTTCTCGTGTGGAGTCTTGCCAGGGGTATCATGAGAATCGTAGATGCCATGAGACCCAAAATCCTGAGATATTCCCTTGCAGTGACCAAAGTCTTGAGTAGAAATCCTTAGAACTAGATCTAGATAAAGATCTATTTTTTCCTGCGAAAGAAAAGTTCTTTGAACTGTGGTGTCTGATTGACATCCCAGAAACTCAGTCCTGTGTGAAGGAGTCACAAAAGACTTTTGACTGATGTTCATCGTGTTACACTGCTGCAGTCATTACACTTGGGTTAACCTGCTGTCAGGCAGTTCCCCAGTTGGCCTGAGTTCCAAAGTCTTGGTCCGGCGTCAGTTGTTGTCGCCTCCTCCCTGACATCAGTGCGACAGGGGTATATAAGATGCAGCCGACGCCATTTTCTTCAGTCTTTCTTGCCGCGCGGTGCCCGAAGCAAAAGCAGTTCGCAAGTGCCAGTCAGCTGACTCCTGAGATTTTCATTCCGAATCCAGAACTGAAGTATTCTACAAAGCTAAGTACCCCGTTGGGGAAATTTTTTCTTGCCTTAGAGTAGACCAGTGTCAGTAAAAGTTAATATCTGTATTTCTTGTGGGAAGCAAATACCTCATAAGGATTTCCATTCCTATTGTATCCCATGCCTAGGCCCAGACCACAACGTCACTGGTTGTCAGTTTTGTGCTAGGTTTAACAAGCGCATTATTAAACGTACGGTTTGATTTTGCCCGACATTATTTTGGCAGAAAATTCAACTACACCATGCCGTCGGTACTTCCGATGACCAGAATGCATAAAAAGTGCAAAGACAAGGACAGGCATCCGAGGCCCAAAACTGATGACGAGGCCTCTTCTAGGCCGGTCGCCGGTTCTCCGGTTTTCAGCGAGGCACCTTCGCAGCCCCTGACGACTGCTTCTGCAGAACCACAGGCCGCCTCCAACTCCCACATGGAGCTGGCTGGGCCTTCGGACGCTATAGTTTTTCAGCCTACTGAAACTAACCCTTCAGAGGGAACCGAAGTAGCTGAGCAATCCACAGCTACAGAGGGTGTTTTCAGACCTACTCAGTTAAGCATTAAACCCTCTGCTAAGTCTAAGCCTCCCTTAAAAACAAAGAAACAAATGAGGATTCTGATGCTGAGGAATCAATTCCATCAGCCTCTCTGCCTGAGGACTACTCCTTTGGGGAAACCTTATATACCATGAGGGAGCATTTCCACTGGGAAGGCCAGGATTACTCAGAATCCAAGAAAAGGCTCAGAGACTTCCTTTTATTACCTCAACACAGACCCCTTGCTATTCCGCCAGTGTTAGATATTGTGGATGATGTGTATACTGAATCCAGCTTAAACCCACACTCCTTACCTCCAGCCCCAGTTAAACCTGACAGATATTACAGAGTCCCTGACTCACACAAATTTCTGTATAAAAGCCCTGTTGCTGACCGTGAAACTATTTCGCAGGGACGCAAAGGGATCAAGGCCTCATCAGAAAAAACCCCAGTTCCCTCTGACAGAGATTCCAGAGCATTAGACAGATGGGGAAATAAAGTATATACATCTGCAACTTTAGCAATGAGAGCCTTAAATCGCCAGTTTCACATGCTAAAATATCAGCAATTTTTGATGTCTCAGTTGAAACCAAAAATGCTTCCAGATTCAGATCCTCCTAATTTTAAAGAAATGCAGGATTTATTGCATGCAGCTGAACAAGTGGGAAAACATACTTTGCAATGTGGTTTTGATTCTTTAGAGGCCTCCTGTAGAGCAGCAGTTACAGGCTCTGTCATTAGAAGGCATGCTTGGTTAAAAGAACATACGTTACCAGATCATGTTAAAGCAAAATTATTGGATGCACCTTTGCAGCGGGATGTGTTATTTGGAGTTAAAGCAGAAGAGGTATTAAAGAAGATGGAGGATAAGGCAAAATCTATGCAAATGGTGAAGGATTTCTTACAGGTTCAGCTTCCACGATTTAGCAGAAAGTGGCCAACAAAGAATTGGTCCTTTCCAGTTACAGACAGACCTCAAAGGGGCAGATACAGACGTCCAAGAGGTAGAGGTCAACCACAAGGCCCTTACAGGCCTCAACAATGGGGTGCACCAGGGCAGAAGGAAGGGGAAGACGGGCCCCAACCATATAAAAAGCAGCCTCAATGACTTCCCACTACAGCTGCCAAACAGCTCTCTCTTGGCAGCCCCCTTGGGAGGAAAAGTGGCACTTTTCTATCACAATTGGCATTGCATCACCAAAGACAATGGGTTCTCAACATTGTATCTCAAGGTTACAGGTTCCACTTTCACACTCTGCCAAGGTAAAAAGGAATGCCAGATCTGCCACCAAATCAATGGGCAGAGGTTCAAAAACAAATTACAGCACTCATGGACATGAGAGCTATTCAGAAGGCACCACCACAGGAGCGAGGACAAGGTTTTTACTCAAGACTCTTTCTGGTTCCCAGAAAGGACAAAGCCTGGAGGCCCATTCTGGATCTTTCTTCTCTAAACACTTACCTGGATGTTCCGAAATTCAAACTATTGACACTACAGCAGCTTCTTCCCATGCTGGGCTAGAAAGCTTGGCTCATGACCTTGGACCTCAAGGAGGCATACCTGCATGTCCCTATCAGACAAAACTGCAGAAGATACCTCAGATTCATAGCAGGTTCAATGCACTATCAATTCTCTGCACTGCCCTTTGGCTTATCTACTGCGCCCAGGGTCTTCACAAAGTGCCTGGCACCAGTAATTGCATTTTGCAGACAGAAAGGAATTCAAATTTATCCGTGCCTGGACGACTGTCTGATTCAAGCAGAGAGCAAAGACATTCTTCTAAAGCATCTGGCATTCATAAAAAAAATATTAAGTTGCCTGGGGTACACAGTAAACGAAAAGAAATCAAAACTAGTGCCCTCACAAGAGATCATTTTCCTGGGTGCCAGCTTGAACACAACGGCCCAGATGGCTTATCTCATGCCAGACAAGCAAGGACAACTGACTCAATACTTTCAATTGATGGCAACAAAGTCCCAACTCCCTGCAAGAAAAATTCTGCAGGCCTTGGGTTACATGGCATCTTGCATACTACTAAGTCCATATGCCAGACTGCATATGAGGAAACTACAGTGGTACCTAAAGAGTGTATGGTCTCAACACTGTCAAAGTTTGGAAACAGTTATACCACTAATTCCTTGCCTTCAACAGGAGTTTCGATGGTGGGCTCAAGCTTGTCACCTCAACAAAGGACAACCTTTCACTCAACCCACAGCCAGGCAAACACTGACAACAGATGCATCGGATTAAGTCTGGGGAGCACACATGGCAGGAAAATGTATTCAGGGCGAGTGGGCCACAGAACAAAGGCATCTTCACATCAATCAAAAAGAGATGCTAGCTGTACAAAATGCCCTTATAGCTTTCAAGGACCTGATGCATCCAGGACAACTATTACTAAAGACAGACAACACCACAGTTATGTGGTACATAAACAAGCAAGGGGGCACACACTCCTACCCCCGCTGCAGACAAGCCATGACCTTGTGGAACACAGCTCTAAACTACCAAGTTCATCTGCAAGCACAATTCCTGCCAGGAGAGAAAAACACGCTGGCAGACGACTTAAGTAGAAACATCATGGATCCCCACGAATGGGAATTGAATCCACAAATATTCAGAATGATAACACAGAAATGGTGGAGCCCGGACATAGATCTGTTTGCATCCCCAATGAATTGCCAGCTACAGAAATTCTGCACAAGGAGTTACCATCCACAAGCATGGAAAGTAGATGCCCTCTCATTCAGCTGGAAAAACCTACAAGTATATGCTTTTCCTCCTCTACCTCTCCTTCCAAAGGTACTCATAAAAGCCAGGCAAGAAGAGCCAAAGATGATCCTGATTGCACCAGACTGGCCACGCCAGCACTGGTACCCAATCTTAAAGAACTTAGCACAAGCACCACCCTGGATTTTGCCTCAAATCCCACATCTGCTTACTCAGCACAACAATCAGATACTTCACAGCCAGCTAAAGACCTTAAACCTAGCTGCATGGAAAATTCCTTAGTCAAGCAAGCAATGCCTCTCTCCAAAGCTGTTATGGATGTCATTCTGGAGGCCAGAAGGCCTAGTACCAGGAAAGCCTATCCGGATAGATCCACGCCTCTGCCATTTCTGCTCATTACAACACAGATCCACCAATTTTCTCTAATCCTTTGCTAAAACAGTACATCAGAGGGGCTAAAAACATCAGACCACCCCATAGAGCACCTACTCCAACTTGGGACCTCAACTTTGTTTTGGAAAAATTAACTTTACCTCCTTTTGAGCCAGCTAATACGGCAGAATTAAAATATATCTCTTGGAAAACTGCTCTGCTACTGGCAATAACATCAGCACGAAGAGTTTCAGAATTACAGGCACTAACGGCAATGGAACCTTTCCTTATTTTCCACCAAGACAGGGTGTCTTTAAGAACTAACCCTACGATTATACCAAAGGTGGTATCAAGTGTGGCTCTAAACCAAACTATTCACTTGCCAACTTTTTATCCAAAACCAAAGAATAAAGGGGAAAGACTACTGCATTCTTTGGACATTCACAGGCAGTTACACTTCTACTTGGACAAAATCAAAGCTTTCAGAAAATCTGAGCAATTACTGGTAGCATATGCTGCAGGAGCACAGGGAAAGGCCATTTCAAAACAGACTATTTCAAAATGGATAGGACATTGTATATGTTTCTGCTATACACACCATGGGTAATCTGTACCTAGCAGCATTAGATCTCACTCCACCAGGGCAACAGCCACTTCAACTGCCTACCTCAGAGGAGTACCTACCAAGGATATTTTGGAAGCAGCAACATGGAGTTCTGTGCATACCTTCACCAAGCATTACTATTTGCCTTTATACTCCAAATCCAGAGCTGGCTTCGCCACTGCTGTGCTGCAGGACCTTATAGCCACCCCTAATGCCTTATAGAACCAGCCACACTACCTCAGCTTTGGGATTCCACCCAAGTGTAATGACTGCAGCAGTGTAACACGATGAACATAGTACAGATGTCCTTCAAGAATGCAACTGCAGTCATAACATATGGGTTGTCCTGCCTCAGGCAGCCCTCGGTTGGCCGGATTCCAAAGTCCGGGTCCGACGTCGGCTGACGTCGCATTTCTTTCCGACGTCAGAGCGGCTGGAGTATATAAGCATCAGCCGACGCCATCTTCTTCAGTCTTTCTTGCCGCGCGGTGCCCGAAGCAAAAGCAGTTCGCAAGTGCCAGTCGGTCAGCTCCTGTATTCTTTGAAACTGAAGTCATCAAAAAAGCTAAGTACCCCGTTGGGGACCTTTTCTTGCCTCAGCCGATGTCAGAAATTACTGAAAAAGTAAATAATTGTTTGTCTTGTGGTAAACAAATACCTCATAAGGATTTCCACTCTTACTGCCTCCCTTGCCTTGGGCCAGACCACGACGTCTCGGCCTGTGCCGCCTGTGCTCGCTTCAATAAGCGCACTCTCAGGCGCCGGGCAGAGTTCGCTGAAGACTTCTTCGGCGAAAAATTTGATTATACAATGCCGTCGGAACAACCGACAATGCAGACTCCTAAGAAACGAAAAGACCGGGACCGACATCCTCGGCCCGCGTCTTCCACCGACACCACGCCAAAACTAACCGCGAGTGCCCCGGTTCCCTCTGAGGTGGTTATTCCACCTCTCCGAACCGAAGACACCGCATTACCGATATCTCCGATACCGGAGGCCACTCCGCCAGTTATTGATTTTCCTCCGGATACTGAAACCGAGGAAATGCCCGAGACCATTGCTTTTGATAAGGTTACTCCTGCACGTGGAGCGGCTAGGCCTCCCATGTCCATGTCTATCAAGGCCTACACACGTGCTTAGGAAGCCAGCAAGTCCAAGCATCTTACTGCTAAAACCTTACCTCAGTCTACTCCTGAAACACAAATCATGTCTATGGCCGCAGATTTAATTTCCCTGATCAGAGGTTCCCAGGCCCATCCTGAGAGAGGATCCCAGCCTCCTCCTGATAAGAGGCCCAGGGTTGAACCCTCTGACCATCTTCCTTCAGATGAAGATTCTGAGGACTCTGTTCACTCCGAAAGCCAGGAAGACCCCTTCCAGACCTATGAGGATTCAGATGCAGAGGACTCCATTCCCTCGGCCTCTCCTCCTGAGGATATTTCTTTTGGGGAAGTTCTGCATTCCATGAGGGAGCATTTTAAGTGGCAAGGCCAGGAATATTCAGATTCCAGAAAGCACCTTCGAACCTTCCTTAAAAAGCCCCAACACAGACCCTTAGCTATACCTCCTGTGCTTGATGTTTTGGATGATTTATACTCTGACTCCAGTGTTACCCCTGATACTCTTCCTCCTGCCCCTGTCAAGCCTGACAGATACTATAGGGTCCCAGAAACCCATTCTCATTTCTTTAGGGCCCATGCTGTTGATTTAGAAACAATTTCCCAGGGGCCTAATGGGTTTCAGCTACCACCTCCAAAAACCCTTTGCCTTCCGACAGGGAAGCAAGGTCCTTAGAGAGATGGAGGAAGAAGGTTTACACCTCCACTACTTTATCTATGAGAGCTCTCACTTGTCTCTTTCACATGTTTCAATATCAGGATTTCCTGTTAGATGATTTACAGAAAAGATTGGCCTCTCCTGAACCTTTAGATAGGAAGTCTTTGCAGGAGGCTGTGCATAATTCTCAGCAGGTTAGCAATCACTTTCTACAGTGTGGATATGATGCATTGGAGGCTTCATGTAGGGCAGCTATGACAGGGGCGGTCATTCGTAGACATGCATGGTTAAAAGAACAACCTTTACCAGATCATGTTAAGGCAAAACTTCTTGACGCACCCTTGGAAAAGAACAAGCTTTTTGGTGCTAATGCTAAAGATGTGTTAAAGTCCATTGAGGAAAAAGCCAAGTCAGTTCAGACAGTCAAAGATTTCCTCCAGGTTCAGCCGCCCAGATTCAGCAGGAACTGGCCTTCTAAAAACTGGTCCTTTCCTAATCCTGAAAGATTTCAAAGGGGCAAAAACAGGCGTGCCCGAGGAAGAGGGCAATACAGAGGATCCTACAGGGGACGACAATGGCAACCAGCAAACCAAAGAAGTGACACAGAGGTTTCTCCTGCCCGCAGGGACAATCTCAATGACTTTCCTCTAGTTCCGCTGACCAAGGAGCAAACAGAAGCTCCTTTGGGCGGAAAGTTATCTTTGTTTTCAAAAAATTGGCACAAACTGATGGACATTATAGACCACGGTTACAGGTTCCATTTTCATACCTTGCCAAGAAAACAAGGCATGCCAAACCTTCCACAAAATCAGAGGGCAGAGGCTATCAAGCAAATTTCTCTGCTTGCTCAGATCAAAGCAATAGAAAAAGTTCCACAACAAGAGCAAGGTCAGGGGTTTTATTCAAGACTGTTCCTTGTTCCAAGAAAAGAAACTCAATGGAGACCAATACTGGACTTGTCCGCTTTAAACACTTTTCTCATAGTACCAAAGTTCAAAATGCTGACTCTACAGCAACTCCTTCCCATGCTGGGCAAGGGGTCTTGGCTGATTACTCTGCACCTTAGAGGCATACCTGCATGTCCCTATCAGACACAGCTGCAGAAGATACCTCAGATTTCTTGCAGGGCCAGAGCATTATCAATTCTCAGCATTGCCATTTGGCTTATCTACTGCGCCCAGAGTATTCACGAAATGCCTGGCATCAGTAATTGCAGGCTCCAGGGGATTCAAATCTACCCGTACCTGGACGATTGCCTCATACAAGCGGACAACAAACTAACCTTGACAAAAAACTTGAATTATGTCATACACTTGCTACAGGCTCTGGGATACACAGTCAACTTTCAAAAGTCAAGACTTCAGCCATCCCAGCAAATAACCTTCTTAGGAGCCAAACTAGACACAGCCTCTCAAATGGCTTACCTGACAGAAGACAAGCAAAAGAAGCTAACTCATTACTTCAAAAGTTTAGCAAAGCTCACCCAGATGACTGCAAGGAGTTTCCTACAGGCCCTGGGTTACATGGCATCCTGCATTCTCCTGGTTCTACTAGCAAGACTACACATGAGAAAGCTTCAATGGTACTTAAAAAGCTTATGGTCTCAACACAGCAACAACCTAGAAGCAACTATTCCCCTCATTCCATGTCTTCAAAAGGAATTTCTATGGTGGGTCACAGTAAGCCAGTCAAACACAGGTATGTCGTTCAAAAAACCTCAGATAACACAGACGATGACCACAGACGCCTCAGACCTTGGATGGGGGGGGCGCACATGGAGGGCAGATGTATTCAAGGGCAATGGTCTCCAAAGGAAACACATCTGCATATCAACCAAAAAGAAATGCTAGCAGTAATGCATGCCATTGAGGCCTTTGGTCAACAACTTCAACAAGGCCACCTACTAATACGGACAGACACCACCACTGTGATGTGGTACATAAACAAGCAGGGGGGCACTCATTCTTACCCCCTTTGCAGACTGACAGTGAATCTTTGGGAAAAAATCACTGGGTCTAAACATACAGTTACAATCCCAGTTTGTTCCAGGCAAAGACAATGTTCTGGCGGACAGTCTAAGCAGGAATTTCCTAGACCCCCACGAATGGAGGCTACATCCAGACATCTTTATACGACTCACCTCGACATGGGGCAGGCCGGACGTAGACCTATTTGCCTCCCACCTCAATCATCACTTACAAAAGTTCTGCTCAAGGACATAACACCCACAAGCATGGAAAATAGATGCCCTCTCATTCAACTGGAGCTTCCTAATAATTTATGCATTTCCACCTCTGCCACTGATGACCACAGTGTTATTAAAGATCAAAGCAGAGCAGCCGAAGGGGATCCTAATAGCTCCAGACTGGCCAAGACAACACTGGTACCCACTACTACGGAGCATATGTCACAACAAAACGTGGGCCCTTCCACAATGGCCCCAACTTTTGACTCAACACGACTTCAGGACAGTTCATCCCAACATCCAGACGCTACAGCTAACAGCTTGGGAAATCCCATAAATAACCTCAATTTACCTCTCTCCAATAAGTTCAGCGGATACTAACAGAAGCCCGCAGACCATCCACCAGAAAGGCTTACTCAGCCAAATGGAAGAGATTCAGCATTTGGAATACCAACAAGGGTCATGATGCATCACTTTTGAGCATTCCACTCATTCTGGAATACTTGGCAGATATGCTACATAACGGACTCTCATACTCTTCCATAAAAATACATGCTTCAGCTATCTCAGCTAGATACAACACTGATCCACCTGTGTTTTCACATCCTTTGTTAAGGCAATTTCTTAGAGGAATCAAGAATATAAAGCCCCCAAGAAAGGCACCAGTACCAGCTTGGGACCTCAATTTTGTCCTAGAAAAATTGACTCTACCTCCCTTCGAGCCAGCAGCTTCTGTGGATTTACAATTTCTTTCCTGGAAGACAGCTTTCCTGCTGGCCATTACCTCAGCAAGAAGGGATTCGAATTACAGGCCTTAATGGCAATACCACCGTTCATAACTTTTCACAGAGACAGGGTCTCCTTACGAACCAACCCTACCTTTCTGCCAAAAGTGGTATCTAGGGTTTCTTTAAATCAAGCAATTCACCTGCCTACTTTCTTTCCCAATCCTGAGAACAAAGGGGAAAGACTGTTACATACCTTGGACATACACAGACAACTTCGCTACTACCTAGACAGAACCAAGACCAGTAGGAAGTCTGATCAGCTTTTTGTAGCTTACACCCCTGGAGTACAAGAAAAAGCAATTTCCAAACAGACAATTTCAAAATGGATTGGACATTGCATCAGATTCTGTTATTCCTTCCATGGAAAGTGTGTGCCAGCCAATGTCAGACCACACTCCACCAGAGCTACAGCCACCTCTACAGCATTTTTAAGAGGGGTGCCTACAAAAGACATTCTAGAAGCTGCTACATGGAGCTCCGTGCATACATTTTCCAAACACTACAACCTCCCTTTATATTCCAGTTCCAGAGCAGGCTTTGCTTTGGCAGTCCTGCAGGGATTGATAGCTACACCATCCTTTTCTTAGAGCATACCACCTCCCCCAGCTAAGCTATGGTATTCAACCCATATGTTATGACTGCAGTTGCATTCTTGAAGGACATAGTACAGTTTTGTACCTACCATAAATGTAGATGTCCGATAGATATGCAACTGCAGTCGGGTTTTCCCTCCCTCTTTCCCCTCTATGCCTTGGGTCCACTCCTCTCCCTGTTCTCCTTAGCTGGGGATATCTGTTATGGTGTATCTGTTTATTGCTTATTTATTGTCTGGAAACCTACTATTGTCTTCCAATTTGATTACAGCCTTCCTTGGAGGGCACCTGGCATCTGGGGCAAGAAACACTGAAGAAGATGGCGTTGGCTGATGCTTATATACTCCAGCCGCTCTGACGTCGGAGAGAAATGCGACATCAGCCGACATCGGACCCAGACTTTGGAATCCGGCCGACCGAGGGCTGCCTGAGGCAGGACAACCCATATGTTATGACTGCAGTTGCATATCTATCGGACATCTACATTTATGGTAGGTACAAAACTGTACTTTTTGTACCTACCATAAATGTAGATGTTCGAGTGTAAACACTGCTGCAGTCCAGGTTACCCTCCCTCCTTCCCCTCTTACTTGTTGGTACGTACCTATGTCTTCCCCCCTTCACTACCTATGGGGAGTATTTGCTGGTAACTGAAAGTTGTTTGCTTTTCTAAGGTATTATTTACTAGCAATTTGAATTGCCTACCTATTTGGGGGCACCTGACATTTGGGGCAAGAAAAACTGAAGAAAATGGAGTCTGCTGCATCTTATATACCCCTGTCACACTGACGTCAGAGAGGAGGCGACAGCAACCGACGCCGGACCAAGACTTTGGAACTCAGGCCGACTGGGGGAACAGCCTGATGGCAGAATAACCCAAGTGTAATGACTGCAGCAGTGTTTATACTCGAACATCTACATTTATGGTAGGTACAAAACTGTACTTTCTCATGTAATCCCAGTTTTTGTAAGAGATATGTCACCCAAGAGAGAGATTCCTGACACTTTGAAAAAATGCCTGCAAAGATAAGCAAGTCATCTAAATATGGAAAAATGTGGATACCCTGTAGCCTGCAATGAGCTGTAACTGGAGCTAGACACTTTGTGAACATACTTGCTGCAGTGGATAGTCCAAAGAGTAAGGCAGAGAACTGATAATGTAATCCAGAAACACAATCTTAAGAACAGTCTGAAGTCTGGATGAACAGGGATATGAAAATACGCATCTTTCAATTCTAGTTTTGCCAGGAAACTTGAAAGAGGAAAAAGAAGTACCAGGTTGTGAAGTGACATTTTGTATTTGGGTACTATCATGTATAGATTTAGAAAAGAAAGATTCTGAACTGGTCACTGAGCATTTTCTGTCTGTGGCACTAGAATATCTTTGAATAAAAACTGTTCTCCATCTGGGAAGGAGGGACTGGTTCTATCACTCCTTGAGAAAGCATATAATGAACCAGTGGAAAAGAAAGAATCTGATACGGAGGATGAGAAATGACCCACCTGGAAAGGAGGAATTTCCACCAGTTGTCATCTGTAATCTTAATGAATAATTTTCAGAACCCATTTGTCTAAAATGCAACCCATATGTCTCTAATGCAAACAGGTAGCTTATGGATGGTTCATCTCCCAGGCCCATGCTTACACTTATTAGGGGTGTCATAACTTGGAGATTCAGGATGCATAGCTAGGCTTAAAAAGGCCCTTATGGTTGTTAGCCTAGTAAACACCTGTTGCCAAAGAGAAAAATGAGATTCAGACTTTCTGGGAGAAAAAAGGGGCCAAGGTGGGAAAGGGTTACAAGGTCTGTTGAATAATAATTCAGACTTGTTACACTGTCCTTGGTTTTGGGAAGTTCAAGACTTCTTTTTGGAACTCCTTTGCAATTTGCTGAGACTATTTATTCTGTTTTTTGCCAAAATTGGATGAGGAAGCAGAAAATTGTTTGGAAATTTTGGAGGACCGAAAAATCTTAGAGATTCCCTAAGTCAGTTTGCCCCATTTGTCACATTTTTTGATCACCATTGCAGCAGATGGGCCAAACACTAAATCTTTTCAAGGAATAATTTAAAATCTCATTTTTTTTACATTTAGAATGTTCTCAGAATACAGTCATGCAAACCTCCTCAAAAACAGTACCAGTGGCCACACCCTGGAAAGAAGTACCAACAGTCATACACACACTGTAAACAATGAGTAAACCTGTGCAATAGAATAAACTAAGTTATTTAAACAGACTTTTCCTCACAAGAAGAAACTGCAGATAAAACATTACTTGTACTTTCACAATTTTGTCAAAACAAACTTTAGCATATGAGCCTGACAGTATCAAAATTCTGGAAATCAAACTGGCAGAAGTATACACTTTTCCCATACCTGTCAGTAATTTTCAAATCTTTATTAGAAAGAGGAAGACTGGAATTAACTAAGTGCTTAGCAGCAGTGGGATCAACTAAAGATATAGCTGCTGCATCATTTTGGGGAATATTGTAGTCTGCCTTTTTAGGGGAAGCTAGCTGACTATCAGGAAAATTGCAGTCATTAACCCCACACACACACACATACACACACACACACACACACTCATCCTCTAAGGGAGGCAGAACAAGAGGAATGGGTGTAGGTTTTGGAGAATCATTTTGTAACAAGTCATAGTGTTTTCTTTTTTTTTTTTTTCAAAACAAGTTTATTGTTTTAACATATAAGAGAAATATCATAACAATTTTATACAAATAATTAAAAATAGGTATTATTATAATATTCAACAAAACAACTAAAGTATTTACAAAGACATCCACTACAATCAGATCAATTAATTAAACTAAAATACTGTGCTATTGAAATTAGAATTTTTTTAACAAATTTTGTAAATTATCCCATACAATAAAATGTGATGTTTTTCTAGTTGTTCTCATTCTAATTGTGCTTATTTCCATATGACACATTATATTCATAACATTTTTAAATTCATTGAACGAAGGAGGTGTATCTGAAATCCAATTTCTAGTTATTATTTTCCTAGCCACTGCTAGGATAGACCATAACAAGGGAAGCTTAATCTTTTTAACACATTGAGGTACAGGTGTGTTGAATAATATAAGAGACTTAGAAATAATGAAATTATCTGTAAAAAGAGCCTGCAAAAATTCATTAATTGACTTCCAGTATTCTTTCAACTTCATACAGTCATAAAACATATGAGCCCAGTCAGCATTAATTTCTACATTACATCTCTTACATAGATTATCTTTATTATTAATTTTATTCATCATCAAAGGTGTATAAAAGATCTATGTAAAATTTCCATGTATAAAGTCTCCAGACAATGGAAGATGTAGTTCTATAAGCAGATTCCAATATATATTGTTTATCTTGTTGAGTTGGTGGGTCCCCATTAATAGAGGTGAAATAATTCCAGTATGAATCTACATTGTAAAAAGTTTCTTGTCTGATAATTTTATGTATATATGAAAGTTTACCTTTATCAGAAACTTTATGCTGTAAATTTATTATCAAGTAATCAATCAGTTTTGGAATAGATTCTTTAACTGTTATAGACATTAGATCTATTCTATCAATGAGATGTTGTCTAAAGATCTGAACCTCTAACCAGCAAGTTTCTCTTAGATCAAATTCTTGTTTTAAGAAATCTAGATTTTTAACTTTATTATCAGATATCAGCTGATACCAGTACTTTAGATTATTATCTATAGCTAAATGAGCTCCTTCAGAAGTAGATGACATAAGCATACCCTGAGTATAAATTATAGGGAATACAATAAAATTCCATTCCCTATACTTAGGGTGCATGCAAGGGCGCCCGCAGGCAGGTGCAAGGGGGTGCACTTGCACCCCCCTGGAATCGGCAATCGGCTGAATACAGCATACTACAGCATTTCAAACAAAGTTTTTCTTTTGTGCGTTCTTCTTTAAGAAGATCGCGGGTAGGCGTGCTGACATCATCGCGGGAACTTAGATGGGCTGACATCATCACTATGTGAAAGCGGGAACTTAGACAGGGTATTCGAGCGGGAACGGAAGATGGGGACTTAGACGGAGTATTCAGGAACGGAAGATGGGACCCGTTCAGGTAGTGTGTGTGTGTGTGTGTGTGTGTGTGTGTGTGTGTGTGTGTGTGTGTGTGTGTGTGTGTGTGTAAAATGCCCCAGGTGTACATGGTGGTGGGTAGGGAATAAGGCTTGAACCCTGTACCTTGGGCCCAAGTGGCAAGAGCTTGAATTCCCTACCCACCACCATTTGTAAAAATATTGTAGGATTTTCCCTCATACCTTTTCTGTTCCTCATAAAATCTGTGGTTTCTGCATTTGTGTCCTTGTTGCCTGATATTCTTGGCTGTCTGGAGTGTTTCTCTCTGGGCCTCTGCTAAAAAATTAGCTTTTTTTTTTTCAAAGTCAGACTTTCCTGGTTAATAAATGTAAATGGACACATTTCAATATTGGACTTCTTTTCTTCAGAAAGTGTATGGTAACAAAAGCAAGCTTTTATTCTAGCAATTTTCTAAGTGTACAAGATGGATATTTGAAATGTATCCCTGTGTTTGGGACTGTATTCCCCCCATTATTGGCTTCATCCAGGTTTTGTGCTAGGGTTGAGAGTTATGGTAAGAATTGAATTCACTGAATATGTTTGGGGGCTGTATTCACCCAGTGTTGACTTTGTTCAGGTATTTATTGGCTTCATCCAGGTATTTATTGGCTTCATCCAGGTTTTTGCTAATGTTGAGAGCTATGGTAAGAACTGATTTCACTGAAAATGTTTGGGGCTATATTCTCTCATTACTGGCTTTGTCCGGGTGTTATTTGCTAAGAGGTTGAGAGCTATGGTGAGAACTGAATTCACTGAATGTTTGGTGGTTGTAGTCACCCATTATTGGCTTTGTTCAGGTCTTTTGTGCTAAGAGGTTGACAGCTGTGCTATGGTGAGAACTGAATTCACTAAATGGTAAAGTTTCAGTCTTCCTCTTTCACAAAACAGCTGATTTGGCGTAGTGGTATGTTGCTTTGACTTTTGCACGGGGTCCCCTGGGTTCAAGACGTGGCAGTGAAATGTATGGTGGTAATGCAGCATTTTATTCTAGCAACTTTCAAACATTATACAAGCAATGTTTAAAATGTGTCCCTGTTTGGCCTTTTGCCCCCCCCCCCAATAAATTTCGGCTTTTTCCAGATTTCTTGTGCTGCAAAGTTCAGAGATAACAGTTGAGTGTCGAGTAGATTTTACAAGGAGCTGAGAGCTGCAGGGGAGCAAAAGTTTAGTGCTGATTATGTTTAGTCTGCTTACATTAATAGCACAACAGATAGTGTACTTGCTTTAGATGCTGAAGGCTGTGGGTTCTACTCCCGCAGTAGGTAAATGCATTGCTGATGCTGTATTGTGTTGTAAAGGGAGTGGATGCTGCAGTCCTTTTGGCAAAGATACCTAGTAACTATGAACCTGTTAACAGTTTGCTATCCATTCTCTATTGCGGTATTACTAGCTTTTCATTTTACTGCATGCAACAAAGGCAATTTATTCTTCAAGGGTAACGGGCACTTTATTTGTAGATTAAATAATGACATATAAAGTGTTTGCTAGCAGCAACCTCTATTAGTTACAAATTTCTTCAATGTGGATTTTACTACAGAGATTGTGTATTTTTTACTGATACTGGTGGACTTGAGTAAACGTTATGATGGAAATGTTCTGAATTGGGCAATTTTGTCATTGGTGGATGCTTTTTGTTTCTTTGTTTACTGGAAAAATTTTCAAAACAATAAATTTAAAATGCCCTTTAACAACTGTACTGTATTGTACAAGGAATATAATGTAATACAGTCAGGAAGGTGTATCAAAGAGCATGTGTATGTTATGTTCGAGGGGCCTATGATTTTGAAGACAGCCCAGAGTTAATATTTGCAATTGGCAAAATGGTATTTTCTCTGAAAGTGGGTTTCGGTGCTGTTTCAATGCATGTGAGTTTCAAGGGCAGAGAAGTATTAATGTTAGTCTATTTTCATTGAGACTGCATTGCTTTAACAGATATGTATTAGGGTTTGTGCTGTAAAATGCAAAATAAAACTTTCAAATGAAATCCTAAATCATCGCAGAAGTAAAGCAGTATGCACATTAGTGTTTATGGTAAATGGGGCAAAATAACCAAGGAATGGGACATTGGAATGGCTGCAGGGGGGGAGGCTCCATTTTACCATGATTTTGTGAGGGGGGGGTAGCAAACTCAGACAGCCCCGGTTGAACTATACCTCTCAGTTGTCCATATCTTTGCAGAATTAATAGATATTTGCTGCTTATTTTTGGTTTGTTTCTCAAAATTTGTGGTTTTCTAGCAAATCATTTAGGAATTAAGCCATTAAATGACAGACATTGAGTTTCAGATGTCATAATCTTCAGAAAAATGCATGCTAATGCAAGACTGTCTAAGTTTATACAAGAGCAATTTTTAGTAGTGTTTCTATGTTCCCCAATATATTTGGCCTTGTTCAGATTTCCTGCATTAAGAGGTTGAGAGGTACGTGCAAATCACTTTGTAGATTAGGAATATCCAAACATCTCAATTGTCCCCAATTCTGGCTCAAAATGTTGCTCTCCCCTAATAATGCCTCCTCCAAAATGGCAATTTTGGAAGAAAATGTGGAGGGTTTACAATTATAACTGTAATGATCAGTTGTAGATTACCTTTATTTCAGAAATGCATGTGGATGCTCTTATTTTGTTAGCTGCTTCAAGTTAACTGTTAATATTAAAAAGGTGTCCCTTTTTGACGGGTATTTTTGCATCACATTTTGGTCTGTTTTTCATAAAATTGTGGTTTCTGGCAAATTAGTGTCAAGTCATTAAAGATTGAAGTTAGAAAATAATGGCAGACATTTGAGTTTCAGATT
Organism: Protopterus annectens; assembly: GCF_019279795.1. Classification (NCBI taxonomy): domain Eukaryota; kingdom Metazoa; phylum Chordata; order Ceratodontiformes; family Protopteridae; genus Protopterus; species Protopterus annectens. The sequence continues at coordinate 1,992,033,966 of NC_056741.1, forward strand.
TTATACCCTTCATAAAATTTGTACTAATGCAAGATTTACCTGTTCTATTAAGTTAATAAGAGCAATATTTAAAAATTGGCCTTATTTTTGGGCCTGTGTCCCACTTCTAGTTCTATGTATGGCTTTGTCCAGATTTCTTGCTCTGAAGTTGAGAGGTAGGAGTGTCAGAGCCTTCAAATTATGACATACTTATTGCACCCCAGCCCCATTGTAGTGGCTCGGGATGTGTCCAAGGAAGGCAAGAAGCAGTTATGCAGTAAGTGTGCAGAGTATTCCCCCATCCAAGGTAGATCACAAATATGACCGTGGCTTTTCATCTGTCCTTGATTTTGCAAAATGTTCTGGCTTTCTATCAGATTTTTATACTGTTGATTTATGCTTCTTATTATTCAGGAACTGCATGCTATCACAGTGTCCTGTTGCTCTGTTTAAGTAGCCATGGTTTAATGAACATCAGGTAAGCTTGTCGGAGATTGTAAGATGCAAGTAAGCTTTAGTAAGCATATTGTTAAAGAATTGCTAGCATTGAAAGCCTTTTCGTTGTTGCCATGCAGAGAATATTTACATAGCTAGATAATGTATAAGCCTTGGGTATTGAAATGCATATGACAGTATTTGTAATAAAAGGACAGGATTACAGTATTTTCAGAAGCTTATTACATTTTATTGGAGACCAGTGTCTTATAGCAGTGTCTGTGTGTTAGTACACTTGTAGTTGGGTGGCTTTAATGGTATATGGTAAATAAGCATTGCTACCTTACTTAAAGCCAAGCCCTGCAACAACTAGCTCCACAATGAAGTCAAAACACAATAGCTCTGGTGGGTAAATGTACTCTGTAGTAATCAAAAAAGGCAAATGTTTGAAATGACTACAGCTTATGTGCAAACACAATAGGTAGTGATGAAACAATGCTCTGCTAAAAATGCTTTAATGCTCCACATTGCTGAGCTGCAATCACTAGCTACCAGGATTTCACCCACTTCAGATCAAGCACGGTGCCGTTCAGTGCAACCTTCCCAGAACTAATTCAAGTCTGACCAGAATTATTTGGTGTGTATATGAGGGAGGTAGCATACCCCTCAGCTGTCCAGATTTTTGCCCCATATTCCTCTTAAAAAGGATTGAAGTTGCTAAATAATGAGACTGCATACTAACACAAATCCTGTTACTCTTGCAATTTTCTATATTTATAATTTGTCCCTATTTATTTTAGGCTTTGTCAAGATTTCTTGCACTAAGGGTGAAGCCTTGAGGGGTGTGGTATCTTTGTAAGAGAGAGAGAAAGTGAAATGCCCAAGTTAGAGTTAGCAGGTGGAATTTTCAAGTGCATTTTCAAGGAACTGTGAGTTTTAAGGGAAGCGAAGTTCACTGCTGCTCATGCCAAGTCTATTTACAATGTGCAACCATTTTGTTTATCAAATGGTATCTCTATTGTGGTATAAAGTTTTAAAGCTATGTTAGTAGCACCACAAGTAGAATACTTGCATCTTAATGTAAAGGCTTGAGGTTCTATTCCTACAGCATATACATTTGTATGCTGCAGTCCTCAGGATGTCCTCCTTTGGATGAGATGCCTAATAACTATGAACCTGTTTTTCAGCTTGTCATCCATTTTCTATTGCAATATACCAGCTTACCATTTTTTAATTTAACCTAGGCAATTTATTCTTTGACGGCAGCAGGCACTGAATTTGTAGATGAAACACTGAAATATACAAGTGTTGCTGTATAATACAAGGGATATAATTCAATTATATATTATAATTAATACAATCAGGTAAATCAAATAACTTTTGCATGGCCCTAACGGTGTGCAAGGAGCCTATTGCTTGAAAACAGTTCAAAGGTAAATAACCTGCCACTGGCCAGATGCATTTTCTTTGAATGTGGGTTTCAATGCCGTTTCATTGAATGTGAGTTTCAAAAGGAGAGAAGCTTTAATGCCAAGTCTGTTTTCATTGCAAGACTATTGCTTTGTTTAGGTTTAGTAAATGTCTCAGTGTTTGGGCTATAATGTTTGAAATAAAAGTTGTAAATTTAAATCCAACTGCCTGTAATCATTGTAGAACTAAAGCATAACACAGTATGCACACAGATTTGAACAGTGTCTACAGTAAATGGGGAGAAATATCCAAGTAATGGGACACTGGAATGGCTGTGTGGGCGGGGCTTGGGTGGATGGACTTGGGCGGGGCTGTGTTGGCAGGGGGCGGGGTGAGCTATGTGGGTGGGGCTCTGGGTTTGCACTCCCCTGCAAAAAATCCTGCGGGCTCCCTTGGGTGCATGAATATAAAGTTACGATAACTAATAATAATATTTAATGGGTAACAGACCATATGTTTAGGTGTAATAGGTGAAGTACAAAATTCCTTTAGCAACCACAACATGGAGTTATTTATAATCATATTTTTATGTGTTAAGGAGATTTTCATGAAGTGCATACTAATTAGCTCCCAATAATCTTTCCATTTTGCGACATATGACCGATCTATTAATAAAGTAATAACTTTTATAATAGAAGAGATAATATATAAATTAAAGTCTGGAAAAGAAATACCCCTTGAGACCAGCTATTAGTATGTTTCTTTAATGCAATCCTAGGTCTATTAGGTGCCCATAAGAAATTTAACATTAGTGTATTCAGTTTCTTGATAGTTATTTTTGTAGGTGAAAGTATTATTGATTGTATTAAGTATAAAATCTTGGGGAATATTATCATTTTAATAATTGTAAGTCTCTCCTCCATAGTAAAAAACATATTATTCCAGGTATTAAAAAGATTTTGTATATTAAGAAAACAGGTATTATAGTTATTATATATAATAGATTTAATATCTTTAGATAGTATTATACCTAAATAAGTTATCTGACCTGAGTTGGGTACGTAAAATCACTAATGAGAGTATTTTTTCGTGTATATATAGGTAGTATTTTAGTTTTTTCTTCATTGAATATTAAACCAGAAATACTTTTAAAATTCATCATTTTATCAAATAAAGACTGCATAGAAGAATTAGATCCTGCTGATGTAATTAGAACATCATCTGCAAAAAGTTGAATTTTTGATGTTGTATTTTCTCCTATTTCAAAACCCTCTATGTCAGTACTGTTTCTAATCAAATTAGCCCAAGGCTCCATTACTAAAGTGAATAATAGTGGAGAAAGTGGACATCCTTGCTTTGTACCTTTAAGAAGTGTTTTCTGAAGGATTGACAAATGTCAGTGTTCTCCCACTGAAAACACTGGCACATGCTAGCAGTAGTCTCAGAGAAAAGGAAACCTCCACAGGGAGAATCAGAATTTTAGCTCTTCTCTGAGTCTGAATCAGAAGTCTGAGGGGGGAAAATGTATCCATCCGTGCATCTTCCTGTTCAAATTCAGAATCTTGAGTCTCTTCAGGAAAACAAGAATCCCTCTTTCTTTTAACACAAACTACTTTACAAGAAGGTGCAATAGACTGAATTCAACCCTGAGCCAGTACCAGTAAACTACTCATGTGCAAAGAAAATTGAGAAGGAATAGATCTATGCTTGGTTTTCTATTTCTTTTTGACAGGAAAAATGTGACCGACCGTGTTATTAATGATAGCAGCAGCTGCTTCCCCAAGGATGGGCACAGCATTCTGACACAACAGGGAAACCTTCCCTGTTCCCTCTCCCAGGACCATACTTGAAGGGAGCATTTCCAGTGGGAACTATCCCTTGTCCATTTAGGGGACCCCAGTGGCCATGGAGGCTGTGGCTATCCCCCAGTCCATAGTTGTTGTAAGTGCTTCACCAGAGGGATCCTGGGTATAAAAGGAATGGTTTGGGGTACAATAAATGGCCACAGCAGACTCACCTGCATGCAGCCGAGGCAAGTTGCTAGCCTACTGTGGTGGTAAAGGCTGCTTGCTTAATTTTTTCTTTTTGTGTTTGGAAGGAGGAGTGATGGTGGGACTGGTAGTCTGTTCCATGGTAAATCCAACATTATGCCTTTTTCCCAGAGAAGACAAGTAGCAATTACTGGTAATCACTACCAGTACACAAAAGTTACTTTTTTGACAGAAAAGACACAGTAAAAAGCACTTTAAAACACTATGCCACCCTCAGAAAAGTAAAATAAACACAATTTCTGCATAGAAAAAATACTTCTGGTTACTTTACACCACCTTTAAACTGAAAAAAGCACACAGTTTAAAAGTACATTACAGTCTTGAGACAGTAACAAACACAACACTCCTGTCTTTAAAATAACTTTCCTGATGTGGCAAGTAATACAACATCAACAAAGTTAAGAAAATTAAATTTTTTTCTCCTCCAAAAAGTAACTTATCTGCCAAGTAAATGAAAGCACAAGCCAACCTTCGATCTTTGAAAATCAAAAGGAGCATTCTTCTCGGCAGCAGTAAAGCTCTGAAGGGCTTCACACCCAAGTTGTGTTTGTCAGCTCAGCTCAAGCTGCCTGACATTTTGTGTGTGTGGAAGGTGCCCTGAAGCTTTGGAAGCTGGCCAGTTGTTATATCTTTGTCAGGATATAACCCATATAGCTAATGCCATATAGCTAAAGTGATTAGTACGATGAACAGCTGATAGTTTTTGTTAAGGGAATCAACAAGCATGATGTGGGTGAGGAGGCATTGCCTCTGATTTTTAACCATTCATAATCATCAATCATAAATTTAGTAGCACTCAAAAATGTGAAAAAGCTGAGTACTGATGCTTGGAAGAAACACGAGATAAACTAAAACCCATCTGTCATTCTACAGCAGTCTCTTGTTTGAGACCCACCGGCAGTTATAATATGGAAAATCTGAGTCTTATATTTGGCATATGCCTTTGCTTTTAGGCCATTCCATTGTCACCTCTTGGTACTTAGTTTACCTCCTTTTTTATTGCATGATTTTGCTTGCTCCTTTGTTTTCTCATTATATAACATCCAAAGGCTTAAAGAGGTTAACAGAACGTTTCTCTGACTTTTCAGTGTATTTACATTATCTCACTCTTGGAGAATTAATTTTCCACTTACTGAGACCAAAAATACATATGTAACTTAAGTACTTTGAGGACACAGCACGTTCATTTGTATTTGTTGCCTTTATTGCTGTTTTATGTTTAAGTTTAAAAAGAGCCCTGCTAAGATGCTGTTTGTTGATTTTGAGGAATAATATGAGGTTATTAATTACAGTTTTGGTACTCTGTGATGTTTATTTGCCTGTTTTCCCTGATTGCTGCTGTGAGTACATTTAATAACATTATCAAGAAATTTCATCAATCACTCTAATGTGCTGATCATTTTGAGGATTGGAACTTGCACTTCATACTCATGATATTTAGTTACCCTTCATTATCTGCTTGTTAGATTTTTAATTCTTTTAATCAGTTTAGTATGGGGCAGCAACATTTGTAAATGTCTGTGTGTGGTCTCTGGTCTTGGTTCCACCCCTAGAAACTTGTTGTATGTTTTTACTTTGACCCCTATGATCCTGTGGGTATCATAAAGAGGACACTTGCAGTGATTTATGTTTAGGATTATTGAAAGCTGTCCATTTTCCAGAAAATGGAAATCACCAGAAATATCTTGCACTGTTTGAACGTCATATCCCAGAATATAAAGTCTTGCATAGAAAAATTGCTAGACTTTTTGTAGTGTATGGAAATTGTTGAACTATGATAGTGTCCAATGTATGCACTAAAGTGACCTTGCAGAGTACGAGTTAAGTTGCCCTACAAGAACCAGGCACTATGTCTAGCCGTATGCTTCATGATACTTAAATGTAAAATTCTCAAAGCAGAGAAGATGTTCTTCATGTTTCAATGTTGCAGTCATCGCATTTGGGTTATCCCTGCCAAGGTAGCCCTCAGCCGGCCCAAATATCAGATACTTAGTATTTCTGCGTCGGTTGCTGTCACTTGAGGACTGACGTCAGGTCGTCAGTGGTATAAAGTAAGTCAGCCGACGCCATTACATCAGTCTTTCTTGCCGCGGAGCCCGAAGCAGAAGCAGTTCGCATGAGTGCCAGTCGGCCGCTACCTGAGTTTTTATTTCCGAATTGAAGTTGTAGTCTTCTAAAGCTAAGTACCCCATTGGGGATCCTTTTTTCTTGCACTAACTGATATCAGAAAAAGTTAATTTATTTATTTTATTTATTTTACATTTGTTGACCGGGCTAGTCCAGCTGGATAATTTCCATTTTCAGTGGAGGCCCGGGGAGAAAAGCTCCACAATTAAAACAAGGTTAAACATTTAAGCAACAATGCATACATTTTAGTATAGTAGAAAATACAGCGAAAAAAAAAACAGGTAAAAAACAAATAGCCTAAGCTATATATTCATATTTTTTTTTTTTTTTTTTTTTAGAACAGTACAGTAATTTAGTCATTTGAAATAGCAGGGAAAGATAGTGATTTTTACGTAGGGAGGTATGGCTGAAGAGCGAAGAAGTCATTTAGTCTGGATTGGTACAGGAGCAGAGCCAGAAGTTGTTAAGATGCAATAGAAGTTGCTTTTTGAAAAGTTGAAAGGAGTCTAGTGAGGTAATGTGTGGGGAGCGGTTATTCCATATTTTCCCTATGGAGTTTGAAAATAGACAGTTACCTGCTGAATTTGTAATTCTAGTTGTGGTGACTTGTATCTTTTCGCAGATCGCATAACTGTTTCAAGTTTTGTAGGGAGTAAGGAGGTTACTGAGAGCTGGTGTTTTTGTTGGTTGATAAAGAATGTTATGTGTAATTAAGAGTTGTTGATAGATAAGCTTGTTAGGTAGTTCTAACCATTGTAATTGTTTTAAGTTATTACAATGGTGAGTTCTGTACTGGGATGCTGTGGCAAAACGGGCTATATTATGATAGGATGTAGTTAGTTTTTTCAGGTTACCTTTAGAGAGATTGGTGTAAATAGAGGAAGCATACAGTAGGGTGGAGATAAGATGTGATTGAGCTAAGGTGGTCCGTGCTTCTGGAGTAAGGAAGGGTTTTATTCTGTACAGTGAACCTATCTTTTATTTACTGCTTTTATAGTGTTATTGATATGACAATCATAGTTAAGATTATTATCAATAGTAACACCAACCAGTTTGGTAGTAGAGTCTGGGGAGATAAGAGAATTGTCAGCTGCAGTAATAGTAAAATTTAGTTGAGGAGATTTGTGGGTAGGTGAGAATAGTAATAGTTTTGTTTTCTTGGAGTTGAGAAGGAGACATCTTTTTGAGAACCATTGTTCAACGGTTGAAAAGGTAGATTGTGTGAGTGACTGGAGTTCAGATTGGGTGGGAGCTGTACAGATGATGGTAGAATCATCTGCATATTGTATGCAGGTAGTGTTATGGATAGATGATTGAAGATCATTAATAAAGATAGAGAATAAGAGTGGGCCTAATATTGATCCTTGAGGTACTCCTAAGGAGATAGGTAGTAGAGCGGATAGAGAATTTTTCCAGAGTACTGCTTGTTGTCTGTTTTCAAGGTAGGATGAGAACCACATTAAGGAGGAAAAATCCAAGGCAAGTGAGTTTAGTATGTGTAGGAGAAGTTTATGGTTGACCATGTCGAAGGCTTTTGACAGGTCTAGGAAAAGAGAAGCAGTTAGTTTGTTATTATTACGGTTACAGTTTATTGTGTTAGTAAAGGAAAGTAGTGCAGTGGTTGTACTATGTGAGGGTCTAAATCCATGTTGAGTGTTTGCTAGTAGGTTATTTTGAAGGAGATGGTTAAGTAGTTGTTTGTGTATACATTTTCCATGATTTTAGCTAGTGGAGATAATAGTGCTATTGGCGGTAGTTAGAGAGGTCAGTGGATTTGCCTCCTTTATGTAAGGGTATGATGTGTGATATCTTCCAGATTGCTGGAAAATCACTTTCTTTTATGGATCTGTTTATTAGGATCAAAACAGGGTAGGCTATAGCTTTTGCTGCTAGCTGAAGGAATTCAGCAGGAAGCTTATCTGCTGAGGGGGTAGTGGGTTTAAGTTTTTGTAAGAGAGATTGTATGTAGGAGGTGGGTATGGGTTGAAGTTGAAGGGAAGGAATGACGTTGTTGGTGTTACTTAAGATCAGTTGGGAAGCATCAGGGGATAAATGGCTTGCTAGTGTTTGTATGGAAGTAGTAAAGAAGCTATTGAAGTTATTGGCTATTAAAGAGGGATTATCAGGGTCTAGATTCTGTGGGTTAGGTGTTACTATTTTACCTGGGGTAAGTAGATGATTGATAGTAGACCAGAACCTTTTGGTTCTTTTTGTGGATTGCTGAAGTTCTACATAGTTCTTTTTGTCTGAAATAATAGCATTTTTGGTTTTATTTCTCAGCTCTCTAAAGGTTTGATAGTCTGTTGGGTTTCTAGAGGAGCGCCATTTCTTCCAAGATTTATTTTTAAGCCTGATCTTTTGTTTAGTATTAGAGGTAAGCCAGGGTGCTGTTCTGGTCTTTATTCTAATGGTACGACTTGGGGCATGGTGGTTTAGGATTGTAAGGAATGCTGAGTTGAAATATTCTATGGCTTTGTTGAGAGAGAGGTGCTTTAGAGGGGTCCAATTGTATTGTGAGAGTTCTGTTTGAAATCTTTGGGGATTAAATTGTTTCTTTGAATATAGTGTTCTATGTGAGGTAGGTAAGTTTTGATGAGTTTTAGCTCTAATGACATATGTGAGGGAGTGATCGCTAAGGTCATCAGGAAGGATGCCAGTTTTGTAGCTTTGTGAGGGGAGTTTGTAAGAACCCAGTCTAAGGTGGTTTCTTTTTGCTTGTTTTATTTATTCTAGTGGCACTATCAATTAGTTGTTTGAAACCAAAAAGGTTTAAATGGGAAGTAGGGTTAGCATTGTTACAAGATTTCCAGTCAATGTTAAAGTCTCCAGGAAGTAGTGTTTCTTGGGGAGGTAATTTGAGAGTTGTTCAAGAAGTTGTTCTAATGTGGGGATATTATTTCCTGGAGGCAGATAAGCACAAATGATGTTTATTGATTTAGTAGTATTAATTTGAACTCTAGAGCAGATTATTTCGACATTATTGTTTTGGGTAAGAGCAAGGTCAAGAAGAGTAAGCTTCAGGTTAGATTTATATAGGATAGCTACTCCACCTCCTTTCTTGGAGGCGATCAAGTCTAACAATGTTATATCCAGGTGGGGTAATTTCAATATCTTTAATAGATGGTTTTAGCCAGGTTTCTGATAAGCATAGAATGTCAAAGTTGTGTACTTCTAGTAGGGCTGTATTTGACTAACTTTATTACAGATACTGCGTATATTTAGGTGGGCCAAGGATAGTATGTTTGTAGTTATAGTTGATGGAGGAAGGAGAGCTTTTATATGGTGACTGTGTGTTTCAGTAGTTGTAGGTTGAGGGCCTGGATTGGGGTGTATGTCACCGTCCTGAAGTAGATGGAGTAGTAGACCATAGTTTTGGATATGTGTTTTAGAGATGTGTCAAATACTTTCTTTGATTTAGTTTTTAGTAGTTTACAATGAAATAGTCTATGGTATTTGGGAAGTAGATATATGGTTTGTGATGAGGTAGGTAAATAGGATGAAGGTAGGTATGTTGTCGGTGTACTAGTATGTTTTGAGGGAAGTGAGAGAGAAATAGTTAAGGAGTGTTCATAGGAGGTTAAGAAGTAGGTAGTAATGAGAAGGAATAATAGTAAGAAGGTGATAGGTAGTTTAAGTTGTGAGTGGAGGATATTTGTAGACATGATAAGATAGTTGTATGTGAAGTAGGGTTTCCTGATATGTTGGAGAGGGGTGTGTGGTGGGAGTAGGGGGTAGAGTGGAAGGGGCTGTAATGGTATAGGACTTTAGTGAGATAGTGGTGGGTTGGTTAAAGTGGTATGTAGGTGTGACTAAGTGAAGGAAGTTATACAATCTGTGAGACTGTGAACTGGATAGGATAGCAGTAGTAGGAGGTGTGGCTTGTAGAAATATAAATGTAGGACCCCTGGGGGTGGGTGGGATATGGGGGTAGGGTGGGGAGCGGAGCGGGGCACACAAAGTAGACCAGAGGAGAGTGGAAAAGTATCAGGGAAGGAAGGGGAATCAAGGCAAGAGAAAGTATCCTCGGGAGAGGATGAGACAGAGAGGTAAAGCGGAAAAGGATTAGTATAAGGAGGGAGAATAAAAGTGTAAGGCAGAAGTCAGTACTAATATCCCAAATAGGGATGAGAAAAGTATAACATCTAGTGGACAAAGTAGTAGTGCAGTAAGCAAACAAGGGAGCTACCAGGCGTGGAGCTGTACTAGAAGCCGGAGAGTGGATAGCCTATGTGGCCATCCGAGGAGACTGTGAGGGAAATGAAGGAGTAAGGAGGGGTAGCTGCTGGCTGCTTAGCTAGTGGCAGTCTGAAAGTTTAGCAGGAACATTTAGTTAAAACATAATATAGCATGACTAGGTAGACATACTCTCTTTTTTCTGGTGGTAGAGGGTGGTAGAAGAAGACAGTGTCCTGACCGAGTCCAAGGGTATTCTGTGGGGAACACCCTAATAGTGAAATTAGAGGGATACAACCCAGGCAAAGACACAGGGTCGTGGAGGGATAGTCTCTTTTTCTGGTGGTAGAGGGTGGTAGAAGAAGACAGTGTCCTGACCGAGTCCAAGGGTATTCTGTGGGGAACACCCTAATAGTGAAATTAGAGGGATACAACCCAGGCAAAGACACAGGGTCGTGGAGGGATAGTCTCTTTTTCTGGTGGTAGAGGGTGGTAGAAGAAGACAGTGTCCTGACCGAGTCCAAGGGTATTCTGTGGGGAACACCCTAATAGTGAAATTAGAGGGATACAACCCAGGCAAAGACACAGGGTCGTGGAGGGATAGTCTCTTTTTCTGGTGGTAGAGGGTGGTAGAAGAAGACAGTGTCCTGACCGAGTCCAAGGGTATTCTGTGGGGAACACCCTAATAGTGAAATTAGAGGGATACAACCCAGGCAAAGACACAGGGTCGTGGAGGGATAGTCTCTTTTTCTGGTGGTAGAGGGTGGTAGAAGAAGACAGTGTCCTGACCGAGTCCAAGGGTATTCTGTGGGGAACACCCTAATAGTGAAATTAGAGGATACAACCCAGGCAAAGACACAGGGTCGTGGAGGGGATAGTCTCTTTTCTGGTGGTAGAGGGTGGTAGAAGAAGACAGTGTCCTGACCGAGTCCAAGGGTATTCTGTGGGGAACACCCTAATAGTGAAATTAGAGGGATACAACCCAGGCAAAGACACAGGGTCGTGGAGGGATAGTCTCTTTTTCTGGTGGTAGAGGGTGGTAGAAGAAGACAGTGTCCTGACCGAGTCCAAGGGTATTCTGTGGGGAACACCCTAATAGTGAAATTAGAGGGATACAACCCAGGCAAAGACACAGGGTCGTGGAGGGATAGTCTCTTTTTCTGGTGGTAGAGGGTGGTAGAAGAAGACAGTGTCCTGACCGAGTCCAAGGGTATTCTGTGGGGAACACCCTAATAGTGAAATTAGAGGGATACAACCCAGGCAAAGACACAGGGTCGTGCAGGGATAGTCTCTTTTTCTGGTGGTAGAGGGTGGTAGAAGAAGACAGTGTCCTGACCGAGTCCAAGGGTATTCTGTGGGGAACACCCTAATAGTGAAATTAGAGGGATACAACCCAGGCAAAGACACAGGGTCGTGGAGGGATAGTCTCTTTTTCTGGTGGTAGAGGGTGGTAGAAGAAGACAGTGTCCTGACCGAGTCCAAGGGTATTCTGTGGGGAACACCCTAATAGTGAAATTAGAGGGATACAACCCAGGCAAAGACACAGGGTCGTGGAGGCGATAGTCTCTTTTTCTGGTGGTAGAGGGTGGTAGAAGAAGACAGTGTCCTGACCGAGTCCAAGGGTATTCTGTGGGGAACACCCTAATAGTGAAATTAGAGGGATACAACCCAGGCAAAGACACAGGGTCGTGGAGGGGATAGTCTCTTTTTCTGGTGGTAGAGGGTGGTAGAAGAAGACAGTGTCCTGACCGAGTCCAAGGGTATTCTGTGGGGAACACCCTAATAGTGAAATTAGAGGGATACAACCCAGGCAAAGACACAGGGTCGTGGAGGGTTAGTCTCTTTTTTCTGGTGGTAGAGGGTGGTAGAAGAAGACAGTGTCCTGACCGAGTCCAAGGGTATTCTGTGGGGAACACCCTAATAGTGAAATTAGAGGGATACAACCCAGGCAAAGACACAGGGTCGTGGAGGGATAGTCTCTTTTTTCTGGTGGTAGAGGGTGGTAGAAGAAGACAGTGTCCTGACCGAGTCCAAGGGTATTCTGTGGGGAACACCCTAATAGTGAAATTAGAGGGATACAACCCAGGCAAAGACACAGGGTCGTGGAGGGATAGTCTCTTTTTCTGGTGGTAGAGGGTGGTAGAAGAAGACAGTGTCCTGACCGAGTCCAAGGGTATTCTGTGGGGAACACCCTAATAGTGAAATTAGAGGGATACAACCCAGGCAAAGACACAGGGTCGTGGATGGGATAGTCTCTTTTTTTGGTGGTAGAGGGTGGTAGAAGAAGACAGTGTCCTGACCGAGTCCAAGGGTATTCTGTGGGGAACACCCTAATAGTGAAATTAGAGGGATACAACCCAGGCAAAGACACAGGGTCGTGGAGGGGATAGTCTCTTTTTTCTGGTGGTAGAGGGTGGTAGAAGAAGACAGTGTCCTGACCGAGTCCAAGGGTATTCTGTGGGGAACACCCTAATAGTGAAATTAGAGGGATACAACCCAGGCAAAGACACAGGGTCGTGGAGGGATAGTCTCTTTTTTCTGGTGGTAGAGGGTGGTAGAAGAAGACAGTGTCCTGACCGAGTCCAAGGGTATTCTGTGGGGAACACCCTAATAGTGAAATTAGAGGGATACAACCCAGGCAAAGACACAGGGTCGTGGAGGGGATAGTCTCTTTTTTCTGGTGGTAGAGGGTGGTAGAAGAAGACAGTGTCCTGACCGAGTCCAAGGGTATTCTGTGGGGAACACCCTAATAGTGAAATTAGAGGGATACAACCCAGGCAAAGACACAGGGTCGTGGAGGGATAGTCTCTTTTTTCTGGTGGTAGAGGGTGGTAGAAGAAGACAGTGTCCTGACCGAGTCCAAGGGTATTCTGTGGGGAACACCCTAATAGTGAAATTAGAGGGATACAACCCAGGCAAAGACACAGGGTCGTGGAGGGATAGTCTCTTTTTTCTGGTGGTAGAGGGTGGTAGAAGAAGACAGTGTCCTGACCGAGTCCAAGGGTATTCTGTGGGGAACACCCTAATAGTGAAATTAGAGGGATACAACCCAGGCAAAGACACAGGGTCGTGGAGGGATAGTCTCTTTTTTCTGGTGGTAGAGGGTGGTAGAAGAAGACAGTGTCCTGACCGAGTCCAAGGGTATTCTGTGGGGAACACCCTAATAGTGAAATTAGAGGGATACAACCCAGGCAAAGACACAGGGTCGTGGATGGGATAGTCTCTTTTTTTGGTGGTAGAGGGTGGTAGAAGAAGACAGTGTCCTGACCGAGTCCAAGGGTATTCTGTGGGGAACACCCTAATAGTGAAATTAGAGGGATACAACCCAGGCAAAGACACAGGGTCGTGGAGGGGATAGTCTCTTTTTTCTGGTGGTAGAGGGTGGTAGAAGAAGACAGTGTCCTGACCGAGTCCAAGGGTATTCTGTGGGGAACACCCTAATAGTGAAATTAGAGGGATACAACCCAGGCAAAGACACAGGGTCGTGGAGGGATAGTCTCTTTTTCTGGTGGTAGAGGGTGGTAGAAGAAGACAGTGTCCTGACCGAGTCCAAGGGTATTCTGTGGGGAACACCCTAATAGTGAAATTAGAGGGATACAACCCAGGCAAAGACACAGGGTCGTGGAGGGATAGTCTCTTTTTCTGGTGGTAGAGGGTGGTAGAAGAAGACAGTGTCCTGACCGAGTCCAAGGGTATTCTGTGGGGAACACCCTAATAGTGAAATTAGAGGGATACAACCCAGGCAAAGACACAGGGTCGTGGAGGGATAGTCTCTTTTTCTGGTGGTAGAGGGTGGTAGAAGAAGACAGTGTCCTGACCGAGTCCAAGGGTATTCTGTGGGGAACACCCTAATAGTGAAATTAGAGGGATACAACCCAGGCAAAGACACAGGGTCGTGGATGGGATAGTCTCTTTTCTGGTGGTAGAGGGTGGTAGAAGAAGACAGTGTCCTGACCGAGTCCAAGGGTATTCTGTGGGGAACACCCTAATAGTGAAATTAGAGGGATACAACCCAGGCAAAGACACAGGGTCGTGGAGGGGATAGTCTCTTTTTTCTGGTGGTAGAGGGTGGTAGAAGAAGACAGTGTCCTGACCGAGTCCAAGGGTATTCTGTGGGGAACACCCTAATAGTGAAATTAGAGGGATACAACCCAGGCAAAGACACAGGGTCGTGGAGGGATAGTCTCTTTTTCTGGTGGTAGAGGGTGGTAGAAGAAGACAGTGTCCTGACTGAGTCCAAGGGTATTCTGTGGGGAACACCCAAATAGTGAAATTAGAGGGATACAACCCAGGCAAAGACACAGGGTCGTGGAGGGGATAGTCTCTTTTTTCTGGTGGTAGAGGGTGGTAGAAGAAGACAGTGTCCTGACCGAGTCCAAGGGTATTCTGTGGGGAACACCCTAATAGTGAAATTAGAGGGATACAACCCAGGCAAAGACACAGGGTCGTGGAGGGGATAGTTCAGAGCTGTCGCACACAGCCAAGCAGACTCAGCAGCAGTGAGGAGGGCAGATTTAATTAATTGTCTCGCCTGTGGAAAGCAAATACCACAGCGAGACTTCCACTCTTACTGCGTCACTAGGCCCAGACCACGGCGTCCCCCATTGTCGCTGCTGTGCTTTAACGCCAGAATTATCCATCATTGGGCCCTTATTGTAGCCAGATATTTTCGTTTACCATCCTCTAATTCCGATATGGCTTCGGTAAGCCATCCGACAGCAGATCTTCCGAAAAAATGTAAAGATAAAGACAGAGACAGATGAACAGGTCCAAACCTACCAATGATGCTTCCATTAAGCTAGTTGTCGGTACTCAGTGAGGCGCTTTTGCAGCCCCTGATGCCCACTTCATTTGATTAGCAGGCCGCTGCAGAGACCCTTTCAGAGTCTGGTGTGCCGCAAACCCCTTTTTCATTGAAGGATCCTGCAGTCATCTCTACCATGGATAGGACCAGAGCCGCTGAGCAGGCACCAGCTTCCGAGGACGTCTTTCGCACTACTGAATCTTGACATAGACCGTCATCTTCTTTCGTGACTACCATTCTTTTGAAAACAACCAAGTTCCTTAGGTCCAGGGTTTGACCCACACCCACGAAACTGACTACCCACTCCCAGGTACCTGCTACTTTGCCTCAGTCTCAAATGCTTAAAATGGCAGAAGACCTTATCATGCTGATCAGGGGAAGCAAAGCTACCCCCTAAAAAGGAAAAGAGATCTGTCCCCAGTAGTTTTGACTGAACAAGAGTCAGATGAATCTGATACATCTGACTATGGAGACATGCAACCCCTCTCCACTTATGAAGATTCTGATGCAGAGGACTCCATTCCTTCAACCTCTCCCCCAGAGGATTTTTCCTTTGGGGAAACCCTGCTTACTTTAAGGGAGCATTTCCAGTGGGAGTGTCAGGACTACAGTCAGTCTAAAAAGAGACTCAGGGAATTCCTAGACCTTCCGCAACACAGACTCTTTGCAATCCCCCCAGTCCTGGATGTGGTGGATGATGTTTTCCTTGAATCCAGCTTGACTCCTGACGCCCTACCTCCTGCTCCCAGAAAACCAGACATGTACTATAGAGTCCCTGACTCACACAAATAGAATCTAAAGATTTACAAGACTTAATGCATTCTGCAAGTCAGGTAACTAAAGACACTTTGCACTGTGGTTTTGCCGCCCTAGAAGCTTCTTGCAGTGCAGCAGTCACTGGATCTGTCATTAGAAGACATGCATGGCTTAAGGAACAACCCCTGCCACACCATGTCAAATCTAAATTGTTGGATGCCCTCTTGCATAAAGATAACTTATTTGGCACTAAGGCAGAAGAGGTCTTAAAAAATATGGAAGAAAAAGCAAAAGCTATGCAAACAGTTAGAGATCTCTTACAGGTCCAACCCCCTAGGTTCAGCAGGCAGTATCCCTCCAAGACCTGGTCCTTTCCTGCTCTGAGTAAACAGGCCCAGCCTAGTTCCCTCAGAATCAGACCCCCCAGACAGCAGCCTCAGGGAATGCAGAGATCTAAGCAGTGGACTACCTCCACTTTAAAATCAGGGAGTTCAAAGCCACCCCCTTATGGTAAGAACTCACAATGACTCACCTCCTCCCAACCTCCCCTCTGCCCACCTTCACTTGCCCCTAGGAGGAAAACTCTCATTTCACTCAAGCACCTGGGCCACCATTACCAAGGACCAATGGTTTCTGAACATTTTGTCTCTGGGATGCAAATTCTCCTTCCACACCCTTCCAACCCCAAAAGGGTTCCCAGATCTACCACCAAATCAGTGGGCAGAGGATCAAAAGCAAATCCATTCCCTGCTCTCTTTGAGGGCAGTAGAGCATGTTCTTGCAGAACAGATGGGCCAAGGCGTCTACTCCAGACTTTTTCTGGTGCCGAGAAAAGAGGGCACCTGGCACCCATCCTCAATCTATCCATTCTAAAATTCTTCCACACCTTCCTGGTGATCCCAAAATTCAAAATGCTCACCCTCCAGCAGCTGCTACCCATGCTGTCCAAGGACGCCTGGCTAGCCACCCTGTATCTAAAAGAGGCCTACCTCCACATTCCTATCAGGGAATCATGCAGAAAATATCTCCGCTTCAAGGCAGCATCTCAACACTTTCCGTTCTCTGCACTTCCCTTTGGCTTATCCACTGCTCCCAGAGTTTTCACAAAATGCCTGGCTCTGGCCATTGCCTTTTGCAGACAAAGAAATATTCAAATTTACCCCTACTTAGACAACTGCCTTATTCAGGCAGACAGCCATGAAAAGCTGCTCAAGCACATGGCCTTTGTAAAGAACCTACTAACCTCCCTAGGGTACACAATCAATGAAAAGAAATCAACGCAGGTGCCCACCCAAAGGATAATCTTCCTGGGAGCAAGTTTGGACACAGCATCCCAGATGGCATATCTTACACCAGAGAAACAAATTTTCCTGTCAACCTACTTCTCTCAACTGGTCACCAGGCCCCATCTTTCTGCAAGGAAAATCCTGCAAGCTCTGGGGTTCATGGCTCATAGGTTCATAGGTAGGTACTAAGCTATCGGCCCTGGGGCCTATACAAGACCAGCCAAAAAGGTACCCTGGTTTTTGCCACCCAAGAAAATTATTTTCCTGTGCTACTGTCGAGCAGAGCCACAGAGGTGATCCTGGGGTGAATTTCCTATTTCCCATCCAATCATCAAGATTTTTCTTGAAGAGTGCTAATGAGGAGCTTTGTTTGATATAGAGAGGTAGTTTATTCCAGAGTATGGGAAGTCTCTGGGACAGGAATCTAGCCCTCCAGCATGTTCTGTTTATTGTGGTGACAAGGTTTAGGTCCCTAGAGCGTGTAGCTTGGAGGGATTGGGATTTCTTTAAGTGGAGCATGTTCAACAGCTCTGGGTTTGACATAGCTTTGTATGTTAGGCAGAGATTACCTCTGAGTAGGCGATATGCGACGGGGTAAAGCTGGAGTTTTTTGAGACGGTCTGCGTAGGGTATCTGTTTGAGGCCGGTAATCCTCTTTGTGAGGTATTTCTGCGGCCTTTCCTGTTGTTGTAGATGTCTTGTGAGGTACATACCAGAAGGGACGGTGTACTCTATAATGGGTCTAATGAGTGATGAGTAGAGGGGAACAATGACTTCTTTTTTTCTGGATCTGGCTTCTTGCATTCTCCTCATTCCATATGCCAGACTGCATATGAGGAAACATCAGTGGTACCTAAAGAGTCTTTGATGTCAACACTCTCCTCAGAAAAGAATTTCTTTGGTGGCAACAGCATGCTCCTACAACAAGGGACTGCCCTTCTCCCCACACCCTGCCGCCCAGACCCTAACCACAGACGCATCAGTCTACGCTTGGGGTGCACACCTGGATGGCAGGTGCATACAGGGCCAATGGAGCCCACAACAAATCCCCCTGCACATCAGTCTAGAAGAGATGATGGCTGTGCAGCACGCCTTGATAGCTTTAGAACTCCTTCTCTCTCCAGGGGTTCTCCTGATCAAAACAGACAACACCACTGTGATGTGGTACATCAACAAGCAGGGAGGGACTCACTCCTACACTCTATGCAGGCTGGCCATGACCCTTAGGCTCACAGCCTCTTTCATGCAATTACACCTGTTAGGACAATACCTACCAGGCTCTCTCAACTCCCTGGCAGACCATTTAAGCAGAAACCTTCTGGATCTACACGAGTGGCAGCTCAGCAGAAGTACCTTCACCCTAATAACTCAGAAATGGGGAACCCTGAAGGTCAACCTCTTTGCCTCCCACACCAACCATCAGCTCAGCAAATTCTGCACCAGGGAGCATCACTGCATAGCTTGGGAAATGGATGCCCTGTCCTTCCCCTGGGTCAATCTCTCGGTCTATGCCTTTCCTCCCCTTCCTCTTATCACCAGGGTACTGCTCAAAATAAGGGAGGAAAAACCAAGGACCATTCTCATTGCTCCAGACTGGCCCCGACAGCACTGGTACCCCTTGCTGCACAGCCTGTCCCCGCTGCCTCCATGGCATCTTCTTCAGATTCCAAACCTACTAACCCAGAGGGAAGGAGAATTCTTACATCCCTAATTGCAGACACTCAGTTTGGCAGCTTGGTTTATTCCCTAACCCTGAACCAATCTGCCATCCTCAGTAAACAGGCTCTGGATGTTATCCGTGAGGCCAGATGCCCTAGCACCAGAAAGTCTTATGTAGATAAATGGAAAAGGTTCTGCACCTAGATCCAGGCTAAGGGGGC
The DNA here is from genome assembly GCF_019279795.1 of Protopterus annectens. NCBI lineage: Eukaryota > Metazoa > Chordata > Ceratodontiformes > Protopteridae > Protopterus > Protopterus annectens. Next base: position 1,992,052,867 of record NC_056741.1, read on the forward strand.
CAATACAGCACAGCCCTCCATCCCTCTCATCCTGGATTACTTAGCTGACCTACTACACAGTGGTCTGTCTTTCTCCTCTATAAAAATTCATGCCTCTGCTATTTCTGCTCACTTTCCCACTGAGCAGCCGCTTTTCTCACACCCTTTGATCAAACAGTTCCTCAGAGGGGCTAGCAATTTGAGGCCCCCCAGAAGGGCACCAACACTGGCTTGGGACCTTAACTTTGTCTTGGAAAAGCTCAACCTGCCTCCTTTCGAACCAGCTTCTTCTGCAGACCTAAAATTTCTCTTCTGGAAGACAGCCTTCCTTCTGGCCATCACTTCAGCCAGAAGAGTCTCTGAGCTGCAAGCACTCATGACTGTGGAATCCTTCATCATCTTCCATGCAGACCAGATATCCCTCAGAACTAACACATCCTTCATGCCCAATGTGGTGTCCAGTGTGGCTCTCAACCAATCCATTAATTTGCCCACCTTCTTTCCTAATCCCCAGAACAAGAGGGAAAGGAGTCTTCACTCTCTAGATGTGCACAGACAGCTCAGATACTATCTGGACAGTACTAAATCCTTCAGAAAGTCTGATCAATTGCTGGTTATCTTTTTTACAGGGGCAGAAGGCAAAGCCATCTCCAAGCAAACCATTTCCAAATGGATAGCACACTGCATCCATTTATGCTACAAACAGCATGATAAGCCTTCCCCCAAGGAGGACAGGACACACTCCACCAGAACAGCCTCCACCTCTGCAGCTTTCCTTAGAGGAGTCCCTACCAGGGACATCCTGGAGGCTGCCACCTAGACATCTGTTCACACTTTAACCAAGCATTACCACCTACCTCTCTTCTCCAAATCCAGGGCAGGGTTTGCCTTTGCAGTCTTGCAGGGCATCCTAGCCAGCCCCTAGATTCCTTGACTGCCTCCAGCCATTTCCTCAGCTTTGGGAATGTACCCAAATGTGATGACTGCAACAGTGAAACACGAAGAACATAGTACAGTTGTGTACACTTAGCATAAATGTAGATGTTCGAGTGTATTCACTGTTGTAGTCCTGGTTTCCCTCCCTCCATCCCCTTTTTTTCTCTTTCTTCTTTGGTTACCTTTCTTCCTTGTTGTTCTCCTTTCCTTACAAGGGACATATTGGTATTTATTTTCCACTGGTGGAGTTCTTCCACCAGAACATTGCCTCCTACTTTTGGGGCTCCTGACAGGTTAGGGCAAGAAAAAATGATGTAATGGCGTTGGCTGCATTACTTTATACCACTGATGACCTGCCATCAGTCCTCAAGCGACAGCAACCGAAGCAGAAATACTAAGTCTCTGATATTTGGACCGGCCGAGGGCTACCCTGGCAGGGATAACCCAAATGTGATGACTGCAACAGTGAATACACTCGAACATCTACATTTAAGGTAAGTGTACACAACTGTACTTTGTGTCATACACTAAATTCAGATAAATCAAAAAATGTATTTAAGTTTGCATTTTAAGAAGTTTTGTACTGCCAGTATGGACCAATGCAAACATTAAGGTGCTGTTACAGATGATGATGGGATGGTAGATTCTTACAAGATTAGCGTATCTGTTGATGTCTATATTCATTTTTGTTTTTTGACTGTGCATCAGTCTACTACATAGGATAATAGTTTTGTGAAGCATCCAGCTGTTGGAAAAAGATCAGTTCATTTTGTTATGAAATGTATGTGAGAGTGCTCTGCACTTGTATCTAAGCCATTTGCACTGCAGAAATATAAGCAACTCTTTAAATGACCGTCATGTGCTGAAAATGCTAATTTGTGCAAACATGGAATTGAAGTGGCTGAAAAACACTGAAAACATGAGCCACAAAGCATCATAGAAAACCGGATATAGTGGTCCAAGAAAAGAAGACATTAATCATTGAAATTGCCACATCCAGTGACTGCAGTGTCTTGAAAACAGAGAGATACAAAGTCATAAAATATGTTTTTTTTGTGATAGTTGCATCCCAGAAATGCAGATTAAAAAAATACATTTTATTTTTGTTCTGGATGTAATAGCATTCAGTAGATGGGTTTTGGTGTTGTGTATTAAATATTTAATTGAAAATATTTGTAATTGCAGCATGGTGGATTTAATCTTGCAAATCATGGTCTACAGAGTCGTGACTGATATTTTTCTTTGTTAAGCTGATAGAGTCTCGCATATTTAAAGTTTTGCTAGAAATAAAGCTGCATTCTGTGTATTGTTTCAGTAGACTAGCAATTTTAGTATTCATTACAGCTGTAGAGTAGCATCACTGGACTTTATTTTGTGTTCTAGCATTGCCCTGTGTATCAAAAACAAAACAGACAGAGCTCACAGGTAAAAGATGGAATTGTAAAATTCATTGTAAAGAATATGAGAAATCCAACAATCCAACCACCACACAAAGGGATGCAAAAAAATAAAGTTTAATGAGATAAGTGCTTTCACTGCAACTGTAGCTTCATCAGACCATTGATGAAAAATGCTAGAAGACTATTTAAACAATCAAATAGTGATGTCATAAAGTAGTAACCATTCAGCATTCACATAAAACACACCCTGTTAAACATACATTACTATAAAATTCTGTAATAAAAGATTAAAACCTTTCAGCTCACAAAACATAAAAACATTCACTAAAAATGCATTTTATAAAACCTTAAAACTAATGGGGCAGCTTCCTAGTCCTTAAAATGGGCTTCAAAGACACTTTGCCATTTAAACCAGGAAAAGTGTCAGCTTTAAACCGAATTATCCAGCGGAACTCTGCACACACTGTTCTAGATTTAAAGTCCCCCCTTGCATTAATAGTCACAACCTCTAAGACTGTAAACTTAAACTTATGTTCTGAACCTTTTTCGATAACATGTTTTGCTAACTCACTGCGTTCATCCAATTTCCTGATATAATTAACATGTTTGAGTATCCTCTCCTTAAAACTACGATTTGTTGTACCAACATAGTAAGCTTGAGAGAGAGAGCACTCAGCATAATAAATCATTTGTCCCGTTTTACAGTCTGCATAAAAATTAAAATCAATACGATGTTTGACATCACCAAATACTTAAGTATAGAAAACTTTTGGAAGAACTTCATGTTGATCAGGAAAGAATGCAGGAATGGTTAAGGAGAGGTGAATTCAAGCCAAGAGATGAAAGGTTAATATTGACAGCCTAAGACAGTGGGCTACATACACATTGGTTTACAAAGTCCATTGAACATGTGGGAGAAACAATCAAATTGGAAACAGTCGCACACCTTGTTGCTGGTTGTGATATACTAATGAAAAAAGGACTTTATACTGAAAGGCATAATAATGTGGCAAGACTGTTCCACTGGGGATTGTGCAAACATGGAATTGAAGTGGCTGAAAAACACTGAAAACATGAGCCACAAAGCATCATAGAAAACCGGATATAGTGGTCCAAGAAAAGAAGACATTAATCATTGAAATTGCCACATCCAGTGACTGCAGTGTCTTGAAAACAGAGAGATACAAAGTCATAAAATATCAGGATCTGCAGGCAGAAACAAGAGCAATGTGGAGAAAAGATACACAGACAGTTCCAATAGTAGTAGGAGTAACGGGTCTTATAAAAAAAGAATCTACAATTGTACTTAGATATGTTACCAATCCATGTAACCCCATACGAATTGCAGAAGGAGTTATTACTGGGCACATTGCGGGTGCTGCGATGAGCACTTTTGGCTGACATCAAAGATTGAAACAATACTAATTTCATGAACTTTAATCATACTTTGACTTAGAAATGGGGTCCATTCCCATCATAGTATTAGAAACCCAAAAGACTTGGAGAAATTAAAAAAGAGCTTATTCCAAATGATTTGCCAGTGGTACTTTTGGAAATGGAACAGTATGGGTTTGTTAAGGGGAGAACTTGCCTTTTGAAATTTGTGACATTGTTTGAAAAGGTAACAGAAGCACAGACAGTGCAAGCTGCTCATCTTGACCTTGTTAAGGCATTTAACACTGTTTAATTGACAAATTAAAGCAGTTAAATATTAACAATGCATAATTTACTGGGTAAAGCAGTGGTAGAAAACTGGATAAGCAGTTTGACACACAGTATCAGGCATGATTACTTGTCTTCCCCAGAGGATATTACCAGTAGTGTTTTGTAGTCAGGATTTTTCTTTTTGACTATTTTTGTCATATATAAATATGGGAAATGGGTTCTGGATAACAGCACTGAGTAACATAATTACTTCAGTAAAAGATAGCCCAGTATAGTAGGAATATGTTTACTTTTAATATTAAACTTTAATAGCTAACTAACTTTAAAGCTAAACGCCAAAAAGTGTATAGTCATCCCCTTTGGCAAAAACAAAGTGCCCACAAATTACCACATAGGTGGTAATCCATTAAGTACAGAAGAAGTAATTAGGGACCTGGGGACCCAAGTTGATAGCAGTCTCTCATTTGACAACCACGTGGCCAAAGTGGTTAGAAAAACATTTTATATAGCCCACCTAATCATGAAGGGATTCACATCTAGATCAGGGGAGGTCATCGTGCCTCTTTACTCATCCCTCAACAGGCCCATAATTGAGTACAATGCCCCTTTTGGGATGTACCTTACCAGACACCTGCAGCAACTGGAAAGACCCCAAAAGTACCTCACCAAGAGGATTAAAGGGCTCAAACAGATGCCATATGCTGCCCGGTTAAAGAAACTCCAGCTCTATTCAGTGGCATACCGCCTGCTCGGAGACTATCTGTGCCTGACGTATAAAGCCATGTCCAACCCGGAATTAATGGACATGCTGCACCTCAGAAAATCCAAATCCTATCGAGCTACGCGCTCGAGAGACTTGAACCTCAGCACTGAAATAAATAGGACATGCTGGAGGGACAGATTCATAACCAAGAGGCTCCCTTCACTCTGGAATAAAATCCCAGTCCAGGTTAGGCAGAGCCCTCATTGACTCTCTTCAAGAGGAATCTTGATGAATGGATGGGAGATCGTAGGTTTACCCCGGGTATCACTTCTGTGTCACTGTTAGACAGAGGCACAGTATACTAACCTCGAAAAAGGGCATAGCAAAATGAATTTAAAATGGGTGGCGAAAGCCAAACACACTCTGGCTAGGCTTATAAATGCCCTAGGGCAGATAGCCTAGTATGAACCTATGAACCTATTAGTAAATGTAGCATCATGACACTTGGGAAAAAAGGGCATGTAAATGATGAAATCATAAAAGACATATCGTTAAGCAACCAGAAACAATAGTAAAAAACTATTCAAACATTGACCAGTGCGTGTCTAGCAAAGTCAGAAAAGTGTATTCTTTAGGCCATATAATATGAAAGAACATGTGTAGTCATTCCAAGGGCATCATCACTGTGTACCTTACTGAGGCAACCCATTATTTAATACAGCACTGCTTCTTATAGTCCTCCAACAAACCATCTAAAGCAATGTGAAAAGATACAGTAATTCTCACAGGTTACGTGAAGGTTGATGTGTGGTCTGCACTACAGTATCTTATCCATATTTGTTTGAAAGTCTGTGCCTGCATCACACTGCTGGGAGAGAGAGCTATCACCAGGTTTGGGTACAGCTCTAGGTATAAATAAAAGTAACTGGAAAAAAAAACACAAGAAGATAAAGATGAAAGATGCACTATTTCACTTTACAATCAGCAGTCTCGCAATAACTTCCTTTATATGTGTGTATAGTATGTGTATATGTATAGGTGTATACATACATATGTTTGCTATGTGAGAAATAGAAAACAGCTGGAGTTACTGGATTTCAAGCTTCTTGAAAACCATTAGCTTGTAAACAGTAGTGATGAGAATTTTGGTTTATGTATTTAAGCATATGCACGTTATACATGTACCATCTGTAGAAAACATTTTTGCTCATTAGCCAAAAGGTTTGCTAGACAGGAGTATGCTCACTGTCCACCCACCTACTATTTCTGCAATGTGCTGTTTGTAGAATACCAGTGGAGCGCTTTCTACAAGTTCTGCTTATTTTTGCCATACTCTAGAAAATGTCATGTAGACACTGCGTGCTTCATTTCTGCAAGAAAATCTATTTAGGGAAGTAGAAGACAAGCCCCCACACATACATACACACACAGTTTGGGGGTGCAGGAGGGGCAGGACCCCCTTGCAAAAATGATGTGTTGATGTAAGAGCAAGTCTTGAAATTCATTTGGATTTTGTGACAGTTGCAGGATTTACAGTTTTGGATCTTGCATGTGTGATAGGAAGCCCAGCTGTAACCCCGTTCCAGTCCCCTCCTCAAGTTAATGTTTGAAAATTGTAAAGATGGAAGTATTATTCTTGGTCGTGTTAGGAGAAGCCAGTGTTAACCTGCCTTTGCACCATAATAAGTACTTATGTGGCCATCAGATTCCCAGACAACACCTACTTCAACAGTGCCTGTACTACCTCAGAGAACAGCATGATGTTGGTGGCTACCATAAGAGCCATAGGTCCTGTCTGGTACTTGACACTGAAAGTAAGAGTATTTGGTTGCCTCAACTGGCAAAAATATGGTGGTAGTTGACGTGTTTGTATGGTAGCTAGCAGGAGTTGCCTCTTGCAGTCTAGACATATCTTGAGCATCTCCACAGGAAGAAGTACTCAAAGGTCAGTTCCAGGCCTGAAATTCCTCAGGGTAGGTTCAGTGTTCATCCTACACACTTATCCCTTCAAGTCATGAGTAGACCATCTTGTGAAGGTTTGAGCCCAAACTAGCCTTCAGAGGCATTTGTGGAACTTGGGGTTGTTGAAGCACCATTATGTCTCACTCCGGGGATGCATCACATGCTCTGTCGTGTCTATGGGTAGCTGCGTTGGAGCCACCTGGCAGCCATCCTTATCTTGGGAACCTTTCTCTTGAGTTGTCTATTCACTGATTCCAAATACTGAGGACTGCAGTCTCTCATCCTCTGTTTGGCCCTCAGGCACACAGTGGCCTGCATGCCCTTGCTGACGAAGATCAATGTGGTCATCCCACCCTTGAAGTCACATTCAGGGGTGAAACATGTAACTGAAGTTTGCATGCCTTTTGGGAGCTTCATTTACTGGTACTAGGAGCACCTCCACTATGGAGTTAATTCTGGCTTCAAGATGATGTCACTCCACACTATACTGCCTTTGGCAGGCGTACATTCTAGCACTGGTCTTTGATCTCCTGACGCCTAATGCCAGGCTGTCTTGTTTGCTTTTATATATGGGCTTATGCCCCATGGAAATATGTTGTGTTACTCCACAACCATCAGAATCCTAAATAAACTCGCTAAAAATTACTGGACCCAGGACAGGTCCTTGTGTTATTCCACTAGTCATCTTTCTAATTCCTGACATTGTCTTTTGCCATCATAACTCTATCCGTCATGACATTCAACCATGTAACCATACAGTTCTTTGTTTGTCTTTTTCCCAACCCATCCAGTTCTATACTAACAATGGGTATTAGGAATGAAGACATTGCCTCCTGAAAGAGCCTTCCTTGACGATCTGCTATTTTGGTGTGCATCTTACAAAACAAAATTGTACTGTAACTAAGTGCAGTGTTAATCCACTGGTGCCTGTGCACAAGTTTTACTTTTCTTTCAGTTGTATTATAGTAAGTTTTGTCAGTTTTATTGTTTAGTTGAAAGTTGAGCTTCTGTTGCTACAAGTAACAGAATTCTTTACAGATGACATGATGAGAGAAGCGACTGAAATTACCTTGAATGAGTAATGGATCTCATACCAGTGGACACTGATGTGTGTCTTTCGACTGAATAGTTAATAGTGGTAGACTGAGTGGGGCTCCACAGATGGCTTAATTAGACCTTTGCAAAGCATTTGACATAAACAGTCAGTGAATTTATTAAGACAGATTTGGAGTGGAATCTGAAGTGGTGTTATGGGCAAAACATACATTAAACATGGACTCTGAGGGAACTTATTATGGAGGCCACAGAAATAAAAAGATAATGTTCAGTGAGATCTCATAGGTATCATTACTAGGGTTTATTTTTTTTTTAAAAGTCTACAAAGTCTTTGAGAAAGAGGAAAAGCTGTCTGTGCTTTTCTGCTCAGAAACAGAGGTATGTGACAAGGTTGATGTACTCTTATAACTTACAACAAATGAAAACAGACTTTGCAAGACTGAAGGAATTTAATATGTGTAAGTTTAAGTTCGGTGCTGAAAATGTAGAATAGTGCTTCTGGGAAGTAAAAACATGGGAAAGGAGTACTTTGATGGAGAAGAGGCAAGCAGCAACAGAAAAAATAGAAATGGTAAGCGGGTTGGGGATATTGCTGTGAACTGAGAGAAAGTTAAGCAGACAGTGTGACACAGAAACAAAGAAGGCTAGTAGGATACTTGATAAAAGGTGTGAACCACAAGGAGAAATATCCCAACCTGTCTATCCTCTGCTTACCACTTCATTGTATTCTACTACAGCCTCCTTTATATTCTCATTATCACTTAGCTTTTACGTTAACTCCCAACGTATCTGTCCTCTGCTACCACTTGATTATTATGTACTACAGCCTCCTTTTTTACTGTCATTATCTCTCAGCTTTTAAGTTAACTAATGCTTAACTTCCAAAACTAATATGCACAATGCTGAATCATGTCCTACCAGCCATGTCAAAATGAATCTGCCTACAAGTTTACCACATAGTTGTACCTTGTATCTTACTTGATTTTGTGCATTGAAACCTAACTGCATGTTTTCCTCTGTGCTTGGGAGCAATATTGCTTTTAACTCTAATTGTATTATTTTGTATTTTTTTTGTATTTTTATCTATGCTTGTGAGCAACTATTTTCTATGGATTTCAATTGTATAACCCTTCTTTAACACTTAACTTGAGATACATTGCATATTTTCTATTCAATGCTATGAATTGTAACAATATTTGTTTTTTCTGTGGAGCTTTTCTCCCTGGGCCTCCGCTGAAAAAGGGCACTAGTTCAGTCCGACATTCCCAGTCAACAAATGTCAAAGAAATAAAGTTGATATCCTCCTGATAGACCGTTTGTAAGCCAGAAAGTGGAATATTATTTGCAGTTCTGAAGTTCTCATCTTAGCAAAGATAGAGGCAGTTTAGAGAAGAGTTAACAGTAATATCACATTCTGCAGTGGTAACTGTAGAGAGGTCAAAATGCCTTCATGATTACAGTACTAAAGAAGGAGGCAGAGTGGGAGACAACTGAAACTTTTAAGTATTCCAAAGAAATCCATGAAGTACAAGTGGATACTTGCCTTTAAGTGAAGGATGGCACAATTTGCACATACAAGGTGAAGAGTTAATAGTGAAGTCTGAGCAAGTTTTTTTTTTTTTTTGACAGAAAAAGTAGATGGCTGGAACAAATTTTCCAAAGAGAGGTCATACTGTCAAAAATATTTTGCTGAACTCAGGAAAGCATGGAGTGTGTGTAAGAACATTCTTAGTAAGAGAGGGAGTAGTAAGCTGGTCCTTAAACAGCATCTGCACATTATCTGGTCAGGGGGAATGGGCAAGTTATGTAGCCCCCCCCCCCCATTGTCATTATCTTCTTTGAAGGAGTAGGAGATTCAGAAGATTCCACTAAGGGTCTGGATGCTGACACTGCTTTTTTCGACATGGCCATGAAGTTCGACTGGGAATTGGTAAAGTGGCCTAGAAAGAATGCAGCAGAACATCTGGTAAAGGCATATTAAGCGCTACACTTGTACTCCAAAAATTCAACTAATGCAGTCCTATTCTGTCATCAACTGTTAAAACATATAAGGTTTTGTGGCTAAAAATAGCCTAGGAGCATACAGACTCGGTGCATTTCACCAAGTGGCAATAAATATTCTTTTTGTTTTCAGAGGTTATGACCACTGTAAAGAAACTGTATAAATGTTAAAGAACTTTCTTATCTGTGTTGGCACTAAAACAGGTGGTGACTAATAACTGTCTGGTAGTAAATTGAAAGTGATGTTCATTTAGGTGGCTGGCTATCCTAGCAAACCCTTATTCTTAGTACACTGTGCATCATGACTGGTTTGGGGCTATGGGCATTGAACATTATTGCAGCACTGATTTATACAAATGAGGATCAGGGAGCCAAAAATACATATGTACATGCATAGTAGTGATTCCAGTTTAGCCAAGGTGCCTTTGTGACTCAAGATTTGCTCAAATGTTCATAGGTGTTTGCATAGAGGAATAAAGCTCCGACTTTGACACAGGTGACCCAAATTTGATAATGGGCTCTGACTTGGAGTAATGAAGAAGGGAGGCTGGTAGTAAGCATTTGAAAGCCTTTCTCCCATCCTGGGGGGGGGGGGGGGGGGGTAGTCTTGACTCAATGTAGTGTGGACACATGTTGAAGGAAAGGTGTCTTCCATACAGCAGTAGTCAAGACATGTCATTGGTCCTTGACAAACCATGCAAGTGGTAACATTCATGGGACATGTGCTGGAGAGCATTTCATACATTTACATGTGTGAGTGTGCACATAGCCACATAGGGAAGGGATTACAGCTACAAAATAGCAAAATCCTGATGGCTGCTTGTGTAATCTGCTCACTGGGGGAAAGATGTGTCTGGTTCATTGCAGAAGGGCTGATGGCTAGCAAGTAGCAGACCTTAAAAAAAGTCAGATAAGAACATTGTCACTGTTTAAATTCTTTTTGCAAATATGGTTTGTTTTAAATGTGAATTAATGGTCATACTTAAAACCTGGAGGATCTTTTAGAAAAAAATTCTAAGTAAAGCAGTTCTGCTGTTATTGTATCTCTTATGTTACGAACCTTTGCTTCTCATTTTTATATAATATTGTACATTTGGAGGTAGCCAGTATGCAGTTTGACTCAACTTTAGCTTAACCATGTGTGTTTCGGATTTATCAGATTTTTGTTACTTCTGACTAAAGCATGATTCATTTGAGCATTCTTTCCAAGAGTACAAGCAGCAGAAATGGTATCAAATAAGACAGACACTGAGACAGTACTTTTATTGGCTGGTGCTTCAGAACTTGTGATTTGACACTTGTCTTCTGATTTCTAACATAATGGAGATGCCTGGCATGTGCGCACCCATGGAGGTCAGTATTACTCAGTCACTCCTTTTTCTTAAACCCTTCATCTTCCTCACGAGCTGTGGAGAGGTCAAGATTGTTCACATGGTGCTGCACATCTGCTTTGAATATTCAGCTAAGAGGAAGCAAACAGCAGTGGTAGAAGAAAAGCAAAACTCAACATCACACAGCTGGAGATCAGCACGTCATCTTTGCTAAAATGTAGTTTCATAGATTTTTCAGCTTTTCCATTCCTTTCTTTAATTAGCAAATGTTTAAGGGAATACAGATGTCTCTTCAAACCCCACATCATAGGACATACAGCTAATTAGCTTACAGCTTATATATGTGGGATTAAGTACTGAGTTTGAGTTGGATTGTTATCTGCGTTTTATTCAGTACCCCAGTTTATATATCTATAATAATGCCATCTGCCATCACTGTTTCTTCATATCTGTACTTGTATATGCTGAGAATCTGTATAAGATCCATTCGTCTTTACTCAATGTAGCCAAAGCCAACTCATGTTTAGGTCCTGCCTGTACTAGTTTCTAATAACAGCTGTTTAAAAAAAAAGGAACCAAAAACAAAAGCCACAGCACCAAACCTATGAATAAGGCTTAGCATAGTACCATTATGGAGTGGTTGGAATTTGAAAGTGATGAAGCAAGAAAAATGCAGTTTCTGTTACACAGTATGCATCATATTATGCAAGACTGTATGTCATATATTCCACAGTACACCACAGAATTTGGATTGGTATACAGGCTGTAAATTTGTGACCAGAGATAGCACATTGTCAGCAAATTTCTTTACAAAATAATGAAAAAAGAATCTTGATTGGTGCACTGTGTGTGTTATGTTCACAGAACCACAGAAACACACACTTAATATACTATTTTTAAAATACCTCTACAAAGCCACATCCAAATTAGTCAGTTGACTTGCTGTTATTTAGGAATATTCTTTGTAAACTTATTCATGGAGCCCATTTGTAGTGTTTTAGTTGAAGCACTAATCACAAATCTGTTAGTATCTCATCAGATGCTTAACTGGCACACTGTCAATGTGTTTCTCTGTGTGATCATGGTAATTGCTTTTAAAATATCGCTAGAAGTATTGTACATAGAGCTTTACAAAGAAAAGGTTCACTTACCTGGGGATGTTCCCTGAAACTGTGTTCATACAAACTTTTGACCTGGTGTTGATTTGACATGCAGCATACTGCTTGTATTGTTAACCTTGCCCAGAATACTTACCTGGCATACTGTTGTGCAAGTCTACATGATGTCAGAATAGGTACTGGGATGGGACAGTTGCTATAACAATCCATAAAGTAGTGAATTAGGATTAGTTGACAGACTGTCCCTATTCAAAAAACTGCATTAGATGCTTGGATGCCACACATATCGACTGTAGTATAGAGCAGTGGCAGATGCCTAACCTACTACTGTAAATGGAGAGCCATACCAGGTACTTTGATGAGACTCTGCCAATTTCTGTAGTAGCTTAGAAGAATGCCCTGCTGGTGCATACCCAGTAACTGCATTCAGAAAGCCACAGCTATTACCTAATGTATATACTACCAATTACTTTGCTTACAGAACTTTTGCAGATGCTTTACTGGCAAGCTGCCACTAAGTCTGTCCACAGTGCCACAGACATATCAGGCACATTGTCCGTAACTTGATAGAAGCATATTAGATTCGTAGTTGTTCAACATTAATTCTTGATAACAAAGCAAAAATTTCTATTTTTGGCTGCTGCAGTGATTGCATTCTTTTCTGTACTTTTCTTTGACATAGCTGTGCTCTGTTTTAAGGGAGGCTATCAAGGTTGTATTTATATAGACTAGAGGAAATTTAGACAAACAACAGGAAAATTCTTCTCCTGTTTCAAGTAAGTTCTAATGGATCTTTAAAAATTCACCTTAGCCATCACCATCTGAGACAGATGGATTCTCCATTTGGCATTTTATTCAGAGGCTGAACCTCAAAACTAAAGTCATTCCCTACTGCTGCAGTGGAATGGAGCACAAACCTACAACAGATGGTCAGCTGACACAGATCATAAACCATAGTATATAAACCATTGGCACACTGAATGACAACATTTCACAAAACCAAAGTAATCACGTAGTTGGCAGACTGAATAACAGCACTATTCACAAAAGCATAGTATACACACAGTTGACACAATGAATGACAGCACTGTTCACAAAACTACAGTATATGCACATCTGGAGCACTGAATGAAAATACTGTTCACAAAACCACAGAATATGAACATTTGGCACACTGAATGTCAGCACTGTTCACAAAAATACAGTATATGCATTGCTGGCACACTGAATGACAGCACTGTTCGCAAAACCACAGTGTATGCACAGCTGGCACACTGAATAAAAGAGATCCATGTGGCACGTTGCTTGCAATTTTACACATTAAGTTGTGTTAAAAAGTTGGCATATTGGTCATAGCGCTTTCATTGATCCAAGGTATTTATGTTTCATTGTATTGCCTTTAACTCTACCAATGCAGCCATAGCCAATGCTTGACCTGGTTCACTGCTTAAGGTTTTTCACATCTTTCCAAAATTACCGTAGCATCAGGGATAAGAGTAACTTAAAAATTGTGTGTATTCCCTACATCTGTTTTGACTTCTTATCTTTTCTTTTTTTTTTTTTGTCCTAATCTGATCATATTAGTCTTTTAGCAGACATCCCTGTTTTAGGTAGTATCTGAGACTTTATATATATTTATAGTATCAGCGTGTTCATTCCTACTCAGGAATACCATATGAGCTCATCCCATTGCAGAGAGAGATTTAGGTGGTAGGGAGCATGACAATTTGTTCTGCAGATCAGCCTATCCTCATCCCTGGCAGAGCACTTCCATCCCCTGTGCCAGCTTGGCAAAGCTCACTATAGCTGCCCTTCAAAGGGAAGCATGCCTCTGCATCTTGCACATAGCAGTATGGGCTTCAAAGACTCAAGCTCCATGGGGTAAAGATGCCTAGTGCTTTTGATAGGTGTCTACCCCATGAACACCTACTGTTGTTGCTAGGTGTCACTTATCTTCCAAGTGAGAGCTGCCCACTCCCTCGCCTCTACCAACCCACCACGAGAGAGCTGCCCACTCCCTCACCTCTACCAGTCCACCACCAGATGGGAAAGACTACAAAAGTCTCTCACCTCCATCCTTTCATAATATCTAAGACTTTAGGAGCATCACATATTATGTAATTATGTAATAAATACATAAATGTAATATGGTAACTAAACAGCTGCTATTCACTAGTCTCTATTCTCTATCTTAACAGTGCAGGGATTTGGTGGTGGGTATTTATTATTTATCACTGGATAATGGGTATTGAATGTGTATGTGTAATGTGAGCTACTTTTGCATGTCATATGTGTTATTTTCTTTCTTATGTTATCCTTTGATACCGCTGTATTTACGTTATTTGCACTGCATTTCTCTCGTGAGCTGACATTTGTAATTTCGTTTAGACTGCAGTTGTGTGATCCTAAATGACAATAAAGTTTCTTTGAATCTTTGAATTCTCTTTGTCTTCCCAGTGCTAAGTGGGTTCTACAGCTTGCTCAGTGGGCACCTGACCTGGAACATGTTTTTTTTTTTTCTAAGAGCAGCATTGCGATACAACCCAAGGGCTGTAAATGGCTGCAGATGTAAAGTATACAAGGAATCCTATTCTAGCTTTAATAGGTTTTGATCTCCAAGATCTCTTACTCATATGAAAAGAGCAAAATATCTTTATTGCCTACAAAAAAACATTTTAATACTGTGTTTACCTGTTGTGCAGAATAGTTAATTTCCACAAACAAGGATGAGGATATTAAAGTACTTAAACCAGCACATCATTTTTTTTTCAGAAAAAGTTTAGCTAGAAAGGGCATTGTAAGTCGTCATTATAATGCGCTTGAGTCTGATAGGGGAGGCTCAATAGTCAGCAGGCACAGCGGCAAAAATTACCCTTTAAAGAATAAATAAATCACAACACTTGTCTGGGTCCTTTTTTCTCATTCCATTGTATCATTTCAATGGGTTAAAAGTACATTCATTAGGCTTGTTAGCTTTTGAAATATTCAGGGTTTACATAGTTAGAAGTTCTTGCTTAATTTTAGTTGAGCTGATAGATAAGCGGCGAAATTTTAATTGTCTGTCACTGGTTCTTCAAATGCTATGTCATTTCTTTTTCTGCCACAGGATGTCACTTTTACATCAATTTTGGCATAATTTAAGTAATTTCCTATTTCTTGCAGTTAATGATAATTTCACATCGGTAGCAGTGTTTTTTAAGAGCTTTCAGTTTAGATAATTATCTGGCCTAATCTCTCAAATGTTCTTATTTTCCTGGGACGTCCCTGTTTACAAGCAAAATCTCCAAGCTGTCCTGGCATTTTAGTTTCCAGTTTTCAAGTCCTGATTTACACACTATTTGTCGTGTTGCACAGCAACAACCTGTTATTTCTTCACTTATGCAGTCTCAGTTTATCCTATTTTAACAGTGCTCAACCTCGTATACAAAAAGTGTGTGCAATGATCAGAAGGTGCTAGCCTGTCTGAGGTGACTCTTCATTTCAGTATATTTTGTAAAATATACAGCCTCATCTGCACTTGGGAGATGGCTGGGGGGGCATAGCTTCAACAAATCACAACATATTTTGTTTGCAGGTAGGTCAGTTTGGTTAATAAACACCAACTCATATGGTAGTTTTACTAGGCTAGTTTTCTGGTTAGAACAATGATAAATACCTAATTTATGTGTGAGGATTTGACACTTTAGTGGTGAATATTAAAGTCAGTGAGTTTCATTCTTTAGTCTCTATGTACCTTTGTGTAAGTCTGAGCAATCCATGTTTCTGAATGTACAGTAACAGTAGTGAAAAGTATTTATTTCAATTTTAACGGTTATATTTTTACTTGTAAAAGAGCAGCTAAAAAAAATGCTTGCAAATTGTAGGAATTACTTTGTAGTTGTATGCATAACAGCAGTGCCATCCATGGTGGCATTGTTGACCTTAAGGCATGTAAGGCATTTCAGCCTTGGTTACAATTCCCATTGTGCTTTGAACCTTAACTCATTCCCTCCAGTAGAGCTCTTTTGAGTGTGTACCTTTAACTCCCAGTGGGTGTGGCTTCAGCCTTTAAAAATTAAGTTATCACCTTACAGTTCTAACGAATACTAATTGACAGAGGTCAAATATCAATACAGTTGTGTCTACCATCATGTATACTTAAAGATAAAGTATTCTGATACCTTGTAGGTAGCATAGTTTTGGAATTATTAATGCAAATATGAACAAGTAATATTTGACACCTCGAGGAGCAGTAGGAGGTAACTGCAGAAACGCCTGCAGACGTCACTCGACTGTTGTTGTTAAACAAAATAACTCCTAACATGACAACACATGCAACAAACTTTGTCTGGTGCTTAAACCCTCCCTATGGCTGTCTTCCATAAACTGTGACTTTTATGTGTGTATACGCACAGACACACACACACACACACACACACACACACACACACACACAAGTATATAAAAATAGAAAGTTCTACATTGTGTCAGAATACATCAGTGTGTTTTACATTGAAAAATATTGATGGTGCATTCCACTGGAAGATTGTAGTGTAAGGGAATGGAGGAGTCATGCCTTTTATTTTGATACTGCATAGTGCTGAAAGTAAAGAAATAGTTCACACCCAACTTGTTTTTCCCCCTAAAATTCATTTTCACTCCATGCCCTCAAACCATCAGACCTTCTTCCTAGTGGTTTTGAATTTACTTAAGAGTTGACTGGATGGAGTTGTCGTACAGGTAGCCATGGAGGTGATTTGTACTGTCACCAATCTATACTTATGCCAGCAATGAGGACATTTCTTTTAGGACCTAACCTTGCCTTCAG
This sequence comes from Protopterus annectens, assembly GCF_019279795.1. Classification (NCBI taxonomy): domain Eukaryota; kingdom Metazoa; phylum Chordata; order Ceratodontiformes; family Protopteridae; genus Protopterus; species Protopterus annectens. Next base: position 1,992,069,825 of record NC_056741.1, read on the forward strand.
TGACTGATGTCAACACCTGCATCAACGTGGGGTCATACTATGCCTTTCTTATCCATATGCATGCTTTGACACACATGGTAATGAGGGCTACTCTCACTAGCTTGGTAGTACCATGCCCACATCTATGGATGTCCTTCAAAGATGCATCTGCAGTCATAACATATGGGTTGTCCTGCCTCAGGCAGCCCTTCGGTCGGACGGATTCCAAAGTCTGGGTCTGGCCTCGGCTGATGTCGCACTTTCCCCGACGTCAGAGCTTCTGGGGTATAAAGGCATCAGCCGACGCCATTTTCCTCAGTCTTTCTTGCCGCGCCGTGCCCAAAGCAGAAGCTGTTCGCAAGTGCCGGTCGGTCAGATCCAGAGATTTCAGCTACCGAAGACTTCGAAAAAAGCTAAGTACCCCGTTGGGGACTCTTTCCTGCCTCAGCCGATGTCAGACAAAGTAAATAATTGTTTAACTTGTGGGAAATAAATACCTCATAAGGATTTCCATTCTTACTGCCTTCCTTGCTTAGGCCCATACCACGACGTATCAGCTTGTTTAGCCTGTGCCTCCTTCAACCGACGGACTTTTAGACGTCGGTCGGAGTTTGCAGAAGAATTTTTCGGATCCGCTTTTGCATATAAAATGCCGTCGGAGACTCCGACTATTCATTTGGCCAAAAAACGCAGGGAAAAGGACCGACACTCGCAGCCCACGGTTTCGGCTGAAACCACGACTAGGCCTACCGCGAGTGTCTCGGTTTTGGCTGAAACCGAGCCCTCGTTTCTTACTACGACAGAAACCATACCTCCGACAACCGAGGCCAGAGAGGCCCCGGCTGAGTCGACTTCAGAAATCCCTACCGAAGCTAGCGCTCAAGTTTTGTCTGACACCATTCCATTGGACATTACTACACCTGCACGTGGGGCAGCTAGGCCCCCAGCTTCTATGTCTATTAAGGCCTTCTCCAGGTCTAAAGCTGCCAAACTTTCAAAAGCTTTACCTGCCAAATCTACTTCTCAGAAGCCTTCCTCAAGCTCTCAGATTCTCAGTCTTGCTGAGGACCTTATCTCCTTGATTAGGGGTTCCCAATCTCACCCAGACAGGGCCTCCCAACCTCCACCAGACAAAAGGCCTAGGACTGAACCTGTCTCCTCTGATTACTCCACGGATGGATCTGATTTGTCAGACCATCAGGAAGGGGCCTATTCTCCTTATGAGGATTCAGATGCTGAAGACTCTATCCCTTCGGCTTCCCTTCCTGAAGAATTTTCCTTTGGGGAGACCTTGCACTCTATGAGGGAACACTTTCAATGGCAGGGTCAGGATTTTTCTGATTGTAGGAAATACTTTCAATGGCAGGGTCAGGATTTTTCTGATTCTAGGAAAAGACTAAGGACTTTTTTGCATTTGCCCCAGCATAGGCCCTTAGCCATACCACCAGTGCTAACTGTAATTGATGATGTGTATAATGATGTTAGTTCTGCACCTGATTCTCTCCCTCCGGCCCCTGCCAAACCTGACAGATACTTAGTTGCTTGATGTTGATTGTCTGACCAAAACCACAATGACCTCCACCTAAGATGGGCAGTGTTGGTATCTTATTCCTGTCCTTCCCCGTCCTTCTGTTCAAGGACCTGAACCACAATTCAGACTCCAATCTTTTGGTTAATAATCAGGGCTTTATCCTTCTGTGGTATACAGCTTTCTGGTTTGCTTCTTTTTGAAATGGATGATCACTCTGCTGATTTTGTATACATTTGTAGGTAAAATATGAACTGTGAAGTGTATTTTCTTTTCTGCCATTTTACATTGTTTTGGTGATGGATGAAATTATATGTTTATTGGATTTTTCTCCTAAGATCCATGGAGAAGCTCACCAACAGCTGTTCTTATTGTCATCAGTTGTTCCTGATAGAGATCATCACTTAAAAAAATTAATAGCAAACCAGTAATTACATAAAGAGTTAGGAATGAACAAATTATTTTTGATAATCCGAGGCTTTTGTCTCTGGATCTTCATTTTCTTCTACTACTACTAATTTTTTTCCTTCTAAATAATCTAAGTGTGTGGAGATTAATGACAGTGTAAAGTTAAAATGCTGGCATTCCTTTATGTATGACACAGGAAAAGGTGGTAGTGGTGGGTCAGGCAGCTGGTTTGCAGATTACTGTTTTTGCTATGCAGAATGGTATCACTTACTGTCTCCTGACCCTTCTGCTTACCCTGTGGTTTTAAATGGGGTTTTGTAGCTAAGCAGTAGTTATGCAGGCTACTTAAGTCATGAAAATAAAGATCAGAAGGGCCATTGAAGGTGAAGGATTTTAGGTTATAAAAAGGCTTTTTCCTCACCTCAGAGGTCCTAAGTCTAGGCAAGAAAAACGGTTTCTGTACCTCCTTGTTTTTGTTTGGATGGTCTGAGCTTGCACAATCAGGAGACATAGAGTCAACGAAAACTCCTCAATAAATCTAAAACGGCACTTTCAGCAGGAGAAACCATGAGGAAAGTCAGTAAGGGAAACCACTTTATTACAGCCTACAACAAGTGGACTACTCACAAAAGTGCAATAGCCCAAAATGCTTAACTGTCACACCGTGTTTTTCGTTCAGATATTAGAACTTCTTCAGACATGCAACATCCCCACTCACATCAATTCCATTAAATACCAAAATCAATCAGAATACAACCCCCTTACTTATTTACATAATTAATTAAATACATTTTACCTTAAACACAATATCTTAAAACGCATCAACTACATCAATTTATAGTGCATGTGTAAATAAAATACATATAAGAATTATGAGCAGTTGAGGACATTGGAGAAACCTTTAAAATATTCAGATAAAAAACGTATAAAAATGTATAATAATTTATACATGATCATCCTTGCTAGGCAAGTAGAATCTGTACTAGTTCGAAAATAGAGTCCTAGAGAAATGCTACAATGTAGTGGTAATATCAATTCATACTAGCCCTTAAATCATAAACATTAAAACACCATCTGTCTCAATAGGAACCTGAGATGAAAAATAAATGTAATTGTATCATAAATACTTAATACAATTGTATAATAAATACTGTATGTATATACTAAACGTGTTTAAAAAATATACAAACAATTAACTACTATATAATCTGTACAAATAGATGTTAAAACCAGTACTAAACTGTGTTATTAAGACTATTATAATCTAGCTGCCCTGAGTTTCAACACTGGAGAAAGGGAGACCTGATCATTAAGACCCAGGAGTTTGCATGCCTCAAGAATCAGTTGCCAAAATACTTCCCGATATTCGATTTTTGTCTCCCATTGTCCCCCTCTGATATCATATGGGAGTTCCTCTAAAACAAAAAATACAGAACTAGCATCCACGCAGTTAGTAGTGTGTTTAAATAATGCATTCCTATAATCTTTTCTTAACTGTGGTGGTGGTGCTACGGTAGCGTTGTCCCCTCACAATAAGATGCTGTCCGGTTCGATTCTCAGCTAGAGCGTCTTCTGCATGGAGACATGCGTGAATGGGTTGAAGGTTGTGCATTAGAGCTGGCAACTCAGCACATAAAAATCTACTGCCAATCATTTGCGTACCGGAGTTCCGTTGTGGCGACCCCTCACCGAGAAAAGCCAAAAGACACAACAACATTCCTATAATCTTTTCTATGAATATCATACAGGTGCTCATAGATCCTTTTCTTTAACATCCTTTCCGTCTTCCCTACATAGAAGGCAGATCAGCGTTTACACTTGGCTAAATAAATAACTCCTTTACTTTCACAATTGGAGAAACATTTTCCAAAAATAAATTTCTCCCTACTCACTATATAAATATTCTCTGCATTCCTGACATAGGGACATTGTGGACATCTACCGCATTTATATTTCCCTACTCTCTTATTCGCCTCTCTATTCATCTTAACCTGTTGCTCAAGGATATTTTTCATGTTCCTATCTTTTCTATAGGTAGAAATGAGGGGTTGTTTGAATATGGTCTCTAAATCGGACAATTCTGAGAATATCTTCCAGTTTTTTGAGATGACTTTTTTAATCATACCAACTTCACTATTGAAGCTCATAACAAAGGACCCTTTAAAACTTTCATTTTTAAATTCAACCATTTTATCCTGTCCCAGAAGTTTATAGTCACTAGTCCCTTTACCTAAAATAGGACTAAATCTATTCTTCCTTCCTTCTCTTACTTCTATAATAACCTCATCTATCATTTTAACAGGATATTTTCTATCCAGAAACATATCTTTTAAAACTTCACATTCTTGTAAAAAATCCATATCTTCAGAGATCATTCCGGAAATCCTAATGAACTGTCCTTGACTATGCTTCTTTTGTGTTTGTAGGGAATGTGAGAAAGTACTCTTTCTAAAAATAGTGGAATTAAACATGTTTTTAATCAAATCTTTTTGAACAGTCACATCCAAAAAGTCCACTTGTTCCCTTGGTTTATTGTGTGTAAATTTTAAAAACTTGGTAGTATTGCTTATATAATCTAAAAATTCATACAGTTTGTCCTCAGAATCTGTCCATAAGATGTATAAGTCTTCAAGGTATCTCTTATATAGACACCAACACTTCACATAGGGAGAATTAAAAATATATTTCTTCTCCCATATTTTTAATACACTATTGGCATAGTTGTGGGCACAACACGTCCCCATAGCTATGCCCTTAATTTGCTTAAAAAACTCCCCCTCAAAGTGAATAAAATTATTATTTAGAATCATATCCATCATCTCCATAATAATCCTAAACACCCAGTTTGTGAATCTTTTGGCCTGTAGGTGGGCCTCCTCTAACTTTTCTATTCTTATTACATGAGGGATAACAGAAAACAAATCCACTTTATCTATTGTCACAAAAATAATGTTCTTGCTAAAAACCTTTTGGTCTATGGATTTAAAAAAAATCCCATGAGCCCTTCAGAATTCCTTCATGTTCCATCCAAATGGCTTTTAATTTAGTATGTACATATTTGGCAAGAGTGTATGTCTTTGTGCCATTGGCAGATACAATCGGTCTGAGGGGGAGGGCTGTCTAGGTTCTTATGCACCTTCGGTACCACAAAGATGGAGGGGGTAACTGGTTTATCAACCCAGACGTAATTGAATAATGTCAAATCAGTCATTTCATCATGCAGTAATTCTCTCAACCCCAAATCTATTTTAGAATAGGCAATATTAATTTCATTGATGGATACTCTTGTGATATTTTTCTACATCCCAGAGAACCTCTTCCATTTTGACCATATACATCATATTGTCCATAATCATCATGCCCCCTCCCTTATCTGGCCTCATGACTCTAATATTATTATTCTTACTTAATTCCAACAAAAGCTGTTTCTCTTGGTGAGGGAGGTTGGAATAAACCTTTGTTCGATTTAAAGATTCCCTCAATTCTCTCTCTCTCTACACCGTTTTCAAAGTTTCTAAGTTGGGGATGTAGCGGAGGGTTAAAAATACTTTTCTTTCTAAGACTTTTGTCCTCTATTTTATATGCATCACCACTACCAAATATTACCTCAAGATTTTTCTTTCTCACAAGTAACTTTAAATCAATCAGAAGCTTACTAATGTCACATATTCTGTTGGGCACAAACTTCAGCCCTTTCATAAATTAAAATAATTTTCATTCAGCTCAATAATCCTGTAGTTAAAAATTTTAAAATTCTGAAAGGAATACACATAACCTGATTGTAAAATAAAATCTTTTCTGGTGGTATTGGTACCCTCATCTGGAGCCAATGCTACCATTGATTCCTTCCCCAATTGTGTTTGTAATGAACCACAGGTTTACTCTTTATTCTTTCCTCAGGTCAGGGAATTCTAGAGGGTCCTTTAAGTTTAAATTTGTTACCTCTTTCCATATTGTTACTTTGCCTGTCCTCTCCTGATGCATACTCTTCATTTCCAAACCATTCTTCCCTTTTCTCATATTCATTTAAAAGGGCAGTATTTCTCTATGTATAGTATCCATTTGCCTAGGTTTAGGGTAGCTTCTATTCTCTTTGTATTCTAAAATGTCTCTACCTATTCTCCTACTTTTTCATTTAGAAATAAGTACACATTTTGAATCAATTTTTTTCTTTTATATTAAAATATTTCTCCTTTTCTTCCTCAACTGTAAAAAGTAAATAATTTATAATTTTTTTATTAGTATCCTTTTTTTTGTACAACCATTACATTTCAGCTTTGTTTTGTCTTATAATAATATTCACGATGAAAAAAACACATATCAAATGTCATTAAAAGTTCTTTAAAAAATTCAGAGCCCTCTGTGATGTTATTGTGGGTACTTAAATATCCTTAAGCCCTTTGGTACCATTTTCAATTCAAGACATTGCTTTAAATATTTATTGTCCAAGTCAAGTCTTAAGCATACTTTCATGCAATAAACTCAAATTAGTATCATAATTCTTGGTCGATGTGTTTTAAGATATGGTGTTTAAGGTAAAATGTATTTAATTAATTATGTAAATGAGTGAGGGGTTACTATTCTGATTGGCTGATTTTGGTATTTAATGGAATTGATGGGAGTGGGAATGTTGCATGACTGAAGTGAAGAAGTTCTAATATTTGAATGAAAAATGCGGTGTGACAGATAAGCATTTTGGGCTGTTGCACTTTTGTGAGTAGTGCACATGTATGCTGTAATAAAGTGGATGTTCGTCATGTTTCACTGTTGCAGTCATCACATTTGGGTTATCTGCTTGCAGTAGCCCTCAGTCGGCCTGATTAACAAAGTCTTGGGTCCTGCATCGGTTGCTGTCTCTTCTTCCATGATGTCAGGGGTATAAAACATGCAGCTGATGCCATTACATCAGTCTTTCTTGCCGTGCGGTGCCCAAAGCAGAAGCAGTTCGCAAGTGCCGGTCAGCCAACTCCTGAAATTTTCGTTTTTGAGTTTCAGAACCAAAGTTTTCAACTGAAAGCTAAGTACCCCGTTGGGGAAACTTTTTCTTGCTCTAAACCGATGTCAGTAAAAGTAAATAATTGCATTACTTGTGGAAAGCAAATACCTCATAAAGATTTTCATTCGTACTGTATTCCTTGCCTAGGCACTGACCACGGTGTACCTCGCTGTCGGTTTTGTGCCTTATTTAAACCACGAACTATCCATTGTCGGTATATTTTCGCTTCTAAATATTTTGGTACTCGGTTCAATTATCCAGATATGTCTTTGGTAAGCCATCCAACTACCGACATTCCGAAAAAACGCAAAGATAAAGACAGAGACAGGCTGCCTAGGTCCAAAGCTGCTGATGACGCTTCTCCTAAGCCAGTTGACAGTTCGGCGGTACTCAGTGAGACGCTTTCGCAGTCCCTGATACCTGCTACTTCAGACTCGCAGGCCTCTACTGAGACCCATTCAGAGTATGCCACGAGATGCTTCAACTGTGGAACCTGCGGATGTCTCTACCTGGGATGGGTCCAGAGCCGCTGTGCAGGCACCAGCTTCTGAGGGTGTATTCAGGCCTACTGACTTGCATATTAAACTGATGCCATCTTCTTCAATGCCTAAAACTCGAACCATGCCTAGAAAACTGATGCCCAGACAACATGCTCAGGCCTCTATGCCTAAAAAAGAAATAAGAATGGCTGAAGACCTTATTACTTTAATCAAGGGAAGTCAGCCTTCCCTCTCTAAGAGACCTAGGACTGAGTTTGCTTTGATACTTCTGACCGGGATTCTGAATTTTCTGTTTCCTCTGATGACCAGGATTTACCCTTATCTACCTATGAGGACTCTGATGCTGAGGACTCTATTCCCTCTGCTTCTCCCCCAGAGGATTTCTCTTTTGGTGAAACCTTGCATACTCTCAGGGAGCATTTTCGTTGGGAAAGTCAGGATTTCTCTGATTCTAAAAAGAGGCTTAGAGATTTCTTACTACTGCCCCAGCACAGGCCTTTAGCCATACCTCCTGTACTAGACATTGTTGATGATGCCTTTTCAGAATCTAGTTTGGCCCCTGACTCTCTTCTTCCTGCTCCCAGAAACCTGATAGATATTACAGGGTCCCTGACTCTCACAAGTTCCTTTTTAAAAATCCTACTGCGGATCCTGAGACCATTTCACAGGGACCCAAGGGCATTAAAGCTACTACTGCCAAAAACCCTACCCCGTCTGATAGAGACTCCAGGGCGCTGGATAGATGGGGTAAGAAGGTATACACTTCTGCAACTTTGGCCATTAGGGCCTTTCATATGTTAAAGTATCAGCAGCATATTATTGGATTGCTTAAACAGAAAATGATGTTGACTCCAGATTGTGCTGAAAATAAGGATTTACAGGATTTACTGCATTCAGCTGAACAAGTTGGAAAACATACTTTGCAATGTGGTTTTGATTCACTAGAAGCATCTTGCAGGCTGCTGTAACTGGGTCTGTACTTAGAAGGCATTCTTGGCTTAAGGAGCAATCCTTGCCAGATCATGTTAAAGTGAAATTACTGGATACTCCCTTAAACCAGGACCGCCTCTTTGGCAACAAGGCAGAAGAAGTTCTTAAAAAGATGGAGGACAAAGCTAAATCTATGCAAACTGTTAAAGTTTTTTTTTTTTACAAGTACAACCCTCAAGGTTTAGTAGGCCTTGGCCTTCCAAGAATTGGTCCTTTCCTGCCTCTTCCAGACCTTCTCAGTCCAAACCTAGATCCAGCAGAGCTCCCAGGCTTCAGTCCCAGGGTACCCACAGGACTAAGCAGTGGGGGGGGGGCCTCCATTTCTAAAGCAGGAAGTAATAAAACTCCCCCTATGGTAAACTGTCTCAATGACTTCTTTTCAAAACTTCCAAGCACTTCTCAACTGACTGAAAGGGGAAAGATTGCTCTTCATACAAAGAACTGGGAACTCATTACCCAGGACAAATGGGTTTTAAATATAGTGTCCCAGGGATACAGATTTCACTTCCGCACGTTACCAACACCAAGCGGATGGCCAGATCTACTCCCAAATCAGTGGGCAGAGGGCCAAAAGCAACTACTTTCTCTCTTAAGCATGGGGGCTATTCAGTTGGTACCAGAAAAGGAAAAGGGACAAGGTTTCTACTTAAGACTTTTCCTGGTACCCAGAAAAGACAGTTCATGGCGTCCTATCCTGGACCTGTCTTTTCTAAACACCTGTTTGGTGATTCCAAAATTCAAGATGCTGACTCTTCACCAGTTGCTCCCTATGCTAGGCAATGACGCCTGGTTGGCAACACTAGATTTAAAGGAAGCATACCTGCACATCCCAATTGCAGAAGATACTTACGCATCAAAGCATGCTACATGCACTATCCATTCTCTTCACTGCCCTTTGGCTTATCTACTGCGCCCAGAGTATTCTCAAAGTGCTTAGCTCCAGTCATTGCATTTTGCAGGCAAAGAAATATTCAAATATACCCATACCTGGACAATTGTCTAATTCAGGCAGAAAGCCAGGACATACTTCTGAATCATCTGGTCTTTGTACAAATGGTGCTAACCTGTCTGGGCTACACCATAAACAAAAAGAAATCACACCTGGTACCCTGTCAACAAATTATATTCCTGGGAGCAAGCTTGAATACAACTTCCCAGATGGCTTTCCTCATGCCAGAGAAACAAATTCATTTGACAACCTTCTTCAAACAAGTGTCCACAAAAAACTTGCTGTCTGCAATGCAAATACTACAAGCCTTGGGGTTCATGACCTCCTGCAGTCTTCTAATTCCATATGCAAGACTGCATATGAGGAAACTACAGTGGTATCTTAAAAGTCTATGGTGTCAGCATTCTCAGGATCTAGAAGCAATGATTCCTATCATACCTTGCCTACGCCTAGAGTTTCTTTGGTGGGCAGAGGCCTGCCACCAAAACAAGGGACTACCATTCACACTACCCCTTGCCGCCTAAACCCTAACAACAGGTGCATCAGATTATGCATGGGGGACTCACCTGGCAGGGAAGTGCATTCAGGGAAAATGGAACCCAAGTCAAATGTACCTGCATATCAATCAAAAATAAATGTTAGCTGTACAGAATGCTCTGACAGCCTTCAAGGACCACATTCTTCCAGGACAATTAGTGGTAAAGACGGACAATGCCACTGTTATATGGTACATAAACAAGCAGGAGGGATGCACATTCTTATCCCCTCTGCAGACTAGCCATGGCATTGTGGAAGCCCTGAGTTACCAAGTGCATCTACAAGCTCAATTCCTGCCAGGAAAATTAAATACACTGGCAGATGAACTAAGCAGAAACCTCATGGACCCACACGAGTGGAAAATGGAACCAAGGATTTTCAACATGTTGGCAAGCAAATGGGGGAGGCCAGATATAGACCTGTTTGCCTTCCCCCAGAACTTTCAATTGGACAAATATTGCACAAGGACTTCCCACAAACAAGCTTGGAAAGTGGATGCTCTGTCCTTCAGCTGGAAAAACCTATCAGTTTATGCCTTTCCTCCTCTGCCTCTGCTCTCCAAAGTACTACTAAAGATCAAACAAGACAAACCAAGGATGATTTTGATTGCACCAGACTGTCCACGCCAACACTGGTACCCCCTCTTGTGCAGTGTGTCACTGTTTGCCTCATGGCACTTGCCTCAGACTCCTACCCTATTGTCTCAGCAGGAGAACCAGATTCTGAACCCTCAGCTTCAAACGCTGAACCTAGCAGCCTGGCTAATTACCTAATCTCTCCTTTACCATCCCTCAGTAAACTAGTGATGGATATCATTTTAGAGGCAAGGAGGCCTAGTACTAGACAATCTTATGCTGAAAAATGGAAAAGATTATGTGCCTGAAACCAATCTCAAGGGATGAGCACAGCAGTGCCCAATTTACCTCAGATTTTACAATACTTAACTGAGATGCTTCACAAGGACTTGTCTTTCTCCTCCATCAAGATTCATGCCTCAGCCATTTCAGCTCATTATAACACAGAACCTCCCCTCTTCTCTCATCCACTGCTCAAGCAGTTCCTCAGAGGGGCCAAAAATCTACGACCACCCAGGAGACCTCCAACTCCAGCCTGGGACCTTAACATTGTCTTGGAGAAACTCACTCTTCCTCCTTTTGAGACAGCTGCTACTGCAGACTTTAAAATTCCTTTCTTGGAAAACAGCTTTCCTTTTAACAATCACTTCAGCAAGAAGGGTATCTGAATTACAGGCCCTTATGGCACTGGAGCCTTGCATCCTCTTTCTAGCGGACAGGGTGTCCCTCACGACCAATCACTCCTTCAAGCCCAAGGTGGTATCCAGTGTGGCCCTTAATCAGTCCATTCATTTGCCAACCTTATTTCCTAATCCACAGAACAAAGGGGAATGGGTACTGCAATCATTAGATGTGCACAGACAACTTAGATTCTACTTGGACAGGACTAAACCTCAAAGGAAATCTGACCAACTGCTGGTGGCATTTGCTACAGGGGCAGAGGGGAAGGCTATTTCAAAGCAAACCATTTCCAAATGGATAGGCCATTGCATTTATTTCTGCTACAAGCACCATGGAACACCTATCCCACAGGGGATCAGACCCCACTCAACCAGGGCTGCATCTACCTCTACAAACTTTCTCAGAGGTGCCCCTACCAGGGACATCCTAGAAGCTGCTACCTGGGTTCTGTACATACTTTTACCAAGCATTACCATCTGCCAATTTTCTCTAAATCCAGAGCTGGCTTTCACACTGCAGTCTTGCAGGGCCTTATAGCCGGTCCTAATGCTATCTTAAGTTCCTCCTCCCATCCTTAGCTTTGGGAATCTACCGAAATATGATGACTGCAACAGTAAAACACGAAGAACATAGTACAGTTGTGTACACTTACCACAAATGTAGATGTTAGAGTGTATTCACTGTTGCAGTCCTGGTTACCCTCCCTCCAGCCACCTTACTTCTTTTGGGTATATCTGTACTCTCCTTTACTATGCTCAAAAGCTTTTTGGTGTCTTTGCTTTTTTGTTGGAAGTATAACCTTGTATATTTATAAATTTAATTGCTTCCCATTGGGCACCTGACATTTGGGGCAAGAAAAACAGATGTAATGGTGTCGGCTTCATGTTTTATACCCCTGACGACCTGACGTCACGGAAGAAGGGACAGCAACCGACACAGGACCCAAGACTTTGTTAATCAGGCCGACTGAGGGCTACTGCAAGCAGATAACCCAAATGTGATGACTGCAACAGTGAATACACTTGAACATCTACATTTACGGTAAGTGTACACAACTGTACTTTTCCCTTATTGACATTCCTCATGATTTCTCCTGCTGAAAGTGCTGTTTCAGATTTATTGATGGTCTGAGCAAGCCCCTTTGTCCATGAGTCTCATAAATCACTTAGAAATGTTTGTGATATGTCTAGAGAGTCCATAGCTGAATCTACAAAGTTGGACTAGTCTCCTATAAGAAAAGTGGAGGCAAAGCTGTCTCTCCCATGAGACTTAGAAGCTTAAGATTTTTGAACGGTTCGTTTTTTAACCAGAGTAGAAAAAAATGAAGCATAGAAAAGTGAAAAAAAAAATGTTTGCCAGCCGATTTCCAAGACTTCAGCTCAGCAAGTTGTGCCTCCTCTACCCATAACCCACCACTTCCCTAGAACTACCCAAGATCTTGTTTGCCACTCTTCTGGATAGCAGCTTGGTCATTCACTCCTTCTATGTGTCATTTTTTGCACAGGGTTTTTTTTTTGCTCTTCTGCCTGCTTTTCTTATTGATGTTAGTGTACTGTTTCTGTTTAAAGTTAGCGATAGGTCTGTATTCTTGGGTTGTTAGCTGGTTAGTTAGATAGAATAGCTTAGTGTAGGTGTGTATCCCTCCTTTCTGAACTTGTAGAGTGTGCTGTAGTTTGTTGTGTGTTGTTAATAATAAGATGTGGAAAAAGGATTCAAAGTGCGTTTCTTGTGGGTCATATGCTTCCCTCCCAGGAGGCTCATGACTGTTATATGTACCGCCTCTTAGGATGTTCACTTTGAGTCCCCTTGTGCTATATGTGAGGGCTTTGGCTGATGTTCATCGTGTTACCCTGCTGCAGTCATCACACTTGGGTTATCCTGCCGTCAGGCGGTCCCGCAGTTGGCCTGAATTCCAAAGTCTTGGTCTGGCGTCGGTTGCTGTCGCTTCTTCCCTGACGTCAGTACGCCAGGGGTATATGAGGCATCCGACGCCATTTTCTTCAGTCTTTCTTGCCGCGTGATACCCGAAGCAGAAGCAGTTCGCAAGTGCCGGTCGGCCGACACCTGAGATTTTCGATTTGAATTTCAGTCCGAAGTCTTCAATAAAGCTAAGTACCCCGTTGGGGAACATTTTCTTGCCTCAGTCCGATCTCAGAAAAAGTTAACAATTGCATTTCTTGTGGGAAGCAAATACTTCATAAGGACTTCCATTCTATTGTATTCCTTGCCTAGGCCCAGACCACGACATCACAGGTTGTCGGTTTTGCGCTAGGTTTAATAAACGCCGTTTTGACTTCGCACGGCATTACTTTGGTAGGAAATTTAATTATATCATGCCGTCGGAGCAGCCGACGACCGCCACTCATAAAAAACGCAAGGATAAGGACAGGCAGCCTAGGAATAAGCCAGACACCGAGGCCTGAGCTGGGCCTGTCGCCAGTTCTCTGGTTTTCAGTGACCCTGACGACCGCAGAGCTGGAACCCCAGACAGCTGCGGATTCCCATGCGAAGTCTACTAGGCCGACGCAGCCTTCTACCGACACCGGAGCAGAACTAGACACCGGTGCAACGGAAACACCTTTGGTTTCTGAAGGTGTCTTCAGACCGACTACACTCACCATTAAATCTTATGCTAAACTTAAAACTCCTTTAAAACCAAAGAAAACTTTACATCAGTCTACAGTTCAAGGCCCCATGCCTAAGAAACAGATGCTTAAGATGGCTGAATATTTGATTACCCTTATCATGGATTCCCATCCCCCTCCTGATAAAAGACTAAGACAAGAGGAGGATTATGCATCCTCTGACCAGGTTTCTCTCTCCTCAGATTCTTCTGAGGAACAGGATTACACTTTTCCACCTTATGAAGATTCTGATGCTGGAGACTCTGTTCCCTCAGCATCTCCCCCTGAAGACTACTCCTTTGGGGAAACTTTACATACCATGAGGGAACATTTCCACTGTGAAGGCCAGGATTACTCAGATTCTAAGAAAAGGCTCCGAGAGTTCCTTTTACTACCCCAGCACAGACCTCTTGTTATCCCTCCTGTTCTGGATATTGTGGATGATGTTTACTTGGAGTCTAGTTTAAATGCAGACTCTCTTCCTCCTGCTCCAGCCAAACCAGACAGATTCTACAGAGTACCTGACTCACACAAATTCCTTTATAAAAGCCCTGTAGCTGACCCAGAAACAATTTCCCAGGGTCTTAAGGGAGCAAAAGCTTCTATGGCTAAAAATCCTTGCCCTCTGAAAGGGATTCCAGAGCCCTAGATAGATGGGGAAAGAAAATATACACAGCTACTCTGGCTATGAGAGCATTAAATTGCCAGTTTCACATGTTGAAATATCAACAATTTCTAATGTCTTAGTTAAAACAAAAAATGAGCACACATTCAGAACTGCCTGAATTCAAAGAAATGCAGGATCTGTTGCATGCAGCTGAACAGGTGGGCAAACATACTTTACAATGGGGATTTGATTCATAGGAAGCTTCTTGTAGAGCAGCTGTTACTGGCTCTGTCATACGTAGGCATGCTTGGTTAAAAGAACAAACCCTCCCTGACCATGTTAAAGCAAAATTATTGGATGCACCTTTACAACAGGATGTATTATTTGGTGTTAAAGCAGAAGAGGTTTTAAAGAAAATGGAGGATAAGGCAAAGTCTATGCAAACGGTCAAGGATTTTTTGCAGGTACAACCGCCTCGATTCAGCAGAAATTGGCCAACAAAAAACTGGTCCTTTCCAGCTTCAGGCAGATCACAGAGGGGCAAATACAGACGCCCAAGGGGCAGAGGTCAGTCACAGGGCCTTTACAAACCTCGCCAATGGGGTTCTGCTACCCAGAAAGGAGGAGAAGACAGGCCCCAAGCTAGCAGAAGACAAACACAATGACTCTATCCTCAAACTACCAAGCAAATATCTCCTGGCAACTCCCTTGGGATGAAAACTAGCATTTTTTGCAGACAACTGGCACATCATCACAAAAGACAAATGGGTTCTAAACATTGTCTCTCAAGGATACAGATTCCACTTTCATACCTTACCAAGGAACAAAGGAATGCCAAACCAGCCACCAAATCAATGGGCAGAGGCACAAAAACAAATTACAACTCTCATGAACATGAGAGCCATTCAACAGGTACCTACATAGGAGCAAGGACAAGGATTTTACTCAAGACTCTTTCTAGTCCCAAGAAAGGACAAAGCATGGAGACCCATTCTGGATCTTTCAATTCTGAACACCTATCTGCAAGTACCAAAATTCAAGATGCTAACACTACAGCAGCTTCTTCCTATGCTGGGCAAGAATGCTTGGCTAGTCACTTTGGACCTGAAGGAGGCATACCTGCATGTCCCTATCAGACAAAATTGCAGAAGATACCTCCGCTTCATTGCAGGTTCAAAGCATTATCAATTCTCTGCACTGCCCTTTGGCTTATCTACTGCGCCCAGGGTTTTCACAAAATGTCTGGCCCCAGTAATTGCATACTGCAGACAAAGAGGAATTCAAATATACCCATACCTGGATGACTGCCTTATTCAAGCAGAAAGCAAAGACATTCTTTTAAAGCATCTGGCATTTGTCAAACACCTTCTAAGTTGCCTAGGGTACACAGTAAACGAAAATAAATCAAAACTAGTGCCCTCACAAAACATAATATTCCTGGGTGCCAGCTTGAATACAACGGCCCAGATGGCTTATCTCATGCCAGACAAGCAACGACAGCTGTTTCAATATTTCAAAATAATGGCAACAAAGACCCAACTCCCTGCAAGAAAAATTCTGCAGGCCTTGGGATTCATGGCATCTTGCATACTACTAATACCATTTGCAAAACTGCATATGAGGAAATTACAATGGTACCTGAAGTGTCACAGCTTGGAAACTATGATACCACTCATTCCCTGCCTTCAACAGGAGTTTCTATGGTGGGCACAGGCATGTCATCTCAACAAGGGTCAGCCTTTCACCTTACCCACAGCCAGGCAAATGACAACAGATGCATCGGACTATGCCTGGGGAGCACACATGGCAGGGCAGTGCATTCAGGGCAAATGGACCACAGATCAGAGGCATCTGCATATCAATCAGAAAGAAATGCTAGCAGTACAGAATGCCCTAACAGCTTTCAAGGACCTTCTACACCCAGGACAACTAATAATAAAGACGGACAATACCACAGTCATGTGGTACATAAACAAGCAAGGGGGCACACATTCCTACCCTCTATGCAGGCAAGCAATGACCTTGTGGAATACTGCACTGTCTTACCAGGTTCAATTACAAGCACAATTCCTGCCAGGACAGAAAAACACATTGGCAGACGACCTAAGCAGAAATATCATGGATCCACACGAATGGAAACTAGATCCACAAGTATTCGCAATGATAGCTCAAAAATGGGGACCCCCAGACATAGATCTGTTTGCAAGCCCCCACAACCACCAACTTCAAAAAGTTTGCACAAGGACCTTCCATCCACTAGCTTGGAAAGTGGACACCCTCTCATTCAGTTGGAAAACATTAACAGTGTATGCCTTCCCTCCACTACCTCTTCTAGCAAAGGTACTGCTGAAAGTCAGATTAGAGAGGCCACAAATGATACTCATTGCACCAGACTGGCCACGCCAGCATTGGTGCACAATTTTAAGGAACATGGCCCACGGCCCACCATGGATTTTGCCACAAATTCCTCACCTGCTCACCCAGTGTGATCATCAGATTCTACACAGCCAGCTCAAGACTTTAAACCTGGCTGCATGGCAAATTACCTAAACAACCAGCCAACACCTTGATCCAAAGCTGTTATGGATGTCATTCTGGAGGCCAGGAGACCCAGCACCAGGAAAACCTATTCAGACAAATGGAAAAGATTTTGCACCTGGAACCAGGCTAAAAGGCCTAAACCCCCTTGATCCAAACATCCCTCAGATTCTACAATATTTAACTGAGATGTTACACAAAGGACTTTCCTTTTCATCTATTAAGATCCATGCCTCAGCAATTTCAGCTCATTACAGCACGGATCCTTCTTTATTCTCACATCCACTCCTGAGACAGTTCCTCAGAGGGGCTAAGAACTTAAGACCGCCCAGGAGAGCTCCAACACCCACTTGGGATCTCAGCTTTGTTCTGGAAAAGCTTTTACTGCTGTCCTTTGAACCAGCTTTTTCTGCTGATTTAAAATTTCTTTCATGGAAAACTGCCCTACTACTAGCAATAACCTCAGCTAGAAGAGTCTCAGTGCTACAGGCACTAATGGCAGTGGAACCTTTCATCATTTTTCATCAAGACGGAGTCTCTCTACGAACGAATCCTTCCTTTATGCCAAATGTGGTATCCAGTGTGGCCCTAAACCAAACCATTCACTTGCCCACCTTCTTCCCAAGTCCCCAGAACAAAGGAGAAAGACTCCTGCACTCTTTGGACATTCACAGGCAATTACGTTGCTACTTGGATAAAACTAAGGCTTTCAGGAAAAACTGACCAGCTTTTTGTAGCCTATGCTACAGGACCACAAGGAAAAGCGATCTCAAAACAGACCATTTCAAAATGGATAGGGCATTGCATACGTTCCTGTTGCACACATCATGGGAAACCAGTACCTGCTAACATTAGGTCCCACTCCACCAGGGCTACAGCTGCATCAGCAGCCTTTCTCAGGGGAGTACCAACCAATGATATTCTGGAAGCTGCTACTTGGAGTTCAGTGCACACCTTCACTAAACACTATCACTTACCTCTATACTCTAAGACTAGAGCTGGTTTTGCCACTGCAGTTTTGCAGGGCTTACTAGCTTCTTCTAACCCTGTCTGACTCCACCTCCCATCCTTAGCTTTGGGACTCAACTCAAGTGTGATGACTGCAGCAGGGTAACACGATGAACATATTACAGTTTTGTACCTACCATAAATGTAGATGTTCGAGTGTTCTCCCTGCTGCAGTCCAGGTTACCCTCCCTCCATCCCCTCTGAACTAGCTGAACTTATCTCTACCACTCTATCCTATACTACCTCTGTGGTGTATTTGCTTGTGCCTAAGGGTTTTGTTTTATTTTTATATAGCTATATGTATACATATATATATATATATATATATATATATATATATATATTGCCTACCTGTTGGGGGCACCTGACATCTGGGGCAAGAAAAACTGAAGAAAATGGCGTCAGATGCCTCTTATATACCCCTGGTGCACTGACGTCAGGGAAGAAGTGACAGCAACCGACGCCGGGCCAAGACTTTGGAATTCGGGCCGACTGCAGGACCGCCTGATGGCAGGATAACCCTAGTGTGATGACTGCAGCAGGGTGAACACTCGAACATCTACATTTATGGTTGGTACAAAACTGTACTTTTTGCGGTCAAAGGTAGCCGAGCCAAGCACATCCTTAAGGGTCTCTTTCGCTATGGGGACTCTTAGTTGGCCTCCTCTAGTAAGGGTGAAATCTTGGGTCACAAACAATCTAAGGACCTCTGATCTTCTAAGGAATACCATAAGCAGTTGACCCGGTCTTCTGCTTTTGGTTCTGTTTCTGGCCAGCCAGATCCTAAAGTCCCAATACCTTTGTATCTGTCGGCAACCTCTGAGCTGATTGCCTTTGCATCAGTGTTTAGGAACCAATCCCCTTCGGCTGTGCTGCACTGGAGCCAGTCAGCTTCAGATCCTGTGGCTCAGAGTCATTCCCCTTCAGCTCTGGTCTCTGGCAAGGCACCCTCCTGACCATTATTGTTCCAAGCCATTTCTTGGTGAGCAGGGGTTCCTTTGGAATGGACTTTCTCTCCCTTTTCTCCTTCAATGCCATGGGAGATTTTGCCCCGAGTCCTTACCTTCACATCTTCAGATCAGAGCTCCCTGGCTTGTGCCAGCAGGCTGGATCCGTTGCCCGATTGACAATCCTGCAAAGCCCCATTAGTGGACTCCTCTGTTCGGTCATCTAGGCCTATTGGAAATATAAATGCATCAACAGTTGATGCTGCCCATTTTTACAGGCACAGCTGGAGTTAGACCATATTCCTTTGGCTCCCAACCCTCTCCCTGGTGCCTGGGCTTTCATCTGTTGGGTTTCCTGCCTAGGGCTCTATGGATCAGAGATCTTCAGAAACATTCTTTCATTCTTTAGGACTGGAGCCAACAGCCTGGCTGATCTCAACTCCAAGCCCCACCTTATTTTCCTCGATCCAGGCAGTGCCAGAGCTGGGCTAAGCCTGAGACCCACAGGTTGAGACAGGGGTGTATGGGTCGGGTTTAACAATACTTGTGTTAGGGTCATCCCTCCCACTTGGTGCTTTTGCCTTTAATAGCCTGACCCCAGTGTCAGCATAGAGACAGGGTGTAATGGCTCCAGATTCTGTCTTCAGACCCTAGGTCTACTATGTCAGGGCAAGTCAATGTACAGCTGCCAAATGGAACTTCCACTGAGCAGCTGAACATTGAGCCCTATCCATTGAATGATCATTCAGCAAACGTCCATTTCATAAACTGGGAAAGTAACTAATTGGCCACTGTTTCCCTGTCTACTCTTTTCCCCACTGTATTGTGGTCTCGGTATATGTAGTTAGGGGGGTGAACCCACTTGGATGGGTTTGAAATACTGCGGGTGGGGTACACAGGAAGGTGGTGGCCAACTAATTACTTTCCCTATCGATGAAATGAACATTCACTAAATGAAATTTCGATGGATAGGGTTTGATGTTAGGCCATTTGATCAAAGTTCCATTTGATGGCTGAACATAAACCTGTCAGGGTGGCCCACCTCTGCCTCCATTTTTGATATTGTGGAGTGGATGTTCTGCTGTCAAGAGTGGGAATGTTCTAGTGTGACCAGTGCCCCCTTCCTGTGCATGTGACTGCTACTCAGCTGGCTGCAGAACAGCCTGCACCTGTTGTTCTCTATGCTGCCCTCCCATTAGGTTGCCCTTTCTCTTCTGTTTTCCCTCCTGGGCCACTGGAGTGGGAAGACTCTTTTATGCAGCAGTGTAAGAGGCAGCACCTGAACTCACCTGGGGAATCCCACACTGGAAAAACTGACTTTGAATAAAAAGGGTCCTACAACCCCCACCCCTCACCGTGAAGACACCTTCTTTGGTGATTTTTGGATCTCCTCCTTCAGTGCAGGGGTTGGATTTCTGAAGCCTGTTTTAATGGATTTTCTAGTTTCCTGACTGAAATTTCTTGTAATCAAATCAGTTGATGATTGGAGTCTCCCTTATTGTCCACCAAGAAAACATTTGATGTGAAGTTGTCCTAGCTCGCATTCATTCTTACTGATGAGTTTGGAGCCGATCCTCTGCTCCGACTTGGCTGTTTTCACAAGCTTGAGGTCTCCAGCTAGCTGGAGGCTAAATTCCCTATCCCATGGTGCACTAGTACTCCAGCTCGGATCTCATTTGCAACGGAAACGGATCGAGACTTTTCTATGCTAGCTCAGGCTGAGTACAGAATTTTCTAAATATGTCACTGTTAAAATTTCATAGTTTTCCTTAAAAAAATAGTTTGGAGGTCTTTATCCTCATTATAGTGTGCTGTTTGCTGTACTCTTAGGTCTTCGGTTGTTGGGCCTGTTCTTACCTTATCCCCTTTCTTCAGAGTTAATGTTTCTAAAAGTAGATGTTAAGTTGTCTATCTCGCCTTCATTCTTGCTGGTTGGGATCGGAGCCGATCCTCTGCTCCGACTCAGCCATCTTCGATAGCTCGAGAGCTGTTTACTGGCTCGAGGCTACTCCTTATCCCATAATGCTTAGCAATAGCTACCCAGATCTCGTTTGCCGCTTCAGCTGCGAGGGTGTCGTTTTTCTGGCTCAGGCTCATATATTTAACTTTTTGTGTAAACTTTTCTATAAAATTTAATTTTTTCTAGTATCTTTCTGTTTAGGTTCAGTGATACGTGTTGTTGTTGTTGTAGTTTTTCTATAGTGTCTCTTCTTTGTAGAACTCGTTTAAGTTACCCGCCCCTCCCCCATCCCTAGGTTAGCCGTTTAACTTAGAGGCTCTCCTATTGTTTTTCTAGGTTAGCTGTTTAACTTAGAGGCTCTCCTATTGCCATATAAAAAAAAAAAAAAAAAACCTTTCTCTATATTATATCTTAGGATGTTCTTCGTTTTCCATTGCTGCAGTCCTTACTATTGGGTATAGTCCGCATCCAGTCGGCCCGAATACCAGAGTATAAGGCTGACGTCGGTCAGGGCGCATTAGACTGACGTCAGTACGTCAGGGTACTAATGCGCATGACCGGCGTCATATCCTCAGTCTTTTTTGCCGCGTGGTCCGATGCAGAAGCAGTTTTGCGAGTGCAGGTTGGCGTTCTGAAATATTTCCGAAACCGGAGTTTCAGACCGAATCAGAGTTGGCTAAGTACCCCGTTGGGGAACATTTTGGTTTTTCTTGCCTCAGTATTTAACCGGAAGTCAGGAAAAATGAATAACTGTATTTCTTGTGGGAAACAAATTCCTCATAGGGGTTACCATACATTGTGTATAGCTTGTTTAGGGCCTGGGCACGGCGTTGTTGGTTGCCGCTCTGTGCTAGGTTTAACAAACGCACTATTAAGAGGAGGTTAGACTGTGCCAGATTAGTGTTTGGGAAGCGTTGCAATTATAAAATGCCGCCGGATGCTCCGGCGCTCGCCTAAGAAGCGCAAGGACAAAACAGCGAAGCCTAGGGTTGATGAACCGCAGTCCCGGACGTCGGTTCTTTAGGAGGCTCAGTGGAGCCAGAGGTTTTGCCAGGAGTTTCTATGGAGTCTCAGGCAGAAACTTTACTGTTACAGGATGTACCCTCTCAGGAGGCAGGCCAGGCTGAGGGGCTTCTCAGGTAACTATTCTTCCCTCTCTTCCCACAGTAGTTAGAGCCTCTCCTTCTGTTGCCAAAACTTCTTTAGAGGTAGGCCAAGTTCAGTTTCAGTAGGGGCTTCTCCTTGCCTTTGGGATTCTGTACCTAAGAAACATATGCTTAGAATGGCAGAAGATTTGATTACTATGATTAGAGGTTCTATGGGCCCTCCTGATAAGAGGCCTAGGGTGGAACCAGAGTTTGACAGTTTTGAACAGGGTTCAGGGCTTCTGAGTCTTCTGGAAGATTTGCAGGAGTATCCTCATTATTCTGATTCTGATGTGGATGATGCCACTCCTTCGCTTCTCCTCCTGAGGATTTTTCATTTTCAGAGACTCTGCATTCCATGAGGGAGCACTTTAAATGGGAAGGCCAGGATTACTCTGATTCCAGGAAGAGGCTTAGGGAATTCTTGTTTTTACCCCAGCATAGGCCCTTAGCTATACCCCCTGTGTTGACTGTGGTGGAAGATGTTTTTGCAGAGGCTTCCCTGAACCCTGATTCCTTGCCTCCTGCTCCTGTTAAACCTGATAGGTACTATAGGGTGCCCGAAGCTCATAAGTATTTGTTTAAGAGTCCTAGGGCAGACCCAGAAACTGTTTCTCAGGGGCCTAAAGGTGTTAAAGCCTCTGTGGTTAAAAATCCTGTTCCCACTGACAAAGAGGCAAGGGCGTTAGATAGGTGGGGTAAGAAAGTGTATACTTAGCATTGAATTGTCAGTATTCACATGCTGAAATATCAAAATTATCTCCTTTCACAATTGAAATCTAAGGTGGATGCTTTGGCGGAAGGTATTGATTGTAAAGAATTGCTGGATTTAGTTTATGTGTCTGAACAAGTGGGCAAGCATTCTTTGCAATGTGGTTTTGATGCTGTGCAGGCCTCCTCCAGAGTGGCTGCCACTAGTTCTGTTCTTCGCAGGCATGCCTGGTTGAGGGATCAAAATTTGGCTGAGCATGTTAAGACACGGATTTTGGATGCTCCTTTACAGTCTGATGTGTTGTTTGGTTCACCTGTGGAAGCAGTTTTAAAGAAAATGGAGGACAAAGCTAAGTCTATGCAAACTGTTAAAGATTTTTTGCAGGTACAGCCACCGAAGTTTAGTAGAAATTGGCCTGCTAAGGGGTGGACATATCCTGCTTATGATTCCCAGTCTAGGGGTAGGTCTAGACGTGGTAGGGGCAGGGCCCAAGGTTCTTTTGAGCCTAGAACAGGGCTCAAACCTGCTCAGACTTCTGGTGAGGGCAGGGGTCAGTCCTTTCGTAAACAGACCCAATGACCTGCCTTTTCAGCTGCCAGTAGATTCTCGCCTGGCAGCTCCTTTGGACGGACGACTGTCTGCTTTCAAAGAAAATTGGGATTTAATTACTCAAGACGGATGGGTGTTGGACATCATTCACCACGGTTACAGATTTTATTTCCATACAATGCCCCCTTTCAAAGGCATGCCACACGTTCCTCCTCCACAAAGAAAAGAGGCTCACAAGCAAGTTTCTCAGTTACTCCAAATGGGGCCATTCAGCCAGTCCCTGTATCAGAAAGGGGCCTAGGATTTTATTCTCGCATGTTCCTAGTACCACAGAAGGGGAACACGTGGAGACCAATTTTGGATTTATCTCTCCTCAACACTTATCTGGCCATTCCCAAGTTCAAGATGTTGACGTTACAACAGCTTTTACCCCTGCTGGGCAAAGATCACTGGATGGTAACTTTAGATCTCAAGGAAGCTTACCTTCATGTGCCTATCAGGCTAAGTTACAAGAAGTATCTGCGGTTTCAAGCTGGAGATTCTCATTATCAGTTCTCTGCATTGCCCTTTGGCTTATCTACTGCCCAGAGTATTCACAAAGGTTCTGGCTCCAGTGATAGCTTACTTCAGGCTACAAGGACTTCAAATCTATCCTTATTTAGACGACTGCCTGATTCTGGCTCAAGAAAAGGAAGACCTTCTACAGCATCTGGAATATGTTATAGCAGTGCTAAGATGCCTAGGGTATTCTGTGAACGAAATAAAGTCCAGTCTAGTACCCTCTCAAGACATGTGCTTTCTGGGTGTGAGACTGCATACAGCAGCCCAGATGGCCTTTTAACCCCGGACAAACAAAAGAGTCTATCACTTTACTTCCATCAACTATCTCATCAGTCCGTGCTGACTGCAGAGACAGTCCTTCAAGCATTAGGGTTCATGGCATCTTGTATTCTGGTGCTTCCCAATGCCAAACTGCATATGAGGAAGTTACAATGGTATCTCAAAATGTATGGACACAGCACTGCCAGGATTTAGACACTGTCATTCAAATAATACCTTGCCTTCAAAGAGAATTTTTGTGGTGGGCTCAGGAATGTCACCTAAACAAGGGACTCTCTGTGACCCAGCCAGAGGCTTAGTCAGATTTTACCGACAGATGCCTCGGACATTGCTTGGGGAGCTCATCTAAATGGAAAGTGGATACAAGACAAGTGGCCTGCCAGACTACAGCATCTACATATCAACATGAAGGAGATGTTAGCAGTCCAGTTCGCATTACTGGCTTTCAAGGAGTTACTTCTTCCAGGGCAGGTGTTGATTCTAACAGACAACACAACTGTCATGTGGTACTTCAACAAACAAGGGGAACACATTCTTATCCTCTATGCAGGCAAGCAATGATTTTATGGGAGACTGCGCTTCTGCACCTAACTCTTCAGGCAAGGTTTCTGCCAGGAGCACAGCACTCCTTAGCAGATGTGTTAAGCAGACAAATCATGGATCCCCACAAGTGGAAACTGGATCTTCATGTATTTCAGAAATTGACAGTGTCATGGGGAACTCCAGACATAGATCTGTTCGCTTCTCCACTAAACCACCAGCTGCCACAGTTTTGCACAAAGGGGTTTCATCACACAGCTTGGAAAGTGGATGCTCTGTCTTTCAGTTGGAAAACCTTCATGTGTATGCCTTTCCACCTCTGCCTCTTCTTCCAAAGGTACTGTTAAAGGTCAGACAGGACAGGCCAAGGATGATTTTGATAGCTCCAGATTGGCCTCGCAACACTGGTACCCTCTACTACGGAGTCTGGTAAAGAAGCCTCCATGGCCTTTACCTTTGATTCCACATCTGTTATCCCAGCAGGACGGTCATCTGCTCCATGTCAAGCTTCACTCTCTTCATCTGACAGCCTGGCATATTCTGTGTTGAAACACAGCAGGTCTCAACTTCCTCAACAAGTTTTAAATGTGATTATGGAAGCTAGAAGACCTAGTACAAGGAAAGTGTACGCAGCAAAATGGAAGAGATTTTTATTTTGGAGTAAAGCAAAGAATTTGGAGATTTCTGAGCCTAATTTGAGTATGGCTCTTCAATATCTTACTGAGTTGCTGGACAAGGGTCTGTCCTTCTCTTCCATTAAGATTCATGCTGCAGCAATCTCAGCTCACTATGATTGTGACCCACCATTGTTTTCTGATCCTTTGTTCAAACAGTTTCTTAGAGGGCAAAAATATAAGACCCCAATGAGCTCCTACTCCTGCTTGGGATCTCAATTTTGTGTTGGAAAAACTTACTCTACAACCTTTTGAGCCTGCGGCTACTGCTGAATTGAAATATTTGTCATGGAAGACTGCTTTTTGTTGGCTATTACTTCTGCAAGACGGGTGTCTGAGTTGCAGGCCCTTATGGCAGTCGAGCCCTTTTGATTTTCCATAAGGATAGGGTATCATTACGCACTAATCCTTCCTTTATGCCTAAAGTGGTTTCTAGTGTGGCTTTAAACCAAACTATTCATTTGCCTACTTTTATGCAGACCCCCAAAATAAAGGGGAAAAGATTTTGCATACTTTAGATGTACACAGGCAATTGCTATTACTTAAGCAGGACTAAGGATTTTAGGCAGTCTCAGCAGTTGTTTGTTTCTTTTGCTTTGAGTTCAGGGCAAGCCTGTGTCAAAACAAACTATTTCTAGGTGGATTGGCTTTTGCATTGCATTTTGTTATTCCCATCATGGCAAGGAGATTCCTGCTGGGATTAGGCCTCATTCCACTAGGGCTACTGCCACTTCAACAGCATTTCTACGGGGTGGCAACTAAGGATATTTTGGAAGCAGCTACTTGGAGTTCAGTGCATACTTTCTCTAAGCATTATCACCTTCCTATCTACTCTAAGTCTAGGGCTGGTTTTGCCACAGCTGTTTTGCAAGGCATGTTGTCAGCTCCTGCTTCTTTATGATTTGCCAGCCTCCCTTACCTCTGCTTTGGGATTCTACCCAATAGTAAGGACTGCAGCAATGGAAACGAAGAACATAGTACAGTTTTGTACCTACCATAAATGTAGATGTTCGAGGATTCCATTGCTGCAGTCCAATACCCTCCCTCCTTCCCCTCTGTGTTTAGGGGTGGTTGTGTAGGTGAGTTTACCTGCTTATATTTTTGTATATTTTGTTCATGTTTTGGTGCAGGTATTTTAGGCCTTGTCTTTTTAGGGTCTTCTGACATCTGGGGCAAGAAAAGACTGAGGATATGGCCGTCATGCGCATTAGTACCCTGACGTGACGTCAGTCTAATGCGCCCTGACCGACGTCAGCCTTATACTCTGGTATTCGGGCCGACTGGATGCGGACTATACCCAATAGTAAGGACTGCAGCAATGGAATCCTCGAACATCTACATTTATGGTAGGTACAAAACTGTACTTTTCCTTTATAGATAGATAGTATTAGTGTGTGTTTTGTCTAGTTTAATACTATTCTTTTTTTGTCTGTATTAAATTAGTCTTCTTTTTTGTCAGTACACCATGTCTAAGGAAGCTAAGGTTTCTGGTTTTAAGAAGAGTGACTCATGCTGTCAGAAAATGTCTGTGACAGATGGGCACACTAGTTGCGTCTATTGTTTAGGCGCTGTTCAACTGCAGGACTCTTGTTCTATTTGCCATGCTTTTAGTCCAAGAGTCCTGCAGGACCGTAAAAATAAACCGATTCTCAGGGATCTGTTAAAACTCCAGGATTCACCGGCAAAGAGTTCACAGCCAGTGAAATCCCCAAAATCCACTAAGCCGTCGGCTCCACTCTCGGAGTTGACTCTGGTATAGGATTTTCCTTCAACATCGGTTCTGGCTGGCACCGACAAGACAACCTCCCCATCGGCTCCATCGGAGGTTTCAGAGCCATCGCAGAGCCAAAAGAGGCTGAGGTCCCCTTCCCTAGAGTCGTGTGCATTCGGCTCCTCGGTTTCCATTACTTCAAAGTGAGCGTAGCCACTGATCCTCTCACTCCTCTCGATCCTCTAGGCTGTCAGATCACGATGTGGAAAGAGTTGTCAGTAGGGTGCTAAAGTCACAGGCACTAGCTAAATTATTGTCCAGCCCTCCTCAACAAGTATCTGCTCCGTCCACTTCACTTGATGTTCCTCCTCCGGCTCCATTCAGTTCGGAGCCGGAGTTCATTGGGGTTCGAGTAGTGGAACCATCGGCTCCGATAACTATATCCCCTTCGGTTTCAACGTCTGCTCCGATTACCTCGGTGGTACCTTCCATCGAAGGATCTGATCACTGGGCTCCCTCTTCCGCTCCGATGGGGCGAGTGGCATCGGACCCTTGTCCGACCCCGTTCTCCCTCTCGGAGCTTCGCCGCAGGTGAGCTCGGCTCCTACATCGGCCTCAGAGCTGTCCCCCTTGGCACGGGGAAAGATTCCTATTTCTTAGGAACCGGAGCTTTCTCTGCCTCGTGGCAGGGACGCCTTTGAGGTCATGCAGAGTGTGCTGTCCCTTGAGTCAGCTCCACTACCAGCCCCACCAGCTCCGTCCCCCATAGTTCCTGTGACAACCTCTGCTCCTCCTCCAGACCCTAAGCATAGGGAACCGATGCTCCAGGATACCCCATTGGGTGTTTCCTCTTCTTCCGAGGCCTTCCTTGATCACTCAGAGGGGCCCACTAGGAAGAAGTGCAAGAGGAAGCACATTGACTATCCTGAGTCTGTCACTTCTGATACAGGCTTAGATGATTTGGAAGGGTCCCTGAGATCCCCCTGTGAAGATGTTTCCTTCTCGGACATCCTGGAAATGCTTAGGCAGAGGGGGAACTGGAATCCCCTAGCCCCTACCAAGGATGAGTCTGTATTCCTGGATGCTTTCGGTTCCCAATCTTCCACCTCCTGGGTTTCTCCGCCTTTCGATCCACTTATGACAGTAGTGGCTCGAAAGGCTTGGTCAGCTCCAGATACAGTAGAACCAACTCCGAGGAGACCTAGTAAGTTCATTACAGCACCCCAGGATAAGCAATTCCTTTCTAAAGGTGTTCTTGTTGATGCCATGATGGTAGCAGCAGCCACCAAAAAAGAGTTAGCGGAGACCTCTTCAACTGTTCATCCCCCTAACAAGGAGTCTAGGACGATGGACAGATACAGGAAGCGAATGTTTGCTTCAGTGACCTTCTCCATGAGGTCACTGAACTACCTATGTCATTTTACTCGACTTCAAAGGGATCTCCTTAAAGAGCTTGGAGATACCCTTCAAGGTCCTACAGCTGAGGGAGTACAAGCCAAAGTAACTTCCCAGCTAGCGACACTTAATTCTGTAGTTAACTCCTCCATGAGGCTCATTTCCTATGCAGCCGATGGGGCGAGTAGAGCCACGGGCACCGGTGTGGCCCTTAGGAGGCATGCGTGGATGTGACTGTGTAACTTTGCAGAACCCTTTCAAGCATCCTTCACCAATACCCCATTTGATAGCTCATTTCTTTTTGGGCCACAGGTGAAAGACACGTTGACTAGGTGTGAGCAAGAGGGCAAGACTCTCTCTGTTGTGGGAGTCTGTTTTCCACTCCCTCGAGACCTTACCCCAAAGGTCAGAAGAGTGGTAAGATGTGGTTCTGTAAATCTCAAGGAGCCTTGCCTGACACACACAGTGATTTTTCCTCCAGAGGCAGAGGGGGAAACAATAACAATAGATGCCGCCCTCGTGGCAGAGGGGGTCCGCAAAACCAGGGCAACAGAATCTTTCTCTGATAAGCCCTTCCAGCATCCCTGAAGGGTTGCCCGGCTGCTCACCTCTGGAGGCAGTCGGGGGAAGACTTTCACTGTACCCAAAAGCCTGGCAAAGTTTAACACAAGACAGATGGGTGCTGTCCATTATATCCGGAGGTTACAAAATTCCCTTCCATCAAACACCCTTACTGTCAAAGAAAATCCTTCCAGATGTTCCACCCAATCTGAAGGAGCAAGCAGTAATAGAAGTTTCAAAACTGCTAGAAAAAAGAGCCATCCAGGAAGTCCCCACAGATCAGCACGGATCTGGAACTTACTCAAGGTTCTTTTTGGTACCAAAAAAGACAGGGGACTGGAGACCGATTCTGGATCTCAGCAGACTAAACAGGTCTGTTCAAAGAACAAAGTTTCGGATGGTCACACTACAGTCCATTCTACCCTTTCTGGATCAGGACAATTGGGTGTGCTCAATAGATCTTCAGGACGCGTATTACCTTATCAAGATGGACAGGCACTCCAGGAGATATCTTCCCTTCCGGGTGGGGGCCAGTCATTACCAGTTCAGAGCTCTGCCCTTTGGTCTCACCACAGCCCCCAGGGTGTTCAAATGTATGGCAGTGGTCACGGCTCACCTGAGACGTCAAGGATTCCAGGTGTTTCCATATCTAGATGACTGGCTCCTCACTGCTACCACCAGGCATCAACTCCTACAAACACAAGATTATACAATCTCAATCTGCACCCAGCTACGCATTACAATAAATTTTTAAAAGTCTGCCTTGTTGCCCTGTCAGTCTATCACTTACATAGGAGCAGATTTAGACACAAGGGATATGTTCGCAAGGCTACCACTAGAAAGGGTGTCAGCAATTTGTCAGCAAGTACAAATTTTAATGCAGAGCAAAAGGATCCAAGTCAGGTACGTTTTCAAACTCTGGGCTCCATGGCAGCTGCCATTCTTCTAATCCCACTAGCGTGCTTTCACATGAGAATTCTTCAATGGCTTCTGTTCACGCAGTGGTCTTTCCAAGAGCTACCCATGACTCACATGATCCTGATCACGGAGGCATGCAAAAGACACCTTTCTTGGTGGATGGTCTTCCGACTAGTTACTCAGGGCAGACCTTTCATACAACCCCCTCCGGTAGCCACAGTGATGATAGACGCCTCCCTGATAGGGGGGGGGGGGGGCATTATCTGGGCAGGACAGTCCAAGGCACTTGGCAACCTCAAGAGTACCATCTGCACATAAATATCCTAGAAATGAGAGCCGTGCTCCTAGCGTTGCAAGCTCTTCAAGACTCTCTTCCTTCCAGGACCATTGCAATTCAAACAGACAACATGTCAGTGGTGAGGTACATCAAAAAGCAGGGCGGAACCAGATCCTACCCCCTGTGTCGAGAAGCACTCAGACTCTGGCAGTGGGCAATTTCCTCCCAACGTTTTCTGATTGCAACGCACATCCCTGGGGGGTCCAACATCATAGCGAGGCTCAGCAGAGCTATCCTCATGCCTCACGAGTGGTCTCTGAATTAGGAAGTTGCGAGTCTTATTTCCGCAAATGGGGACAGCCTTGCTGCGATCTTTTTGCCCCCCCTTTCAGTAGCAAATGCAGCAACTACTTCTTCTGCTTCCAGCTCACATACCTAGAGACGCTGTAGTCCACGATTGGCCTCAGAGACGTCTTTATGCCATTCCTCCATTTCCCCTGATACCGAAACTCATACAGAAAGCAATATCGTTGGGTTGCAAAATGATCCTCATTGCCCCCTACTGGCCTCGACAGATATGGTTCCCGTTCCTGCACCATTACCTTCTCGATCAGCCCTGGACTCTGGACCCAATTCCAGACCTCCTGGTTCATCAATCAGGCGAGTTGCATCAATCCCTCCAAACTCTCTAGCTCACAGCTTGGTTGCTCCACTTCCAACCTTAGCCAAGCTTCCTAGCATTTCCCCAGCAGTCCGTGAGATTATTGTCTCCTCTCATAAGCCTGCAATGAGGAAAACTTATGCTAGCAAATGGAAACGTTTTTCTTGTTGGGCAGAGGCTAGGAATGTAGATCCCTTCTCAGCCCCAGTCCACGAAATTCTGGAATTCCTAGCACAATTGTTTCACTCCGGGTCCGCTTCCACTACGATTAGGGTACAATTAGTGACCATTTCTAATTTTCATGTTGGGTTGTCATATTCTAACATTATGTCTCATATGCTCTGTAAAGCTTTTTTGAGAGGAGACATCTCTTCTTAGGCCTCCAGTGAGAGATCTCCCTCCTCCATGGGACCTTAATTTAGTCCTAACTTCCTTAATTCTGCCCCCCTTTGAACCAGCAGCATCCTGCTCCATCAAGTTTCTGTCTTGGAAGACACTCTTTCTGGTAGCTATCACTTCAGCTAGGCATGTCTCAGAACTTCAGGCACTATGTGTTTGTCCTTCCTACCTGGTGTTTCATAAGGACAGAGTTGCTCTGAGGACTAATCCTTCATTTCTTCCTAAAGTCTGCTTAGAAAATAATTTAAACCAATCTATAGATCTTCCTGTGTTCTTCCCAAATTATAGCAACAAGGCAGAGTACACACTCCACCAATTGGATGTTCATAGGCAATTGCATTTTTACCTGCACAAAACTAAAGAAATAAGAAAGTCAGACCAATTATTCCTTTCTTATGCCTTAAACAAACAAGGTCTCCCAGTTTCCAAGGTGACCTTATCTAGATGGTTGTCCCACACTATTACTTTTATTTATCAGTTAAGAAACAAAGAGTTACCTTTTAAACCAAAAGGTCATTCTACTAGAGCCTTGGCCACCTCCGTTGCCTTTCAGTCTAGGTTGCCCATGGATTGTATCTGTGCAGCTGCCATGTGGGCAAACCCTCATACCTTTATTTCTCATTACAAGCTGGATATGGTCTCCCGGAGCAGAGCTGACTTTGGTTCCACTGTTCTGAAGAGTCTGTTCCACTGAGCCACCCAGGATGTTAGGTGCTAGGGACGCTGTCCCAACCAGCAAGAATGAAGACGAGATAGACAACTTAACATAAAGAAGTTATGTACCTACCATAACGTTCCATGTTAGTTGTCTTCATCTTGCCTTCTTTCTTGCGTCCCACCCTCCATCCCCCTGTCCTAGTAGACCGAGAGGAGTTCCTTTTTCACTGGCTGAGTGTTCTTTTTGTTTTCCTCTATTGATTTAGACAATATGAGAGGTACAAGTCAACCAGTTCTTTTGACTGGTTTATTCTCTTGTTATGTCTGGAGTTAGCTATTTCTAACGAGATCTGGGTAGCTATCGCTAGGCATTATGGGATAAGGGCTAGCCTTGAGCCAGTAAACATCTCTCGAGCTATCGAAGATGGCCGAGACGGAGCCAAGGATCGGCTCCGATCCCAACCAGCAAGAAAGAAGGCGAGATGAAGACAACTAATATGGAACATTATGGTAGGTACATAACTTCTTTTTCTTTGCTAGAGTTTGTGTGTCTTTTGCCTCTAAAGAGAGTATCTTTGATAGTTCGCTCATTGTAGTGTGTAGTGCTTGACTTTGTAGTAGAGTTTATATAGATAGTTAGCATTTCCATTTATCAGTTAGATATTAGCAGTGAACCTTATTATAAGTGCAGTAGTCCGTTAAATTAGAGGACTCCTTTCTCTTTCCATTCGAAGCGATGCGTGTGTGTGTGTGTTTCCCTTCGATTCTAGTGATAACATTTATAGATATTTGTTGTTACTATAACCCCATTTAAATTAGAGAGGTCCAAGCCAATTCTTTCTTTGCTAAATTGAGACAAACGTCCTTAAAAATGTCTAAACAGTCAAAAGACTCAAAACCTTCTGGTTCTAAGAAGTGTCCTAAGTGTGGGCAAAAAATGTCACTTACTGATTGTCACACAGAATGTGTATATTGCTTGCGGCAGAGGGGATCCAGAGAACCTGGATGACTGGGAATTTTTTTCCAGAAAACCCTTTCAGCACTCCTGAGAGGACGCCCATCTGTCCCACTCTGGAGGCAGTCATGGGACGCTATCTTTGCACCCAGTCGCCTGGCTAAAAATTACAAAAGACTCATGGATGCAAAGAATCATATCCAGAGGTTACTCAATACCCTTTTTAATTCCACCTCTCCCAAACAAAAGGATTCTGTATGTTCCACCCAATCAAAGGGATCAAGCAACCATAAAAATTCAAAAGTTGCTAATAAAAAAAAAAAAAAAAAAGAGCCATCCAATCAGTCCCAGCAGACCAAGTAGGATCCGGAACTCACTCAAGGTTCTTTTTAGTTCCAAAGGAAACAGGTGACTGGTGAGCAATACTGGATCTCAGCAGACTAAACAAGTCAGTGAAGAAGACAAAGTTCCAGGTGGTCACGTTGCAGTCAATACTGTCTTTTCTAGGGAAAGACCACTGGATGTGCTTTATAGACCTTTAGGATGAGTACTACCACATAAAAATGGACAGGCCATCCAGGAGGCACCCGCACTTTCGGCTGGGTGCCAGTCACTGTCAATTTTGAGCTCTGCCCTTTGGCCTCACTACAGTCCCCAGAGTGTTAACCAAATGTATGGCAGTAGTCACGGCTCACCTGAGATGGCTAGGATTCCAGGTGTTTCCATACTTAGATGACTGGCTCCTAGCAACCACCACCGAGCAGCTACTTATTCAAGCAAGGAACATGATCTTACAGCTATTTGCAGAGTTTGGAATTACTGTCAAGTGCAAAAAATCTGCCTTATTGCCATCTCAACATACCGTTTTTATAGGAGCAGAGCTAAACACAAACACAATGATGGTAAAACTTCCTAAGGAAGGATTCAGGTCCTATGAAAACAGGTGGTGAATCTCCTGCACAAAACAACCAGAGAGGTTCTGAATGTTCTAGGCACAATGACAGCTTCCATTACAGTAGTTCCTATGGCGCACATGGATATGAGGATGTTACAGTGGCTTCTTTTTGCCCAATGGTCGATGCAAACGCTCCCAATGTCCCACAAAATAACCCTGAGGCCAGCTTGCAAAAAGGATCTACTTTGATGGCTTCATTCAGACAAGGTAACGTAGGAAAACCCTTTATTCATCCAGTTCCCCTAGCCACAGTGATCATGGATGCTTCCCAGATAGGGTGGGGGGGTATTATCTGGGAAGAACAGCCAAAGGCACGTGGAAGAAACACAAGATTCACAATATGTCAGTGGTATGGTACATTAACAAACAAGGAGGAACAAGATCTTGTCCCCTATGTCGAGAGGCCCTGAGAGTCTGGCACTAGGTGACGTCTTCCCAACACTTTCTAATAACAACATACATCCCGGGGAAATTCATTGTGGTTGTGGACAAACTCAGCAGACATATACTGATGCCACACGAGTGGTCCCTCAAACAAGAAGTAGCAGAAAGCATTTTCCACAGATGAGGCCAGCCTTGCTGCGACCTTGTCGCCACGGTCACAAACACAAAATGCAGTGACTATTTCACCCTGATTCCCCCTCAGGGGAAGTCCCCGAGGGATGCACTCATACACGATTGGCCCCCAGGTCTCCTGTACTCCTTTCCTCCCTTTCCATTAATACTCAGTCATTCAGAAAGCCAAATTGTTGGGAAGGACCTTAATTCTGATAGCCCCTTACTGGTCTCGTCAATTTTGTTTCCCCTTCCTACAGCCTTATCTTCAAGAGGAACCTTGGATCCTGGACCCAGTACCAGATCTTTTGGTACATTCTTCAGGAGTTCTTCACCCATCTCTCAAATCCCTCCATTTGACAGCTTGGCTGCTCCAGTTCCAAACCTAGCCAGGTTACAAAATCTTTCATTGTCCACTCAACACATTTTGTTATCTTCCCATAAAATCTCTACGAGAAAATTATATCTTAGCAAATGGAAAAGATTCTCATTTTGGGCCCTATAGAATAAAATTGACCCCTTTTTCACATCTCTTTCTTCTGTCCTAGAATTCCTAACAAAGCTTTTCGAAGAAGGTGCACCGGCTGCTACTATTAGAGTGCAATTAGCAGCAATTTCAGATTTTCATGTAGGTGAAAATGGACAAAACATTGTCACATAGATTGTGTGAAGCTTTTCTTGAGGGCACTTATCTCTTAAGGGCACCAATAAAATCTCCACTACCACCTTGGAATCTCAATTTTATTCTATCAAGAATAATTCTTCCACCTTTTGAGCCAATGTCCTCATGTTATCTGATATTTTAAACTTGGAAAACCATCTTCTTAGTGGCCATCACCTCAGCCAGAAAGGTGTCAGAACTGCAAGCACTGTCAATCAGCCCCCCATATCCAGTGTTTCATAATGATAGGGTTTCACTACGTACTAATACATCTTTCCTATCAAAGATGTGTTCAGAATCAAACTTAAATCACACCATTGAGTTACCAGTATTTTTTCCCCAAATATGGCAGGCAGAATACATGCCACACCAACTTGATGTGCGCAGACAGTTATGTTTCTATTTACATAGAACAAAGGAATTTAGGAAATCAGATCAACTTTTTTTGTCTTTCTCAGATGCCAAAAAAAGTACACTGGTAGCAAAAACCACTCTGTCCAGATGGCTATCAGACTGTATTTCATTTACTTATAATTCGCTGAATAAAGAACTTCCAGGTAAAATAAAGGCTCATTCAACTAGAGCAATTGCACCTTCTTTAGCCTTTTCATGCCAGAGTGCCTATAGATACCATTTGTGCAGCAGCAACATGGGCAACTCCACATACTTTTATTACTCATTACAAAGTGGATATGGCCTCCAGGGGCAGGGCATCCTTTGGGTCCACTGTGCTGAAAAATATACTCCTGTGAGCCACCCAGGAGTAATGGCGTTAGGGATGCTGTCCCATCAGTAAGGATGAATGCAAGGTAGGACAACTTCACATAAAGAAGTTATGTTCTTACCATAACGTTCCATGTGAGTTGTCCATCTTGCTATTCATTCTTGTGTCCCTCCCTCCAACCCCCCAGCCTATGACTTCTAGGGGATCTAGGCTTTATTCAATTTGGACACATCTTTGACTTGACCTTTTTCAATTGCTTATTTCACAGATACATATATGTATATAGTCTTTTATTTGTAGACCACTTTTTTTTAGGGGCAAACAAGATTTGAGTTGGAGCACTAGTGCATCATGGGATAGGGAATTTAGCCTCAAGCTAGCTGGAGACCTCAAGCTTGTGAAAATGGCCGAGTCAGAGCCGAGGATCGGCTCCGAACCCATCAGTAAAAATGAATATAGAGATGGACAACTCACATGGAACGTTGTGGTAAGAACATAACTTCTTTTTTTTTCCTCCCTCCCTCAGGCTATGGCCATGACAGATGCCTCTCTGCTGGGGACGGGCATTTCAAATTGAGGACTACCCATAGGTTCTGGTCTGCGACCAAGACCAGCCTGCAAATCAACATCTTTGAGATGAGGGCAGTCCTTCTCGCATTGCAGGCTTTTAAGGACGTTCTCCCTAAGGGTGTGATTTCTGTTCATATGGACAGTATGTCCGTAGTCTAGTATCTGAGCAAACAGGGGGAATGGTGTCTTTACCTCTTTATTGGGAGGCCAGGAGTGTCTGGCAGTGGGTGATTTTGACTCAATGGTTTCCAATTGCAATGCACATCCTGGGGAAATCCAACATCTTAGTGGACACTTTGAGCAGGAACATCCTCATTCCTCACAAATGGTCCCTGAATCAGAGGGTTGCTGCTCTGATTTTTCAGAGCTGGAGCACTCTGTGTTGCGACCTGTTTTCTTACCCATCCAACACCAAGTGCAGCAGCTGTTATGCCTTAGTTCCTCTTCAGGGGCAGTCGCCCAGGGATGTTGTCCTGTATGCTTGGCACCTGGGTCTTCTGTATGCTTACCATCTGACCCCATTGATAATAAAATTTCTTCAAAGAGGTGCCCATTGCAAAATAATTGCATTCCTCATTGCTCCCTTTTGGCCTTTTCTGAAGTACAATCCTTGTGACCTGGATCTAATTCTGGATCTCATTACTCACCCAGCAGCTTGGATCCACCCAGCCTTAGAAGTTAAACATTTGGTTTCTCTAATTCCCTTGATGGCCAGGAATCCCAAGCTTTCACACTGAGTTGTTCATGTCTTAATGTCTTCCCAAAAGTCACCAACTCGTAAGGTGTGCACTACTAAGTGGAAACATTTTGCCTTATGAGTTGTGTCTCAGGATTTGTATCCCTTTTTAGCACCTTTGGAGGCTATTCTGCAATTTATTGTAGGTTTGTTTAACTTTGGGACTAGGTACTCCACAATTAAAGTGCAGTTGGCAGCTATTTCTAATTTTTACATTAGTGGAGATAAAATGCTGTTGGCTGCCCTTAAGATTTCTAAGTTCTTTCCTAAAGGGACTCCCATGCCGTGTCCTCCAGTGTGAGAGTCTGTTCCAATTTGGGACTTTCCTTTTATGCTTCAGCTGCTGGTTGCACCTCCTTTTGAGCTTTCTGCTACTGTTGATCTAAAGTTATTATCATGGAAGTCTCTGTTTTTAGTGGCCATTAATTCTGTCAAGTGTGTGTCAGAGTTACAGGCTCACTCTGCTGTCCCTTCTTATCTGTTCTTTGATGGAGACAGTGTGTTCCTCAGACTGGATCCTTCCTTTTTGCCTAAGGTGGTATCTGAAATTAATTTGAATCAATCCATTCATTTGACAAACTTTTTCCCAAATTTTCTAACAGGTAAATATCATCTGCATTAATGATCATAGGCAATTGAGGTACTGTTTGAATAGAACAAGCTTCTTTAGAAAATCGAATCAACTGTCTCATTCTCTAAGTCCCTGTTGAGAGATTCTGTTTCCAAGGTTACTTTGTCCAAATGACTTTCTGATTGCTTTTCCTGTGGGTATGGTTTGAAGGTAAAGTCGTTGTGCTTCAAACCCAAAGGTAATTCCACCAGAGCCATGGCTACCTCTGCAGTTTTTTTTCTCCAGGGCTACTTTGTATAACATTTGTGCAGCCACAACTTGGGTGAGTCATCACATCTTTGTGTTACACTACAAAATGGATATCCAGTCCAGGTCTTGAGCTTCATTTGGTTCCACTGTATTGTGCAAGGGTTCCTATCGTGAAATAGAATGTTAAGAACGCCGAATACTGGAAGGACGAACTTGGTAGTTCAAAAGTTGAGAATGTCAAAGCCGCGGAAACCCGAATTATTCCACAGGTAAAGAATTCTGTTGGCCGTTTCTGCAGCTTCAGCATTTTTGGACTGGGTCAAGGTAAGTGTATGAACGGGTAGTGACAGACATCAGGGTTAGGGCTCGAGTCAGGTAAGTGTGCAATAGTGACGGACTTTAGGGTTAGGGCGCAGGTCAGGTAAGTGTGCAATATTGACTGACTTTAGGGTTATGGTGCTGGTCAGGTAAGTGTGCGATAGTGACGGACTTTAGGGTTAGGGCACGGGTCAGGTAAGTGTGCGATATTGACTGACTTTAGGGTTAGGGCGCTGGTCAGGTAAGTGTGCGATAGTGACGGACTTTAGGGTTAGGGCGCAGGTCAGGTAAGTGTGCGATAGTGATGGACTTTAGGGTTAGGGCGTAGGTCAGGTAAGTGTGCAATAGTGACAGACTTTAGGGTTAGGGCTGGGTTAAGGATAGTGCATAGATAGTGGTGTATGTTAGGTTTAGTGTAGGTTTTGAAGGTGTTTGGTGTGATTGTATTATGTGCGAGTTTTTCGGAACAGCACATTTTTTCCCTGGGAAAAAATTTGCTGTTTTGAAGTTTCAATGTTATCCGAATTCAATCTTCCAAGTTCAAACCTCCCTAGGGAGTTACTTGGCTGGGGACTCTGTCCCACAAGTTGAACCCAGATGGAAAATGCATCAGATGTAAAAGTTATATACTCACTATGTCCCACAAGTTTAACCCAGATGAAAAATACATCAGATATGAAAGTTATATACTCACTATAATAGATCCATGTTGTCTCTTTCTGCCTGGTCCAATCTTCCCCTGTCTTTTTGACTATTCTTTTACCTCAGGGTTGATCAACCGGGGAGCCCATCTTCTTTCTTTGGGCTTTCTTTTTGGCCTTTCTCCAATGAAGTCTATATCTGCGAATTTTAAAATACCACCAAGACCATCGATCCAAGAAGTAAGCAATTTTAATGAAACACTTAGTGTCTCGGCTTGCACAGCCTTCCAAGAGAAAAACACTACAAAACACTCTTTACTTAAATACAGCATATTGCACAAGGCAATTAATCAATTAAGCATACACTTTAAATCACATACTTCCAAATGCATTCCTTGTTGAGTCCCTGAGGCTCCAAAGTACCATACTTTAAAATCAAGAGGGTTTCTTTTTTAAAAGTTTATTTTTTAAATGTTTTGTTATATCTGAGAATTTATTGGAAGAAGGGGGTAAACATTTCTGAGATAGATTTAGTGAAGTGAATGGTTATGGGTAGAGGAGGTGGAATTTGCTGAGCTGAAATCTTGGAAATTAGCTGTTATTGGATCCAAGTCATATCCGATTACCAACAGGTTGAACCAGGCAGAAACAGACAACCCGGATCCATTGTTATGATGAGTACATAATTTTCGTTTATGATCCGAGAAACATTATCATAATTCTTTGTAGCACTTAGAGCTGCAACTGCTGTGATATACTACTTATAGGAACACAAAAATATTTTACACTTTTGAAAGCAAACACTGTGCTGCCACATTGACAGTGGTTAGAATCAGTGTGCCTGTGAGGTACTAACAGTTTTTAAAGCTGGTCTGCCTTTTTTGTTTGGCAGCACAAAACATTTTACAGCTTTTAAAACTTTTGCCATTTCCAGGTGCTGTTCCATGGTGGATGTTGCATGTGCTGTAGAGCAAGACTGTAGCATAGCAACTCTGAAAGGTGCATAACAAAGCTTATGCTCCTCTTTGATATTCAAGAGGTGCAGTGTGGTATGTTAGGATCAATGTTGTAGTAAGTAACTGTGAGAGAAGGAAGGATTGGAAGGTGGATATTAGTAGCATTTTGTAAACAAGTTAATGTTTAGAGTTTAGGGAGTTGGGTATTTCCATTTTCAGGAAAAAGTCTTTTAGAGTAGGAGAAAATAGTAGTAGTAGTAGTAGTAGTAATAGTAATAGGTAGTATATGCAGGAGGAGTATTGAATTAGATTTAAGAGGAGGCACATAGGATTTAGCCTATGTGGAAATGTGAACTGTTATGAGAATGCATTAACAGTGTTAGTAGTTTTAGAAACGGATTAAATCATTGTGATTTTGGATAATAGGGTTAATTTACAGGAGCTTCTCAAAGTAGTGTATAATGTTTAGATGGATGTTTACTAAAGGATGTAGTGATGATGTAAAAAAAGAATTGTGGGAGGGTAGTGAAGTAAAGGAAAGCTGATTAATTGTTAAGGTTCTTTTGTTTAAAGATGTCCAATTAGGTTTGTATTTGATGACATTCTGTTGCTTAATAGTATGTGGTTAGGTGAATATTTGCTGAAATGTTGACAGTGTTCACCTAGAGTGTTTTCAAACAGTAAGCATGCGAAGGGTGGATGGGAATCGGTGTAGGATGGAGAGTGAAGAAAAGTTGAGCAAAATAAGTCAAAGTAGATAGGGATTCAATTGTGTATGCCACTTTGCCCTTCCAGAAACAATCTACTGACTTGCCAGACATGCAGGTGAAAATGTGAGTGATGGCCAATGGAGTAGTTAACTGCAGAGTTGTGAGCACAGAGAGCAAGAAATGCCAGTGCTGAGGGTTGAACAAATTGATTCCCTTGCTGGCAGAAAAAGGCTAAGAAAGAGTTGTATCTTTAGATACCAGTGGTTGCAAATATATCCACAGAACCAAAATGCTGACTGAGTATTCAGGTGACTCTAACTACTGCAGCAGGGTATATGCAGAGGCAGCCTGTCAGTGTAGGTCCAGGTTGTAAGGTTTTAAGTGTGGCCATTTTTTTTTAAACACCGTTATTGAATTGTCACATAAGACATAGGTAAATGTCCATTTATATAAAAGGTGACAAACCATATTAATGTGTTCACAGTTACAAACATTATACATCACATAGATGCTTTTATACAATTATCAATCTAACATTACATAAATTGCTCAGTTCCTGCCTTTCCTTAAACCTCATTCCTCCTCCAAAACATTATTCTGCTTGTATTGTTCCCACAATTTCCACTTTTTCTGTGTAGTTTTCTCCTACCTTTTTCTAAAGGTCCCACTTCCAGTTCTTTTATCTCTTTTGCAATATTCAGTACTAAATGTACAGTTGGTTTAGACTTTGATTTCCATTTTTCTGGTAATTTCTTTTTGGCAGCCACCAGAATTAAACTCAACAGGGCTTTGCTATGTCTAGTTAATACAGATGCTGTATCCCAGCTCAAAAAATCATTTCCTTACACTCATTTGCTCGCCCAGAATTTCTGACAGAAAATTCTGTGGGAAATGTTTTAAATCTGCTAACTCATTACACTCCAACATATGCCCACAGTTACCTCTTTCTTCCCATCACACCTCCAACATTTGCCATCTACCTGAGGAAAAATTCTTTGGAGTCAGCTTGGGTTATAAAACATCTATGCAAACACTTCCAAGCAAACCCATAAGTCATCTAGACTTTGTTTCATATTTGGAAGCCATACATATGATCTCCCATTATTTCCTTGTAAACTGCTTATCCATTCTCTCTTTCCAATCTTTTTAAAATTTCTCTGATTGATTCCTATAGTTACTAAAGTGCAGTGTTTTATATGCCCTACTAGTTTCCCCTTTTTTAACAGCAGCTTCTATTCTAAATTCAACTAAAAACTCTACCAAAGCAGGCATTTTATTTAGGATTGTCCTGTATCTTACTTGTTGCCTGTACTCTAATGTCAGTACCTGTTAGGGAAGGCAGTCTCTAGCTTGAAATGACTTCTTAGCCTATTCCCATTTTATTATCTTTCCCTATCTAGTTATTTGCTCCCAAAAAACTTGGTTTCTTTGCCTGTTTTCTCCAGTAAATTCCAGCTCCCTCTTGCCTATTTTCTGTACCCCTAATTGCAGTCATCCCTATCAGCAGAATCTCTTTTCTTCATTCTCATGTTGGATTAGTTTTTAGAGTACTTTCAGCTAATTTATGGATATAATATTCTGAATGGCTGTTGTTCTCCTTCATGATCTCCTTCCAAAATCCCATTCTCTTCTTATTTCTTGAATTTTTTCACTGCTTCGTCATTGTCCCTTGTCACTTTGAATTATAGCTTTTTGTTTGTGTTATGTATATGACCGTTAACTGTATAGCTCTAAAATACCCCTTAAAATCAGGTCATCCTGAATCACCTTGCTTTATTGAAAGGATGAACTTATCCCTCTTGACCCTTGCCCTCTTCCCCTCCAAGGTAAAATACTTCAACTCTTTATTAATTACTGCCCACAACTTCTCCTCTGGTTAATAAAAATATGCCTGACTTGTTTATAAAATTAGATGGACTAAAACATTTTACTGTTTGCGTCTTTCTGTCTATATCCATAAATAAGAACTACCAATTTCTCAGTTTTTGTACCATCTTTTGTTTAGTCTTTTCCCACATATCCTTTGCTCTCATAACAGAATCCTTTTTAACCCATACTACTAAGCACTTCATTTTATCATGCCCCCATAAATATAGGTACTGCTGAACTAATTTTTGTGTGGGTTCATAGTTTACAGCTATAGCCTTTGTTTTGTATGCATTGATTTTATATGCAGAAATGTTCCACAACACTGCGATGTCCTATTTTGGTTTTATCAGGTACAAAATATTGTCTGCAAATAGAGCCAGCTTTTCTTGGTTACCTTACCAATTATATCCTTGAATTTCTAAGTCCCTTATTTTCTTTGCTAATGGCTGTAAATGTAACACAAATAACAAAGGGAAAAGAGGAAACCCCTGCCAGGTTCCGCTTTTCAGACACAACGTATCAGAGAGAAACCTCCCACTTTAATTTTTGTCTCTGATTCCTCATATATCCTCCTAATTAACCTTATTATTGTACCAGGGAATGCAGAAGGCAGCGGTTAGCGTTGTCACCTCGCAAAGAGGTTTTTCCGGTTAGATTCTCGGCTGGAGCGCCTTCTGTGTGGAGTCTGGATGTCCTCTCCACGGTCAAGTGATGTTTAAAAACATACAGGTAGGTGCGTGCATGGATGGGTATGCCTTCTTTGAAGGTTGGGCATCAGGCTGGCACCTCAGCACCATAAAAATCCACTGCCAATCATTAGTGGACCAGAGTTCCGCTGTGGCGACCCCTAACCAGGAAAAGCCGAAAGACATTAGTTTTATTGTACCAGGGAATGCAAATGCTTCCATTACTATATTCATAAAATCTCATCTTACTCTGTCAAATGCTTTCTCTGCATCAAGACCCACCAACAACAGCAATATTTTCTTACATTCTACTTCCCTGTGGATTGTTATTGTTCTATTAATGTCATATGTTTGCCTCCCCTCCACAAAACCACATTGATCCATATCAATTTTGACAACACCTTTGCCATTCATTTAGCTGTTGTAGACATAGACACTTTATAATCATGGTTTAAAATTGAAATGTACTGTAATAAGCAAGGTATTACAGCCCCCACAGCTTTCTTCCAGAATGCTGGTATTTCCCTTCCTTTTTAAAGATTGTTAAACCAAACCTTCCAGATCTTTATCACTTTTTTCCCTCCTAGCTTTCAAACTTCCACAGGAAAACAATCTATTTTGGAGACTTTCTTGCAGATTGAATTTTTTTTATCCCCTCTCCTGCCATCTTAACTGTTAATTGTTGAGCTTCATCTATCTCTAACCATGGCATAATTAAGACTTTCATAATTATTTCCATTTGTACTTTTTCTTATTTCCACATTCCTCTGCTTTATACAAATTTTCATAAAATTTCTGAAATATCTCTAATACCTATACCAGATCGTTGATTATTTTTCTTATGTAAGTAATGTCTTTTGGCTTTTCCCGGTTAAGGGTCGCCACAGGGGAACTCCAGTCTGCTAATGATTGGCACTGGATTTTTATGGTGCCGAGTTGCCAGCCCGATGCCCAACCTTCAAAGAAGGCACACCCATTCACGCGCGCACCTACCTGCATGTCTTTAAATGTCATTCGACTGCAGGGTGAACATGCAGACTCCACACAGAAGGCACTCCAGCCGAGAATCGAACAAGAGAACCTCTTGCTGTGAGGCAACAACGGTAACCGCTGCACCACCACGGCCCTGTCAATCACCGCTGCCCTGTAATTGGCGACAACCCTTTCTACTTTCTGTTGGCTAAGTTGTTGTGCTAAGAGTTTTTGTGCTCTGGAGTTATTGTCAAAATACAGAAATATTTCTAATTTCATGCATATTATCCTGATACTCCTTTTTTTTTTTTCTCTTTAGCACTGTGCACTTCTGCTTCTTGTTTTCTGAGATTCTCATTACTCTGCAATACTTTAACCTTTGTCAGCCTCTCTAAATAATTCTTGTTACTTCTTAACTGTATCTCTTTCTTGTATTTCTACTGTATTTTTAAACTCCGCTTTCATTTTATCCCACTCTTTAGATATAATTTCTGAAGACATTTGTATCTTCTCTAATAGTTCTCAAATAATTTCTACAATCCATTTCTTAAGTTCCTCTCTTTTTATCAGGTAGGTGGGGATGCATAGATCTGCTAATGTTATGGTGAAAGCTTAGTTTTTCTAACAGTTCATGCTGGTGGTTGTTTTGTGAATGTGTAGAAGGTCACTTAGGACTGGATCATTTGACACTTTGTAGACAAGGCAAAGGTTCCCCCCTCAAAAGTCTATAAGAAGAGAGACAGTGCTTTAAGGGAATGTACGTA
Source organism: Protopterus annectens (assembly GCF_019279795.1). Classification (NCBI taxonomy): domain Eukaryota; kingdom Metazoa; phylum Chordata; order Ceratodontiformes; family Protopteridae; genus Protopterus; species Protopterus annectens. The sequence continues at coordinate 1,992,114,583 of NC_056741.1, forward strand.
GCACATGGAGCCCTACCCTTGATTTAATTTGGGGGAAAGCACTGAGGTTTTTTGTTTTCTTATGTTTGGGCAGCTATGTACTGAAAGGGGCATTATATTCTGTTATGGGTCTAGTAAGAGAGAGTAGAATGGGATAATAACTTTAAGCTATATCCCTGGTTATCAGCCTGGCTAGATAGAAGGACGTCCTGACAGCAGTCCATATATGGTGGTCAAAGGATAGTCCACTATATATGAAGTTCCTCAGGTCCCTAATAACTGTCAGTTTTAAGGGTGGATGTCATCTTTGTGATAGGTGCATGGGTGCACATATTTAAAAAAAGACAATACTGTTTTTCAACTGGAGAAGTCATGATTGTTCCAGGATTACAGTCAACAGTCATCCCTAAACTTGGTCAGTTAGGGCCTACTGATATTGAACAGGAGTGGCCCATAACTGATCCCTAAGGGACCACACTAGTAGATGAGACAGCGAGTCTATACACTAATGGACTTTTGTTAGTGAGCCAGTTTGTTCTCCAGTGAGGTACATAAGGTTACCCGTTGAAAGGTTGGGAACCGCTTGAGCGAATCCCAAAACACAGTGAATGAATGGCTGAAAAACAGGCTTACAAATGCCAAGTCCAAGATGGCCATTTCTTGGAATGTTCCCTTTTTTCCAAGGTATGGTGATCTTGGAGTTGATATATTTATGTGCCCATGCACGCGCGCGCGTGTGTGTGTAAATATATATATATATATATATATATATATATATATATATATATATATATATATATATTTACAAAAAAGCTTGGGAGGTGTGATGGCTTACCCTTCACAATGGGGGGAGTGCCAGTGGGCTTTCCCCTCAGCAAAAAAAGAATCTTAAAGGAGAAAATTGATTCAACATTTGCTCTTTTCCTGCGTTTTTGGTGTTTTCTTTTTTCAGGTTATCGGCACTTGGCATTTTGTGCCAACATTTCAATAAGGAGCATGTTCATAAGGGATTATATTTAGCTTGATTAGCTTGTTGACCATGCCAGAATATAGGATGGTGGTAGAGCCATTCATTGTGTCAAGGTAAGTGGTGTGTTTTTCTTCATCAAATGCATTTATTTTTATTTTTTTATTTTACATTTGATTACTGGCAGAGGGCACTGATCTCCATGGACAAATTGTAAGGGGCAGCCCAGTAAAGTATATCACAGTGTATGACAGAAGTATGGCTACATACAATTCAATACCAATCTAGAGATCTATACAAACTTTGAAGCATGAGACAAAGAGAGATAAGTTACAGAGATGGATGCAAGAACATGTGATGCATGGGTATTTTCATATGAATTCATTTAACTTTGGATTATCTTCCATTTCCGGTCAGGTTGAACAAAGAAGTGTAGAGGAAGAAGAAGATGAAAAAAGTGGGTGAAGGGAGGCAGAGGAGTGATTAAAGATTTCAGTAAAGTTCCCAGGGTGGCTGATTGCCTGAGGAGTGCATATAGGTAGTGAGATTTGTGTAATGTGATTGGACAGTTGATATTGGCCTGAAGTGTTTTTGAGTTCAGGTCTAAATTCTGTGAAGGAGTGTATCAGTGATTTGTTCAAAGAAGTCCACTAAGTTTAGGAGGTAGGTCCTATTAAAAGTAGATCCTGCCTCCTAACATAGTGGTTCTTGCTGACATAAGTGGTTCATAAAAATATGGATTGGAACTGTTACATTTAATGACATTATTCTCCACTTTTTGCAGTGGCTTATGGATTTGTAAACCTGAAGATCTGCTTGGAAGTACTGACAGGTAAAGGAGAGAAAAAAAGAGGGTGATAGTGCCCAATACCATACTAAGCAGATTTTCAGTACCACCTTGGGTCTTCCCAGGAATGAGGCCACTAGCCTATTGAGACTAACCCAGTTAACAAACAATAAATAAATAAATACATTTTTATGATGATGAGTAAAGTAGAAAGTGAAATATTTTAGCAGTATAAAGCTTTGGGGGATGGGGGCAATGACGCTGAGATAGAAAAAAGGATGGCTATTAGTACAGTAGAAGACAACCCCAAAACAAAGATGCACAAACCGTTTTAATTGGTTATTGTGGGGGATAGAAAAGGGAGGCAGTAATAGTTAAAAACAGATATGTACGCAAGTTTGTTTACAAAGCAAGTGCTTAGAACCAGAAGAAGCATGTTTCTGTTGTTATGATGTTTCTTAGTTGAAGCCTATTTCACTGGTAGACATTAACATCAAATTTCATAATATAAAATACTTTAGAATGCTGGGTGAGTTTAAAGGGAAGCCTTTCACACCTCTCATGTAGGAGACTTCACCATCCTTTATTTTCCAAGGTCACACAGTCTTGAGAGAAATTTCATAGAATTTGACAAAAGTGGTACATATTGTTAAAGCATTTGAACAGGGAGGGAAGTACACCTTTGAATGTATAAGAACATATGAGACATTATACATATCATTGATGTAGTTAGGCATACACATAAGTCAGTCATGCAGTGCTAATTATTTTTAAGGGGCAACATTTTTTCCAAGTATGACACTAGATAGGCCATCTTCAGACGTGTGATGGAAGCGAAAAGGGTAGAGCTGAACCAGCATGTTGTATAACAGCCCAACATTATGCATTATTATATTCGTAGGGAAGCTTCTAATGCAGTAGGTAGCAATTCCACAGTCAGTCTTCATTCCATGAGGTTAGAAGGGCCACTGTACTACTGCTGGCATGGGGTATGTGTGGGTGAAACTGTTTAACAGTTGATTTTAATTTCAGAAATCCTGACTGTACTGTCAGTGAAAATATATTTCAACTTGTGCTTAGAAAGAAAGGAGAAACTTAAGCCTGAAATGGATGCCCATTTATTGATTTTATATATTTCTGAGTCTAGACAACCATAAACTTTTATTTTTTAGTGAAATTCATTCTTGTGTGATTTTTACTGTTTTGTTATGCCACATTCTATTTGCTATGTGGGAGTTTGTAGTTAAAAGTTTGTATTTAGTATGAATAATTTAAACAGGTGCAGTATACAGTTCATAAAGTAAATTAATTTGGTCCCTACACTTGTGGGTTGTTATCTAGTGACAGCAGACCTTTTACTGTACATTAAGCTAATATTTACTGCTTCTGACAGAATCTGTGCAGCCTTGGCCAAAATTTTTGTCTTGGATATAATTCTTGAGAGGAATCACTATAAACATTTATGTTTTTATTTGGTGCTGCCAACGTACAAAAATACTAATCTTCCTTTTCAGTTTGATGATGACTAAACTGCCTGATCAGTATCTAGGTAGTTTTTCCACTGAAGTTGTTTTCTATAAAAATAAATGATAATGGCTAAAGCTAGATTACTGCAGTGTTTGGCAACTGATGCAGTTCACATTAATTGTCTGGTAGTCATTAAAGAATATTATCCTTTTTGCCATGCCAAGGAATCCCACTCATTGTAAATGACGCACATAATGAAATTTATGAGGTCATTTTAAGGTGAGTGTTTTATATTAGTTACCAGAGCTTTCACATGAGACTAATGTGCTTAAATTTGCCGTGCAGCCTTCACCAGACACTCCAGAATCTTTTGCACTGTGATCTTTGGAATGTAGCCTCTAGACATTTTGATCTGCAACACTGTATTAGGGCTTAGTAGTGGTGTATTTTTAAACATTTTGATTAATGCTGTTTACTCTGCTTTCATGACGGTCATTTCGTGTAGTAAAACCTATATTAATAGTTATGAGGGTTTGGGTATTGCAGTAGGAAGATATGAAAAAAAAAACATTATTTTGGCTTGTACTGATTTGCAGATGCTGGGCTTTTAAGCGCTGGCAGGGACCTACTCCAGCTTTATTATCTGGCTGAATTCTTCCTTGTAAAACTCCAGTCTGCATTGGAGTGCAGGACTATTTAGTGCTGAGCAGAATTTAGCTGTGTTTTTAATCTGGCTTTATGGTTAAAGGCTGCAGCAAGTTTTCACTGGAATTCCTGCTGTATAAGGCCAAAAGTGATATTCCCAAAGAAACTTCACACACACCTCTACACATAAAATGTACCCTTTAGCTTGCTAGTCTCTGTATCCAACTGTTTTTATATACAAAGGGCATAACTCCAGCAATATTAAGCTAATATCAGCTGAAGTGTATCAGGATCCAGTGTACCAAAAATGTACTGTGAAGACGCAAACTTGTAATTTCCTTGGTAGGCAGAAAGTTATTTGTTTTTCTTTAGCGCATGTTCAGATTGTATTTATTTTCAATTAAGTTACTGTTTCAGTGTTCCATCATCTTGAAGAAAATGAGCTTCTTAAAGTATCTCTGATTTTATTGCTCATGAGCTCCTGAGTATGTATGCCCCCGAGTCTTCCTGCTGAATGCTAAATCAAGTCTGCTACTTTTTAGGCTTTTTGACACAACACCATATTAATATATGAGGGCAACCAACAGACTTCATGGAGTTAACATCTAACCTCAAGAACCATGTTTCCCCTAGCTAATAAATGTTTTCTGTGACTTTATTTTCCTTTTCCTTTCCAGTTCTTTTGCTTATTTTCCCCACTGTTACATGTAAAACAGCTTTCCTCAATACTCCATAAGCTCATATGTTGTAATATTGAGGATGCAGTTTATTGGTCTTTAAAAAGCTTGAATGTTGTTATTCCATGTGTTAGTATCCCTATATAAGTCCAGGTTATATTTGAAGTTTAAGAAATAACTTTTGGGATATATATTCCAAAGTCATAGGTGGTATTTTCGAATGTATCTGTTAATCTTGTTTAAAATTAATAGTACTAAAGCCTAGTGTTAGCTCCATTCTTTATGTTAGAGAGACAGATTTTCAGACAGTACCATTTCCAAAATTGTTTTGAAAATAAGACAGATGGGAGTCTTATATGCCAGTGAGAACAGTGAGATATCCTGATTTCTTCTGAATGACAACTTCCTTTGCAGATATTTCTCTTTTTAATAATCTTTGGGCATATTTTTGATGAATTGTAGATTAACTTTAAAGGTGCAAAAGGCAGTGTTATGGAGTATGATGGATGGTTTAACAAGTGGTGTAGGGGAGATGATGTCCATAGTTTTGCTAGGCATGGTAATAGTATCCTGGACAACTCCCCAACTCTTTCTGATCACAGTGAACACTATCAGCAAAGTGGTTACTTAATAATGTACCATAGTCTTTAATGTAACAGTGATTTTTTCTGTTTTGTATTTGCGTTTATTTGCCTTATTCCCAAATTTGACTGGGCTACATTTCTTAGAAAGATGTTACTCATATTACATTGATTGTTTTTGCTAACCCTTCTTATAGTACTTGAATCCGTGGGTGGTTTACCTATATTACCAACTTAGCAGTCATTTGTATGTGTGTGTGTGTGTGTGTGTGTTTTTTTTATATATATATATATATATATATATATATATGTGTGTGTGTGTGTGTGTGTGTGTGTGTGTGTGTGTGTGTGTATATATATATATATATATATATATATATATATATATATATATATATACTCATTCATTCAGATTTCCTTCCTTTTCCATGAAATCAGAAAAAAGTAGATCCCATAGACTATTAGGGCTATTGTAGCACTGGTCACATAAACAGTGCCATACAGAAGGCCCGGTTCTGACTTGTGTCCTGTAATTTATCAATTTTGTGATGCATTTGAATACTGTACCTGTTTACATTTCGTTTGCATAGTTACTGAACAGTACCATTTGTGTGGTATAATGCCACAAACCTTAGCTAAGTCTGGGCAGGTTATATGCACTATAAGGCCTTTGGCCAATGCAGCAGTAACCTTTTTAAAAATGGCACAAGATTTAAGAGATTATTTACTTAGATAAATCCATTTTGTTAAAGGTCAGGGTAAATCAAATCCTTAGTAACTGTTTGTATTAGCTTTATTATTGCTTACTTTGTAGTTCTGTAGAATATTCAAGTTAGGCTTGGCAGGTCTTTAGTATTTAGGGTATGGGATAAATCCACCCCTGACTACATTGGGAACACTAAATCTTGTCACCGTAGTTGAGGATATTTCCCATTATTAGAAGTTTGTTGATGTTCAGTAATGGTTTAACATTTGAAGTAAGCTACAAGAAATGATTTAAGGACACGTGGAACTACTGTTTTTAATTTTTAGTGTTGTCATGATCATATCTTTTCCACAGTTCGGTGCAGTGTTTCCTGTATTCAGCAAAGCAAGTTGTAAATTTCTGGACACTGTAAACTTGCTGCAAAACCTATCTTACAGAATATTAGATATTTAGGTTTAGTGAAAATAGTATGTATTTTTATTAATTTATTTTTATTTAAATATACTATATTGACAGTGTTAACATCACTAGGCCAGTGGCCTTTTTCAGGGACACCCAAAGGTGGTATTCATACTAACTAGGGTAGATTTGCCCAGGACATTGGGGAGTTTCCACTGCTCTCTTCAGTAAGTGCCATTGGATCTTTTACATCCACCTGAGTTACAGTCCCTGTCAGGCAGAGTGGGTCTTGTTTTATCATCTCATCCGAGTGCAGCACCCCTTATGTTGCACTGCAGTGACAGTATTGAAAAACTAACACAACTATGTGGTTTGGGAAAAGAATTGGCAATATTCTGCACCAAAGGCAAGTGTACTGTCTGTTAAGCTACAAAGACTGTGTAAGGTATAACCTTTTCCTTCATTTCCTTGAGTTTCCTAATGCATTTGTAGAATGCTTTGTTACTACCTTTTATATTGGTGACTAGATTTGTTCTTTAGAATTTGATGTTTTTATAGGACTAATGAACATATTTTAAGTTTTATTTTGTGTCAGTTTATTCTTGAGTTTGGATTCTTTTTGAGGGGCAGGTGTGTATCAAAAGAATAATGTTAAGGTTTGGAGGGAAATGTATATTTTGCAAATGATACTGCTGCTGCGGAACAGATTCCATATCCACATAAATTTCATGCCTGTCCATATTCAAGAGCAACTTACATGTATGGATGGGACGCAGAAAATGCCTCCTGTACTAGTAAAGGACAAGGCCAGCTCCTAAATGCATTATTCCATGCATGCATCCACTCAAATTATCTATATTCTTATTAGGAGTAGTATATCATTATCGACCATGGGATGGGTAAGGCCAAGTCTGTAACCAAGTGGGATAGGTTATTTTGAGAAAGGACAGCTAGCCTAGTACTTGCATAAAGAATTTGCTGTAAATTTGAGCTGGCTTGTTCCTGGCTTCTTTTTAATTTTATCTTTCTTGTTTTGGTTTTGACTCTGTCTATGACTTTCTATTTTTTAACTAGGCATTTGCAGAAGTATTTTTTAACCATTTTAATCTATTTGGCCACTTCATCCTGTATATCCACCTTAGCTGTTCATCTTTCTAGCTTCCTCATTCATATGCATGATTGTTCTAATGTTTCCCATTCATTTTCCTTTCTTTCTATGTCTTGTCTATTTTTAATGGTACCTGGGACTTTAACTACATAAATGTGTTCTCTCTTTGACCTGCCCAGTCCTTGTAATGTATGTTTCCTTACCTTTAACATTTAGTTTTCCTAAGTCTATCCACTTTTCTAGTGATTTACTGGGGTCCAGTGCTTCTCTGCATTTCAAGAATATTCCAGTAATTCTCCCGTATGTGGTTTCATGATTTTTCTCTGTTTTTCTTGCTACGTCTGCCTTAATTTTGTGGCATATTGTGACAGACTATCTACAAGAAGGACTACTTTGATGTTCATCGTGTTACTCTGCTGCAGTCATCACACTTGCGTTATCCTGCCGTCAGGCGGTCCCTCAGTGGGCCCAAATTCCAAAGTCTTGGTCTGGCGTCGGTTGCTGTCGCTTCTTCCCTGATGTCAGAGCGCCAGGGATATATCAGAGGCATCCAACACCATTTTCTTCAGTCTTTCTTGCCGCGCGGTGCCCGAAGCAAAAGGTCGCAAGTGCCGGTCGGCCGACACCTGCGATTTTCGAATCGAGTTTCAGTCCGAAGTCTTCAAAGCTAAGTACCCCGTTGGGGAACCTTTCTTGCCTCAGTCCGATGTCAGAAAAACAATTGCATTTCTTGTGGGAAGCAAATACCTCATAAGGACTTTCATTCTTTTTGTATACCTTGCCTAGGCCGAAACCACGACATCACTGTATGTCGGTTTTGTGCTAGGTTCAATAAGCGAACTATTAAGCGATGCTTTGATTTCGCACGACACTACTTCGGTAGGAAATTTAATTATACTATGCCGCCGGAGCAAACGACTACCGGTGTGCATAAAAAATGCAAAGATAAAGAAAGGCAGCCTAGATCCAAGCCAGACTCCGAGGCCTCGGCTGGGCCGGTTGCCAATTCTTCGGTTTTCAGTGAAGTGCCTACGCAGCCCCTGGCTGCTGCTGAATTGGATCCCCAGACCGCTTCGGCCTCTCCAACGGAGAGTTCTAGGCCGACACAGCCATTTTCTTTAGGCCCTACCGACGACATTGCAGTAGGAGAAGCCGGTGCTGTAGAAACACCTTCGGTTTCTGAAGGTGTCTTCAGACAGACTACTCTCACCATAAAATCTTATGCTAAGATTAAGACTCCTCTAAAACCAAAAAAGACTACTCTTCAGTCTCCAGGTCAAGGCCCTATGCCTAAGAAACAGATGCTTAAAATGGCTGAAGATTTCATTTCTTTGATCAGGGGTTCCCAACCCCCCCCCCCGACAAAAGGAGGATTATGCCTCCTCTGATCGTGTCTGTTTCCTCAGGCTCCTCTGAGGAACAGGATTACTCCATTACTCCTTTCCACCTTATGAAGATTCTGATACTGAAGACTCCATTCCCTCAGCTTCTCCCCCTGAAGATTATTCCTTTGGGGAAACCTTACATACAATGAGGGAACATTTCCACTGGGAAGGTCAGGACTACTACGACTCAAAGAAAAGGCTCCGAGAGTTTCTTTTACTCCCCCAGCACAGACCCCTTGCTATCCCCCCAGTTTTGGACATTGTGGATGATGTTTTCTTAGAATCTAGTCTAAATCCAGATTTTCTGCCTCCTGCTCCAGCCAAACCAGATAGATACTATAGAGTGCCTGACTCACACAAATTCCTATACAAAAGTCCTGTTGCTGATCCAGAGACAATCTCCCAGGGTCCCATGGGGGCTAAAGCTTCTATGGCTAAAAATCCTGTACCCTCTGAAAGGGACTCCAGAGCACTAGATAGGTGGGGGAAGAAGGTTTACACCTCAGCTACTCTAGCTATGAGAGCACTAAATTGTCAATTTCACATGGTTAAATGCCAGCAATTCCTAATGTCTCAAATAAAACAAAATATGGGCACGCACCCTCAACAGTCTGAATTCAAGTAAATGCAGGATCTGTTGCATGCAGCTGAACAGGTGGGAAAACATACTTTACAATGTGGTTTTGATGCCTTGGAAGCTTCCTCTAGAGCAGCTGTTACTGGGTCTGTTATACGTAGGCATGCTTGGTTAAAGGAACAATCTCTGCCTGATCATGTTAAAGCAAAGTTACTAGATGCACCCTTACAGCAGGATGTCTTATTTGGGATTAAAGCAGAGGAGGTTTTAAAGAAAATGGAGGATAAGGCAAAATCTATGCAGACGGTCAAAGATTTCTTACAAGTACAGACCCCACGCTTCAGCAGAAATTGGCCAACAAAAAATTGGTCCTTTCCAGCTTCTGACAGACCACAGAGGGGTAAATACAGGCGCCAAAGGGGCAGAGGACAAGCACAAATCCCTTACAAACCCCGCCAATGGGGCACTGCAACGCAGAAGGGAGGAGAAGACAGGCCACAAACTACTAGAAGGCAAGCACAATGACTTATACCTCAAACTGCCAAGCAAAACTCTCTTGGCAGCTCCCTTGGGAGGAAAATTAGCACTTTTTGCAGACAACTGGCACATCGTCACAAAGGACAAATGGGTCCTAGACATTATCTCACAAGGATACAGATTCCATTTCCACACCTTGCCAAGGATAAAAGAAATGCCAAACCTGCCACAAAATCAATAGGCAGAGGCACAAAAACAAATTACAGCTCTCATGGACATGAGAGCCATTCATCTGGTACCTACACAGGAGCAAGGCCAATGATTTTACCCAGGGCTCTTTCTAGTCCCCAGAAAGGACAATGCTTGGAGACCCATTCTGGATTTTCAATTTTAAACACCTTCTTGCAAGTACCCAAATTCAAGATACTAACACTACAGCAGCTTATTCCCATGTTGGGCAAGAAAGCTTGGCTAGTAACTTGGACCTCAAGGAGGCATACCTGCATGTCCCTATCAGACAAAATTGCAGAAGATGCATCCGTTTCATTGCAGGTTCAACCCATTACCAATTCTCTGCATTGCCCTTTGGCTTATCTACTGCGCCCAGGGTCTTCACAAAATGCCTGGCACCAGTAATTGCATACTGCAGACAAAGAGGAATTCAAATATACCCATACCTGGATGACTGCCTCATCCAAGCAGAAAGCAAGGACATTCTCTTACAACACCTGGCTTTTGTAAAACATCTTCTAAGTTGCCTAGGGTACACAGTAAACGAAAAGAAATCAAAACTAGTGCCCTCACAAAATATGACATTCCTGGGTGCCAGCTTGAATACAACGGCCCAGATGGCTTATCTGATGCCAGACAAACAACTACAATTAACTCAATACTTCAGAGCAATGGCAACAAAGACCCAACTCCCTGCAAGAAAAATTCTGCAGGCCTTGGGCTTCATGGCATCTTGCATATTACTAATACCATTTGCAAAACTGCATATGAAGAAATTGCAATGGTACCTAAAAAGCGTATGGACTCAACACAGCCACAACTTGGAAACAATGATACCTCTCATTCCCTGCCTTCAACAGGAGTTCCTATGGTTGTCACAGGCATGTCACCTCAACAAGAGTCAGCCTTTCACCTTACCCCCAGCCAGGCAAACTATGACAACAGATGCATCGGACTATGCCTGGGGGGCACACATGGCAGGATGTTGCATTCAAGGCATATGGACTGCAGATCAAAGGAATCTGCACATCAATCAAAAAGAAATGCTAGCTATACAAAATGCTCTGACAGCCTTCAAGGACCTCTTACATCCAGGACAGCTTATCATAAGAACAGACAACACCACAGTAATGTGGTACATAAACAAGCAAGGGGGTGCACACTCCTACCCTCTATGCAGGCAAGCAATTACCTTGTGGAACACAGCACTGGCTTACCAAGTTCAATTACAAGCTCAATTCCTGCCAGGAAAAAAGAACACATTGGCAGACGACCTAAGCAGAAACATCATGGATCCCCACGAGTGGAAACTGGATCCACAAGTATTTGCAATGATAACTCAGAAATGGGGGCTCCCAGACATAGACCTGTTTGCCAGCCCCCAAAACTATCAACTAACAAAATTTTGCACAAGGACTTTTCACCATCAAGCTTGGAAAGTGGACGTACTCTCATTCAGTTGGAAAATGCTGACAGTATATTGCCTTTCCTCCATTACCCCTTCTCACAAAGGTGCTGCTGAAAGTCAGGATGGAGAGACCCCGAATGATACTCATTGCCCCAGACTGGCCACGCCAGCACTGGTACCCACTATTAAGGAATATGGCCCAGGGCCCACCATGGATTCTACCACAAATTACCCATCTGCTCACACAGCAAGACAATCAGATTCTACACAGCCAACTCAAAACCTTAAACTTGGCTGCATGGCAAATCACCTAAGCAACCAGCCAGCTCTCCTCTCACAAGCTGTTATGGATGTTATTCTGGAGGCCAGGAGGCCCAGCACCAGGAAAGCCTACTCAGACAAATGGAAAAGGTTTTGTGCCTGGAACCAAGCTAAAGGCCAAAATACCCTTCAGCCTGACATACCTCAGATTTTGCAATATTTAACTGAGATGCTACACAAAGGGCTTTCTTTCTCATCTATTAAAATCCACGCCTCAGCTATTTCAGCTCACTACAACACGGATCCTCCCTTATTTTCACATCCACTCCTAAGGCAGTTTTTCAGAGGGGCCAAAAACATTAGGCCTCCCAGGAGAGCACCACCACCTACTTGGGACCTCAACTTTGTTCTGGAAAAACTTATGCTGCCTCCTTTTGAACCAGCTTTCTCAGCTGACTTAAAGTTTATGTCATGGAAGACTGCCCTGCTGCTAGCAATTACTTCAGCGAGAAGAGTTTCAGAGCTTCAGGCACTAATGGCAGTAGAGCCTTTCCTCGTTTTTCATCAAGACAGAGTTTCTCTATGAACTAACCCCTCCTTTATGCCTAAGGTGGTATCCAGTGTGGCTCTAAATCAAACCATCCATTTACCCACCTTCTTTCCAAATCCACAGAACAAAGGAGAAAGACTCCTACATTCCTTGGACGTTCACAGGCAGCTACGTTACTACTTGGATAAAACTAAGGTTTTCAGAAAATCTGACCAGCTTTTTGTATCTTATGCTACAGCATCACAAGGAAAGGCTATCTCAAAACAGACCATTTCCAAATGGATAGGACATTGCATACGTTTTTGCTACACCCACCATGGAAAACCAGTTCCTGCTAGCATAAGGCCCCACTCTACCAGGGCAGCAGCTACATCTACAGCCTACCTCAGGGGGGTGCCAACCAAGGATATTCTGGAGGATGCAATCTGGAGTTCAGTACACACCTTCACCAAACATTACCACTTACCACTTTACTCTAAGACTAGAGCTGGCTTCGCCACTGCAGTTTTGCAGGGCCATCTAGCCTCCTCTAACCCTGTTTGACTCCACCACCCATCCTTAGCTTTGGGATTATGCCCAAGTGTGATGACTGCAGCAGGGTAACACGATGAACATAGTACAGTTTTGTACCTACCATAAATGTAGATATTCGAGTGTATACCCTGCTGCAGTCCAGGTTACCCTCCCTCCATCCCCTATGAACTAGCTGAACTTATCTCTACCACTCTATCCTATACTACCTCTGTGGTGTATTTGCTTGTGCCTAAGGGTTTTGTTTGCCTACCTATTAGGGGCACCTGACATCTGGGGCAAGAAAAACTGAAGAAAATGGCATTGGATGCCTCTGATATACCCCTGGCGCTCCGACGTCAGGGAAGAAGCGACAGCAACTGACGCCGGACCAAGACTTTGGAATTCTGGCTGACTGCGGGACCACCTGACGGCAGGATAACCCAAGTGTGATGACTGCAGCAGGGTATACACTCGAACATCTACATTTATGGTAGGTACAAAACTGTACTTTCTTTCATTTCCCAGTTATTTCTAGGATTGCCCCTTGCTTATGTTTACCTTCACTTATTAAAATCTTTCCTATTGTTTTGCTTTCATAGTTTCATTCTCACACTGGAGATGTAAGTTTGCCATTCTGTACCTAGAAGACTGATGCCAATGATTATAATTACACTGCCATTGATTAAATCATCTTCATCAGTAGCTGCTGTTCGGGTTTTGTAGACTCCGTCTGTCCATCAGCTCTTCTGCCTGCTCTTTTCCACCTTTAACGTCTGATGGCTGATATTAACTGGATCTCTCTTTTCCTCATATGACTTTCCCCAACCCTCCTCTTTTTCTTTTTACACACAATTTATGTCATCTTTTAAGTTCACTGCTGCCCCTCCATCTTTGCCTTTTGTTCCCCATCATATTATTCTAAATTCTTATACTGTGTCCTACGTCTTATACTGTCAACCCACATTGTGTTTCTTGATGTGCCTGCCTGCTGTTATAATCTTGCAACACTCGCACTTTTTTCTCAGACTACTAGCATTACATGGCAGCAGCTTCCAGTTTAGTCTTTTGGTCTCCTATTCTCATTCCTCAGTGTGTTTCCCCCTTATCTGTTTCCATCATTTCTGTTCTTTCTGTGCTCTTCACCTGGCTCCCTATTTTTGGATACCTCTTCTATTTCAAGTTTAAAGATGTCACTGATTTAGTTTAATTTTTCCATCTCATTCTTAGCTGTGTTCTTCTTGAGGACTGAAATGTTGCCTCCCTGTCCTGTACAGGCCCATTGTCTAAACAAGTTATTTCCAATTTCCCACTGCAGTAAACCTGCTTCTGAGCTAGAACTTAATACTAATGTATCTTATTCTTAGTACTGCTGGTTTGTGGCACCAGAAGCATCCAGGAGATAGGGTACCTTACCTTGTAACTCCCTGCACTGCCATTTTTCTACTTTTTTAGTGGTCCAGCTGCCAAATCATTCATCCCAACATGGACCACAATGTGAGGATTAGCTTACCCCCCTTCATGAACACTTTGCTTTTTTACTGTCTCGCTCTTCACATGCTTTCTTTCTGCTTTTTTCCTTATCCTTTGTTATTGGTTCCAACTCCCCCTTTTAACACCTAGTCCCTCCTTTTGCCATCCTCCCATCCATTTATTTCTTTGCTCCCATGTCATTCCTTCTTTAGGCCCTCATTTTTATGATGCCCATATTGTTCATACTATATTTATTTTCTGTCTCTCTCTGTTTCTCTTATCTTAGAATGTCCTTATTTCTTGTTTCTTTCCTTCCTTCCTTCCTCAGACTTGTAGCAGTCCCACATCCTTGGTAACCTGTGATGTTTATCATATAGTTCACTGTTGCAATAGCTTGTACATTTGGGAAAGTCTAGTATAAGGGAAAATTGCCAAGATGGTCAGAAGAGGAAACATGCAGGCCCTCAGGGTTGAGACAGAGATAGGACAACAGATGTCTTCTGAACCAGAAGGCTGGTCTGTTTCTATATACTTTGTCTAATACTTTTTTCAACATGGGGTAATTCAGAAAACAAAGGAGGTCAGGCTAAAAATGCTATTCATAGATCTTGTTTGACTAAGGTGTTATTTATCATTCCTCCTACTTAAAATGATAGGGACAGGGCCTGTGCTGCCTCGGGGTGTGAATCTCTTGACCTAAAACAAGTGTTTACTCACACACCCCTACTTAAGGATTCCAAGGCTGACAACTTTGATGATTTTGCTGTTGTTTCCTTTTAACACACTTTACAAATATGTGCTCTGTTTCTTATGTGAGGATAGGAAACCAGATGCATGGAAATGTTACCCAGTTACCACACACAGTTTACTACGAACACTGACTTTCTGTTTCTTCAGTGTGGTTTCTGGACCTAGCTTTCATTTGCATTTTGACTTAGAATCTCTCTGGCTCCTACCCAGCTGAGCTGGTGTACTTGAATTTCCCCATATCCTGACCATTCTGTTCACTTTGTGCCTGCCCTGCATACTACATGTTCCCTAGTTCATTCCTGTACTGTTCTGACCATTTAGTCTTTTAAGCTGCATTGCCTTGTTGGTAAGTAGCAGCACTATGGGGTTGCCTCACTTATTTCCTCCTCACAGTGAAAAGTGCTGTTTAAGCACTGGTAGCTGTAGTCTTCTTCGTCTGATTCTTCTGTTTTGTGGATAGCATTCGGTGTTCTTTGTCACAAAAAGGAAATATTGCCAGCCTAGCTGTCTGGAATTTTGTAAATAATTATATGTCATTTGTGAATGTCCGCATGATTCATATGCTTGGCTTACAAATGTATTAGAACTGTATGTTATGTGTATATTAAACTGCTGGTACAGAAGTCTGTGTTGATGAGGGTTTGTTCGGTACTGAGCTTAAAAGATGTATCCACAGTGTACCCTATTGGAAAATAACTATTATACCTGTGTAAATGTATATGTTTAACAGTGGAACTAGAACATAGAAGTTTAACTTGCAAAACTTCAAGAAAATAGTTGAAATTAAATTGTTTTATGATTGGGCTATAAAAGTTAGTTTAAATGCAGTAAGGTGACAGGATGTCTAGAACTAGGGAGCCTTCTGCATTATACTGTAAATGTTTTATGTCTTCTACCAGCTGCAAGTATCTGAAGGCTATGTATTTTCACAGGGAGATGCTAGATGCTGCATCAGTGGGAGTTGTTTATGAGCCTGGAAAATGAAGTCAGGTGACAAAAAGTGATGTCATGCTGCAAGTATCCCAGCAGCAATATTTGAGATACTAATTTAAGAATTCTCAGAGAGAGAGAGAGAGAGGGCATTTTATATTTTGTTGTTGACCTGGAAACATCCACTCACCACTTCTACCTGCTGCTTGTTCTGTAAGTTTTAGGGCTTAGTAAGTCTTTTAGATTCAGATAGGAATATAGTAAAGTATAACTTAGATGTTTTGAGACTATCCTGCTTCCTGTGATTTTGAACTCTGATGTATCTGATTACTTACTGAGTATTGTATTGTTGTTTTATTATTTATTATTAAATATATTTAAACTTATCATTGTGGCTGATATTTGTGAGATCCAGCAAGAAAGAAGCCAGCAACTGGAAGCTGTAAACACTAATTTAATTAGTGAAACATATAAAGAATTCCAATAACAAAACAGACTGGTTTCGGCTTTGGTTTTTACCTAGCCTTCATCAGTGCAAAATCACATAACAGATTGGAATCCATTTTATAATACATCATAATTAGAAACAAAGCATGATTGGTGAGCTTCCAGTTGCTGGCTTCTTTCTTGTTGAATCTATTAATTTTTGAGCCGTGCAATAGCTTCCGTGCAGGGGAAGGTTTTTGACTGTGATATTTGTGAGACCCAATCCTCGGCTGGGGTGCCCTCTGTGCGGAGTTTGCATGTCCTCCCTCTGGTCACGTGGATTTCCTCTGGGTGCTCCGGTTTCCTCCCACATCCCAAAGACATGCTGTAGGTTGATTGGACACTAAAAAAATTGGCCCTAGGTGTGAGTGTGTGCCATCTGTGGAAGGTTGGGTGCCGGGCTGGCAACTCAACATCCTAAAACTCCACTGCCAATCATGAGCAGACAGGTAATCCGCTGTGGTGACCCCTAACCGTAAAAAGCCGAAAGAAGAAGACGTGTACTTGCATATTTATTTAGTGACACTGTGGGCCACTCCTAATAGCCTTGTCTCTTGGTCAAACTACTATTTGGGTTAATAGTAACATTACACAGTAAGATTGGACACCCTTTGCTAAGTGCCTTAAATAGCTGAAAAGGAGCAAGCTGGTTGGGCGGAAGGGGGCATAGCTAGTAAACCTGTGCCAGCCTTTCCCAGGTGTATGTGTGCATGTGTGTATCATTCCAGTCTCAAAGTGTGTGTGTCAGCTACTTGCGCAGGGACATAAAGCACTGTTTGGACAGAGAGGGTGCTGGAGTTCTTAGCTTGGCCACTCAGCTAAGATCTCAACTCTATAGCTGTGCCAGTGGGGAATCCTATTGGGGATCTGGAGAAAGAGGGAGAAAGCATCCCCAGACTGACTGTGATCTCTGTGTGCTCTTAAGGGAAATTGCACTTTTCTGTGTGTGTACCTCCAGTGTATACATCCTTCCAGTGTGTACATCCCCCGCTGTTGTCAGTGGTGAGGACTGAGGCTCCATGATTACTGGGCTGGTGTTGGGACATCACATATTAATTGGTGGGCAGTGGTGGGATATCCACATCACATATTAATTGGCTTGTAGTGGTGGGATATCCACATATTAGGATTCAGTGGTGTAGATATTGAATTCCTGTAAGCCTGTAAACAGTGGTCACTAAGGAAGGTGTTTGTACTCTGTCAGCCACACAGTGAACATACAGAGTTGCATATCACAATTGTTTTATTATTATTATTATTGCTAAGTCAGTCAGGGAGAGCTGGCAAGCTGACAAGGAGCCAGTTGGCTGAGATGTGCCAGGCTAAAGGACTGGTGCCTGCTAACCTGAATAAAGCAGAAATTATTGCAGCCTTGGGCACAGCTGCATCACAGACCAGCAATCAGAAGGACTACCAGATTGGCCTTGGAGATGTACAACTGTCAGAAAATTGACAGTTCAACCTTTCCACAGCAGACTTAAAAATCCATCGGGAGTTAGAGACTTGAACTGGAGGCCAAACGTTTGGAAATAGAAGCAGCAGTGAGACTGAGATGTCTGGAGGCTGAGGAAAATGAGAAACTGCGATGTCTGGAAGCTGAGAATGAGAGGCAGAGGCAACATGAAAAAGAGATGCTGACTCTTAGCCAGGGTCATGGAAGTAATGGGGAAGGGAGTAACCGGACCCCAGAAGCAACAAAGGTCAGTAAATTTCTTCCACAATTTACAGAAGAGGTTAATTTTGATAGTTTCATTCATATAATAATAAAAAAAGGAAAAGACCATTAACAAATAAAATCCAAGAAAAAACTATTGAGGCAGGAACAAGGATGGCGGTATAAACATCTTTAATGAAGTAACACAAGCACTTTCGCCCTGCCTCAAATGCTCATTCAAGTGAATAACAAAAAACAAAATTCCAACCACATTTAAATAAACACATTCAGAAACTGAGAAAACTAATAACCTCATGCATATCAAAACTAGCCCTAAGTGGAGACATCCACCCCAACCCTGGCCCTACCATCTCGAACCCCAATCCTCATAATCAGACCAGAAACCACAACTTCTCCCATATTACAGCCAACAGAAAGCCAAGTGACTTCCTTCTACTAAGCCTAAATATTAGAAGTATATCCAACAAAGTCCATGAACTCCATGCCACCATAGACTTGTACTCCCCAGATATAGTCATCCTGACAGAAACCTGGCTAAAACCTCACATTACCAGTGAGCAAATACTCCCTACAGGTTATGGCATACTAAGAGTAGACCGGCTAAACAAGAAAGGAGGCGGTGTAGCTATAATATTTAAACAGCATCTAAACATCCAGATCTTAAAATTATCAGCTCCACAAATAGGCAATGAAGAAATAATATATACCAACCTCAAAATAAACCAAAACAAAACCATCAACATAATTGGATGCTACTTCCCACCTGGCCAAAACATCCCTCCACTAGAAAACCTCCTCAGCTGGTCTACCCACCATCCCACCAATAAACTATCATTTTAGGTGATTTCAGTATTGACTGGCAATCCTGTTCTGGCAACCATCCAACCCATCATGTAAACCTTCATGGCTTCACCCAACTAGTCCAGTCGCCAACCAGGATAAATAAAAACTCCAGCAAACTTACTATTCTGGATTGGATACTAGTCAGTAAGAGCCCCCAGTCATATATAACAGGCTGCTTATCAGATAGCCTCAGTGATCACTCCCCAACATTCCTACTCAAAAAATACCTATACCAAGCTAAACCTGTCATCTACCGTCAAATACGTAAAAAACTAAACTTTAACACACTCACATTCATCTCATCCCTCAAAGAATGTAACTGGCATCCTCTAAAGTACCTCAATCTTGATGACGCAGTTGAATTTTTTAATACTACCTTCCTGAACATCCTTAATTACCATGCCTCCATAAGACTTTCCAGAATCAAAGAACAACCCTCCCCATGGCTACAGAAAACCACTAAGTCAGAAATTAAAAACAGGGATAAAGCTTGGGAGCACTGGAGCAAAACCAAAACCCCCTCAACTAGACAGAAATTCCTAGAACTACGCAATAGAGTAAAAAAGCTAATAAAACAGGACAAATTCCAATACTACCAGTCTGCCTTAGACTCCTCTCAACACAGCCCCAAACAATTCTGGTCCTCCATAAATTCCATCCTCCACCCAGGTAAAGCCAGTACCTCTCCTCCTAACATCCCTCACTCTTCAGAAAATATTGCTACCTCATTCAACACACACTTCACACAAACCATACTATCACTAGCTAAACAACACAACCCCCCTCCCCTCCAACCCACACCTTCAACTAGTAATCTCCCCACTGCCTTCTGTTTTTCTCCTGTACCTACCTCCAACACAAAAAAACTCTTAACTAAACTTAAGCCCACCAAATTAGCAGCAGACAACCTCCCCAAGTGAATACCTACAAATTGCAGCTGATGCTCTGGCCTACCCAGTATCCATCTTGATTAACTGATCTCTGTCAGAAAGTTACGTTCCCACACTGTGGAAAGTATCACATATAATTCCCCTCCACAAAGGCGGACCCTCCACAGAACTAACCAATTACCGCCCCATAGCTATTCTCTCGCCACTCTCCAAAATACTAGAGAGATGCATACACTCTCAGGTCTCAGACTACCTCCTTACTAACAACCTCCTTTCCAATAGTCAGCATGGTTTCCGACCAAACCATAGCACCACCACTGCCTTACTCTCCTTTATTAACACTATCCTTCAGCATAAAAACAATGGCCATCTCTCCTCTGCTACTTTCCTAGACCTGTCTAAAGCATTTGACGTGGTCCCACGCAAACAACTTCTCTGTCCTCAATAACCTATCCTTCTAACAGTCAGTCACCAACTGGTTTCAGAGTTACCTGTCTGACCGCCAACAATCCGTTGTATGGCAGAATGACATATCTCCCCAACTACCTGTCTCCATAGGGGTTCCCCAAGGATCCATCCTTGGACCCCTACTCTTCTCTGTTTTCACCAGTAATCTAGCCTCTGCCACCAAACATGGCACACTCATACAATACGCAGATGACTCAACCATCATCTGCTCAGCCCAGTCCCTACCCAAACTGGAAAAAGTCACACAGGAAGCCTTTTCCTCTGTTGAAACTTGGTTATCCGATGCCCAATTAATACTCAGCCCAAACAAAACTAAACTACTCATCTTCCAACCCACCAAACATACTCAAAACAACTCTCACTTTAACATCACAGCAAAAGACAACACCACTATATACTCAACTGAACACACCAAATTGGTAGGAGTGGAAATAGACAATAAACTAAAATTTGACATTCACATATCCATGACCATACAAAAAGTCCACAAAAAACTAGGAGCGTTATACAGAAATAAGCAACTTCTCACCAAAGCAGCAAAAATTTCAATAGCAAATTCCCACCTTATCTCCACCCTACTTTATGCCTCTCCAGTATATACCAACCTAAGGCAATGTGATTTAAACAAGCTAGAGACCTGCTACAACAAAGGTGCCAAATTCACCACAGGGGCATCCTACCGTAGTCATCACTGTCTCTCACTTGCTGAACTGGGCTGGCTTGAACTCCCTCACCTCCTTCAGTGGTATCAACTCTCACTCGCCCACAAACTAGTAAACCATCCACTAAATGTCCCATCCCTCCAGAATCTACTCCAACCCTATCACACCACCAGACCACTAAGATCCGGCAACAAAAATCACTTGCAGATCACTAAAGCCAATAACTCTACTGGTGAAGCACTATTCTCTTGCACCATAGCCAAATTATGGAACTCCCTCCCACCCACAATTACCTCCATACCATCATGTACCCACTTCAAAACTTTACTAAAAGCGCAGCTAAAAACATGCTGGCTATGCCCTTGCAACTCCCACTCTAATATCACCCACCCCATCCAACCACTGCCTTTCTTTCCACCCCACTAACTACCTTAATTATAGCAAGCTCAGATGCTCATAAGCCTAGTACTTATTATGCAGCAGGAACTTCTTATTGTAATATTTGTTAATGTCTGTTATGTACTTCACAGATAAAGATTCTAGTTGTCTACTGATGTACTATGTTCTTCATCTGTAAATATGATTTAAGTAATTGCTATGTAAATTGTTAATCGCTATGTAATCCAATGTAACTACTGTCTGTTTATTTTAACTGTGGAACTTATTCTCCCCGGGCTTCTGCTGAAAATGGACCTACGTCCAGTCGGACACTCCCGGTCAACAAATATAAATAAATAAAATACCCTGTTCAGAAAAAAAGCGCCAAAATATTTAAAGCAGTACACACTGTCCCATTCTACATAAAGGACACTAAAATCTAATAACATTCAATTACCCTTAAACAGAACCTCCTAACAAATATATTATGCAGAGAGAGTCTACCATAAATGAATGAAGCATGAAATACTTTCTTTGAAAACCAGTGTGCACGAAAAGGGGGTATAAAAAAGGAAGATGTAAAAAAGTGAGGCATAAAAAATTACTAAACCAGAACACCTCCACAAACACGTACATACAGTAAAATATTTCCAAATCCACTATAGTAACATATTTCTATAGGATATCTGTATAGAATATCTAGATATAATAGGATCCCCAAAAAACAGAGTAAATACCCTTACCATCTATATTGTTGTAACCTGTAATTTCTTATAATTTCTCAGCTCTTTTTACTAAATATGATTTAATAGAAACATGGTCATTCAGCCCCGGGGGTTGGGATGAATTGAGTTTTAATTGCCAAAAGGGGTCTGCAACATAACCGATTCTCCCAGTCACCACCCCTTGGGTCTGGATGGACCTGTTCCAAAATTCCAAATACAAAACCAGAATGTTTTGGTTCCATTTTTAGGTGCCTACACAATGCATTGTTTGAATTCCTTTTCCTAATACTGTAAGTGTGTTCATATATACGTTTACCAAGTGCCCTTTCAGATTTACCTACATAAAAGCTGACACAGTCTCTACAGTAGGCCAGATAAACTATGCCCCTAGTTGCACAGTTACGTCTTCTAAAATAAACAGTACTCCTCTCATAGTTGTCCAAGGTAACACTAATGTTGTCCGTTATATATTTACAACTCCCACACCTTCCACATTTTCTAGTCCCCTGATCACCCTGAGATCTATCCTGATAGCTATTCCTTTCAAACATCCTTTTTAAATTAATTCCTGTTTTAAAAACAAAACTGGGGCTGTCACCCACCTTACACACAATGTCCTTGTTAAACTTCAGCATCTTCCAGTTCCTTTCAATTAAATCCTTCACCTCTTTAGATACCCCACTATACTGTTGAACCAAAGTTCATTTAAAAGCTTGCTGGTCTATTGTCACCCCCATGGGCATGTTCTCCATTGAACTACCCAACAATGGTAGGTATTTCACACCCCAACCTTTTTTTACCTTATCAACAGCTGCCCTAATTAGACTCACAGGGTAACCTCTTACCTTAAACAAATTTGAGATAAACTCAATGTCAGATTCAATGTCATCCCTTTCAGAGGTAATTCTAGCTGTTCTGACCATCTGACCTTTTACAATACTTTTCTTCTGCTTCCAAGGATGGTCACTACTGAAAGGAAGATAAGAGTTACTAAATGTACTCTTCCTGTGGATCCTAGATTTCAAACCCCCATTAGTCTTGTCTAACCTTACATCAAGGTAATCAATTCCCTGTTTGTCAAATTTAAAGGTGAATTTCAAAAAGTTAGTACTGGAATTCAAAATTTCAAGAAAATCAATAATAGAATTAGTTGTACCTTCCCAAATTATAAACAGGTAATCTAAAAAGCGTCGGTACAGTTTTATGTTTTTCCAGTACACAGAACCAAAAATGTACTGTAACTCCCACTTCAGAAGCACCAGGTTGGCATATATGGGGGCACATGCCGCCCCCATAGCTACCGCCCTAGTTTGCTTAAATGTTTCACCCTCAAATTATACAAAATTATTTTCCAACACAAGCCTCATTAGCTCAACCAATACATCTGCATCAATACTTAGTAGTGACCTTATTTCATTCAACAGGGCCCAAAATAAATCTAACCCCTCCTCCATGGGGATACAAGAAAACAGATCTACCATGTCGATGGTTAAAAAATATACATCCCCCATGCATGACTGCTGGGTTAAACTACATAGGAAGTCCCATGACTCCTTTAACAGGTGAGCGTACTCACCTGTAAGATGTTTGAGACTACAATCCAAAAAAGTAGCAATACAACAGGCCTTTGATCCCTCACTTGAGACAATAGACCTGTAAGGGGGGGTCAGTAGTGCACTAGTGTACTTTGGGAATACCAAAAAAGGAAGCTAATCATGGTTTCCTAATGGTCAGGCAGCCCCAGGTTTCTCATCTAATCTTTTTTCTAACGCAAGTTCCTCTATGGTTAAATATATCCTTCTGTAAGAGATATTAATTTTGTTAATGGACACTGGTAAATATACATTCGTATCATTTAAAATTTCCAAGATCTTACAAGAATACTCTAAGGCGTGAACCAAAACCATTCGCCCCCCCCCCCTCTTGTCGGGTTTCATAATACGAATCTCTCCATCCATCACCAATTGTTCTAGGGTCAGATGCACAAAAATCCTCAAAGACTTTTAACGCTGGGTGAATAGGAGGATTAAATGTACTTGACTTCCTAAATTGCGTCTTATCACTAATGTCTGACTGATCAAAAATAAGGGCTAAATTTAATTTTCTAACAACTGGTGCATGCTAACCTGAATAAAGCAGAAATGATTCCAGCCTTGGGCACAGCTGCATCACTGACCAGCAATCAGGAGGACAACCAGACTGGCCTTGGAAATGTACAACTGTCAGAAAATTTGAGAGTTCAACCTTTCCACAGCAGACTTAAAAATCCATCTGGAGATACTTGAACTGGAGGCCAAACGTTTGGAAATAGAAGCAGCAGAGAGACTGAGATGTTTGGAGGCTGAGGAAAATGAGAGACTGCGATGTCTGGAAGCTGAAAAGAATGAGAGGCAGAGGCAACATGAAAAAGAGATGCTGACTCTTCGCCAGGGTCATGGAAGTAATGGGGAAGAGAGTAACTGGACCCCAGAAGCAACAAAAGGTCAGTAAATTTCTTTCACAATTTACAGAGGAGGTTAATTTTGATAGTTTCATACATATGTTTGAAAGGATGTGTAAACAGTATAATGCTGACCAAGGGCTCTGGGTACAGTTCCTGACACCCTTACTCCATGCTAAAGCTGTAACTGCTATTTCTAAATTGTCTGATACTGATTGCTTAAATTATAATAAGGTCAAAAATTGTTTGTTAGAATGTTTTTTAAGTTGACACCTGAAGCTTATTGGAAGACGTTTTGTGAGCATAGACGCAAGGGAGATGAGTGTGTGAATATTTTGCTGAACTAAGCACTTATTTTCATAGGTGGGTGAGTGGATAACAGGTCACCACTTTTGAATGGCTGGTAGACCTTTTGGTGAGGGAACAAGCCCTTAGCACTTTACCTGAGGACATGAGAATCTGGTTAGCAGGTAGAGGATTTAACACAGCAGATGATTTGGAGAAACTGGGAGATCTATACCTAGCAAGCAGGGCATCACTGCACACGCAAGTGATACCCAGTGCTGCTCATGTGTCTAAGGGGAGCCCATGGTGGGCAGTCAAGAACCCCAACAGAGTCCGTCAGTAGAAGGGGAGCCACTAGTCCAGGTACACATCCAGGACCACGGGTTAGAAGTTTTAAATGCAACCAGTGGAGCCATGTAGCATATAGATGTCCTCGGAGGCAAGGTGGGGGAACCAGTAAGTGGGAATGACAGAATGCCAGCAGTGAGTTGTCTGGAGGCAATGGTACCAAACTACCACAGGAGGTTATATCTTATCTTAGTAAATGGGAAAGAGGCCACTGCTAAGAGAGAAACAGCCTCTGCCTCCTAACCATTGTAAAGCCTGCAATGGATAAAGAAGGGCACTACTTGTTTGGGCAGTCTACTCTAGTGAGAAGTTTAGGAAAGACGCCATTCCAAATGCCTTTGGCCAGGGCTCACCTTGACTGGGAGGGTGAAAAAGGAAGCAAGAAAGTAGGTGTGTATGAGGATACCCCTGCAGATGTCCTGATAGGGAATGATTTTGATAATGCAGTACCTCGTGTGCATGCAGTTACATGCAGTCAGTCTTGGAGACAAGCAGATGGGTCTAGTAGGCTGTGGGAGACCTAGACAGATGGCACAATTGCAGCCGGGACTGGTGAGGTGGTTACTTCATGGAGGTAGCTACCCTGTAGCAGTGAGACTGAAGGTGAGCCACAGCTGATTGTGGGTACTGATGTTTCCTTGGACATAATGACTGCAAGGGCAGAAGTGAGTAGTAGTACCCAGGCTGACAGTGAGGCACCACTGTCAGAGAATACCAGACTTGCTGTGGAAAGGGAGCTGGGAAGGATTACAAAGAGAGAGTTGATACAGGCTCAGCTCTCAGACTCGACATTACAAGGCCTGAGGGAGGTAGCTAGTGAGGCACCTGATTCTCAAGGGAAGGGGGAATCTGTATACTGGCACAAAGGGTTACTGTGTAGAGAGCGGACCTCTGAAGGAGGGCTAGAGGGTAAGAGAATAAAGCAGTTGATAGTGCCCAGAGCCTACCGTTTGGCACTTCTAGCCATAACCCATGATATTCCCTTTGCAGGTCATATGGGCATAAAACGTGCAAAGAGACGCATTATGCAGAACTTTCATTGACCTGGGATTTCCAGACATTAAACAGGGTACTGCAGGACCTGTGAACAGTACCAAAAGGTAGACAAGGCAGGAGACAAGGTGAAAGCTCCTTTGATGCCTTTGCCTGAGGAGCCATTTCAGAGGGTAGCTATGGATATTGAGGTCTCTGAGTACCCCAAGCTCCACAAGGGAAAAGTATATCCTAGTGGTAGTAGATAATGCTACTAGATACCCTGAGGCAGTGGCTCTGTCCTCCACTGAGGCAGAAGAGGTGGCAAATGCTTTGTTAGAGATTTTTAGCAGGGTAGGTTTCCCAAAAGAAATACTGACTGATATAGGTGCCAATTTCATGTCAGACCTGCTGGCTTGTCTGTGGAAGTACTGTGGGGTGAAGCACCTAAAGACCACCCCGTTCCATCCCCAGAGTAATGGTCCTGTTGAGAAATTAAACTCTGCACTCAAGACCATGCTATGCACATTTGCAGACCAGTCCAAGAAGGAGTGGGACAAATGTTTGCCCCATCTGTTGTTTGCTTACAGGGAGGTTCCCCAGGAATCCACAGGATTTTTCACCCTTTGAGATGCTGTATGGGCATAGGGTGAGGAGACGTCTAGATTTGATTAGAGATGAGTGGGCGGGTGAGTGTGAATCTCACAAGGAGTCTGCTGTGGCATATTTCCTTAACTTCAGGACAGGCTCAAGGGCTTGGCCGAGGAGAAGCTGGCAGAAACCCAACAGCAGAAAAAGGTCTTGTATGACAGGAATGCTCGAGCTAGAGAGTATGCTGTAGGGCACCAGGTAATGGTTCTCATTCTTGTCAGACACAGCAAGCTGCAGGTAGCTCGGATGGGGACCCTTCAAGTTGGTAAGGAAGGTCAGTGATGTTAATTACATGGTAGAACTGCTAGGCAGGAGGCAAGAAAATAATTGTATCATGTTAACATGATGAAACTTTACCATGATAGGGAGTCCCTTGTGCTGTGTATTTGCAGTGGATGACAGGAGGAGTCTGAGCGGGATCTGGTGACTGATCTCCTCAGTGAGGCTTGGACTGTCATCTCAGTGGAAGGGGTAGCAATTTCCCAGCAACTGTCCCCTACACAATTTCAAGAAGTCCGAGCGGTGTTACAGGAATATGGGGACATGTTCACTGGGAAACCGGGGTGCACCTACTTGGTGCAGCACCATGTGGATACAGGATCCCAAAGGCCTATTAAGCAGGCCCCTTATAGGGTGCCTGAGAATGTAAAACATGCTCTGAGGGAGGAGATACAGGAAATGTTGGAACTAGGGATAATCCAGTAGTCAAGCAGTCCTCTGGCCTTCCCAGGGGTGCTGGTACCAAAGAAGGATGGCAGCACCAGGTTCTGCGTGGACTACAGGAAATTAAATAAGTCACATAGAGTCAGATGCTTACCCCATGCTTAGGACAGATGAAGCCCTAAAGCAGCTGGATGGAGCTAAGTATCTTACCAAGGGTTATTGGCAGGTGTGACTCCCAGGGCTTGAGAGAGAGAGGTCAGCCTTTTTGACTCCTTTCGGGTTGTATGAGTTCATGAAGATGGCCTTTGGGATGAAAAATGCCCCAGTGACTTTCCAGAGGCTAGTAGGTCATATCTGAGCAGGAGAATTTGCCCTTGCTTACCTGGATGATATTGCCATCTACAGCCATTCCTGGCAAGAGCACCTTCAGCATATCAGGGAGGTACTGGGCAGACTACAGAGGGCAGGGTTGACCGTTAAGCCCAGTAGATGTCAAGTGGGTAAGATCAGGCCAGAACCTGCCAAAGTGGAAGCCATTCAGGCATAGCTTGCCCCTGTTACCAAAAAGCAGGTAAGGGCATTCTTAGGGACAGCTGGGTACTACATACAGTTTGTCCCCAATTATAGTACCATAGCTGCTCCCCTCACAGACCTGACAAGGAAAAACAAGCCAGAGCAGGCATTCCAGACACATAAAGGTTCTTTGGGAGGACCCCCTGTGTTAGCCAGTCCAGATTACAGCAAATAATTTGCTGTGCAGGTGGATACTTCAAACTATGGGGTGGGGGCTGTACTCTGCCAGGTCTCCTGAGAGGGAGAAGAGCACCCAGTGGTATATCTCAGTTGTAGGCTCCAACCCAGAGAGGAATTCTATGCACCTGTAGAGAGGGAATGTCTAGCTATAGTGTGGGCGCTGCAGAAATGTCAGCCTTATGTGTATGGAAGAAAATTCCCTTTATTTATAGACCATAATCTCTTAACATGGCTACATGGAGCCAGCCAGAAAAATGCCGTTACTAAAGTGGAGCACTGCAGTGGGGTTAGCAATGACAATGCACATGGGCTCTCAAGACAGCGTATGGGGTGGTGTATTCCCAGATAGACTCACCCTCTGAAGCAGTATTTCTTAAGGATCACTTGAAAAATTAGCTTGAGTTTTCAGGGGGGAACAAAGAAATGTAACAAAAAGGAAATATTGTTAGCCTAGCTATCTGGATTTTTCTAAATAATTATATGTCATTTGTGAATATTAATATGATTTATATAGAAGTGTGACGGAGGGAGATACTGCCATCACAGCTGTCTGGAATTTTGTAATTAATTATTTCATTTGTGAATGTCAACATGATTCATATGCTTGTCTTAAAAATGTATTAGAACTGTATGTTGTATGTACGTTAAACTGCTGGTACAGAAGTGTGTTGAACAGGGTTTGTGTGATACTAGGCTTAAAAGATGTATCCACAGTGTACCCTACTGGAAAATAACAGAAATGTATATA